>NW_027315723.1:39055351-39786372 GCF_026437365.1 Eucyclogobius newberryi
AAGCTTCCTTCACTGCATCAATGCCCTCGTAACCATAGCAGGCCACTTCAATATCTGCAACACACATTTAGTTATTAGATTTGCGAGTGCCTGGGATGAGAAACGTCATTGATTGGGATTGTAAACGTTTGAGGTGCCACAGCGGCGGTTGGGTGGTGGTACCTGCTCGGATCTTGACGGCCTGTGGGGTGAGCCTCCTGTTGATGTTGTCGATGAGCACGGCCCTCTCCTCCTCGGACAGCTCCAGCCCGTCCAGGATCGAAGGGTCTCTGCGCGAGGACGACACACACACTCGTTATCAAACATCATCATCTCCTAAATAATGAATGCATTCAAATGTGTTGGGCACTGCAGACATTAGATAAATGGAGCATACTTAATAACATGATTTATGTACAATACTCAGAGCTACCCAGCACTCAACAGTAAATAACCGTTTAATGCAGGGGTGTCCAAACCTTTTTCACCGAGGGCCACATTTTGATTACAGAGCAGAGGGCCACAAACAACCAGACAATGAAGTGAACCATTCAAAATGTTGCATTTGACATAGTTTTGATGCACCTCCACACCTTTAATAAGACTTGGAACAATCATATTAGGTTGGTATTACATAAACAGGTTTGAATTTTTCCAATTTTACAGTAAGAAGTTGTTGTTTGGGCAAACCTGGCAGACAAAAATTGGTCTGAGGGACACATTTGGCCCCCGGGCCACAGTTTGGACACCCCTGGTTTAATGCTACAACTAAACGATGTAGGCCTTTAGAGTAATCGTATTAGTGCTTTAAACATGTATTAAATAATATGATATAAAACACTTCTTTAATCTGTCCAAATCGTGGTCCAGGGCACATGACTTCCTGTTCCTCTAAAATGGTGAATCAGCTTTTATGAAATCAATTGATAATTGATCAATGCTTACCATGAGTTTTGTAACTCAACTCCAAAATGGCATTTAACTATGTGTATCTTTTATTTGTAGCAGGGGTGATTATTGCCTCAAAAAACAAAACAAAAACTCAGTTGGCTAATTGTTCTCACATTTATAAACTTTTTTGGACCAGATCGCTCATTTCCATATCAAGTTGTGTTTTTATAGCTCATAAACTAGAAAGTCATGTACAGACGCTTTATAAAGAAGACCCCCAACCTGTGACTATCTGATGAGGTCACCTGCTTGTCTCCATAGAGGAGTCTAATACCATACTGTGGAACATTCCAGGCTAAGCAATTACATCTCCATGGTGGCAGATCAGATCCTCCATCAGAAAAGTTACACATTGCACCTTTAATGTTTTACAAAACATAGTACTAAGCTAAAATGAGCCCATGAATGAAACAATTGGTGATCATATCTAATCAAAAGTAAACTAAGACTAGAACGTACGATTAAATCAGTGCCAGAAAAAACAAACACACCAAAGCTCTAAAGTGCTAGTGCAGTAACAAACTCCGCCTCCATCTCTTTCAGTTTTGAAGTGATAGTAACAAACAGCACTTACGACACAGCCTGTTTGAAGACATCGTAGGCTCCATATCCAGGCCTCTTGTACTTCTCGTCGAACACCCAGGCCGTGCGCTGGTACAGACTCTCCAGCTGCTCGTCTTTACTGTACTCCAGCACCTCAGCCACGTGCCGCAGGATACTGTACACCTGCGACACACGGACAAGTACAGTCAGAGTGTTTCAGAGATATAAACCCCCCATCGGCAACACGGTCATCTGTTTTAGCCAACATTTAGAATACTAGTCGGATGCTGACCAAGAATTGAACGTACAAGGCAGTTATGATTTGTAAATTGTAAAACTTAAATACTTATTTAAAACCTTTGACATTTTGTGCAGCATTTTAGATTAATTTGAAAGCAACTTCAAATATTAGCCATGTTGAGAATGTGTATATTAAACGCTTTCAAAATGAATGTTTGCATTTTTTAATGCAATTTCATTTAGCTAATTTTTTAACTTTAACTCTTTGAAAACTCTTTATCCATGTTGCACAAGCTCTACAAAGTGAACCACTAAAGCTATGTGTTTTGTGGGGTTGGATGTCAACTGCAATCATATGGAATAACAAAATAAAATATGAATACTTACGGTTTTAGATTTTGTAAATTTATCTTCACACTTGATGGCCTCCTCTGGAGACACTCTTCTTTTTGATAAATCAATGTATCCTTAAACAAAAGAAAACAGGAAAGATTTATGAAAATAGACAGCAACTAATAATGGAAAAACAAGTGCAAAACAAAACAGATACATCCAGGACAGGACTAAAGCAGCACTAAAACATCATCTTAACCAGGATGAAGTCATAAACTCGGCCCAAACAAAGTGTTCTAGACCCGTGGACCTCAAAACGGAGAACAATAATACATTTTTTTAAATCAAACATCTCATTGGATCGAGTAGTTCTTACCCTTTTCTTTGTCCACCCTGATGACCACCACACACTCGTTGCGGCCAATGCGGATGAGCTTGTTGATGGAGCGGATACGTCTCCTGGACAGCTCACTTAGGAGGATCATGCCCTCGATGTTGTTGTACTCCAGCAGGCTGACGTATGCGCCCATCTCCGCGATGGAGCGCACATTCACCATCACCACATCCTCCACCTCTGGGAAACGATGCTGGTAGAACCGACAGCTGAGCCCCGGCATCGCTGCAAACACAATCACTATAGATTACACTTGATCAATATTACAGTTTCAGTGTATTTATATCATCACATACTACTTTTGATTATCCTGCAGGAACATTAAATTGATTGGTCTCCAGATTAGTCTGAATATGAAAATGTTTAAAAGATGAGAACAAACTTTTTATTTACTAAATTTGACTTGACTTTTAAATTTGCAAAAAAAAATATTTCAGAGATCAATGAGTGGAATAGATTTTACTATAATAAATTTAACTTGTGTTTGTTTAATTTAATTACTTTCGATTCTGGCTTATAACTAAACAATCAAAAAATAATATTAAGACTATATGTCAAACACTTTAAAATAACTACACTTATTCCTGTCATAGTAGAGCATGAACAAAGACTTCATTCATCAACAAATTGTTTATTATAGGGCTGGGCAATTATTAGAAAGATCAACCGTACGAGTCGTGCAGAATAGTCAATTATTTGGGGTTTTGAATCGAGAGGTCCACAGTCGATCTTCTGTCAGTAAAAACATGAGGTCAGACTTTAGAGGAAACAATTTATTATTTTCTTGCTCAACAACAGTTGCCTTGAAGGGCGACTTTGATATGGAGAATCAGATTAAACAATGTTCACAGGAAATTATGTTAATGAAATAATAATAATAATTAACAATGATTATTTAATAAAAGCAATACTGAGCCTTAATCATTCTTAATGAAGCATTTGTTCAATTTGAATTAAGTCTTACTTTAGGCTATTAAAAGTGTAGTTATTATAAAGTATAACCAAACACAATATGAATGATTTTATTACATTAAGCTACAAATATTTCCATTCCTCTATTAAAGTCTCTGGATTTAAATGTGCGAAAACAAACAGGGGAATTGTGCATTTGCATATTAATTTCCCCCCACTGCTTGTTCTCGTTAGGGGTCGCGACTGATCGGAGCCTATCCCAATGACTTTGGGCCTTGGGAGGGGAACAACTAGAACTCTAACCACTCTGCCACCGTGCAACCCTGCATTTGTATAGTATATAGTCTGTGGATAAAGTGAATAAGTAATATGGGTCAGTAGTACAGTTTGTCCGGTTGAATCTAGATTTCTAGGTTTCAAGTGTAATTACATGTTTAAACAAATAATATCTGTTAATGTTTTCTACTCGTGTTCTGATAACACTTAGAAGCAGCTGTCCTGGTTCTCTGCCGAAACCAACTTTATTTTCACATTATATTATATGGTTTATCCCCATTGAAAGTGCAACATTGTGCACTTCACTTTTAAAATGCATTTGTTTACAAACCTTTGTCACATCTTTATTGCACTGTTGACAAAGGGTTTTACTTGGACCCAAAGCTTAGACAAGAAATCAAATTTCTGTCATAAGACAAATGGAAACCCTCATGCTAGTGGAAACTAGCAGGCTGACAGTGACAGAACCTATGTACAGTCAATCATTTTAGGGACATTTTAGTGCAATGAATGGGATGATGCAATTCAGCAGAAAGAGGCTCCTCATCAATTAACGCTTGAACGAAATGTTACTACGTTTCATCTGCGTACGAGAACTATTATCATAGTAATGTTTGATCTAGATGTCAATATGCCAAGTCAAACAGTTAAAATTATGATTTTTTTTTGCTCCATGAAGCGCTCAGACCGGCTTCAGCTCAGCCTCACATGCGGCACATGCAGTGCTGCCGCGGCGTTAGCATTTAGCTCCACGGCTAACACCGAGCACTGAAAACTTCAGCATCACACCACCCAAACTCACCTGAGTCATAAAGTCCGGTGTCTTCACAGTAGAACCCTCCGTGTTGTCACTTGTCGGGTGTTTTGGCGTGTTTGATGAGTCTTTTAGAGGCAGATTTCAGGCCCGTTAGCTCACGTTCATGGGTGTGCTGCTAATTCTGCGACCCGGAAAAGATCGTTGGAGTCGAGCGTACGGTGCATGCGCAGTAGCCTTCTTCAGTCAGTCACATGACCACACCAGCTGATCATCGCGGAGTGAGTCGGACACATCACGACCATCCTCCATATATGCTTCTAATCCCGCACAGACACAGAAATATCAGTTTGATGCGGGTTTAGTTTTCTATGTTAGGAGTAAGTCTGAAGTTATAGTGTTCGACTTTATAGCTGTTATTGTTCCCAAGAACGTTATCTCCGACCAAAGGACAAGAAGATGTCTGGGAAAGAAAGGATCGACGTATTCCCCTCTAGAATGTAAGCTTCTGGTTAGCTCAATGCTAACACACTCTTTATAACTACATCGTGCACGTAAGACTACGCAGTGTATTGCAATCAGCGTATTTGTTGCCTTTATATTTCATTGTTAGTCCTCTGGTCTTTTGTACAACAATCTAATAACTAATAAAAGAGGAACAGCCCACATTTAATCATGTGATAGCTGTCAGCCTGCAGTGAGCTGTCAGAGTGTGGAGGTTAAACATGATACAGTCTTAAATCATATTGTTTACATGCTATACATGAACAAAATCTACTTCTAAAGTTATAGTTAGGCCTAAATACATAGAAAATAAGAATTGACTCAGGTTCTTGGATGGGAACAGACATGTCTATGAAAGACTGCTACTAACCATTATGTCAGTCAAACAATTATGTCTAATGTGCATTGAGATTTTTAAAAACCCACGGTGACTGGAGGATGTTAAGTATATTATTGATGAAAGTCAGATTTTTTAAAAACATGAACGATGATGCGTTTGTTAAAAAGGTTGTGTTTTAGAATGATTAGCAAAATACAATCTTAATTATTTTAATTGTCAACTTGTCACAATTGCTAGCAGTCCTATTTCTTGATTACTTAATACTTTTAATGTCTTGTTGTTACTATTGATTTTATTTTTGAAGGCAACATATTATGTAACATTGACTTTTAACTATGTTTTAACAGTATTCCCTCGTCATTATGGTTTAAGTATTAGCTCAGGTTATTGAGGCAACGATGACGGACAGACAAGAAATAAACTAAATACACTCTTCCGGATTGACTTTGGAGTGTTTCCAGTACAGTTTGCTATAATACTTATTGCTGTCTTCAGGGCTCAGACCATTATGAAGGCTCGTCTGAAAGGGGCTCAAACAGGACGGAATCTGCTCAAGAAGAAATCTGACGCTCTCTCCATGCGATTCCGCCAGATTCTACGCAAAATCATCGAAGTAAGTAACTTAACATTTATCTCAAGATTAAATTAAACTCCCCATTGGTTTACTTTGTCCTTCAACTGTTTCAGTTCTATCTCAAAATAAGTGTGTCTTTATTAGTATATACGCATAGTGTAAAGTGTTTGAATCTTTTCTCAGACCAAGACCAAAATGGGAGAAGTGATGAGGGAGGCTGCGTTCTCTTTGGCAGAGGCCAAGTTTGCAGCTGGAGACTTCAGGTGAGCGACTTCACATGTCTGTGGAGGTCCAGTGTACTTCACTGGGAACGTTTAGGAAGGCCCCGAATTCTTATTGTCCAAGATAGAAAGAACAATATTTTTGGAGGCAAATATTTTTCATGTCTTTAAACTAAAGGTTTTAAGCTGATAAATCATATTACTATTATATTTTCTTCTTTTAATTATATTTATGTCCAAAATCCTTCAGAAATATGCTACATTTTCTACTATTACATTTTTATTTCAGATAATATTAAATATCACCTTCTTTTGAAATCTGAAATCATTCCAAGTGCCATGATTGGAAAACACTGCTGTAGAGAATGAAAGAACTTCTATGACTCACTGTCGACTCTCACTAATCACTTAAGTGTTAAGTTGTGCTAAATTTATTGCTGCTCATCTTTTTTATGATATTGTATGTATAAAAAGTCTCATTATCGTTTATTGTGATATTGCACTTCAAAATGGACAGGACACACATTTTTTGTGTTACTTTTAATGACTTTGGCAGCCAACTGAAAAGGAGCATTTACTGGCAATGTTAAAGTGCTCCTCTGTGTTTTTAAAGTCCACTCACCTTAATCAGGCTGATCTTTCGACTTTGTAATATCAATAAAAGATTGCGTCTTTTCTTTCTCCTTCTCTGATTCTTCTCTTATCCCTGATCTGATTGATCGAATCGCTCGAATAAACAAATTGAATGATTCTACTTCTTTGATGTTTTATGGCGGCTGGTATCCAAGCGTTACATTACCGCCAGACTTTATTCCCTCACTTTTACTTTAGGCTTTTATTTTTCAGACTTTATTCTTTTGACATTAGTTGTTGTTGTTGTTGTTGTTTTATGGCGGTTGGCATCCAAGTGTTGCATTACCGCCAGACTTTATTCCTCAGACTTTGTCGTTTGTCATTAGTTTATTCGGTGGACTTGTACCGCTACTTATGTGTCCTTATCTTCAAAGCACATGAGATCAAAGCGGAAAGGAATCTCAAGGCACTCTATCATGCAAAGGCTGGAGCGCCCTCTATTGGACATTCCACAAACTACAAATACATGTAAACATCAACTGAGCTGAAATGACAGCAAACAAACAAGACAAAACGGGTTCTACAGAGTCTTTTGTACAGGCTTCAAATGGCCTTGACTAGCAGCTTTTTTTTCTTTCTTTTTATCATGTGACGATTGCAAAATTAATTTGTAATCGAGCGACTTTCTCCTCAGCACTACTATTATCCAGAACGTCAACAAAGCCCAAGTGAAAGTCCGAGCCAAGAAGGACAACGTTGCAGGTCGGAATTTTAAATGACATTTTCACCTATTAATTCATTTTTAACACTTTTTATTTTTATTTTGCAGGTGTCACTCTGCCTGTTTTCGAGCACTACCAGGAGGGAGGGGACAGTAAGTCTCGCCTCCTTACAGGAACATCGAAACCTTTTCAGTAGCGTCCTGATACAACTTCACCTGTTTGTGTTTGTAGGTTACGAGTTGACTGGTTTGGCCCGAGGAGGAGAGCAGCTTTCACGATTGAAGAGGAACTATGCTCGGGCCGTGGAGCTGCTCGTAGAGTTGGCCTCTTTACAGGTAGGGGGCGCTCTTTTTTATGACCGGCAAATTGCTCGAAATAGGTGAATTTTTTTAACATTTGGAAAAGAAAGAGCTCCGTCATGAATAGGATGACATTTTCACCTCAAGGGCTTGTGTGCGTTTAAAGATCCCACATCATGCTATTTTTCCTTTTTGTAATCTTAGGGTAGATTTTTAGTTTATTATTGCTTGGCCAATATCACAATATACTGTGCAATATGTTTTAGTTTATTATTGCTTTTAGCCAATAACGCAATATACTGTGCAATAATGTTTAGTTTATTATTGCTAACCCTAACCCGCATAATATCACAATATACTTTTAGTTTATTTATTTAGGCAACATAAGCAATTTAAATCAGACAATGTTTCATACAACAATTCCCTTTTTAACATAATGAATTGCTGTGCGTTTACTTCGCAGACCTCCTTTGTGACTCTGGATGAGGCTATAAAGATAACCAACCGACGTGTGAATGCTATCGAACACGGTACTTGAATTTAATACTTATAATACTTCACTGACGGTAGCGAAAGGCAACACTTAACTTGTGGCGTCTCTTCGCAGTGATTATTCCCAGGATCGACCGCACACTGACCTACATCATCACAGAGCTGGACGAGCGAGAGCGAGAGGAGTTTTACAGGTATGTTATATATTTGACACCGTTTCGAGCCCGAAAGACGAGCTTCAGCCTCTTCAAAGGCCTTCAGAACGAACCCAATTAAGGAGACTTTTTGATTATAACGTTCTAAAGGTCGATTTTGTGTACTACATCCCCTTTAAGAAGGTCGCTGGTGGAATTCCAGAAACTCATGTGTGGCCTTTGTGTGTTTTAAAGTTGTGTCTGTTTCTTTGTAGTTCTATTTCACACAAAGATGATTCACTGTGTTGACTCTGGCTGTTATAGAACCGTGGTACATTAGTAACTTTAGGTTTCTCAAATCAAATAAAACAAACAATAGGGGGGAAACGGCTCTGCTTTAACTGCAAATTATCATATCAACATCAACAAATATTGGCTCTAAATTCAGTATTCCCCTTTTAATCTTCATCTGTTCATTGTCGTCACACATTTTCCCTCAGCGTGAATAATCCATATTTATTATTTGCGTAAACAAATAAACAAAATAATAATCATTTTTAAAAGTAAATGGATCGCTCGTCCTTACGGTCTCTGAAACCAGGAGCTCGGGACCTGCTCCAAACCCGGGGAATAAAGTGCCATGTCACGATATCAGTTTTGTATTGTGAGAAGAAACTTAACTAATTATTCACGATTATTAACAGCATGACCAAACTGCAGAGAAATCCTTCATTTTCCTTCATTCCTTTGTCTCAACATGTGATCCGCTTTATGAAATCAAACTTTCTGAACAATAAAGTCACTTCAAATGTCTACCTTTTTAGAGTAAAGCTTGATTGAAGTGACTTTTTCCTGTTCCTACACTGGTCACGGTTATTATTATTTTTAGTCCTACCGATTATATTGTGGCCTGAATAATCGCGATCATCGATAAACCAAATTATTCATCACTGGAGCACTTTTTATTCAAGATGTTACCTGTGCTACAAAGTTACAGAGTGCACGTTTTAACTTTTATTTACGACTACAGTCTACTCACTTAACCCTTTGTGTCCAGGCTGAAGAAGATCCAGGAGAAGAAGAAGCAGCTGAGGGAGAGGACGGAGCTGGAGATCGCTGCACGTTTGGCTAAGCTAGGCCCCATCGCGGAGCCGGCTAACATGCTAGCGGAGGATGCTGACGAGGACATGCTCTTTGAATAATAATAAAACGCCTGCTGGTAACTCGTCAGTGACCGTATTTATTCTGTGCCTCTCGGGCCACGTTCATGTCTTCACACTCAACGTGATGGAAGTTGTTTTTTGTGTATGTATTTGGATGTGAGTGGTTTATTGTGTTGGATACATCGTGACTGTACTTTTACAAACGAACTTAAAGGAGATGTCTTACGCAGAAATAGACCATTTCTGTTCTGCTTTCTGTTGTTTATCATCGAAGGCATATATGGAGTTGTATATTCTTTCATTTATGTACATTTGTTGTTCAAAACGTCCTAGATAATGAGAGCCAAGCAAGTTTGGTTAAGGTGCAGTTTAAAAACACAAAGGAGCTCGATTTGTCGACTATTCAAGATTACTGATAAATAAATGTGTGAATGAAACAAAAAACAACTCCAGGTATGTTTCTGATGTCAACAAAAAGTAGATTTGGCAAACGAAGACGGGACCTTTAATGTGTCTCACCTTTAAGAAATCACTACTTGTCACTCACGCCTTGGCAGTAAAGATACTTTTGTGTGAATAAAGTTGTACATATCTACTCTATAAAGCCATTGCATGCTGTAAAAACCTGACTCTTCAGAGGATATTGTTTACCACTGTGTATTTTCATTTGTCCCAAAGTGTAAAACATGGAGTGACCAAAACTCCAGCATTTCATCAAAAATAAACATAAGTGAAAGTTTTTGTTGTTTTTAAGCTGCGTAAATATGTATTACTACTTAGATTTGGATTTCACTAACAGTACAAACACTGGTATTAGAAAATATATATTTAAATACGAAAATATTTGTTGCAAAAAGTATTTGAGGTTGAGGTGAGGACAAAAAATGTACACGTTTAAATACATTTCTTTAACCATTTAATTATCATCATACATTTGAATCTGTTGCTTGGGTTTAACACATTCCTAGTTTAACACAAAATACAGTCTAAATAAAATGTGTCTTCATTACCACAGGCCTAACTGTTTAACACCGAGTCGTTACATGTCTTGTCTTGGCTCTAAAATGGTGCACATTCAGCGGTGAGTTTGACACAAGTGCGGCAAAAAAGCAAACCACGAGATTCACTTCACTTTATATTTGTATTTAATGTATTGACAGAGTTGTCAATACATTAAATACTAATGGTCCTTTCAAACAGAACGCTACAGAAATGAATACATTATTCATGGTAGAAACAGCAGCAGATAAACTTCAGCCAGTCACAGCATTATAACCACTGCCATGTGCATAGAAGAAGGAATTGCCATATTGACAACATGTCAACTTTAAAAAAAAGATCCAAATTAAATTATTCAGACAATATTATGGCAATTGATCAAAAAAAGTTCAAATGAGCCTGAAAAAGTCTTGGTTTGAGGTCGAAGCGTCGCACAAAAAGTCAATAGAATGTCAAATAAATGAGCAAAAAGCATTCATTTTGTTAAACATCAAAACAAAGATTTCAATATTACCTTGTAGAACAAAATGGTTGTCGTAATTGTTGTTATGGAGATATGCAAATTAGAGTAGTAAATACATAATTAAAAAAGCTGTAGATAAACAATAACAGAAACTTGTGGTGTCCTCTTCCAAATACTTGTATGACTAATATTTATTTTGTGGTTAATTTTACCGGAAGTTCACGTTTGTGTGACACAATTACCAGAGCTGTTTTGACAGGCAAAAGTGGCAAAGTGACACATTTGCCTCACAACCAGATTGTCCCTGGTTCCAGCTCCAGAATGGGCCGTGGGTGTTCTTTTTGTCTGTTTCCATAAGATCAGCTACTCTGGGGCCTTGAGCAATGGGTCAAATGCAGTCTGAGGTGGTCACAATGATATGACTGAATGGAGAAGTTGCACAATATAAGAATCACTTTGAAACAAACTCTAGATAAAACACTTTTGAGGTTTGCACCAACACAACACAGATAATACTGACAACAGCAGATTTCAATGGAAGACATGGACATTTTGTGAAACGTCCTTTTGGTTTGATCACAACATACTTATATAAAGCCCTTTAACCAATGTTTGAAGTCCATAATAAAATATTTTAGGTTTGGGGCAAAGAATACATGTACAAGTATAAATAGCTGATATGATTTTCTATTTGGTTGATAAATGTTTTTGCATAAACAGGTTTTTAATCTGAAAAAACAAACAAACACAGACACAAATATTAACATGACAAACAATAAAAATAAAGTCCACCTCTTTGTCAAAGGAGGTAAATGTGCAAGTTCAGTCCATCACGTTTACCTGGTCCTTCAAAACCGTTTGTTAAAAAGTAGAAATAAAAAAACGACAGTATTTCTTCTTGTCTTCATCTTGGTCATCATCAGAAAGTCCAGATTGGAAAAAATAAATACAACTTAAAATGTATTCCTCCTTCAAAATGTTTTGGATTTTGGTAATATATGCGCCCCAAATGGTGTAATTCCAGTAGTTTTGAGTCTAACAGAGCCAGGACGTGGGGACCCACTGTGGCTCTGTGTCGAGTCGGTCGATGAGGCGTCTGAGCTCGTGGAACGACTGCTCCTGGCCCACATTCACCAGCGTCGCATCAAACAAGTGCCCGAAATTCTGCTCCATCTCAAGGGCTTTGTCCAGCACCTCCTTCAGCTCCTCCAGCTGAGGAAAAGAGGTCAAATCACGTGAATAAAGCTAGAACATTGTCTGAGGCAGCAATTACAGGGTTTATTAGGTCATGTTTTATCTTTTGATAAATCATCATTATTAGAGAGTTGTATTTTGATTGATACATGCTTGACTCATCCTGTATTTTCCTGCATTTGAGGCTTGTAAAACATTTTTACTATTACACTACCTACAATAATCAACACCTCAAGCCCTTTAATTTACATTGTTATAATAGTTTGACTAAGTACCTTTGGTGTTTTCCCCTCTGCAGCCAGCAGAGTGCGCAGTCGCTCCTGAGATGGAGGAGAGATGTAGATGACATAGGGCTTGAGGTTTGAGGCTCTCAGCACTTTTAATGACTGGAAGACAGAAACATAACAAAGATACATGTAATGAGAAATAAACATAACAAAGATACATGTAATTAGAAATAAACATAACATAGATACATGTAATTGGACATAAATATAATAAAGATACATGCAATTAGACATAAATATAAGAACATGGAATTATTAAGGACAGCTGTTCTGCATTTGAAGCAGAGCAGGCCCATTCCGGAATAATATCAAATTTCATAAATTTTCTTGCATTGCGATTTTAATTAGATTTAGATTTATGTTTCAATAGTAGGATTCTGGTCAAAGTTCACATTTTAAACATGTTCAGAAGGTTAAGCATGTATTTCAGATCATGTTTGCAGAAGTCTAAACTACAGGGTTTAGCGGTTTGGACAGAATAGGACTGGATATTTGGCCATTTGCAGAGGAAATTAAGCAACTTAAATAAGAGCAGGCTTTGATCTGAGTTATATCCCACATTTGCGGAGTGTAGTTACCCTGGTGTGCAGACAGAGCAGGCAGATCTTCCCTGAGTTGACCACGTGCCTCACAGAGTCGGTGCTGGTTCCGTACAGGTTCTTCTCGTACTCTCCAGACTCGATGAACTTCCCAGTCGCCAGGTCCGTCTCAAACGCCGCTCGGTTTACAAAATGGTACTCTCGCCCGTTCCGCTCGTGGATTCTGGAGTTCCGGGTCGTGTCTGTAAAGAAACGTTTTGAGAAATGACACAGCATTACAAACATCCTGTGCCAGAGACGACTCATTACACAACAGCAATGTAACAAGAAACTGTCCAAAATTAAAAAAGAAATAAAGTATATAATAATAATAATAATAATAATAATAATAATAATAATATATAAAGTAAATAAAGGAATATTTCAGCAATTGTGTGCTTTTAAAGTCTGTTCCCATATGTGCAAAAACATCACCATGGAGACGAGTTGATTCCATACATTCCACCAGGTCTGCTTAATTTAATGTTGTTTTGGTTCATGTCTAATCTTTAAATTTTTTACATTTTATTCGTCAGTTTAATTGGTAAATAAAGGGATTTTCATTTGACTTTTAACTATTGAACTCACAAATATTGAACAACTGAGTATCACAAATGCAGTATTCAGCACACAACAAACTATGAAGTAATGTTCAAACAGACATGGCAGGACTCACGTGGGACAGCGACTGCGTATTTCTCTGGTTCGATGGACAGAAGCCGGCGCCGGAGCTCGTCGTGTCCGCTGTTTGTGGGGCCGATCAGGGCGATGGGACGCTTCCGATTGGCCGGCTGGTGGTAAAGGGACATCTCCTCATAGGTCAGGACGTCGTCACAGTCTGGAAACAACACAGTCCTATTGTCAACATAATAATAGTTAAGTGCTCGATATCAGACTATTTGAGTTAAGATGTGCAAATGAGTTTATGTTTGTATGAAATAAACAAATACATGTTAATCTGACATGAGATAAATCATTTAGAAAACTGGTCCACATATTGAATGAAGAGTATAATTACTTCTGAGGCAACACTGACTACATTTGCATCCACACCAAAATATGATCATCGTCTGATTTCTAGAGTAATCAGATTATTATTGAAATGTCATATTACATCTGATTTGAGTAATGGAACATCATCAACGTGGCAAAGACAAAAAATGAAAGAGAATATGTTAAAGATTGAAAGAGTTATTCTAAAAACTGATCCACTGATTGACTGACATGTGTCACCGGGTGTTTTTGGTGATCAGATTTCTCTCGTGCATGTAAACAAACACCAAATATTCTGATTCTGATTATACTAGCGATCACATTTTGACTGGCCAATGTAACAAACTAGCCACAGGTGTCTCCTCTGCCAAAATAACAGAATCTCTATCTATAAAAGTGAAAAAGCTGACAATTTGCAGCAAAACTACAAAAATCTAGCAGCGTTTGATTGGCTAGTTATAATGTAACGAATAATACATGTCTTAAATAACTGTGTTCTTGATTTGTCCCTGCTCAAGTGTCCTTCACCAGACTAAAAGTGCGTGCGTGGCCTTTACACTTGAGTCGGACCCTGCGGTGGCGAATAGCCGCTGTGGCAGGACAAGTGTTAAGAGCGTTTCACTTGAAGCTCCTTGAAACACCTGCTGTGTTAATCTAATCTCACAGTCGGGACAAGCTGCTGCGCACAAACGTCATCTTCAGACACAACACACACATGATGCTACAACTACTACAACTACTACTACTACTACTACTACTACTACTACTACTACTGCTGCTGCTGCTGTGGGGTTAATACTACTCCAATCATGAATAATTCTAACATTTTCCCAATATCTCAAACCGCAGTAACCTCTATTCCGCTTTAAATCACATTTCTGCACTATATTTAATAACAAATGTAGCTGTTTTTACCATTTTTGTTTGTAATTGTCAGGCTCTTCTTCTTTTGCTTCTTGCTCTTCTTGCCGTACCAGTGTTTTTCTGCAGCAGAATCAGAATGAACAGATGTTACGTGTGAACCCCATGTGGCGTTTAGGACAGGACACACTGTGAAGGAGGAGAGGATGTAGGACCTTGGTGCTGCTCCCTCGTCCTGTCTGGGATGGTTCTTCTCAACGTCTCCCTCTGCTGCTGGAAGCTCTTCCCTGAAAAACAGTTCACATACTGTATGTTACTTAAGCTTTATTCTCGCCTCTACATAGCTTTGATACATTTTCTTAGTTTGTCTTTTGTCACTCTCTCATGTTATTGTTGAATGCTTGTACTACTGTGATACTGTCCCCTCACCTGTTTTTGTCCCGCTGTCTTCTGTGTAAATAATATGTGTATGTTTTATTTTCTGTAACATCAACCTGCCAGCTGCAGATGGAAATTAGCCTAAGGCTATTTATATTTGTTTAAATGTTCATTAATGTGCATTGTTACTCCTTTTTCTGTAGGAAAATAAGTGTAATCAAGCACATGCATTTACCAACAGTCCTTCAATCCTATGTCAATATCTTCAATAAACAAGCAACGAACGTACAAATCTAGCCCGGTTCCTGGTGCCTGCACTTCCCTCTACGGGTCGTGTGGAAGACGTATGGATCCACTACCCCCCCTCAACAGGGAGGGTGTGGGTGTCCTCACACCTTGTCTTAGCCCAGATATAAGGGCATTGATCTCTGGGCATTGACATAAGATATAAGGGCATTGAATCTGGCCTGGTCTTTTTGGCCCTTTTGGGGCCAGGCTGGTGTCAAGACTTAACCCAGAAAGGAGGGCTAAGACTAGACTAGACTAGACTATACTATACAAACTAGACTGTGGGGGCTCTGGCCTGGTCCTTTTTGCCCTCTTGGGGCCATGCTATTGCCCAGTCTTGGCTCAGAAAGGAGGGCTTTGATACAGGCTAGACTGTTGGGACTCTGGCCTGGTCCTTTTGGCCTGTGCAAAGACTCAGGCAAAAAAGGAGAGATTTGATACAGGATAGACTCTGGGCGTCACGACAGTCACAAGTCGACTACTGAGCGCACAAAATTCCCTGCAGCACAGATAGGCCAAGCGGGGCGTGTCATCACGAATCATATCAGAGGTCAAGATGTGTGTCTTGACCTCCACCGAACTCCTGGGGTTCGATCGAACCCAGGTTAAGAACCACTGCCTTGGAGGGACAATCAAGTTCAACTTAACTTTACAGTGGACACAACAGATCACACAGAAACCACAACATGAAGAGTTTTTAAAGTCACCACAAAGTGAAAGACTTCTCTATTTCATTGTCGGTCATCAAGAAAACGGCTCATCAGATCCAGAGTTCAAATGCTAAAAAGTTGTGATGATTGTTACTTTAACGATTGTTGATGATTATTGCCCTGCTGCTCATGTCAAAAAGTGTTACAGCTGATACAATCTACAAAGGGTCCTTTTTAAAGAAAGTTTTAAGTTTGTTCACAAAGTTGACTTTACTCACATTCTGAACTGTTTTGCAAAGTGGGCAAAATATCTGCAACATTTATGATACATGTTTTAAAATGAGCCATGGGATCTGTTGCCCTCTGCTGGTAACACTGGATATAAACTCATGTTGAAAATTCTAAAAACTGCACAAATAACCAACTTTGTGGCTTCAATTGTGTATTTTTTTCTTTGAGAGTGGATTTTTTAAATAGGATTACTTAAATATGAGTACCCACTTTTCCAGGTGTGTGTTTGACAAATAAACTACATAGGTGATGGTTGAGTGGTTAAGGAGGCAGTACATATGCCAGGCTTCATGTGCAGCCGGCCGCTGTGTCGTGAGTTTGAATCCAACAAAATACTTCATGTCCTCTCTTCTCTCTCATCCCCATTTCATGCTCAGCTGTCCTGTCTAATAAAGCCTATGAGCCAAAATATCGAAAAAATAAATTGTCTCATTGTGTTCATTGTACAGAAATATTAATCACTTAGTTAAGCTACTTTCCATGATTTAATTTAAAGCTAGTTGTCCTTCAGAGATAACAGACTTGTGTCACGGTGTAATTACAAATGATTAGTGAGTGTCTGATTTGTGAGTGAGTGTCTCATTTGTTCTTTCTGATGTTTAATCTTGTAGACGTGCCAGCAGCGTGGTGCCAGGGCTGAGCCAGGGCTTTTTTTTTTTTTTTTTAGGTCTTCTGTCCCAAAGGCTTTATCGGACCGGACAGCAGTCGCGTGAGAAAGTGGTAACAACACCTTAAACCACTACACTTCCTTCCTTTTTCAGTTTGACAATAAAAATGGTTGTAACAATTTGTATGACCGGATCTAGAAAGTTTGTTAATCGAACAGTATTTCAAGGAGGGGGCGTGGCTTGTGAGAGAGACATCCGAGGCCTCAAAAACATCATCCTCTGCCTTGTACCTGGGACCAGTCCTGCGAGGGGCTGGTTGTCCTCGTCCCCGTCCCTGTACGCCTGCCACCAGTTGGGGTCGTCCTGGCTGATCACGTGGAGGATGTCGCCCTTATGGAAGGACAGGCCCAGCTCGCGACACGGCACAAAGGGGTCTTCCGAGGGGTCGTAGTCAAAATAAGCCTTGACGTGCGTCTGTGGACACGGTTCAAAGTGTGAGAGGAGCAGTGGTGTGCAGAAGAGAAGAGTTTATAGACTTACCACGGTCTGTCTGTGAGGGGCAGATTTAATGTGAGAGCTTGGGATCATGAGGAAGGTCAGCGTCCCGTGCATTTGTTGCTGGTGGAGAGAAAAGACAGTTAGAAGATACTACAGTATTTAATGATTCCATCTAACATCCTCAAGATGTGACAAATCAGCAAAAACCTTAACCCTAATGCAAACTAGTGTCACAAAGGGGCAAGTTAGTTACCGTTTGATACTTGATCATACAAAATAGTTTTTAGATACTAAAACAAAGGTTGAAAATGTGAACACAAAAGGATAATGGTTTCTTTAATTACACCATGTGGTACGGACCATTCTAAAACATTCCTTTTTTTTTTTTATAAAAGTCCAGTTCTTTTCATTTCTCAAATGAGTAACTGGTTTGGATATTAGTTAGAGAATCGATTAGCTCTGGGAATCCCATATATATTATACAGTATTTCTTTGTTTGTATAGTTTCTTTGTTAGCTTGTTAGTATAATATCACAATATATCTAGATTTCTGGAACGCCCCTAGTATTGATTAGTATCTGGTTCTTTACTTTGAGCTTATGTAAACAGAACATCTAACACTGAACTGATCAGAACAACTCCATCGACCTCCCAAATATACAAAGGAGCACTTCCTGGCTTGAACTGCTGGATTGAATGGAAACAAAGCACAACTGTATGTAAAGGATTCAAGTGTATTTTATTTTATAAAACCATATAAAGTTTGGTTTACAATGTAAAGAGTGGTCCTCACCAGCATGTCATGCACCTCGTTGACATGTTTGCCTCTGATGGGGAGGCCGTTGATCTCCAGGATCTCGTCTCCTTCACTGAGGAGGCCACTGCGCTCGGCCGCTCCCCCCTTCACCACACGACTCACCACCACACTGTCCACGTCGTTACGCACCGTCGCCCCCTGCAAACCCCAGCACATGGCTAAATAAGTGTCGGCTCAAATGAAAACAACAGCATATCTTAAATTCAAACGCTGTAGAATAAATGACCAGTGGCGTGTCCCGAGTTTTCTCCAGCCTGACCAGTTTGACAGACTCTCCCAGATACTGAGTGACCACCTGTCCCTCCGGCAGCTCCTGCACAGCCACGTCGTCATGGGCCTGCATCAGTGCCTGCCACACAGACATACACAACATAAAGAGACACAACACAAAGAGACGCGACATGGACAGGACATGACAGACCACAACAATGTACGGACAGAAGAGAGAGACAGCGGCAAGGAGAATTAATGGGGCAGGAGCACTTTATTGTTCGCACAGGCTAGTTTTGGTTTTGCCAGTCAAGAATAATAAAAGTGATGAGGAGTTACATTATCGCCATTCTCCATCATCATACGGCATATGGAAAATTAATGAGAATTTTACTACGGCGTCGGGGAGGAGGATGGGGCTGTTCTGTGGGCAGGACTGACAGAAGCCATAACCAGTCTATCAGCGGTGCCCACCAAATAAACTGACAAATAATACTGATGATGATACACAATAATAATATACTATGTGTGACACGTCTTCAGGCTCGAAGACAAGCTGAGCGCTGGCCTGTCCACAATCCGTCCTAATTCTGCATTTAAAAGTCAAGCTGCATTCATTACTATCAATCACCTGACACCTGGATGCGTAATCTGTCCAAGTCATTTTGAAAAGCTGCTCCCATAAAATGCATTTACAATATATCAGTGAGTGGCAGGTTTCCATGGGCGCAGCTTCATTTGTGCGTCCATGGGAACCTGCGGTGGTAATGTGACTCGGTTTGGCAGGGCAGGTGCCGGTGCTAAAGTGGATGTGGCTACAGCTCAGTGGGCAGAGGCATTGGCACAGTGGTCTCCTCTGGTCCGGATCTCCAACCGTGAAATCCACCTGCTCTGCTTACACCGGCGCAGCTAAAGCTAAAGGGAGCTGACCGCTTTAATGTGTCAAACACTAAAAGGATAAAAAGGAGAGCAGTGCAGAAGGAGGCACTGGTTTAGTGGCCGTAGAATTGACAAATGTATTGATACTCAGGTACAAATCAATATTAACTCTAGTTTTGAAACTAGATTCTCATATGAACAGGTATTGATACTGAAAGTAACATATAAAGATAGGAGACAATTTGAGATTTTTGAATAGTTTTTGAAAAATAGCAAATCAGAACCAATAAATCCAGCTAGTCATATACCACTTGTGTTTGTATAAAATTACATTATACTATATTTTTATCATTGTTGTGGTATCAAAATCTGTTTCAAGCCTTTCCTTTAGAACCATATTCAAATTTGAAATGTTAGTATTGTAACAACATAGACATTGACATGTACATTGCTGTCTGGTTATGCTCTACAAGTATCAGGGAAAACAAGAGTATCACAGTGATTAAGTCTATGGAATAGGGCCGGCACACATGGATTTAAACAGATTCATACTGTTCTTTGGCTACATTACTTTGTTGTGTTAGGCCTACATAAAATGACCAGACAGAAGTGAAAGACCCTGTGAACTAAATGAGCTCAGTAAATTCCTTCAGGAAGCCCATCCTGACCATTAAAATGATATCTGTATACTTTACTTTGCTGTACAGACTGGTCATTTTGATCAAACCTGATTATTACACGCCTAGTCTCCAGTCATGTAGATCCTTTGTTCCACCTCATTTCACATTCTTGAGCATTTGCCTGATCGTGCTGCTTGTCTTACAAATCTCTGTCACAGCCACAGCGGCCTCATCTCCATAATGGGGATAAAGCTGTGCCCAGCTTCATTAATCTTCTGTACAACCGACGCCAAACAGACCTCCACTTCGAATAAAAATGTATTTTGTTTTAAATGTTTTCTCTGCTGTGGTTCTGCAGGATGTCAATGGGAATAGGGCCACAAAGTCTTGTATATTCAGTCTCAGTACTAGTATTTGTGAGTCAGTAGTACACTTAATTGTGTACAAAACGTGTCATTTCCTCTATTTTAGTGGATTTCAGATTATGTTTTTGATACATTCAGTCATCTGGTTTGTGTAAAATATGGCAACATTTCAGACACTAGAAAGTACATCTTTCTGGACATGACCAAATCTATTTACTGCCAGAACAGCAAACCAATGGGTTGAGAAATTATTTCCACAGACATTTCACCTCCCCCACAATTTCCAGGATGTGTGGGGTCTCTTAGCTATCGATGAAGTGTTAATAAAGTATCTAGTCCTACATTTTATCTGACATAATATAGCTGCGAGCGTGTGTATGACCTGGAGGTGAGGATTGGTGAGCAGCGTCCTCAGTTCCAGACCCTCCTTCTGTTGGCTCGCCTCGAGAATCCTCTGCACCTGAACTCACAACACACAGTGAGAAACAAGCAAAACAACAAACTAACTTCAAACTAAGGAGCTTATAATAAAAATTGTTAGGGTTTCAAGGCCAGATTCCCTTCCTGTCAAAAAGGAAAGGAGTGAAAGTAACAAACACCAGTAGAATAGACACATATTATGTGCTTAGTGCGGGATTCAAACTGGCTACCCTCTGATTACAGGCAAAACTGAACCCACAAGTTCTCTATAAAACCAGTCCATCTGTAATATATCCTGTGTCAATGAAAATAAACAATAATGTCAATGTAATGTCTAATATTCAATGTGTTTGCCACAGATTAATAATATTGTATGTCAAGACCTGTTTTTATTCTTTCTTTCCACATGTGCAAACAAGCTGAAACTGTTTAGACATTTACTGTTTACACAATAAAATATGTGTATTAAGTTGTGCTGTATATAAAGCCTGGAATTTAGACCTTAACAAAACATTGAAATTACATATACAACATATATTTCAGTCTTCTCTCGAAGGTTAGAGCGCCGAGACTCGTTTTAAATGTGCTCTCTGAATAAAACGTCAACTCTAAACTGCAATGTTTTTCCCAAACTCCTTGAGCCTTAATTCCAGTTTCAGCCCAGTGTGGCGTGGGTGTGACGGGCGAGGTCAGTCGTCGGCTCCCTCCCCCCCATGCTGCGTTTGGGCTCTCACTGACCTAAGCTGCTTTCCTTTTCTGGACCCAGGTCTGCTGCTCCTGCTACTGCATGTGCTCGGTCAGTCTACACACACGTGAGGTAACTTATACGTCAAATCAAACGCTAAATGTGTCCGGAGTGTGAGTTATTTGTAATTAGAGATGTTCCATAATCAGGGCAACCATGTTGTTTAATGGTGACATGAAAACAAGCTTTCCTCTTCAAACTATAATTGTGATATGAACAGACCATAGATAGTTCCTCCTACTTTCTGTTCAAATGCATGAGGATCTGGAAGCTTGCTGAGGATAGATATGCCACAATTTTATATTTATACACATTTATATCCTGATTTCCTCGGAGCCAGATCACGATTTCCATTTTGTTACAATTCATGTACACTTACTATGTTCGTATGGTCTTAAAGATGTAAATAAAGGTACGGTAAATTAAGTGTGATCCGTCTTCAGAACGCTCACACTTCACTGCAACTGGTTAAATCAAACTGTCATTCACTCAGAGCATGTCAGAGGCACTAATAGAAGGAGCGTGTGCGGAAAATAATCTGTTTGTAAGTATAGAGTGAAATTCAACAGAGAATTAGTGAATCACAATATTGCGATTTCACCAAAAAAGCAGATCGTCACAGGGATCAGACCACGACTTTTATCTGCATATTGCTTTGTTTTAACCCATGGAAAAGATACTTTTTTTTGTATATGTATAAATAAATTCACCGCACAGGAAACAAACTATAAAGCGCCTCCTTATTTGGGATGTGCCAATCACAGCTGCTATATTGTAGTAAGTGTTGTCAAATCATTTTAGTCACATAGTGCACCTTGTAACGTAACATTACCTCAACAAAACAAGGCAAAAACATGTCCAAATAAACATAAATTGACTGGGGTAGATTCTCGTAGTGTGTCTGTGGCGTACCTCCAGAGAGAGGTCCTGAGCCTGTGCAGTGATGGGCGAGGTGGGGCTGACGTGGCTCATCTGCTGCGACACAACGCTGTAGATGCTGTAGGCGCTGTGGAACTCCTCTGTGGACAGGAGCTGGAGGAGCTGCTCTGTGTCCTGCTGGCTCTGGGGGTCCGACAGGCAACGCTCGGCCCAACGCAGGGACTCCACAAACTCATCCACGTCTGAGAAAATCAACATGCTCGGGTTAGGTTTAAGGTCAGGTTTGTATGTGTACTACAAGTGAGTACTACAAAGACACGTCCAATACACACACTTCCAAAATGAAGGTATATTTTATGCACAAGGAACACATTTTTTATGACAATTGAAAGACAAATTTAACAAAATAATGGTGTGATGATTTTATTTGTCGGAGAATAACTTCTACAGTGGTTCTCAAACTGTGGTTGACTGCCTCTGCGACAAATATAATGATGCTTAGTGCGTTTAAGTGAAATCTGAAGTCTAACCTGTAACTTTAAGGTAGACACCAACAATTTGAGCCCAAAGCTGCAAAGGAACAAATGTGTTATAATGGATCCATAGATGAGTGTTCCTCTGCTGTTCTTAAACCACATTTTCCTATTATGTGTTTTCACTTAGGGCTCTGCAAAGCTTTTGTATTGGATTCCTTTGTGTCATTTCTTTGACGTAACTGCCTCTGTGGGACCCCCTTGCAGCTTCATTCAACCCCCACAAACCCCTTTCAGCGGTCACAATCCTCCAGTGGTGGGAATAAGTACTTTATCTTCTACTATTACTATTATGTATCTGTATTTATTACTTGAATTTTGCAATTTATTATTTTTTGCTGTGCCATCAATGAAAACAGACACCTGACGTAAGGAAACTGGGAAGTGATTAGCTCTCCTGCCTCGATGCAAGAAGGTCCTGAGTTTGATTCCCAACCCGTTTATGGAGCTTTTCTGTTGTACGTTCCCCTCATTTAGTCCTTATTTCCTGACATTGCCCTGTGGCTTTTTAAGGGAACTACTAAGACAATTACAAATAACACCAGTGACAGTATTTTCTGTATTGTTTTTACATTAATATGACCTCATTAGATGTGTAATTGGATCAAATTTATTTATTTAAAAAGATTTTAATACATGTGAAAGTTATATTTTTGCTTTATTATGGAAAGTTTCGTGCCTTCATCTGGATGCAAGTCAAGAAAATTCAAATCTCAAATCTACGATAATCGTGGATCATTATTCAACATTTTGGACATTTTAAAAATATTATACGTACTTCTTTCATAGTTTTGGCCGGGATGCGACTTATGTATATGTATACTTATATATTTATTATTATATTTGATATTATTTGTTATTTTCACACTTGCAACCTCATACTCTGTGCAGTGCAACTTATACATGTTTTTTTCTTCTCTATTATGCATTTTTTGGCTGGCGCGACTTATAGTCCGGAAAATGCGGTATATTGATGGCAAAATGGCTACGCAACGTGGCTGAATTCTACAAAGTCTAAGTAAGGAAATAAAGAGCAGCTAGCGTGTTTGGAAATTCTTGGAGCAATATTTCGAGCAATTGCGTCTAGAATGCAGGAGAAGAAACTCAAACATGTGTGAATCACTCCGAATACAACTTTGAGAGGGTTAACATGAACGGAACACAGTTAAAAGCTCTTAAAAGTGGATGTTGCATATTACGTCTGTTGAAAAGCTGAGCACAGGCCATTCCACTCACCAGCTAAATATTCCTGTGCACTCTCTCTGCTGGCCTTCTCCTTGTTCTCAAAGATGGGGTTGTCGATGCCCACTTTTTGGTTTTGGGAGAGTTTCTTGAGCCGGAGCGAAGCGTTGGGGTTGATTTCGTGCTTGCCCCCCCTGCCGCTCCCCTCCTCCTCGCGCCTCCTCCTCAGCTCCTCCTGGTAGTGCTTGATCCTCTCCATGTGCGCGGGGCATTGGGGCGATTTGACAAGGTTTGGACCGGACTTGTCAGCGCCCTCCCCGGGACAGTCCACGGCACGCTCCCTCACGCCCGGCTTGGCTTCCTGGACAAAGCCGTTCATGTGGGCCGTGATCATCTCTGCCGCATTCGAGGAATTTTAGTTTTTTCTTTTTTCATCTAGAATCCAACAGCAGATCTGGAGAGGACATCTTCAATACCTCCTGAAAATACACAAAATAATATATTTATTTGTTGATGTTTTGCTTGGGTAAAGCAAAAGAGGAGGCATAACTATTCACTATAGGTCATTATTACATTTGTACAAGCCTTTTATTACCACAGCAACATACGGTCCATACAAAATGCAGGGACAGTTTAACATTCATAAAAATCAAAGATGTTCTCATATACAGGATATATTTATCTGTCAAATCATAGCTACAATATAGAGCCTATGCTGCTTCCATGCTGTGTTGGATCACTTGTAAATACGACTTTCCGAGTGGAAGTGTCACATGACTACCGCACGTGAGTCGTTTGCTGTATTTGAAGCAAATGGGATTTCTGAAAACAGTTGTGACCTCAGGGGCGTTTGATTGGTGGGACTTGAAATACAGTTTGGAACAAATGAAACAGATTGCAAGCTATTTTTTGAACAGCTATGAAGTGAACATTAAGCTTGGGAGAACTACAGTAAGTCTTGAGCAGGGATGTCAAGATTAAATAATCTTGATTAGTCAGGTCGAGATAGTCACAGGAAATAAAAAACAATATTCATGAGAATCGTAGGCAGCAACTGTCAGTAATACAATTATCTACGCTCGAAAACACAGAAACTATGTATAACATTTTTCAGGCTGTCTATGCACCAATTGTGTCATTACTATTTCATTCAGAAAATGTATTTGCACAACATAATAGTGAGGAATGGTAATCCATTAAATGTGTTATAGGCGTAGACTATAGGCGTAAGATGTGCAAAAAGGCAAAATTGTTGAAACAAAGCTGATTTAAAGCTGAACAAAACACCAAATTATAAAATATACAACTTGGATAATATCAGGTCCAATGTGTTTGTAATTAAGAAAAATCAGCAATTACAATTTCATCAATAAGGGCAACATTGTACACATGTTTAACTCATTTGTGGGGACACCTATGGGTCAAAATCTTACACACTGTCCCTTTAAATATAATTATGTTTACTACTTTTTATTGGTCTGGTCTAACCTGCCTTGCACCTTAATCTAAGACACATGCACCCTCTTTATCACTCTCTCTTATCTAACTGTCCCACTCAAATCTCCCTAACCCCCCTGCCTTGTACACCTGTCCCAGCTTAGCATGCGCTGCCCTTAGACACCTCGACACAAGGCTTGTGTAGGGATCTAAACCACAGAGGAATGTACACCGTCAACCTGCTAATTGTGCTCATTTATAAACGCTTGCCCAGATATAGTAACAATACACGTCTGTGAATTTAACTTCTTAACTCTGTGCGTCCACTGTCATCGCCCCGGTCACGCAGGTCATGGTTTCAGCACCATTTATAGAAACGTGTATACACATAGTCCAAACTAAGCTTCTAACAGGCTTTGGTCCTCTTCATGCTTCTGTCTGCTGTCATAGATAACATCAACAACCATATCAGCTCCTGGTCCTACTTCCCACACCTTATTAGGCCTGGCAGGTTTAAATCCCAGCTCCATAAGCCCCGCCCACTCGCTGATTAGCATTTATCTTCATTTGGAGTTGAAGTTGTAGAGCTCTCAACAGCTAACCTGGAGCGCTAAAGGCCCATCTGTTCCACGGCTTAATTAGGCCACTGTGCTCTCCGGATCAGTGGGCACTAAGCACTGGTTTGTCTTGGGCAGTGGCAGAGACCAGGAACAAGGTCTGAGATACATGGAATATCATCTTTTATTTCCAATTCATGTTTTTTGCATAATGTTCAGGAGTGCAAACTGACATTTCATTAAAGTTAGATATAATTATACTTATTAGTATATACTTAACTATAACTATTATTGCTTATGGTTATTGATCTAATGGCACTACAAGATAAAAAAGTATTGGCACTATAGACCATGATCCTTTGCTCCCTTTTCAGTGCAGATTTACATCTATTTTTAATCATTCTTTTTTAATGTTTATTTTGGATCACATATTTACTACTCTTCTGCTGTACTTTGTGTTGTCCCTTAAAATGTAAACCCGTGTTTGTATTATTTTTTTCTGCTGTATAATTATTCACACACAAAAATGTCCCAAAAGATAAAAAAAAAGAAAACTTTCAGAAGACTTTCAAATAAGGGGAGCCTCCTTTTGTGTCCAATTTCACAGTCATTTCCAATTAGTCTTTCACTTTAAAAGATTTGTTATAACACAATTTGTCCATATTTAGATACTCCAAAAAAGATCAAGTTACCGGTATTACTTTTTGTCCAAATTGTCCCAGAGAGGACAACGAGAATAAACTCATTAACAAAACAAATTAGTGTTATGTAATCAAGGTCTGCGTGCACCATTGACTTACCTGGCATAAATGCTGTTCTCTTTTATTGGAATAGGTTTTTATATCCTTGACGGGAGGAGAAAAGCACACTCTCCTTCCTGGTGAATTTCTGGTGAACAAAACACTTGTGTTAATTGTAACCAAATGTACTTTTTATTATTATTACAGTATCACTCATCCTGGATAAAGTCACAGAATCTTTTTAAAACTCTACAAACCTTAATTACACAATACAACTTTACTGAAGCTTCACAACAATCTTGCTTTTTAAAAAAACATACAGTTTCTATAATTGGCGACTGATGCAAATATTTTACTTTTAATGCAGTGATTACAGAGGTTTATGAGTACAATCCTAGGTTTAAAGGTTCTGGTGGAGAGTGTCTATGTCATGTTATTGATGCAATGTTTTCGCTTTGCCTCAAATGATCCACACAAACAGTATGGCATCAAACTTATCCATCTCCATGGAGACAAGACGATAAAGCCAGGCAAGTTACAGGTCAGCTCTGTGGTGAGGCGCCCCAGCTCAAAGAGAGAATGCATGATTTTCAAGGTACTTTGGAGTAAGATAAATGTTTAATGCCATATTGTGGAACATTCCACGCAGGACATTAACATCTCCATAGAAACAAGCAGGCGGAGGACAACTCCATTAGGAACATTACATTTAAGTGAACTTTTAAGCCCCTCTTTTCCCACAGAACTAAAATGAGAATATTGTGTCATTGTATTTCTAGTCGCATACCACAAAGATTAATTTCCATTTCATGGTTTGTGAAAAAGCTGTCATAGTTTTTAGATACATACATACATACATACAAATGAATAAATAAATACAAGTAAATGTTGTAAAATGTTGGTTGAGTGCTGCCTGGAAGAATTAAATGAACATCTCCTTCTCTAATCTATGGTGATTAAAAGTCTGCTGCTTGTCAACTTTAACACAGTCACCCTCTGTTAACTAGTATAGAACATGATGAACATCAATTAACCAGTGTTTACCTCTTCAAAACCCATAACTAGCTTCTTTGTAGCAATCCTCTTGCTAAGTCTACCCCTAAATTAACTTGGTAACAATGGTATGTAAGTTAGCCTAGCCCCGGCTAACAGCAGAGCGCTTCTCTTCTCTGCACGTACCCAGCACAAAGCAGCCTGTTGATCGGGGGAGCGCCGTTGGTTTATTCCTTTAGAATCATTCTCGAAGTGAAACTAAAGTGTAAAAGTGTCCAAAAGTCCTCTGTAGTGAGCTCAGTCCGGGCGCGGCGAGTTCGTGTGTGATACTCCCGCGGACATCACGGTTTAGCGAAGGAGCAGAGCCAGGACAGCCGCTGTTTGGGGCCGTTTCCCCGGTAACACCACGGAGGACGCTGCGGTGACACTGCGGCATCTTGTGGACAAAAGCAGAACTGCAGCATATCAGTTCCACATCTCACAGGTCTTAGGTCAGGCGTGTCCAAACTAGGGCCCGGGGGCCAAATGCGGCCCTCAAACCAATTTGTGTTGGCCCTCCAGCTTCCTGCTATGTTGGCCCAAAAAGTAGTATTTTTTACTGTGAAATTGGGAAAATTCAGCCATATTGATACCAACCTAATATTATTCTAGGTCTAATTAAAGGTGTGGAGGCTCATCGCAATTACATCAAATGCAAAATTTTGAATGATTCACTTTGTCATTCAACAAATTCGATATTGTCAAGTTGTTTGTGGCCCTCTGCCCCGTTTAAGTTTCAAAATGCGGCCCTTGGTGAAAAAGTTTGGACACCCCTGTCTTAGGTAAAAAAAAAGTGCAGAAGAAAAGGTTAGGGTCAAATTAAAGTCCAGTATCTGAGGATTATAAAAATGTAAAACAATGAATCTTTTGATGAGAGATTCTCAAGAAATTGCATTTTGAAGATTTTCACCCAAAAAACGGGATTTTGAGATCTTTGCAAAATCACAGTATTGCAAATTTTGGAATCAAAGGACATTTAAGACATAAAAATTTACGTTTTAAGGGCCACTTTGTGTAAATATTCTCAAAAGTTTTTAACTGGATTTAGTTCAGAGGAGTTACACACCTCCTGAAGCCCATCTACCACATCAAGGGACCAATCACGGACAGTTTTTTTTTAAATTATTATTTTTTTCTTTAAATAACTATTTTATGTATGTTATTCATTCTGAAACATGAAAGAAATAAGCTTAAAATTCTAACAGACAATAAAAAATCACAGAAAGACAAGAAAATGAGGCTAGAAACAATTACTGGTGCCATGAGTTGTAGGTTACAACCATGGGTTACAACACACTGACTATGCCTCATGGTTCTTGTGGAACTGCTTCCAACCCAGAGACTATCAAAGGCTGTCAGTCTTGGACAACAAAGTCCTGCACTGGTTGAACTGTCCTCAATAGTGGGCTGACCTGGCCAGTCCCAGGGAATCTGCCCAATCTTTTGCAGTGATGGAACTTCCCTTACTCTTGAGTCTTCCATCAAGACAATCATAAAGATTGTTGACAACACCTAGCATTAGGTGCAGTTCCATCGGTGGCACCAAGTCAAGCACATAGCAGAGATGAAGCCTGCGTAAATTCAGCCTGGAAGACCTAACTCCACCCATCTACGTCAAGGCCTCCATGGAAGGACCCCTCTCCCCAGCGCCATCATCACACTCAAGCGGGCGCCCGCCTGTCCGTCTGCGAGAGTCAGATCCCTCACTTCACCATGGACTCTCCCAGGTTTCTGCGCTTATCCCAAAGAGGTTATGCAGTTTTTCCTGGCCAAAGAAGGAGGGTGAAAGGTCAGGGGGCGTCTGCACCATGGCCCGAGCACCTGCTCCTCATCCCCAATCAACGCTCTCAAGTGACTCCTCCCCGCTCCCAATCAGCGCCCAGGCGGTCGCATTTAAGCCCTCAGGCAGATGGCTCGGCCGCTCAAACCGTACAGCGACCCACCACCTCCCCTGCTCCTCCTCTGCATTCCCCTCATCATCTACCACCACCAGTCTCCAGGCTCCAGGGGGAGACATCTAATACAAATAGATCATGGAGTGCCCATGATTGCAACGTCTTCCGCCGGGGTCTGAGCGCCAAATAACTCGCGAATAAAGCTTGCTAAACAGTCCATTCTCGTGGTCTCTTTGTCTCTCCAGGGTGAATTATCCTCGAGATCACAGAGAGAATGGCAGAAGGGCATTTGCTCAAAGCCATAAAAATTTGCTGAACTTATCTTATTCTTGCCCCTGTGATTAGCTGCTGCAGCTTCACACATGCCTCAAGCTCTGATGGAGCCAAGAGGTCGCAGTCCGCCACCATCAAGCAGAAAGTCTGGTTTGGCAAAGTCTGATTTGGGCAGCTCACACCAGGGGAATGGATATGTCCAAGCAGCTGTTCCCAATCCCAAGAATACATTTGCCTGTAACTGGTATCTTCTGATCTCAAGGCTGTGTTCAGTTCAATAAGATCCAACAGAGACTTTAGATCGCTGCAGCTCTCACTAGCCTCCTCAACCATGGCCACAATCATGAGTTTACAGACCCCTGAGTCTTTGAACTTGTCAGAGCCCCTGCTGCAGAGGACCACTGAGCCTTTTGGCAAGCTGGGTTGGATAACACATCGTCTTGTCTCTCAAGGTTGAGACAAACCTTGAGGAATGAGCTTCCGCCATCAATGCCAACCTTGACAAAGTATCTGGTCAGAGTTGGCAGAGATGGGCAATAAGACCAATAAGGTTGTTGCAATAGACAACAGTTCTTTTGACATTTCGGCCTCCTCCTCCTCAAAGTGAAAGAAAAGAAAAAAATAATAATTAAAAAAAACCTGTCCGTGATTGGTCCCTTGATGTGGTAGATGGGCTTCAGGAGGTGTGTAACTCCTCTGAACTAAATCCAGTTAAAAACTTTTGAGAATATTTACACAAAGTGGCCCTTAAAACATACTTTTTTATGTCTTAAATGTCCTTTGATTCCAAAATTTGCAATACTGTGATTTGCAAAGATCTCAAAATCCCGTTTTTTGGGTGAAAATCTTCAAAATGCAATTTCTTGAGAATCCCTCATCAAAAGATTCATTGTTTTACATTTTTATAATCCTCAGATACTGGACTTTAATTTGACACTAACCTTTTCTTCTGCACTTTTTTTTTTTACCTTAACAGCACTTCGCAAGACCTGTGATCTACTTTATGAATGTATGTATGCTGTTTCTGGTGTTATATTGATTACTTAAAAAAATAAAAAATGTGTGGCGTGGGAAATAGAATATTGACATTTTGTTTGATTATTTTTTTGAATGAATAATCTAGACAAAAAACTAAAGATTTGTATGTTTATGTTATTACATTGTACATACATTTTGCATTTTAAACAACAATAAAACAGCAGCAGCAGCAGCAGCAGCAGCAGCAGCAGCAGCATTATAAATAGCAAAATTGTCAATAACACCAGGGGACTCATTATGCAAAATCAACTTTAATGAACCTTGTTACAAACGTGATTAGCTTACCCAAAGTTGTATTTTGATTTTGATTGATTGATTGATTGGTTCATGCATGTTAAAGTGCTGTTCTGCAACTGAGGCTTGAGTGCTCAGAATTCTCCTGTTTTCACCTATCCCCTATCTCATTCCTGCTGTTAGTTGCAATTATTTGATGAATTAAATCTCTGAGTGATACAATGTCATTTACCCAGAACATGAAGATGACAATCCATTACTTTTCATGGTCAAATGCCACTCTGAAGAGGCAGAACTTCTCAGTTCTGCAGTTTTGAAAAATAAGTCATTGGACCCTTTTCCATTACCTAGCCGTTTTAGATCAATATTCCCGTTTGCAATGAATAAAATGTAAAACAATGATTCTTTTGTTATAGTTGAGACTCTTTTAAGCTTACTGGCCATTGTTATCTTGTTGTTTTTTTCCATTAGCCAATATGTGTTGTTAGTTTTTTATGTTCATAGTAAACTTAACTAGCCAATAAATATCAGATCTATTTCCAATTGAACCAATCATCATTTCAGACCAAAATCCTATCTTAGATTTGAAAAATCTCCTCAGCACTCTTCAGCGTTTACTCATGACAACTGTCATTGAAGTTTTATTGGGTCAAATGCTGAATACAAAGTGCAGCCAAGTTAAAAGTTACCATAAAAGAATGGCTTACTGCAATTTCAACACTTTCTTCACAAAGTTAAACATATTCAATGGCCATACATTTTGCTTTGGAGTATCTGTGAAACATAAGCTTGAGGCTGCCTCTTTGCGCTGCATTTCAGGGTTAATCCTGCTGACACCTCTGTACTTAACCTCTTTTCACTCATTAAGCTCTCACTGCCAGCTCTACATTTGAAAATACTTCTCACATTCCTGGAAGTGAGAAATTAAATCCTGTTTGCACAAATACTCATCTGCTGACCAAAAGCTCATTAGCAATATATCTATATATTTTAATGTAGCTATAAACAACATTCATTTATATCTTAGGCTACGGTACTTGCATCAAGTATTTGCACCCGTTTGATTTTTCAAAAGGATTATTTGGCTTTGGGTCCTGTGGGTGGTGAGGGCCCAGGAAACTATTGCCTTTTACGATCTGTTGTTTTTCTGTCATGGTTCAACATCACAGTGAGAGAAGGGACTAAGCGGGCATGCTCTCATGCTGAAACATATTCCACCCATGGATAAAAAAAATGTTTAGGGCCTTAAAAGTGTATCCCAATCCCTCCAAAACTACTACAGAGTTATCAGCCTCTCTATATTCTTATCTGCTTTAGTGGAGGGTACACATTTCTGTATTCTTCCAAGTAAATGTGAGGAGCAGTCTACACATGTCACAGAAGACACCACACTTTCCGTTGTTTATGTAGGTTTTATTAAAAAAAGGAAACCCAACAAGAACTTTTTTTACATAATGATCAAGGATTTTTATTCTCGTCTCTTTTCTCAGTTTCATCTCATTACAGAAAATGTTATAGTACAGCGTTGTTCAATGTCTCCTCATTGCTTAATAATAATTTCCTTAGGAGTGCTGGTCACATATATCTGTACAATATGATTAAATTTTTTTCTGTACATTTTTTGTGAAGTTGGTTAAAAAGGCTGTCAGCACTTAAAGAAGCTGCTTCTTTTATCATATTTCATTTTTCTCATAAATATTTGATCAAATAAAAGGTTATTCTACCAGGCTCGCTCACCCGCTTCACTGCAGTGAGGCGAGGGAGGGCCCAGTATAAGGAAGCTTTGGGCAGGTTTCCCTCTCCCCAGACACCTCATACTTCTACTCCTAACCCCGCCCACCACATACTCTGGCTCCGCCCCTGCCCAGGCATTTGGCACTGCGCACATAAACAAGACTCACAAGATAAACAACAAGCAAAGCTCTTTGTGAAGCCGTTATGATGCATACTAATGAGAAAAACAGAAAAGTCCTCTCGTACAGGAAGTCGAGGCCACTCGGACAGGAAGTGGCCGCTGGGGTCTCTATCCTGGCATTTCGCCCGAGGTTGAGGTCTAAAGCCCAGCATGCCTGACTAGACAAATATCTGACTGTTGTTATGAAATACACTATTAAAGTAATAAGAACATGACAATAATTGCGTAGGATTTAAACAGAGGAAACTACAAAGACCATGATCCTTTGCTTTGTTTCTGTGCAACCAAATAGAAGAATTTACTGTTAAACTAAAACCTTTGGTACAAGCCAATGATTGCACTAAAACTGAAACCTTTTGTTCAAGTTAGCCTTCTCACGGCAACTGATATTGTCCCGTGAGGTGAACAGTGTGGTAATATAAAACCAGGAAATTTGGATATTGTTGCATATTTAGACATGAGCACATTATAAATAACAAACTATGATAAATGTGCTACTTGTGTAAATGAACACTAACCAAAATAAAAAAATTTAATCCCTCATCACCAGTTTTGTCGAATCAACATATATTTTAAATATAAACCATGCTCACTATGAGCGAAATGTCTTGAATTGAGTCCTTAGTGGCCACACCCTTCCTTCCTCTTAGCTGAGCACCATGGGAAATCTGTAAGTCTTCCTTTTCTTTATTTGTCAAAAAACAGATTATTTTTTTTCCACTAAAGATGAAAAAATAATAATTTCTTTTTTTTTGTCCCGGCAGGCACCTACAGCTGTCTATTAAAATGCTACTGCTATAGATAAGGTCTAGCATTGAACACACAAAGCAATTGCAATGAAAGGAACAAAGTTGCCTTAATATAATAATGATAAGAATAAGAATAATGATAATAATAAGAAGAATAATCATAATAATATATTACAGAATAAATCTCTTTTTATAATTAGATTTTTTCATTAAAAGTTATATTTTCTTTGTTTGAAATACTGTCTTTTTAAATTAATTTTTATATGTATCTAGGTGTGATCAAGATGTTTACTATACCTCAACGTTATCCAAATTAATAAAAACTAGCTGTGCCGTTGCATATTACAGAATAGTCAATGATATGTGGACATGCACCGTGAACCACCGCCTCATTCACACCCGCCACACTCCACCCCCGTCCCACAGTGATGACATCATAGCCGGCCGATCACCATGACGTCCACTACCTCGCCCTTGTGCAGCTCCACGTATTGCTCTGTTTTGGGAGGTAGCATCAGGAGCCCGTTAGCGCTGCGCATGCTCATCAGCCGGCAGCTCACCTGGTTACCTGCAGCGGTCACACACAGACGGAGAAACATTAGAATTTAGAAGTAGTAACTGTAATGCAACAAATATGGGGACAATTTAATATCTAATGTTCAGTGACAGGTGGATTTAACCAACCACAATGTGAACTCTAATAAGGAGCAGATAGCTTTGGTTATATGTAAGCAATATAAAACTACAAAGTGTATTAAAATAGCCATTACATTGAAATGGTAACCTAGGACCCGTGTTTTCTTTTTGCTTTAACACACACCCCTTATGTCATTTAAAAAAAAGTCTCACATTACTATATTTGAGGGAAATTTACAATATATTACATTGTAAGACCAGAATTCTAAAATACATCGTTTGCAGTGATAACATAATCAGAGAGAACTATTTAGACACAATATTTTGCTCTATTTATAAGTTTCAGTTTGCTATTGTACTTTTCACTATTCGATATAACATCTTATTTTAAATTGAACGGTCATAATTTAGAAAATTATTGAACACATATTTGTCCTAGATTCATTTTTATCATGGTAACGCTAAAACACAAATTTTCCAGAGATTCTTAAAAAAGAGGATGTCATATTAATTGCTTCTATAAAGTATTCTACAATCATTACTGTTTTGTAGCATTTAATCAACCAGAAAATAATTAATTAATAATAATATTTTTCCTTCTAAGACGATAGCTTCTAAGGTAAGAGTAGGATGTTTGGGTCACCAACGTTTCCACAGGTAAAACAGGGGTCACAGTGAGGAAAAAGGTTGGGGACCACGGCATTAAAGGTCTGTTTAAACGTAAGAACGAAACATAAACAACAACAACAACAACCAAACAAACAAACAAAATCTACAATACCATGACCCCGACACACCTGAACATCACATTTGCTCTGTAAAATGTAATTCATGGACCCTTTATGACTGGGTGCTCATGGTTAGCCCCTTTACCTGTGCTCTGTGCCCATGGCAGAGGCTCCTGGTGATGCCACGTCAGAATGCAGCGATGATACTCAGGGCGCGGGTCTAGTTTCACATCACAGGACAACTGAGGGGTTCACAGCACTGTGTTAGAGTCACCATTTACATCATTTATCTGTTATAATGCCACTGACGAGTTGTTAAAGTGGGCAAAAATAAGTAGGACTACTCACATAAGAATGTTATTGCTTCAAAAAGGATATATACCAAGCAGAATTACAAAGTAGGCATCAGAAAATTTACTTAATGAGCATTATAAAGGTATTGTGGTGTAGGAAAATGTATTTTCTCTCTCTCTTTTTTAAAATATACAAAACAACACAACAAGACAGAGAGACAGCATTTAAACAATATAAATGGTCTTAAACATGCAGTCCGGCGTAATTGTCTCATTTGGTTCAAAATAAAATTGACATGAGCCAAATACAAGCGGGACAACTAATAATTTCTTGACAGCAAAAAAGAAGAGAAAGTACTAATTAGACTTAACCAACATAAAGGTTTTGAAAGTTAAACATGTTACTTCTGTGGAGACATGTTACTTCTCAAACTGACAAAAGTACTTCAAAATAATATTTCTGAAGTAGAAGTAAGACACATAGTGAGATAAAACTATTCATAGAAGTACAAAAGGTTGGGTTCACGTGACATGATAATATTGTAGAATCCCTGTTGTTTCCAATTGAACCTGACATAATTCTATAGTTAAATTTGCAGATGTTTATAGTTCATGTCTCTGGATTAAGTGTGCCTATAAACATGAAATAAAAACTGGCACAAAGTGATCGGTAAATCAACATATCTGTCAACACAAATAAACACAAGTGAAATTATTTATTCACAGTAGCTTTAAAAGCGATGCCATTATTCAACTTTGGTGAATATTGCTGTCAGTTAAAGCGACTTTAAGATATAAGATTAATATGGCAAGTTTGTGGAGCCAATCCCGAACAAGGGTTCGGGATTGGCTCCCGAACCCTGGCTTGGATAAGGTTCAACGTTTGCGGATCATAAATTGCATATAGTTATAGAGTAATATAGGCTTCTGCCCACCATCTGAATTTACGACATAATCATATTCTATAACGTGAACGCAACCTATTAATATACATGTCTTTACTTAATTTAATAAACAAGTCTTTACTACCCACCTCCAATACAAACAGATTAAATGTCCCAGTCCTACCACCAGATGTCAGCGTGGCCTTGCCTTGGATTTTGCGTCCTAACTGTCAGTCATGTTTGGGCCGCAGCCATGTTGGCCCAGTCTCATTCTGGCTTGTGTGGGCTTTGGAGTGCTCTGTGCATATGATATAGTTGTGTTTGATCCAGTGCATGAATATTCAGAGTGCGGGGCAGGCCTGGAGGTCAGAAGGGGCAGTGACGAGCTCTTCTGCCAAAACTCTTATAAATATGGATGCAGTGAATGATGAAATGGCGTGAAATCAACACGTATTATGTTATGAGAGTTATGGATTTGTTTAAGGCATAATTCACATATCTCAAGAGGAGATATATTTGTCAAACTGGTCACAAATGGACAAAACTAAGGTAGATGAATATGCACTGCAGCTCTACCACTAAGCTACAAAGCAGCACCAAAAATGCACAAAATGTTCTTGATGAAGGCCTGAAAAATCTGTAACAATCTCCATCTTACTATTTAAGTGAGTGTCCAACTTTAACCATCTTTTTCACGGTTTCTTATTTATATGAGTCCAATTTTCATCATTTGAAGACCGTTTTTCATAGAATACTGACGCGGATCAAAACTATTCCTAGCTGTGCCCCTGATCTGTCTGCGTTGGCTTGAACAGGGACTTGTATTGTATCAAATTCTGTGTTATGTACCTAATGGGACCGGCACTGACAAATCCTGAGCTACAAACAAAGACTTGTTCCTAAAAGTTAGTTTTTAAGTCACGTGTTTAAACTTGGCGCTGCTGTTGCTTCGCTTCTCCTCTGCACATGCTCAGTTAGGCACAATCTGCAAACATTCAAGATTCCCACATATGTCTATTCAGCGTGGCCTGAGGCTGTGTTGTCTACAGTGAGCGCGCACAAACCTCTAAAACAAGCAGTCGTCTGCTGAGGTTGTAAAAGCACGTGTTACAGAGCGGCGCATGAACCTCCTGCCTCTGTTCAAGATAAGAGAATGCAAAGCGCGGCCAATGAACAGCCAAGCTTCCCGCAGTACTGTTCAGTGGCCTGTAGATGCCACTAAAAGACACAGTGACTTCAGCCAGGTGAGGGGAGGATAGTTTTTGGATCGTTTTCAGAGCAATTTAAATATAGCTGTGACACACGGTAATTTGGGATTTTATTGGTCACCCACTGCTTGCCTTGATTGCCCCGATCACACGCCACTGCAATAATCGACTAATCGAATCATCTTAACGTCCCTGCTTGTGAGTAAGAAAAATAATTCAGCCGTGTCGCTCAAGCTGACACCGTCTTTGTCTTTCCTTTGGCCAGTGTGTGTCAGTGCATCATACCCTCGCTTTGATAATAGTAGGTCTGGGGTCCAAAATCCCCTGCATCTTTCTCAAGGCAGGAATTACAAAAAGATTACAGGTGACCACAGCCGACACGGGGTTTCCTGGGACAGTCGTCAGGGGCAGAGAGAGAGGAGAGAGAGAACAGATGGAGAGAAGAGAGGAAAGAGGGAGAGAGAGAGAGGACATCATATGAGTACTGTCTCCTCAGCAGCAGCAGTGTAAATGAAACTCCAGCTCTCTACTTCACACACTACCTGGGAGAGCGAAGATGAGTTTACGAGCACCGTCTATGTCCAGGGTGGCAAAGGTCGTTGGGAGGCTGCAGGGAAAGACACAAAGGCGTTTAGATGTTTTGGGTTGATGGGGGGAACTGGAGTGCCTGGAGAGAACCCACCCAGACACAGGGAGAAACATGCAAACTGTGCAGAGTTCTGGACACTCAGCCACCCAAATGGGACAGGTATGTATATATGTAAAATGACGTTTGAATGTTTTAACCATAGTCATTCCGCTGTTCCGTTGATCATTATCTTACTAAGAGTTATATTTTGATTTGTTCATGCATGTTTGAGTAATCCTGTAAAGTCCTGCTTTCACCTACCCCCTATTCCCGCCCACTGTTTTGTACTTCCTTGCAATTATTCAAATAATTTGGATTCCGGGTTAAACATGTAAGGTTAAGAAATAAAACCTGTGAAAATTCCTTGGTTGCTACGTTGAAATACAACAGTTTATCAGTTCTGCAGTAGTAGTTAAAAATAACCATAGTCAAAAAACCATTGAACATCTTTCAACATGATTACAACATAATATGTTTCTTACCCTGGTTTCATAAAAACACGCCCAAAGTGGATCTGGGCATGGAGGTCGATGTCCATCACCTGTTTAAGGTAGTCCTGAAATCATAACCAATAGAAAGTTGATGTATTTGATCATAATAATTAATAATAAATCATATTTGATTCATAACTTGATTGATCCAATGTATATCAACAGTGACTATAGCGCGAGTTCACTCTTGTAATTCCCTTTCCTACCACAGCGTGTCAGTACAACACAGTATCTGCTGTACCTTCTCTCCCATGGACACGCCTCCTGAGGTGATGATGACGTCTGCTCGGCTTATGCCTTCGTTCAGAGCGTTCAGAAGGTCGTCAGGGCTACAGAGAGCAAAAATACAAACACACTATTATTGGACAATAATGCAGTCGTTGAAATCTATTCTAAAGCAAAGGAGACAAAGAATATTCTAACTGGATGTGAGAAAAAGAAACACCAAGTACATTTTTACAACACTTCCATTGCTTTATATTCAAAGAAAAATCATCAATTAGCTTCCACCCAACCTGCTGATATTCAAATGATATACACTTTTAAATAAAAAGAGCAGATTTTCTCGAAAGGAGCTGAAAACTGGCTAAGCACTGCTGATTCCATTACATTTCCCACACTGCACTTGTAACTTGTAACACCAAATGACAATAAAACATAAATAGGGCTATCATTTTAGTTTTCAGGTATGTTACGCCGTACTTATCCCCCACGATGCCCAGGTTGATGGTGGGATATCCGTGCTCCTGGATGGTGGCCAGCAGAGTGGAGCGGTTACTGTCCCGGATCTTCCCAGGATGCAGATCGTCCTCTGGATTTAACAGCTGCACAGGACATAACACAAGAGCAATTTAAAGAGGCCGTTGCCTTTTGATCATAATTGTGTTCAAAACAAACCAGGGATCTGTACTAGAAAAGCCGGCTAAACCCATCCTTTCATATCCAGATCAACTAACACAGCCTTAAGTGTGTCTCTGGATGAAAACAAATGATCTTGCAAGTCTTAGAATCTGGATTTGAGTAATTCTATATTAGCTCTAATTGCTTGCATAATCTAGAACATCAAACTTAATTTAGCTTGAAATGAGAGAATCTATCCAACAATAATATTCCTCCCCATTGGCAAATAAGTTGGAATAATCATACAAACACATCATAAAGACAATTCATTTGGATGTAAGTAAGCAAACTAGACTACATCCATGCACTAAACGTATATATATATATACAAAATAAAAGAAAATTCATACAATGTCATGGACTGAATGAATGAAACTTATTCCTGTACCAAGAAGCGTCAAGACAACACAACCTAATGAGAAATATGCACATTCAAATTAAGTTCACATCTTATTTTGTTAGTTTAATCGAATACAAAAAAAAGTCAAATTAAATCATAGTATATCATTTTTTTGTGTTTCCATACCGTATTCGTACCAGTCCTGCTGACCCACCTCGTTGCCTGTGGACATTACAGCCACCACAGGAAACTTCTGGACCTCTACTTCTGTGACGCCCACCGTGGCCAGCAGCCCGATCTCCGAGGGGCCCATGTGGGTGCCCTTGGCCAGCACGCACTCCCCGCGCTTTATGTCGTGACCTATGGGCCTGGATGAAGACAAGGAGATTTAGAAATACTCAGGGCCATAATGGAGAGGATGTAGTAAGTAGTACTGAGTGAGCAGATGTCGCACTGACCTGATATCTTGTCCGGGACGAGCTTGTACTAGGATTCGTACCTCCAACTCTTCTGTACCCTGGAAGACGCGACATGCTTTGTTATGTTGATCTTGTGAGTAAAAGCGTAGTTTGATGTCATTATCACTGATACTTGAACAGCACTGAATCTCTGTCAAAAAGGCTCATCAACAATAAACGAAAGCGCCCCGTGATTTGCATTTCTGAACACATTTCACCGCCAACAAGCTGCACTAGTCTGACAAGTGAGCAAACTGGTACCACTCCAAGAGGTAAACACACACATTACACGGGTTTTTGAGCCTCGAATTTGCGTACTCTGCGTAAGTCGTAGCAAACAAAGTGACGCCTGAACCACTGCACAGTGTGAACAGAGAGTTGGCTTGTGCTGTGACATGCAGAGTGACTAGGGATGACAGGACATCACAAATTAGCGTTACGATTATTGTGAGAAAGAACGTCACAATTGATCAATAATCACGATTAGCAATACCAAAAAACAGTGACGTTTCGCTTCTAAAATATGCTCAATTTGAATTTTTTGGTGATTATATTGTGCTCTATATATTTGATTATTCGGTTAATTGATCATTTTGACATCCTAAGTGTAACAACCAATAATTGATAAAGATGAAAGAAAGACATTTAATTTGACACTATTAAAGTCTACTATATATACTATTATCTGCTCCTGGTTTGAACACAAAATCTAAACAGATGATATAGACATAAAAAAGAAAATTCCTCCAGTTTTTTGTTTTTTTTTCAATAACAAAGTTGAATCAATTTTTTCCACAAACATATTTTGAGCCACATCTTACGTCTTCAGACTCCCTTAGCAGCTCTGTGTCCTCCACTTGCACCACGGCGTCGGCTCCACATGGGATGGGTGCTCCTGTCGTCACCCTCATCACCTGTCCTGGCATCACTGTGTGCGTGGGCTACACAACACACACACAACACACACAAAACACACACACACACACACACACACACACACACACACACACAAACACACAAACACACACAAACACACACACACACACACACACACAAACACACAAACACACACACACAAACACACACACACACAAACACACACACACACACAAACACACACACACACACACACACACAAACACACAAACACACACACACACAAACACACACACACACAAACACACACAGTATTTTACATGGGACTTTCACAGTACAAATGATTGCTGGCATTTGTGTTCGTACCTGTTCTCCAGCTTGCGATTCACCAATGATAAAGCGGTCGCCTGGTCCATCGGCCGCTGTAAAACAAGAAGGATCAGGTTAAGAAGTTGTTATTTGTCTGTAGTGATGAAGATAACTTGATGATATAATTTAGAGACTTTCTGACCAAAAATACCTACTATTTGTGCAGTTCTCCAGCTGTGATTCAAGAACATTCATGGGATACTGGAACAACCCTGTCTGGTACTTTTACTTCTCAACCAATCACCTCTCGGACTATTTATATAAATACACCCTCTGTTTCCTCCTTCTTTCTACAGCTTAAGCTATAGTTCTCCTCCACCTTATCACCAAAACTATCAACCTCTTCAGCCTTGCCATTAAGCCCATCACAATCATTTCTATATTGACTTATGGTTCAATAAATAGTATCGCGAATAATATTTTACAGGCTATTTATTCTTGGGTCTCGTGGGAATATTTGTGATATTTTGATTTTGTAAAATTTGACTTGAGCATTAGAAAGTTCTCTGCCAAATAATACTTAGAAAACGAATGACTGAAGCGTTTTATTCAGGTTTCCAAATATATTGTGCATTTAGATTTTTTTTGCTTTTTGTGTCAGTGGCAAAAGTATTATTGTCGTGATATTTTGTTGTAGTAATATATCCCACTTTGACGGGGTCTGCGCGCCAAAGTGTGTCTATTTAATAAACTACTCAAGTTAGTCTCTCTTCTGATTGAAATATAATACAATAATAAGTGTGACATAACAAACAGAAGGTAAATGTAATCAAATAGAACATACCTCTCACAGCATAGCCGTCCTTAACCGAGGCGGGGAAGGGGGGCAGGTTGTCTTTGGCATAAACGTCCTGAGCGAGCACCCGACCCATCCCATCTGAGGAGGGGGCAGAAGGTCAAAGGTTACACTTAAAGGAAGGGTGCAATATTTTTTCTAGTATTAAAGGGAAAGGGTTTAGTCACCTAATTGCATCTCGTGACAGGGGTCATCTGTGACACAAACGACACTATAAGAGGTCATAGGCTTGAGAAGAATGAATGATGGGATGTTTTATGCTTTTGCCGATCAAATGTAGTTTTGATTGTTGCATGGATTGTACAATCTGGATAGGTGTATAACACTTAGCACTTCAAGGGTTGAGATTGAGAATCAAATAGGCAAAGGTAACATTTTGAGTAATTTATAGCATAGTTTAGAAATTAAAGTCAACATTATGTATGTATCCGTATCATTTTGGGCGCAACTAAAATACAAGAATATCTTCATATTTTAGAATTAAAAGGATGCAAGAGACTTTATTACATTTAAACAAGAATATAGTTGATACGTTTTGTTTGTATCTGTGGTGGCATTTAAAATTATAATTATAAGACGATTCGATAATTCAGAATATTTAGTGCATCCCATTACAGGCTTTCTGCATGTTATTACTTTAATATTGTCGAATAATTATTTTTTGTCAGCATCCAAGCATTGTATCACTGAAGTACAAAATGAGTTGTTTCTCTAAATCAGGATCTTGCATACCCTTTGATCTATTTTTAATGTTTAAGACTTTGCATCTTAACATCTCAAAATAGCAGTACAAACTTGCCCTGCCTCCGCACGGACTGTACCGCTGTCATCCTCCATCAGTGTATAATCACATTTAATAGACCTCTCAAATATGAAAGCAAACATATTTTCCTATGAGTGCCCACATACAGTAATCACAGCACAGGGACTATATATAGCCACACATGAAGCAGCTTTAAGGTATTTTCTAAGAAGGATTTTTCTCAACCTCCCACTCTTAGTCACTCGCCCACGTATGCAGCTCGCGTCTTTGCACCATACAATGAAGTCATTACATCTAAAGATAATATTTAGAATCACTTAAATATCTATACATGTAATTTTAAAAGCTGTTTTTAATGGCACTGTACTGTAATGCACAGCAAAAGATGTATGTATTTTAATTTGATTATTGTGAAATATTAATTGAGGTCACTTATGAGAACATAGAAAGAAATGTTTAAAAGAATCTTTAAACATAAATCAATTTAGAAGAAATATGTTGCTTGCTTTTATTAGCAAAAACTGCAATGGTTATACCACAAATGTTAACTGGGTCACCACAGTGGACTATGTGTTGAAAGTTTACCAAGGAAAACGTGGCTAATTTTTTAAAATTCAAAACTCATCTATTTAAAAATGAATCATGTTATTTTTTTGTATCCGTTCACTACCAAATTTGCCACCAAAAATATGTACACAAATGTATACAAAGACTTTCCATGCAGTGCTGACTCAAGTCTTTGCAGTGTCCTAATTTGAAGGTTTAACTGTGCGCATGACTAACACAGTAGTGATGAACACAAGCTGCTGATTCAGGAACGTGTCTAACCCTTTAAAATGTGTCATCAGAGGTTATCCGACAAGACAAGTAACATCAGCTAATGCAGCACAATGGTCAGGTGTTGTCTGACACGGTTTAATGTTGAAGATTTATAAGCTACAAAGGGATATTTGAAGGTGCACTATGTAACTTTTCCACATACTTCTCTGCATGCTATTGCTTTGCCCAGAATATTCCTCTGTAAGCATTTAGCTAAAGATCTTGTGAGATAAAATTGTCGCAATAGTGCGAAAAATGTGTTTACCTTTGAAAATGTAATTTACTTAAACAAATTTAACCAGGTGAGAACCCACTGAGATCCAGACCTCTTTTTCAAGGGGGACCTTGAATGGACAAAATATGGTGCTGGTGAGTGCGAGGACAAAATTGTCCATTTGTCAAAATATTGTCTCATGTTTTGTGGAAATGATGTCCAATCCCACCCTCATTATCTATCTTGCATTTATCAAATTACAGGTATTTTTATAGCCAAAGAAACACTTGGTCCTAGTGTCACCTGCTCAAAAAGTGATATTGTGGAACATTTTCGGTAAAACAATAACATCTCCAGGGAGACAAGCAAGTGGCAGACCTCCACCAGAAAAAGGACATAGTGCATCTCTAAATGGATGTTTTATCTGTTGACTACTGACGAGCTTTAGCCCTTGGCTCTTGGGCCCTGGTTTAACCATGATGCAGATGTGTGTCTGAATAGATGATGTTCTCTTTGTCATTCTCCAGTTGGACCATTGTTTAGTCCTAGCAGAGCCCTCCATGCAGCGTGTGTGCGGAGGTGCGTCTGACCTCTGTAGTTGATGATTTCGGTGCCCAGGACAGCGGTCATCTCCAGCACAGTGATGAAGGCCTTGTCCATGGAGGTCAGGGGAAAAGGAGACATGCGGTGTCTCCGGGCCACTTTGGTGATGTCCACCGCACTGTGACCTGGCAACAAACAACACATTGGTGGTTATATGCACGCAGACAATCACACAGGGATTGAGTAGAGTTTTCCTATCAAAAACATACCTCAAGCCGTGTTTTGTCTCCTTCTTAAAGGAATAATAATTGAAAAATTGTCTGAGACAATTATACCCCTATACAATGAGTATGTCTGTGTAGTTGCTTTGAATTGGTACCACTTTCATAACTGCACTTTTAATAGCCTTAATAAACATATAAAATACCTGACTAAAATGAGCCCCATTTCAGACTGAAGTTGTTCTTGTCCCTTCTGAGCACAAATACTTGGCTGGACTGTTTTAGTTTTGGCTTCTGAGACTCTGAAGTCGTACAGAGGAATATCAGATTTTCTTTGGTAAATATAAAGGGCAGTAAAGCTGCTGTCTGGAGGATGGTCTGATTCACATTAGTTTGGCTATTTGTTGGTTTTGACAATTCCTCTTTCAAACTGAAGCTAATTTGACGCAAATGTATTTTAGGACTTGTAAAGTAAAGTAAAAGTTAATTTAAATTCTATTTTAGGGTCATTTTTGTTTGAGCTGAGCCTGATTCATCCCAGAATGTGTGGTTTGACTGAAATGATGAATGAAAATGATTTAGGCTTAGTGACTATTTAATTAAGGAGTTAATGTTAGGGTTCTAATTAAGTAGCCTGAATAATTCCACGGTCCGTGAGAATTCCAGTGCTAACTGCCGTGCGTTAATTTAGTATAACGTGCAAGTAGTTCCGGCAACAGTTAAATTACTGATCTGCAGACATTATCATAACAACGAGTAAACAAATTATCAACTGTTGTGAGGGACTAGATTCAACTAAAAAACACAAGAAATAACTAATAATTCAAACATTTATAGATGAGAACAGGCTTTTTAGATTCATAGGTGAACAATTTCACTTTGTGCCCTTGTATAAGCACTTTAAACAACTCAGATCCGTGCATTATACTGTTTTAATGCATTACTCCTCGTTGTTTAATCCTTACTTAATGAACTATTTATTCATTATGAATTAAGTCTGAAGTGTTACCTGCTTCTCATCCACTTAAGAAGTAGTTTGTAAGTGTCATGTTGATAGCCATGCAGCAAAATATAATGCCAGTCCATAAATTGTTATCATAAATTATGTTTCAGCACTTTTAAATTCTTGCTCTGCTCCTTTTCTAAGTGGAAAACAGTAAGTGGGGGGGGTGGTGGGCATCTGAGTGGTCCCAGGACACTGAAGCCTTCTGTTCCAGCCCTAGAGCTCAAGCTCTAACACTATGCTCAGTCTACAGGGACAAAACACCACTTCAAAATCTCCCTTTAGACTCAAACGTAGAACAGAGACAGAAATCCTCCAAGGATTTGAGATCTGAAACCAGGCTTGTAGTAAAAGAGTAACTGACAGAAGAAAGAAACCTGGAAAGTAGAATTTAAGAAGTAACACAGAAAAAATAAAATCATCTATTCACGATTTGAGCTTCCTGTTAGATGTAACATTTGTGGAGTTTTTCCCTTTCAAAGTCAAAATACGTAGTTTTAAATTATTAATCGCTATGGAAACAGTCCTAGATTCTCATCATTCTGACATAGCAACACTGTATGTCTGATGAAGGGCAGCGCCTGAAACATCACGGAGGTGAGAATCTGATTTTGTATCTTACTATTTTCAACCAGATTAAAATAGCAGCCTGCCAATGAGTCTTACGAAGCCTATTATGTGAAAATTATTGTAAAACTGTTGTAGAAACAGTTTCAAGGCCATCTCCATTTATCACATCGATTACACAAACTACTTGGCAAAGTACACAGCAAAAAAAAACAATCACGGTAATTCAGTTAGTTGGTTTGGATGTGTTTGTTTCACTTTTGTTTCAATAAATTATATTTTCTAATTTCAACATGACAAAAAAGAACACAAAAAAAGAAGAAAACAAGTTCCACAGACTTATAGGTGCTGATAAGAAAAAAAAAAAAAATCTAAATCAGTCATACATCTTCTAAAACAAGAAAACATAGAACTAAACAAAATCTAAAATAGTAAAATTTACATTAATCAAATGAATTAAATATTCAAGTCATTACAACTACCTTACTACTATCAGTGTTTCTTACCAGTGATACAAAACCAGCCTTGAGTTTGTTTACACCACAGACCAATACAATTTAATATCCACCATTTTGTTATAACTCTAACTGTCGGAACTCATTGAGGTGCAACTAATACTATTTCTGGGTTTATATATCACTCCTCCTGTCCCTCTCTGAGCGGGGGAAGCAGGCTCTAATTCACCATGACCCACTTTCTATGCTCTAACACAAACTAACTACCACCTCTGGCTAAACAACATACAAGTACATAATATACAAACATGCAGCATTCAGGCCCGCAGAGAAACACATGTACAGTACACGTGTGAGGAAAACTGGATTCACTTATTAATAGAATGCAATAAAGCCCCAGACAACTGAAATTATAATTAAGTTATCAAACTCAGGGCACATACTAGCAAAGTTTATCAGAGTTAACCTTTCATGTTGTCCGTGTGTAAGATTGTTAGAGCGGTCATTGGGTTTATCACTGCACTATTACCACTGCAAATTTAGCTTCATATTGGACCTTAATTAATATAACCTTAATTTATGACAGTAATAGAACACGTAAACCAACCAGTTATGCCAATAAAGTGACCCGCATCTGCATGAATACTCACTTGCTCTGAGTATGTTCTCTTTGCTGCTGCACCTGGACTGCACCTGTAAGCAGACGGAGAGGTGGGAGAGAGAACAGGGCGAGGGGGGGATTCTTTAAACATGCTTTACACAACAGACAGTGCACAAGCATTGGCCAGGCTGTGTGTTTGTCCTGCTGTGGAGACCTTCATCTCCAACACGATCCCAAATCACTGACTTATCTGACAGCCCCACGTGCTCAACGTCAAATTTCTCCAAGAGAGGAATTCAATGACAAACAATTTTTTTTTTTTTTTTTTTAGAGTTGTACTTCTTCTTTTACTCCTATTTGAGTGATATATTTGACTGTGTAACAAGCTCTAACTTGAGTAAAGCTTTGTGAGTAAATCTACAATTAAAGCTTTAGGTTTCTGCTTCTTCAGATATGATTTAGTTTTTCCTCTTTTTGTGTCAGTCCTTAACTCAACCCACGTGTCAGGAATAATATATTCATAACAATGTTAAAGGGACAATATGTAATATTGAGGAAAAGCTTAGATATAATGCCTTCAACACATACATGTATTTTGTCTGAATTATGATGTTTTTTTTGCCAGTATTTATTCCACCAATAAATATGCCTCATAATAATTGTGCTTATAAGAAGACTAAAATGTTATTTTTGCCTCTAGATGTTGTACCAAACCACAAGCCTGTAAATCCAGGTCATGTGGTGTCTAGTGACCAATGGGGTCACTTTGTTCCAAACCAGGAAGTGTAGGCTCTGGTCTTGGGCCATGTGGGCCACATGTGGTATGGGTGGATCCCTGATAATCATACAGGGGAGACCGGGATACCCAAGAAAATTATAAAATTAGCTCCTCAAGCACAGATACATCTGTGGTTCAAAGGTTTAATTCATTTAAAGCAGTTATTGCTTTAAAAAAAATGTTTTTTATACATATTGCTCATTTAAAGGTCAGTTAACATTCACCCTTTTCAATTTTTTTGTCAAAGTTGTCTACAAAAATTGGACATCTGTGAATGTACATCGACGAGTATTGCTGGTGCTGCTGTATTGTTTAGGCCAATCTTAATCATGTCAGTGTGATATCTTTCCTGTCGGCTGATATTAATTGAATAGTGAATAATCCAAGCTTTCAAAGCAGGCGTAACATGGTGATTTGACTGAATGTGATTCAAACTGTTAGCAACACAGGGCAATCAGATTACAGCATTTAAATACATAGATAAATACACATACTTAAAGATTAGGACAAAGGCAGCCACATAGAGTGATGATATCCAAGTCAGAACAGATGTGTAGTCAGAGTGCTGATGTAGTAGACGTATCTGGAGTGAGAGGCAATGGCCCACCTGGACTAACTCTGGACCACCTATAGGCTAGAACTGGACTGACAGTAAGGGCGGACTGAGTTTCACAAAACATCATATTAGCATTATGTTTACATCACGTGAAAAACTGAATGTTGTGGGGAAATAGTGTAAAAAAAAATGCTTCATTGCAGGTTAAATATCTGTTACAAAGGATAAAAGGGATAAATAACCAATAAATATGAAGAAACAGTGAAAATTCAGTACATTACTTTTGGGAAGCTCAGTCATATTTTCCTGACAATTTACGGTATCCCCATGCTTTTTCTATGTTTTTTTTTTTTTTTTAATTTAAGCTGAAGTAACTAACAGTAACTGTGAGGGCACCACACAGCCGAGGTGAAGGTGGGTGATGGCGGTGACGCAGTGGAGGCAAGTATGACGTGGTTCAAAAGATAACCAAGAAACAAACAAAAAATCAAACAGTAACGGACTAGACAAACTCCACTAAACTGCATAGTCTACATACACCACCACACACCAGACGGTAGCTACTGAAGCAAAGCATGTTAATTCTACAAAAAACCCAGACACACAAATGCACAAAAAGACATCGGACGAATTGTAAAAATATCTCACAGTGAAAAAAAGATAGCAAGACAAAAAAGTGGACGACAAGACCAGGGCGACAAGAGGAAAAGAGAAAACACACTGTAAAAAAGAATATCCAAAAGAGTTAACATAACTTGAATTCAGAATCTGGATTGAAGTAAATTTGGCAATATTTATTTCATTACCTGGCCTTGGGTATTTGACTTGTTTTAAAATATTGTAGATCATTTACAATATTGTGCTTGAATCAACTGAATGTTTTTGTAGAATAATAAATAAAATACATTTGAGAAAGTTACTGGCATATTTACCTTTGATTTGAATAAACTGTCAGAGAAGCGTTAATTGCACTAGTGTAAAAAACTGAATTGTACTTGGAAAACAAAGGATGTGAGCAGTCAATAATATTTTTAAACAAATCATATATTCCAGGCCTGATAATTAGATAAATCTAGACAAAAATGTCTCAATATTCTGAGTTAAAGTTATTATGACTCTTGGTGACTTCATTTTTTGCAGTTGATTTTTTCAAGAGAGACGAGGAGTTATAGGAAAGGACAAAGGACAAAGAGTGAGGTGGGGACAGGGGCGTTTGATTTGCGCACTCCTTGAGGTGGGTGAGGGGTAGGATGAGCGGGGATAGTTACTCGAGAGCTGAAGGTCCTCCTGCGATCATCTTTAAGGCCCTCCAACCTACACTGGAGCTAGTGGAGATAGATAGATAAAGCATTGGGATCACATCAGTGCTTCTGTCAGCACACAGACAGACACACGGACAGGACGGAGGACACACCCACTACAGAGGCAACTACGGCAACACCACAAGGACAAAAAGACAAGAACGCTTTGGGGGTCTGGGTATCTCACCTATTGTATTGCCCAGGAATAGAACAACAGCACGGGTTGAAATTTAATTTCAATAAACCAGGTCTAACCATGATTTATCAATTTAAATATCTAACCACCTTTTTGTCTAGGTTATAGTGAAAATTTATATTTTATGAGACTTAAGATCTAAATTTAAATTGTTATTAATCTTTATTTATGTTTGCATATTATTTATTCTTCTGCTGCTCTTGTACTTTGTGTTGCAACACTAAAAAGACCCCACTGTGGAACGAAGAAAAACATTTTGATTTGGTCAGACTAGAACTATGTAACTATTAAGTACTAATTATACAACTATAATTTTACTTGACATCTTTGACAAGTTGAATTTATGATTTCATTTTCAAGCTAAATGATCTGCTAGAAAGATACAGATTGTACTTGAAATATAGAAGCATCAGCTGCATTTGTGTGCTGCAGGACAACATGTGGGGGGCGTTATAACTTCAACATCATCTTTGGTTAAACAGGCCTATATTATTTACATGCTGTGTAAAGATCGCTTGGTAAAAGATGAGTCCATACAGCCTTTGTATACAAGAAGCAAAAATTGTAAAGAAAAAAATAATTAAAAAAGCTAAAAACAGCTACAGCAAAACACAAAAGATCAAAAATATATACACAAAAAGCACATCAAAAACTAACTCCACAACTTGGACCACAGCACATCTTAATTCAACATAAAAACCAAATACAAAATGTTATACTATTAACAACGTTGTATAAGTCTAAAGCTAACATCCTGATGCAGTAATGCATTTAACTATCAAAAACAGAAGCTCGTACCATAATGTGTCGTGGAGGGGAGACATTGGCAAATATGGAAATGGGACGAAAAAGAGGCGGAGCTGACGCAGTGGGCGTGGTCGATGTGGCATGATGGGAGGGGGGCAGTCAGACACGCTCTAATCTAGTCTATGCTGCAGATATAATATAAAAGCTAAGACAAAAGAGGGGGCAATTGAAAGATGGAAAATGTACTGAAATGTAGCAACGAGAAAGATTGTGTTTTAGTCGGGTATTCTGTAAAAAAAAACTGCATTTATATGATGCAAAAAAGCTTTAAACTTTTTTTCCTCATTGAGTGCGAAGTAAAAACAAACTGGTCATGTTTGGCTGATTATGAATCTTTTTTCAGATCTAAATTCCTTCAAATACATCTTTAGCCCACTTTTATACTGAGCCTGTTCTCTCCATACTGGGGGGAGAGCACTACAAGACACCTTTATTAAATGCATAGAATAGCTAATGGAACAGTAGTTATACGATTACTTTATTGTCAGTTTAGCTAGCATAGTGTTTCTGAAACCGTAGAATTGTTCCGTATTTGGCTATATTATTATTCCATCAAACTTACAGCCTAGTTAATGTACACTATTGTTACGCCGACAAACGTTTAAGCTCGCTAATTGAAATGCGGCGATAAAATGACGAACAACAAATTCAGCTACGACACACCGATCACTCTCCTCGCCTGTCATCACCACGGAAACGGGTGACAGGCTGTCGTGGACACGTGCCAGGAAGATCAGCGATGGAGTAAACGAGGAAGAGCGCGCTGCCAGATCCGTGTACCGAATCCGTAGCAGGGCCAAGTCCGAGGGGCAGGACAGGGGGAGGAAAAAATCAATGGGCCCATAATAGAAGTGTTAAAGAGACGCCCCGGGAAAGACGAGCTCAGCACCAAACTAACCAAGCTGTCAAATAGATTATGCATTTAGCAAAGCTGGGAGTGTCAAAATGCAAATCAAGGTTTTTTTGTTTTTTGTAAATGAACTTGCTAGATTTTATTTTGCAACAGTGACTCAGGACGCCTCGGTAATAGACACACTCATCAGAATATGAAAATGTTGAAATTTACTGAGAAATCTTAAGAAAGTAAATAATTTTTCCACAGGTGAATTCAGGTAAAGTGGGACGTTGGGTAAAGTGGAGCAATTGTGTATTTTTACATGTGAAAATTAAAAGCTACCCATGAATTAGGTTTTTGAATTGGCTCAGGGGAAAGGAATTTTGGGGATCTATGGGGTGACAATTTCAAAAATATTAGTTTTGTTACTCAAATAAAGCATTTTAATAAACAGCAAGATCTAGAACAAATGAAAAACACACAAAAAAAGCAAGTTGAATTGATTGGTGGATGTTTATGATATTGCCAAAAAAAATTCGCACTTTACCTGAATTCACACTATTTTGTGGAGCTTGAGTCTTGCCTTGATTATTAGAGGATTATATTGGAAATTATAAGATGATTTAGCACTAAAACTGATCGCGGTGAGTGTGTGAATGGTGATGACTTGAGAAACCACTGGTGCAAATTGAAAGGCTTGCTTCTGTCACTTTAAACTAAGGCAGCTGTGGCTGTAGGAATCATACCGGGAGTGAATGAACAATGCAACGTAAAGCGTTTGAAGTATCTTGAATTAAAAAATACAAAAAACATTATGTTTTAGAACAATCTGCTTGTTTTCTATGGCCACGTTGGTTGTTGGGCTGTTGTAAGTGTTGAAACAACAGGGTATGACAGGATGGATGAGAGATGAGAAAGAAAAACATTGATTTCATGACAGTACTTTCTGCCAAACTTTAAAACTATTCTAAGACATTTGTCCCACTGGAAAGTGTGTTGTCTATGAATGTCATTTCACAACCTGCTTTAACATGGTCTGCGTGAGTTCTTCATGTAATTACAGAGCATTCAGGTCTCACTGATCAGAAAACGTGTACCAAGATACTAAATCATAACCATTTCAGTCATTTTGAACACAACCAGCGCCATTTACTGTGACTGAAGAGGGCTAAAGAGTCTCACCTGAGGACATAACAACAGTTTTTGTTCAAGCTATATTTGAACTGGCAAGCTTATGGTTTACTGGTGACTGCTAAACCCATGATGCCACCAAATTTATTTTTATAATACAAATTTTACATCAAGCTGAAACACAACTCACAGGTCATAGATACTTATCCTTTATATACTTTTAGTTTTATTTTTTACTTGAGCTATTTAAATTACCTTTTATTTATGAGAAAATGTATTAAAATAGTTTGACATTACATGACATCTAGATTCCATGTTAAAACCAGGTCACGATTTACATTTACCCTGCTCTTAAATCTAATTTCAGCAGAACATTGTATGAACGAGCGGCATATTTTCTCCATGCAAAGCCCAATGATTACATAATATATTTGCTGTAGGTAAAATCATATGCCGTGTGATGCCATGCTGGGCGGAGAGGTGCGTGGTACGAGGAAGGCGGAGCTTTACCTGGTCCAAGGTGGAGTACCTGGACTTGAGCGTGATGACCTCATCCAGGTGCGCCCTGAACTCTCTCCGTGAGGCCTGGGGAACCACAGGATAGTCACTTCATGCACAACATCACAGGAGCAGGCGGCAACATGCACGGACCCAACAATGTCAGGCCAACCAAGCTCCTGCTCAGATGGTTTTATAAATAGACTAAAGTGTGTCTGGTTGTAGTCATCATAGTCAAAATGCACTGCAAATTTAACCAAATTTACCTTATTTTGTACCTGGCTATACGTCATTTACATTTGAAAGTAAATTAGTAGTTCATTTTAAAAAATATACATAGATTCACTATTCAATATATACTATATACTTGTGAAATTGTAATCCAAAATGGCAACGATATTAACATAAAATTAGAGCAGGTCTATACTGTACAAATTATATAATTATGAGGATTATGATGCCATCAATACGTGCATGCATCATCTCACAGTAATCACACCCACAAGACACTGCAATAATTAAGGAAAATGTGAAATATAGCTTCCTGTCTAACTAATTAAAACAATTTTAAGATTGAATTGTGTAGACTGATTGAAATGATTGAAAAACATGATCTGAATTTTCACTACAATCCACATCATCATCATCTTGTGTTTCTTTTAAAACCCTTTAAAATGACCTTATGTTGACAGCGTTACTTAACTATTATTCATAGGACTAATCTGGATTTAGTCTCTTTATTTTCAGATTTTTTTGACCTGGACACTTCATTCTATGTGTCATTAAAATTGACATTTTGCACCACATTTAAAAACACAACACTTGCAACAGAATCATTTCACAACACAAGGCATCTTTCAACTTCATTTATGACGTTGAAATGCATCCTGGGAAAGAAAGATGGTAGTTTGTTTGTTTACATGGGAGAGTGAAAAGGAAAGCGTTAAAAAGACTTACAAAATGTACAAAACAGACCGGAGACATATTTAAGGAGACTAATACAGAGGACAGAGAGGACAGAGAGGACAGAGGGGACAGAGGGGACAGAGGGACAGAGAGGACAGAGAGGACAGAGGGGAGCAGGCAAAAGCATATAAAGTGGCTGTAAACAGGTCAGTAAAGTGTAGTTGTCCAATAGGCTCTTTAAAGATAATGCTTGTTAAAAGGTGCTGTGTCCGATTTATACGCTCTTAAAAACATGAAGAACAGAACTAGTTAATTTTAAACAGTTTGCAGCAGTCCAATTATTCACCATGTTGAGATACTTCCCGGTAGCTGACAACAACTAGCATGCTAACCACGCACTTCCTGGATCAAGGAGGACAAAACCACTTTTATAATCAGATGCAGACAGCCACAGCAGTGCCATTTTGACCTTAAGAGCATTTACAATACATCTGTAACTGGGGCAAAGCTAATTTCTTATTACGTGAAGAAAACCCAATACATCAGCATCACCTCCCAATATAATTATTTTTCCTGTTCAAAACCTATTTATTAGCACAATAGTTTGTTCATTCCATTTATACTGGCATGGAACCAGCACAAATGTTTTAGTAAGGGTTGATAAGAGTTTTAAAGGGGTTGTACTAAAATAAATTATTTTAAATAAATGAGTGATGACTGATATTACCCATTCATTTTAAAAGGCATTTTGTTGTTGCTGAATTGTAAGGAAAAACCTGCAGGGACAGACAGTTTTATCCAATCAGAGACGGTTTAAGTCGTAACCAGGTCAAAAATCAAACTATTCCTGGCCTAAACAATTTGCAAACCATTACAACTGTTTACTGCCATTGCACATTGGGTAAACATAAAGGATAAGCAAAGCCAGGCCGGGTTGACTCTGGAGAGTGAGAGCGATGGTGGGAGTGCCCGATACGCACACATGCAGGCAGGAGTACCTCGGCAATGCTTAGGGTGGATGAACAGGAAGGGAGCCGCGCCTGGTGCCACAGAGAAAAGAACAGGGTTAAAACGGTGCCAAATGCAAGTGGCGCACAAGCACACAGCGCCCTCTGCCTGTGTGCAGGAGGAGGGGAGTGAGGCCGGTCACTCTGTGGGGGAATAGCATCTTTAAAAGTCAGCCAGAACGGTGAGGAGGGCACAGAGAGGACAGGGAACACGTAGATAGTTGAAGTGGGACAGCAGGTAGGAGTCGCAAGGGTCACATTGGTTTAGGACAAGAGGAAAAGGTTTCAATTTCAACCAGTGGGAGAAGAAGTACTCAATTTTGTTACTTAAGTAAAATTACAGATACAAGCAGAGGTGTTCAAAGTACTACATGGTCAAATAATACTCCAAAAAAGTATTACTTAGGTTAAAGTACTGAAGTTATTTGCTGTAGAAGTATCTAAAGTACTTTTTTTTACAAATCAGTTTCAATCACGGCATCAAAGGAAATAAAAAAAGTCTGCTCATTTTAAAGACAAGATGCAAATTGTATTTTTTGTCACATCCTGTTCCATCCGCCATGTAAAATATTAGATTAGAAAGGCATATTTGGTTATAAATTGTACAGAGGATGAAATCATTAAATTAGTCAAAATACAAAATATCAGCTATTTCAAAAAACAAATAAAAATAAGCCAACTCAAAGCTTGATAGAACTGTCAATATTGTTAACAACCTTGAAAATGGCTCAATGCAGCAAACAACATGAACCGGGGAAAACCTTCTGAGTTGTGAGTCTGTAACATCTGCACAAATCATGTCTCTGGAGTGAGCTTCATGTATGAGGCTTTAAATCTCTCCCCTGCTCTTCTTACTGTACACAAACTGCTGCAGTTTTACTTTTTGACTTATAAAGGTTGTTTTATCATTGTTCATTGTTTTATTCATTGTTCATTGTTGCATCGAATCACCAAAGAAATGTTTGTGAATTCTGTTCATTGACCATGGCAATAAACCTTTCTCGATTAAAAATCTACTTTTGAGAAAGAAAAATATATAATTTTTAAAATGGTTAAACTGTTAAATATTTTTGGCCAACAATAGCAATTTAAATCAATTTCTTAATTTTTCTAGTAAATTTTTGGTTTATATTTTTGTTTGCTCAAAACCAAGACTTGGATTCAAAACATTTAGGCAGAATGTCACCATGAATGTGGTAAAAAACAACATCAATAGTATGTTTCAGTCAAATAAATTAGTGTCATCCTTTTATTGCTCCACAATAACACAAAGTTATCTCTAAAACTACTAAACATTGTCACTTTTTTATCACACAGAACAAATGCTGCAACAAAGTTATGAATGTTGTCTATATTTATGCCTTGTCTGAAATCCAATCACATTGTAAATATGACTCTGAAGACTACAGTGTTTGTCTTTACTCTCCTGACAGCGCCTTGAAGTGATGGAAGTTTTGTGCTTACGTTTTCAAAAGCAGAAGTTTCTGAAAAGGAGTCTCAGATGGGCCCAGGATAAAACAGCAGTGGGAAAGAGGCAGATTTGACTTACAGGTAAATGTGTTATGTACTGCAGCGTCAGCTTATTATCGTTGGTGCAATTGGAATGGATGTATTCAAAATACTTCAGGATATAAAAAAGGATATAAAAAACTTCAGCTAAAGCATTCAATTATATCTATACCCCTTATAATTTTTTTTAAAAAAAAACACACCGGGCCAGTCCTCCAGGCACTTCTGACCATGAAGAATAGGCACATCACTGATCACTGACACATCACAGAGCCCTGTACGTTTTATACCAAACTGCTTTTAGTCGTAACATCTGGCAACCCAAAATGTGGAGCTCATTCTGCTTTCTGATTGGATAATTGGCCAAACAAATCGCAAACAAATACAAACAATTCAATGTGTTGTAATTGTGTCAAAAAAAAAAAGTCAATAATACAATTGTCATCAGTAAAATGAATATTTGATGTGAAAATGTTTACTTCATACTGTATCTGAATACACTTAAGGTTATGAAATATTAAAATAAACTGCAAATACAAATACGTCTTTGTAACGTTGTCATGCTATGTATTTCGAGCTATAATCAGACATAAATAGCTATATTCGGGTCAAGACGTAACGTGATTTCCCTTGTCTCTTAGAGTACATCGATGTCCTTCTCATATACGCTGCGTGGGTTATAAGAGCGACTGTCCTGTTTCTGTGACGGTGAGATCCACAGCCCACACGTCCCCCTCATTCTCTCACTGCTCTTGTCTCCTCCGTCTGTCACAACACAAGCTTCTCTTCCTCTATGTCACCACTAACTCAAACTCAACATGGCATCGGCTGTCCCTTCTCCGCCCCTCACGAAGGCACGGAGGGTTGAATTTAGCATTCGGATTACTGTGAGTAACAAGGCAGTTTGCCCCAATTGCAATAAATCATGAATTAAAAAGGTTAATTCTTCTTCTTCTGTAACTGTCCAACCACAGCACAATCCGCACAAACAGTAGAGACAGAACTTCACAGGACTCGTTAGGAACATTTCTTTGTTTGAATTGCTGTCACTGCAGGATACGGGTGAAGTAAATTACGCCACGTTCGGTTTGATCCACATACTCTTTTCATAGTATTTCTATGTAAATAAATGTATCTTAGCGCGGTGGAACAATTAGGTGATGGACGAGCTTGTAGAGTTTTACATGTTCTAATACTTACACACGCTTAACAGCACAGCTCTTTATAGTAGAATGGACCTTATTGAACCTAACAAAACACAAGTAGTATCTTTTGGAACTATTTTGCAACTTATTTTCTGCACCGAACTGATGCCTCCCGAAAAAAAAGGCACAATTTGATTTTAATCTAATAGCGTATACTATTAAACTGCAGAGTATCTATTCGTTGATAACATTAACCGCGCTTCTAATTAACCATTTCAACATGATCCAATCCCCAGTGTTCAAGTAAGAAATAGTTTACTTTTTGGTGCAAGGAAACATCGTTTGTGAAAAGACTCATTTTATAATACATCTTGCCAATTTGATGCCACATTTTGTATCCACTAACTGTTCCCTGTTCTGTGGTCAGCTGTTTGGACCATCTCACTGCTGTTGATTCGTAGCATTTCTCCTGCTAAAGCTCCATGTTGTGAGCGGAGTGATTGATGGCTCTCGACGATAGGTGATAGGACCAGGATGCTAATGCTAAATATGTCAAAGCTGAGAGCGAGGACAGTGCAGTTTATTTGCAATGTTATCAGTAATAGGAAAAGGATTGTGAGGTTTGAATAAGTCTATGGTCAATGTTATTTTCCACTTAGTACGTTGCGGGGCACTCATGTTGTAGAAATGGATGATGTCATGATTTCAGATGGAGGGAGGGCCTGGTTAACTCTGTGGGAGATTCACTGTTTTTGAAAGAAATCTCCAACATTTTGATACATAAATGTTAAACTTTATCATTATTTGTTTGGAATTGGCTTTATGAACTAAATGGGAACAGAAATGAGATCTTGGATGTGCCTCCAAACATTTGGATGTGCCCAACTACTTAGGCAATATTGCAACACAAGCCAACCATGTTATAAAAATTGGTACTAGCCTATATAGCTACTGAACAGGGAAGTCAATAGAGCGTTAGCTGTACCGGGGCACTTTGTTTTATTCCTGTTTGTCTTAAAAGTCAAATGTTATTCACCTTTTTAAGACAGAGAGTCGGGCAGAGGGTCTTTTCACAAAAGATATGTAATTTCCTGTGCTCTAGTGCATTTCAGAGGAATAAATCTAAATCTAGTGTGTTGTACATATTGTTGATCACTTGTGTTCAACTCCTTTGTCAGTGGTTCCTGGAGCCCCATGCCTCTGCTGCCTCCCTGTACTACACCCCTGTTCTCAGATAGAGCGCCCCCTGTCTGTGAGCTAGAGCCTCACACTTGGTTGGGAGTTTTTAGAGTTCAGACTACAACAATAAAGCCTCAATCTTTAGTTAGGAAACTGGATGTTTTATGTCGCTATTAATATAATTGAAATATAGTGAGCAAAGTGTTTCATAAATGTATAGGATATGCATTTTAACATCTAAAATATGAGGATTAGGATTATATGAGGATTATAAGGGGAAAGCGCGGTGGAGACATATCTGAGCGAGGGCAACAAATATGAGTGCAAGTATGAGGAAAAACATTGTACAAGTCTAATATTTTTGGTTGTGCCAGCTCCCAGTTTGGTCTGCACTGGCACAGCCTGGCACATGTGTGGATATGCCAGTGCCACAAACTAGCTCAAAGTCCTTTCAATAGATGAGAGTAACATTCTTGGGGTTAAATAATGGGGCCACTCCCTGAAAGTATTGTTTATTTATGCTGACAGAGATGACATTGCACTTTGTGCCAGTTTTTGTTTCATGTGGTTTGGCCCAGTAATTACAGAGATATGAATCATAAACCAGGTCAACAAATCTGCAACTGACAATTGTACCATAATTCTGACCTGCTCCTGCTCCATGTTAAACAATAGGGTTTCTAGAATATCATACAACTATTGCAAACTCTACCCCTGCATTTTCTGTCTTAACCTACACACTAAACCTAATGTTTAACCCATATCTAAAGTCTAAAGTAAACCAGTGTAAACCAAGTCCCACCTAACTAACTACTTTGGCCACCAGAGAACCACAAGGTCAACATGATGAAACTATTCAACATATAAACTATGATTAGATCTAACGTAGGTTTAACCTTACTAGTTTTAAACAAGAGCTAACCCAAAAGAGGACAAAGATCGGGATTAAATTGACTCTGAATTTATATACGTTAGAACTGCAGAGAATTAATACATGAATTAGCTGCATAAAACGTGTCAGGCTCTTATTTCAAAGGATGAAAATTCGGGTCCTCATGAGGTAATCATGAGGACCCGAATTTTCATCCTAATGGCTAAAGTGAATACACATTTCAATCCCCACAATGTGATAGTAAACACATAGAAAACACATTAGGAAACTATGAAGCACCATAAGTAAACACTGTGTCTAAATAACAAATGTATGAAATTGCTGTTTATTATTTATGTTGATCTTCCAATACGAATCATGCAACTATCATAAGTCAATGTCTGTGCAATATGTTTATGAAAAGTCCACACTACCACATCCATAAATGACTAATGCATATTCTATTGTTTTTATATAACCATGCCTCCCTCGAATACGCTACAAAGCACAGCATCTTCATATAACAACAACAATATTTTAAGCAAATCCTATCCACCAAAACTAAACCATAACTAAACAATATTGCAGAGGCATTTAAGCCTTGTGTCAAACTAAACAGGCAGATTTGTTAAGGAAAGCTACGCGCCACTTACCATCTTGTGCCTAGAGACGAGCGGAATGAGCTGCTCGGAACATGCGCCCGAGGTACACGCGCTACAGAGTTGCTAACTGGCAGAGGGCGAGAGATGGGGGGATGAGCGAGAGAAGGACGACGAGGGGAGGAGAAGAGTACGAAAGGGGAGGGATGGAAGGAGGTGGAAAATAAGGAGAGCGAGGGAGCACGAAAGGGAGAGAGAGAGGAGGAATAAAGTGCTAAATCACAAATGCACTGAGAAAAATCTGTTCAAGCTGTTCGCTGCGAATCGCAAAGGATGGATGGATCCATTTAGACGAGTAGACAGAACTAGCCCCAAGTGGATGCTTACTATGTTTATACTGTCTGGTTACTTATATTGGCAACAGTTTTGGTACACAAATTCAAATTCTATATATTGAAAAGGAAAAATATGATAATCAACGTTCATCATATCAATTAGTTGGACTTTTTAATGTATTTATGCATGAATAAAACCGCAGTAGTCTTCCAAAACTATGCATTTTCAGTTTTAATGTAACAGCAGGTCTTAAAAAACTAGAATCATGACAAAGCTCTATTTTCCTATTCCCAGTCCCATGTTTCATTTACATCCTCACGTACTCTCTCTCCCCCTTCCTCTCTCGCGCTCTGACTCATTTCTCACCATTCATCCACATTTACACGATCACACTTTATGGAACAAGTTTAGTACAAATGCAACGCTTGCACATCAAACCAGGACTGAAGGAAACATTTACAAATGACGTTTTTCTGATGTTTTTGAACCTTCAAATTGTACTTTTTGAACAAATTCCATGTGTGTAGAGGTCTAAACTAGTGGGTTAGAACATTTTAGACATAACCACTATTTCATTTGCTGCAGTGGAAATGTTGGTACCTAGATACTAAAAGCCTTTTTTAATACAAAATTCTGATAAGATTTTTAATTCAAAACAGCCTGATAAAGTTTCAAATTGTAAAAACAGAGAAATACAACAGATGTTGGACTATAAATGTATTTTTCAATGACGCAAATAGTATAGTATAGTATAGTATAGTATAGTATAGTATAGTATAGTATAGTAAAATAACTCTCAAGAAAGTATCAAGAACAAGCAGCACATTCAATTAACAAACCAGCAATGAGTAGTAAGAAACAAAACAGCACATATGGATATAACTACCAAACTAAAAGACAATAACAAATGATCTACTCATTTAATTGAATAGTTTGCTTCTTCACTGAACCATTGTGGCAGTTATTTTGATGCAATAATCAGAATACAATAAAAACACAACACCAAAACAAGTTACCAGCGCGTTTTGCCATAAAATATAAGTAAATACCGGTAGATTGAAAATTAAAACTCTACAGACATTTGTACTTGACCCTTCCTTCACTGCAGTTAACCTGTCTGGAGCAGTGGCCGACCGCAGTGCAGGAGTATCTAGCGGAAGGATTACTTCATCTGTATTGCTTAGTACATAGTATTTCTAGTTGTTTCAAAGCGTTGCCCTTCTTCTCTCCTTCTACCGCCGCAGGCCCGTGTGCAAACTGCTGTACAGGCTGCTTGTGATTGATCGGCCTCACTGGAGTCAGCTGATTCTACAGTGTCCATAAATCTGGCTGGACTGGTCACTACAGCCTATCACTGCTCCTCCTCGAGTCTGTCGGACATCTTTGAACCATGTGCGACTGGTGAGCATTTAGCAAGGGAAATGTCCAGCCTAATGCTAAAGCTAAACTACTTTCTGAAGATATATAGGACTATCATTTTACGAGCGTTAACAGACCTCAACGTTTGATGATAGTGCTTACAGTAATGCCCTAAACCACAGAGCTGCTGATCAGCCTGTCGCAGCAGGAGAGACACTGCAATCAGGGAATCTGCTCCAGGATCTTGGTCAGAAGTGGCTCACAAGGAAATGCTCCATAAATGTGTTATATCGAACCCTTGAATGGTCACAATTAGCAAACAGGAAAGACGGCTCATGTAATAATAAAGTGATATTAGAGAATCTTTGCACAGAAATAAATGTCCTGTCTCTGTAAAACCTGCTAAAGTTGTAGATTATAATTCTATAAAGATGTCCCACAATAAAAGAGATAAAAATCTAAGCCAGAGACGTCTAGCGCTTATGTAGCCGGAACAGGATCTCACGGGAAGCGCTCCAGCAACTGTTTTCTCTGATCTGGTAACTAGACAGGAATTTATTAAACTATTAATCCAACGTTGAAGTTCTTGTATGATAAAAAAAACTAATTGTGCTCTCACAGCTCTGGTCAATCAAAGGGTAGATCCAGGCCACTGTGGTTTTATTCTGAGGTAAATTACAGGATAAACTCTTCTCTTCTTTGTTTAGCTTTGGTGCAATATTGTGAGTTAAATTACACAAAACAGTTATTTACTCCCAATATGCTGCCTGTGGGGTGGCACATGGGGTGGCCCATCACATTTCAGGGGTGGCCTGAGTTAGGGTGAGGCCCCTCTAGACACACCCTTCCAACCAAAGCAATTAAACTAGTTAATTTCATTTCATTGCCAAATATTTAATTTAACAGTCAGACCACAGTAAGACAGAAAGTAGTAAATGTTTTGTTCCATCAACATTAGATTTAGTCAGGTATAATAATCGCCATTCCTCAATTAATTTTAAATGTCATATATCATAACCTGGCCCAAGAACTTGATGTCCAGTGTCCATTCCTATTCAACGTTAATGCTTCTGTGCGTGTTGTGCACTGTGAACTGTATCTTATATAGCCTAAATAATAATACCTTTAATATAAAATATATAAGCCCTAGATATTTTGCCTATATCATTCAGCCCTCGTTTTTATTCACACAGTTAATATTAAACTTTTTATCATCACCACACACTTAACCAATCCTGTCCAGGTGTATTTAACTTTTGTCACATTGACAAGAAACAGGCAGCTTCCGCTTCTATGAGCATCTAGTGCACTTATGTAACAGGCTGGGAGTTAATGAAGCGTTGGCCAGATGGACTTGGCTTCAGACTCTGGGTTATACAAATATGCAGGAGCTCCATATATATTGTCTCGTTTACACCTGGGAAATAATGTGGAATCATAGGACTATGTCATACAGGAGCCAGACAAGCAACAAGCAATATTGTCATTTATTGCAGGTTTTTTAATACTTTTGGACAACCTATATTTTATATTCATATCTAATAATATTTAATATAGTGTGTATCTCTTCTCACTCTCCATTTGAACACTTTGGTAAAATGCTGACAAAATCAAGATGTGAAGCATTTTGAAAAGACAAATTAGCAGCCTTGCATGTCAACATGATGCCAAAACATTTATGTGAGAGCCAAATGTACTTACAGAAAAGCTACATAGTTCACCTTTAAAATACAGGTGGAAAAATAAATATAGATGTATGAAACCACCCTTGTCTGGCCCGGCATGTAATCCTCACTGGCACAAACAGGGCCCAGTATCACATGAGCTGCTTGAGTAAACTCAGACGGCCGGGCCCCGGGGACAGTGTGTACATGAAGTTGGCAGCCGCTCTCGACCTGGGAATATCCTGAACATATGTCGTCTGGAGCAGAGGAACAGCCTGTCAGAGCCTAACCACCGCACAGCCTGGTTCAGTGTGCTAACAAGTGCAGTGTGAATGAGATGTAGTGGAGAAAACTGGCAACACTACGTTTTTCCAGCTGCTTCAATGAGTATTATTTGGGTAATAATTGAAATGGAGATGCTTTGAAACTGATATTTATGCAATGCAAATAGTTAAGTGTAGAGGCAATATATATAAGATGAAGTATCATTCATTGGTAATGCTTTGTAGTTTATGTTATATGTTGTTTATGATTTATAGATTAGAACCAGCACTTATATCATGATTCAGAACAGGACTGTCAGATATGGACTTTAGAATTGTTTGCTGCTTTTCCAGTCACTCAAAGTTCCTTTTATAATTTTGTGCAATATTGATTGACTGTTCATACTCGGTGATGTTAAGCTACTTTGCATTGACTGGCTGCCAATGTCAATGTTGATGAAGTGTCTTGCCCAAGGACATGACTGCAGAATGGACTGTTCTGAGCTGGAATCAAAACTGTCGAGTTAGTGCTTGAACTCTTTAAACACTCGTCTGTGTTTGGTCCTGGTTACAGATGCTTTACTGGAGTTTTACTGTCTTGAAAATGTGATAAAAGCGGTCTGAAGTTATTGCAAAAACGAATTATTCACTGCAATGAGTTCATAAGTGCTTTTCACAACTTTCTGAGCTTTGCAACCAGCATGCCAACAGCTCACTTCTTGGTTCTCGGAGAATAAAACGCTTCATGATTATAGACGATAGCGCTCAGCTGCTTTTACAACATCATCATAGAAAACTCAATGATACAAATATTGGGAGGACAGTGTAGAAGAAGGCACAAACAGCTGGTCTCCTCATTATGCACAGTTGGGCGCACCAGGCTCCTGTTGGGTCTCCCGAGTGTTACATGCAGATTTGGGAATTATGTGAGAGCGAGGAGCAGTGAACAGGACAGATGGAGGAAACACACATGGAAAATTATACAACATGAAGTTTTGGACATTGGATTAAACTATGAAAAATAATTACACATAGAACACTTCTATATAAGAAATAATAGTTTATGTGCGACTTGGCTTTCTTTTGTTTTTGGATGGTATGATTTACAACAAAAGATCCACCAAACAAGACTTGCTGTTTAGGAAAATCAATGAACCAATCACAGCAAGAGACCTTTGCGTCTACACCAATCACCTATCAAGCCAGTGCATTATCTATCACCGCAGCAGAACCTTCAGCCTCTTCAACTCTTCCTTTTCATTAATGTCGAGATCCAGATTTATTAGAAGAAGAAAGGAGGCACCATAGCCTCCCTTCATTGCACTGGTATCTATCTAAGCCCCACATTTATCTAGTCCACTATTCTCACCAAGTACCACCTCAGAAAATATTTGGCCTTCCTTAAACCAGGTCTATAACCAGACTATTCTAGGTATAAACTAGGTCTAAACAACAGACAGTTGCTCTACAAAGACTAAACCAAAGAAGGACAAACATGTGGAGTAAATTGACTAAATTGAACAAATATTTGAATTGCAGCTGAATCCACGTACCACATGAAGGAGCTCACATAGTGGTACACATACCATAGTTTGAGAACCACTGATCTAGTGCATCTCTCATTTTGAAAAGCACGTTATCTGTTTCAGCCTCCCTGCTGTCCCAAAAACACATAATTGGATAAAAACAGAGTATAATATTCACAAAAATATACTCGGAAAAAAGTTGGAAGTCCATTGGATCAACAAAATATGGCGTCTGTATGGTAGAAACAGGTGAGAGTGTTTCCATCAGTGGTGAGAGCTGGTGTTGTACTTACCTTAGGCGTTGGACAGGAGGCAGTAGAGAGACGCGACGTGGCCTGTGCGCGGGGCGATTCCGAGGGCGTTGTACTCAGAGACGCCGTATCCCGGGGCAACACCTGCACACCCCGCGAGATTATGGAGTCTGGGATCTGAGGTCACATGACACACACCACACACATGTAAACAACGACCAACACAGATACACACTTACAATGGACCCGGGATGGAGCAGGAGTGGAAGGAAGTTTGGGATTTGTAATTGATTTTTTGTGGGCACTAGGACTCCCCCTGCTGGCCTTCTGTGCAGGCGTGAACAATTCCTGCTCGCATTGGGATAGTTGGCTGTGTAGTAAAGGCTGTTTTCTTAGTTTGAGCCATCTCCAAGGCCTTGTAACGCCCACAAACGTAATCATTCTGGCAAACGTAAAAAATTGCTAACATAATAAAAAAAGTTGTCAGTTTTAGATATTATATATCCACAAATGTAATAAATTCCCACAAATGTAATAAATTCCCACAAATGTAATACTTTTTGCCTACCACAAATGTTATAACAAAATTCCCATAAATATCTAATGAAAAAATAGATACAAAAATACTTTTATAATGCTGACATCATCCAAAATCCACCAAATCCCATAGGTGAGCATAACACATTTAGTTAAAACAGCTGGACTCATATGTTTTAGGTAAAATAATAATTATAAACATTCGTACACTTAATACTGAATAAGTGTACTTTTATTTCCTATTTTATTTGTTATTAAGTTTCTGGTGAACCCTGATTTTTACTTTCCCATAACTACAATAAAATTCCCACTAAATAATAATTATCGTTGCCGGAATTTTGTTATAATGTTTGTGGTAGATAAAGCTATTAAATGTGGGAATTTATTACGCTTGCGGTGTTATTACATTTAAAATGGACAACTATTTGTATTGCTATGTTTTCAGGGATGTGGATGGGTGTTACAGGCACCTCTATGTTTGTAAAGTCCAGGCAAACACATCTACCGGAGTCATTCTGATCTATTCATTGTTTTCACTACTCAGCTAACCAACGTCGATGCAAGCAGTGTAATTTAAGCATCTACTACTGGAAACTCTGGCACTTTTTAAGACTGAAAAAACAAGGCTGTGTTTTTTAAAATTTTGTTTCCATGGACATCAATTATTTCTACTTCCAAAAGTTTAAACCAAATAATTCATAATATAGGGCTTTAGTAATAAAAACTAAGCATTAATCTCTATGTTCATCCCTGGTGTCTATTGTTCACATAGAAAATAACAGCAGTGTCTCCATATAATGTTGTGTATGTTGGAGGTAAATGGGTAACGGATGCTTACCTACAACAACTGAACCCGGTGGAGGCTTCAGACACGATGAGAGGACGATGGAGAGATGAAATGAACACATAAATATGAATGGATGACATGAAAAACAAATGCTTGTCACAGTAATCTCAAAATAATGACACTTACAGTATGAAGTGAAATGCATTGTGCTGCCAGGTGGCCTAGGGGCTAGGTCACTGCACATTGCACATGCAGGACAACTTGAACCTCAGTCATTAAATATGTAGTTTTAGCACATTTCTGATGGATTGCCATAATGCTACTTTAAAGGCGTAATGGACGATTTTTTGGCGCCAAATCTGAGTCTCATTTCCTTCATTTTTTGTCAATTTCGCACACGCTTACTTACTAGGGCTGGGCAATTAATCGAAAGATCGAGATCGAGTTATGTGAGATTGTCAATTATTTGGGAGGGTTTTGAAGTAGAGAGGTCCATGGGGAGGGACAGTGTTGATGGAAGCCACATGAGAAAGTCACACAATGGATGGAGCTGATGCAAGACCAGTACAACTTTGTTCAATGACAAAATCCCATTCAGACTTTCTGAGAGACACATTAACAGCACTTTGCATCAAAATCATAGACAATGTAAATATATACTTTGCCTTTGATAAATTATTTACAAATTTAGCCAATTAATTGTAATTAATTGCTGGTGTCTTTTTTTTTCTAAGTGCTGTTTTTGTCTGTCCTGTTAAAGTAAAAGTAATATGCATTACAAGATGGAATATGCAGGAATTAAGTTGAAATGCTCATACAGTATTTGTATTGCTGATTCATACATAAAATAGTGTTTGGCCCAGAGACACAACAAAAGTGTGTTTCAATCAAGATTTGAACCATCTAATGCTCATCTTTTTGTTTTTCAAGTGACCATGTCACTTTAGAGTGCATGGTTCTAGTTTTATTTGTTTGGAGGGAAAAGTACATTCACACATACATTAGAGGCCAAATAATATACATTATTTTTTTCATTTTTTTAGCCTTTAAACTTGCTCTTGAGTACCGTCAGGTTAGCAACACACATTTTAGAAATGTTTTTTTAAATAAAAAACAAAAATACTTGGCACTATCTACAGGTTGAAGAGGAAACAACACAAGTTTAACATTAACTACGAGCCTCCAGACCTGCTATTGTAACTATATAGTAGTTATATAGCTTTAATTCTGTAATATAGTTATAATGAGCGTGATTTGATGGTCACAGATAGCAAACATGTCACACATCGGGGAAATTCACGTATTGTGAATGTATTCGTTTTTGACGCTCAGAGGGGAGACGTTCACACTAGCGCTTATGAAGCTAAATGCAACTTCAGGTATGTTTTTGATGAGGGAGCAATGATTTTAGCATAATGTGTGTTCTTTGAAGGATAAAAATACAATTATCATTTTACTATGAACAATGTTATTACAGACTTAATTTTATGATTGTTCTTATGGCCTCCTTAACACTAGGACCTAGAGGCATGGGCAGGTGCAATCTGCCTATAGCTAGAAACGGCCCTGATTGAAAGACATATTAAAATGCTCTTATTGGGAAGCCTCTCAAAATTGTCCTAACAAACTTTTTAATCATAGAACAATTTCAAGTTTTAACATACAATTCAAACTGTTCAATGTATGCACATAAATCCTACATATTTCATCTTCCACAGCATTCTCAGCAGTAATGTAATAATGATAAATGGACAATAGCATGTCCCGCACCTGTCTGTGTCTCTGCCCCCGTACCTTAGCAGCGATGGAGGCAGCGGTGATGTGAGAGGACGAGCTGTCTTCTGTGGATGCTACGCCGCTGTCCTTCTTGTCTTCGTCCTCGTCCTCGCACTGCACGCCTTTGTCCTGCATGTACGAGCGGGGCGGGGACATGGGAGCGGGCGGGCTGCGTGAGGGCGGGGACAGAGGGGGCGGGGGCGATGGGAGCTCCTCCAGCCCGTCAGGGGCCTCCTTCACCCGCACCACAGCGTCTCGCAAAAGGTCGATGGCGTGGGGGAGAGCGGGCAGGATGAACTGGAAACACTCCTGGAAGAAAGGACGATGAGAATGTAGTGTTGGTGAAAAGGTTAGTGACAAGATAAGAACATATTTATATGTCTCTCTGGGGACATTTCAGTGTTACAACTCTGAACACATGAACAGAAGAACAATAAAAATATGTAGCCAAAAATTAAGCTAAATACCAATTTACAAATAGACCTTAAATCTTTAGTTATAACTGGAATATTAAAATAACTTCACTTAAAATTAAGATTTTAAGATTTGAGATTTTTAAGAGTAAAATTAAGAGGCTACCAAAAAAAAGTTGTTAATGTTATATATAGGAAAAAAATGCTTTTTGGCAATTGTCCGTTAAAGGTTCTATATTATGAATAACTTGCTTTTTTTGCTTTGAACTTCACAGATAACCTGGATAGGGCATATTTTGTTGTCAGTTAAAACTAGTGTGATCCTTAAGTAAACCAGGAAATCTCCTCCGAGTTGAAATTCATTCATTCATGTTCATCTGGCTCACTTTTTATTATTCAGATAAAACTGAAATATATCTAGTTAAACCCTAAATTCAGCTTAGTTACAGTTTAAGCTTTCAATGTGAAATACTACTTAAGTGTTCAAACATGATTCCAAAAGTAAAAAAAACAAAACAAAAACTGCCATGTGCCCCATTTGTTCAAGCAGTACTGTAGTACTTTATTCTAATAATAGTGAGAGGTTGTTTTACCTTTACATGGATATTCATCATTTCAAAGTTCTTCTTCATGAAATACCATGAGGTGAACCATAATTCATAATATAAAACCTTTGTTTACAAAAACATGGAATGATCCTCAATGTATCAGTTATTACTCAAGTCAACCATTTGCTTGAGAAATATTCATTTAAAGTAAATCTTCTCTTTATATGTTACATTTGTTAAAGTAAGAACGAATGTGACAGTACTGTACTTGGTAAAATTGTATATGACACGCCCTCTACTGGCCACATGTGTCTCAGCTTAAATTACTCTGGGTAACTTTTACGTTATGCACTTTCTGAACCCTTGGGTTAATTTAATTATCATTAAACATTTTTAGCTTCAGAAAAATACACTTCAGTCAGTTATTACTGAAACATGATAAGGTTTGATGTCCAGTCCATAATAGGTGGTGGTGGACCTGCTTGGGAAAACTTTTATGCTATGAATCATTGCACAATTAAATTACATTTCAGAAAACAGAGATGTATTGGTAATTATGGCTGAATAAATTAACTAACTAACTAACTAACTAACTAACTAACTAACTAACTAACTAACTAAGTAACTAACTAACAAACTAACTAACTAACCAAGCCTTGAATATTGCGAATGCTAATATAAGAAAGTATAACATCACACAAATGGAAAGCCCATGGTCTTTCGAAGAGGCAAATCTCAAAAACACAGGAAAAAACTATGTATAAGCACTAGAGGCTGCATTGATTGGGAACTATTTGAGGGAGCCAAGCACTGAGAGCAGTGAATGTGGGTGGAAGTCTTGAAAATACATGAGGATCAATGATCTTGGTCTAAGAAAAAGTAAAGAATTCAACTATAACAACTTAAACCCAGACTGGATTTACAATCACAATTCTTGTTTTATCTGTCTGTGTGGAAAGATAATCTATTTTTTATTTAAGAAAAGTATGAATAAATTAATATGTTGCATACAGTATTATGACAGTTTGATGCAAATGGGGAAGCAGGACGAGAATATTTTTATTGTGGTCTTTTATTTTTTATTTTTTTACATGAAATTAATGAAATAGTTGGCAGTAATATTTAGGGTATCTGCACCGTATTTAGATACTAGAGAATTACAATGCATCCGGAAAGTATTCACCTTATTTAAACATTTATTGAATTCATTATTTGCCTCAAAGTTATACAAACAATACCCCATAATGACAACTTTAAAAAAGGTTGTTTGAATTCTATTACCATATCAAAAATAAAAAAACAAAAAAAACACATGCACATAAGTATTCAAAGCATTTGCCCTGACACTCGCTTCTACAACTTGACTGGAGTCTATCTGTAAATTCAGTTGATTGGACATGATTTGGAAAAGCACACTCCTGTTTATATAAGATCCCACAGTTTATATCTCAAGGGTACGGAAACATTTCTGCAGCATTGAGGGTTCCAAACTGGGGGAGAAGGACCTCAGTCAGGGAGGTGACCAAGAACCCGATGGTGACTCTGACAGATCTCAAGTGTGTCTCTGTGGAGAGAGGAGAACTTTCCAAAAGAACAACCATCTCTGCAGCTCTCCACCAATCAGGCCTGTGTGGTAGAGTGGCCGGACGGGAGCCACTCCTCAGTAAAAGGCACATAACAGCCTGCCTGGAGTTTGCAAAACTCCTGAAGAACTCTCAAACCATGAGAAACAAAATTCTCTGGTCTGATGAAATAGAGATTGAACCCTATGGCTTGAGTAGGAAGTGTGATGTCTGGGGGAAACCAGGCATCGTTCATCACCTGGACAGTACCATCCCTACAGTGAAGCATGGTGGTGGCATCATGCTGTGGGGACTTGTCGGGATCAACAGAAAAATGAATGCAGCAGTGTACAGAGACATCATTGACGAAAACCTGCCCCAGAGCGCTCTGGACCTCAGACTGGGGCTAAGGTTCATCTTCCAACAAGACGACCCTCAGCACACAGCCAGGATGACAAAGGAGTGGCGACAGGACAACTCTGTGAATGCCCAGCCAGAGCCCAGACTTGAACATCTCTGGACATATCTGAAAAAAACTGTGGACCAATGCTCACCATCCATTTACAACCTTCTTTCATCTTGTCATTATGGGGTATTGTTTGTAGAATTTTGAGACAATAATGAATGTAATACATTTTGAAATAAGGCTGTAACAGAACAAAATGTGGGAAAAGTGAATACTTTCTGGATACACTGTACGTCTGTTATTTTGTGTTAGGTAAAACCACTTCATCAGACACTTGTGTTGCCTTTTTGCATCCTGCCATTTCCTCACACGCAACCTAATCCGAGCCTGCGTACTTTCTCAAAGAACCAGGGTTATGTTTAAGTAACTTGAGTTTTTACTTTCTGTTTTATTGGCAGAAAAAACACAGTCTTATAGAGATTTTGTTTTGTTGCTGTTGCTCTTGTTGTCTTTGGTACCAAAAGCACTTTATCAGCCACACTATCTTTCTCCCTCGCTTTCTTCGCTCTTTCTGGTACTTACGCTCTCATCATCTTCTCCGCTCCTCTTCTTTTCTGTGCTATACTTTAGTCACACACCTTCTTCCCTCATATTGTATATTAAGCTACTTTATTTACTAAAGTTAAGCAATTCATCTTTATAGAAAAAGAGAAAACAGAAATCCAGGCCTAGTTGGGTCTCAGTCAGGCTCGGGAAGAGAATCCATATTTGGTCCTGTATTACCGTGCCACCAGGTCTATGACAGATAGAGGGCACTAGTGAGTACTGTGGTTGCACCGGCTCTTACCTGAGAGCCTTTTTTGCTCCCTGGGAGGTTTATGATGAGTGTCTTCCCCCGAATCCCACACACAGGTCTGCAGTAACATAAGACAAACAGATATACATTACACGCACACGTTTTTATCAGTCTGTAAAATAGCAATAACCTGGAGAACATTCTTAGTAATACAGCACAGCATTGTATATGTATGGTTCTTACCTGGAGTGAATGTACAATAGACACATGTGAGTAGAGCAACAGTATGTAAATGTATATGTACCGTATTTTCCAGACTATAAGTGGCACCTTTTTCATAGTTTTGGCCGGGGTGCGACTTATACTTATATTTATACTTATACTCCGGAGCGACTTATATGTGATATTATTTGTTATTTTCACACTTGCAACCACATTTCATACTCCAGTGCAACTTATATATGTTTTTTTCTTCTCTGTTATGCATTTTTTGGCTGGTGCAATTTATACTCCGATGCGACTTATAGTCCGGAAAATACGATATATGCATATCCATGTGTATAAGTATATGTATGCATGTTTATGGTTGTTACCTGGAGAGCATGCCCAGCGGTGTGACGTTTAGGGAGCCCATGAGCATGGCCAGAGACATCCCCGGAGCCTCGCGCTCGATCACCTCTTTAGTGGCCTAACACAGAAAAACAGAGGAACAGTATAAGAACAGATTCGGCTTACTATCACGTTCAGGGAAATGCAGTGTATACATAATCATTACAAAAACGTTGCAAATTACCACTTTAAATTTTACGTTTACAAAGTATACTGTAATATTATGCTAACAATACATCTACAGACTTGGGTCTTCTACAAAACGAGTTTGACAAAATGAACGTTGTTGGAGTAACTACCAATACAATACTACTGCAACTACTAGCACACATACATACCTTGCCTGTAACTAATGACAGTACTATTTTCCTTTTTTTGCTAAACTTAAAGTACACTATTCACGAGCCCCAGACAAACCACACACAATGAAGCGTAAACTAAACGGACACATCCCACTAGCTGCATTCATAATTGTATCCAGCTGTTTGTGAATCGTGTCTAGACTGAGCACATCATGGCTGCCCTTCTCATATTGATTAACAGTGATGCTCCGAGTGGTCCGAGGATCCTTACATGACTTCCCTCTCTCCTCCCTCTCTCTCGTCTTTATCTCCTCCCTTCTCTCTCTCTCTTTTCTGCTCGTTTCTCTCTTGCACTGCTTTATTCCCTCTTCATTCCCATCTCACATTCTTCTTTCTCTTCTCATCTTTCACACTCTCTCTTCAACCATCAATACCCTTCTATCAGCTGCAGGCTTCACATTGAGGGAATGGAACTTAACGTATGAGAAAGTCAAATGAAAATAGTGCCCGTAACATAGTCCAGAGTACTGTATTCTGAATAGTTAGAATATTTTTACATTTAGTTGCATTATATTAAAACGTGACACAGTATTAAAACAGCTTCATGTCTAATGTTGTATTGATTAATAAGAGTGCAAGAAAAATTGCATGATCAAGTACCACAATGGGGGGAAAAAACATGAAGCAAGTTAAAAGTAACTGTACCGGACGAGAGTTACTCAGTATTTGTATCCTGAAGGTGTATTTTCATTACATGTATTTAGTTTTTCCCATCCCTGTGGTAGCCTAGCATCAAAATCGCCAGTACAATTGCCATTCACCACAATATTATTAATAACTATATGGAATCACAAATTTATAGGTTTAATCTTTTTCAACTTAGGCTGAGCAAAAAATATGTCTGTTTGCCGTAACCCGACCGACCCAGTAAAAAACTAGCCGACTGAAAAAAATATATCAGCATTTTGTCAAAATGACGCCAAATTATTATTTTTGTCTTATATCTCGCCAATTCCCCGACCGTTTTTTCAAAAAAGCGCCATGTTGATTAATTTTGTAGCACTGGATAACTTGTCTATCATCCCAGGAGGAGATAACACATTGCACAACGCATATCCGTCTACATTTTCGGTCCTCCATATGCTTCAATATAGAATAAACCATGCAGGAGTGAACCTGTATTTCTTTTTATTTGTTGGTTTGACACTGTCGGCGCACTGCATTTGCCACCGCTCACGTCGTTCTTCATCATGGTGTCGATTTCATATTAAATTTGACCTGGGCACTTTGCACTTTGCATTCTGGGACGGAAACACGGCCAGCAGCGTAATCACAACAAACATGGCGGCGCCCATGTCCCCCACATGTTCCCCCCGCTCGCCTTCGCTACCAAAATAAAGGATACACGGTGTACAAAAGGTCGTTTTTTGATTTTTCAATTGAAATATGTTTAAATCGGGAGATTTAGTCTCCCAATTGGGTTGATCAAAACGTTCTCCGTCATTGACTGTTGAAGCCTGACCCCTGGTGGTCACTGCGGGTCAAAGAATTGCGACGATTTTGTTTAGTTTTTTTGCCTTCAAAGTAAAAAAAAAAAGAGAATTTACCTGCCGACCGACCCACTTGAAAAATGTTGGGTTGGGTTACAGCAAACATACAATTTATTTGGGGCAGCCAGATTTTAAAAAAATAAATCATCTGTAAAGTGGTTTGTGAATAGCTGTAAGGTTTAAGAAACATTTGGACACATAAAGACACAATTCATCCTAAAGGCCTGACACAATTGCCCTACAGGGACATTCTCAGATTGTTTAAGCATGAATTTGACAAAAGCAGGACGTAAAATTATAAATTGTACAAAAAACTATTTAAACTAAGTACAATTTTAAACATCCGAAGTAGAATTATGTCAACTACCGGTATACACTTTTTTTAAACGAGTAACCTAACTTGTCATATGCACTTTCTCAAGTAATGAATTGCCTCCATCTCTGCACATGTGCATCAGTGTCCGCACACAGACAGACACAGAGATAGCCTGTCTGGTGTCGTTAGCTTGAATCAGATTAGCACCTTAGCACCTTATCGCTCAGGTCTGCTCCTCCTGGAAACACGCTGTAGACTGGAGCTGATCCAGACCAGTGATAGCACTATAAGTGACCCGCTGCCCCCCATACATGTGTCTGTGCTGGGGGGAATGAGGAAAGATAGAGCGAGGTAGCAGTTGATAGTGTTGGAAAAAACTATCACCAAGTTGAACATTTAAACACTACGTATCAAATTACTTTTTCTTTGGTGGTAAATGCGATTTCAATAGTGAATGACATTAACAAAGACATATTATTATTAACTTTAGAAGATTGCTGTAGATTATTATTTAAACATTTTATTAATTATACACCACAATATTGATCTAAAATGACAAAATAACAGGTCAATTGACTTCCTATTCAACTGAGAAGTCCTCTCTCTTCATTTCACTGTAGCAAGCAGCAGATTTCTGAAATATGTGCAACATTGTTGAACCCTACGAGTTTAATGGCAATTAAGTACAATTGGCGGGGACATGAAGTAGATGAAAACAGAACAATATTCTGAACACTTTGCCATGTTATGGAAAAATGTCATGCCACCCTTGGGTTTCAAAATCTCAATGTCCAGATACTAAATGTCTAAATGCCCGTTGTCATATCACAGGATGTGCTGAGATGAACATTGTGTAAGAAAGGACAAATCAAGGCCTTGTCCCCATTTACTGGTGTTAACTGGTTTCTTTACTGGCATTCTGGTTTGGGATAAAATGTGTTTCCTGTTGTGACTTAGGGACATACGGGACTCTGGGAGGGACAGATTTGTTTTTACGTATGTGCACTTTTGCAGTTTTCCTTTTTAATGGTTCTTTCAATAGAAACTCCACAACAGTCGTCTAATGCAGGACAATACAGGATTAGTCAAACATACAAATCAATCAAAAATACTAAGCTTATGATGAGGGAACACTGTTATAACAGGGTTACCAGTGGAATATACATACATTGTACATAATATGTCCCCTTTAAAGGTCATATAATATATAAAATGTTCTTGTGCATGTAGTTCTTTGAGCAGGAGAGCAGATGTGAGCTGTGACTTTAGTGGAGAAAACTTTGATGTTAACTCACCAGGCGCGTGCTTTTGTAACATCGTAAAGTTTTGTCAAAAAGACACTAGACTGTTCGGACTCGCCCTAAAAAATATTGGCGATATATGTAGGGAGCTGAAAGCCTGCTGCTCTTTCTCTCTGTGGGCAAACAACAAACTCGTAACTTTCACAGATTAAACCACATAAGCCTCCTCTGAGACGCTCCTGGCGGCTCTTATAAAGTGATAAGCGGTCGCGAGGGAGACGTGTGAAAAGCCACTAAAGTTGGACACTCTGAGGGGCACAGCGCAGGTGACCTTGTTTTAACGATTTTGACATGTTTCAAATAGCTGATTATTAAAAACACAAATGAATCAAATGAATTCCGTTTATTGTCCAGTCCTAGTAGTAGTACTCGTGATAGTAGAGGTATTGGTACTGGCAGTGCAGTATTAGTAACAGTATTAGTAGCAGTGGTATTATGAGAAAAAATATAACTAATCTGCAGTACAGATTTTATATAATTGTTTGACAAAAAATAAAAGATCAAAACTAACCAAAGCCTTGAGCAGCTAAAAATAGACACTTCAGCCTCCGCATCACTTACATTATGTTATAAAGACTCACCTGAAACAACAGCCGTTCCTTTGTCCACTCTGGTGTAATTTTAACAGAGACTATTTTAACACAGACTTTGATTTGAAACCGTTTCATTTGAATATGGAGTGGAGGAGATGTGTCCGTACAGCAAGAGGTGTTACTGCACTGTTAGTCCTCTAAAACCACGCGCCAACACTGCAATATGTCACCAACTATCAACAAATATGTCCGTTTACACATTTAGACAAGTCAGAGATTTATATTATTCAAGCTTAAAGCAGTAATCAGGTTTATGAACTCCAAAACATCCAACATGCAATAATTCAACCTTTGCTTAGGCCAGTTACGATAATTTACGATACCAACATGTGGTGCAATAAATCATAGATGGATCATATTTTGGGGTTCTAAATGTATTGGGCAAAGCTTTTCTTTGCAGATGATATTCATAGATACAGTTTTGCTGTGTCTATAACTCTATGACTCATTATAGATGCTAACTTAACTACTTTTTATTCTATTTATATGTTGCAGCTCATGTTTTTACATTTTAAATAGAGTTTATCCGAAGTATCATGTTTTAGGGTTATTACGACAGTAATTACAATATTATGGTTATCATAATATTTGCTGGAGAAAAATATTGTAGGAGCGAGTGAAATTGACAGAAATGAATGACATTCTCGATACTCAATATTCAAATTGAGCATATCTTCAAAACAAAATGATATACATTTCTATACACTCCCACCTCTAATTGCATTTCATAATTTGTTATCGTGCCATGCCTCTGCTGCACTGGAGAGAGAGCTAGTTCAAAAGAGGCTAAAAACTGCTTAAAGGGAACATATTAGGTTAAATTGACTTCATTAACCTTTTACCAAAATGTATATTTAGATTGATTCATGGACATTAGTAATGCTGTACAGTGTATTGTCCTGCATTCAAGGCTTGAGTGCTCTGCCCCTGTCTCCGCCCCCTTCTTTGTACTTACAATTATTAGAAACATTCAGGTCAGTTTAGGGGTAAATACATTTTCAACAAAAAAAACGCGTAAATGTAAATCCGTTGCTTGTTACGGTGAAATGTCACTATGATGATGTTTGACTCAGTTCTGCAGTTTTGAGCAGGAATTCATTGGACCTGCTTCTATTTTAAACTATTTAAAGGCAATATTCCAGATTACAATGAAGACAATGTAAAATAATGATTGATTAATTGTTTGATTGATTGATTGATTGATTGATTGATGAATCATTGATTGATTATTGTAGATTAATACAAAATACCAGAGGGGGAAAACTAACAACATAATTAATCTTTAAAAATAAATATCTTTGTGAAGGTAATGTAAGCTCTGAATAATTAGATAATAAGCAAACCCTTCCTGGAGTACCACCTGAACTTGTGACTTACCTCTGGTGTGACGTCTCTTGGGGCAAAGCCGGTGCCCCCAGTGGTGAGGATGAGGTTGAGTTCTTTTTCATCGCACCAATCCACCAGTGTATCCTGCACAACAACATACATTACATGAAGGAAGTAAATCTACTAAAACATTTATCGTTTGAAAATCACACTTCCAAAATGTTTGTTGATTTTTTGACAATGCTCCAGGGCTATGGAGATTTTTTTTAAATGATCAAAAAGGCTTTCAACATCAATTACGTTAACGTGAACAAGACTTTCCATACTTTAAATACTTCACATTGGACACAAAAAATAGTTAAACTTCCTCCTTCGGAACTCTGCTTCAAACGACGTACTTTTACTGACAGAGGAGGGTCAGCTTGGATCATTTCAATGTCCCAAGCTGACCATTATCAAATCTCGATTAAAATTACTTGCACATCCATATGAACCACATTGAATGAGGAATGAATACATCACAGGAACATCTCATGTTCTCTCATGTTTTTAATAATATTTAAAAAAAACAAACCTTGATGTCATCTATTTCATCTGGCACTATTTTGTACGCCACGATCATCCCTCCCAACCTGAAAAAGACATAACACATCAGATGATCAGTTGTGAGTCAGGCAGTGCTTGGCTTTATAGTCCTACTGTGTAGTAACTGTAGCTGTCATTGTAGTAATTGCAGAAATAGTAGTAGTTTTCCATGCTTTCAATTGGAAATATTTGTTTAAAGTAAATATCTTTTGAGGTCACTAAACTACCTACCAAAAACAAAAACAAAAACGTCCAACTATTTTATAAAGTAGTACAACCTGCAATGTAAAGTAGTACAACAATCAATGGAAAATATAGAACAATTAAAGTTAACCGAGTCATCAAAAAGCATCCTACAGTTATTCTTATGTCCTTGACCGCCTTCTTAAAAACAGATGTTCTACTCTTACAAAGTGTAATCTACAGCGCCTTCCTGTGGCCACACTGAGCACTGCAGTTGTCTTAGAACAACCCCAGGCTCAAGGTGAAGCCTCTGCACAGACACTGCTTATGTAACACATCTTTTTCTTTTTCTTTTTTCGATGGAGCGCTATTTTGGGAAGATGGCTGCATCATGACTCCCATGCACCAGCAACACTTAGGAGAGGACAGCCTTCTTCCACTGACAAAAAAAAAAAGACAAGAAATACAAAAAAAACAGGATTATAAGATTGTTGAGGATTTTTTGTGAAGAGAGAGAATCGATGCATGAAATGTGGGCTCAATCGAAAGGTGAATGTTCGCCAATCACAAACACTTTTGGGGAATGTTTCCTGCAAACAGTAAAACACCTTGTCTCCATTTGAGGTTACACTGTCTAAAAGCTGCTTACCCTGTAGTTTAGACCTCTTCAAACATGTTTTGAACATTTCAGAACATGTGGAGGCATAGAGTCAGTTTATCACTTTAAAGTGTGTACAGTGAACTAGATTCTCTAATCATGATCTTGTGTTTCTCCATTACTGAGCTTCGGGATCAGAAATCTATGGCGGAATTGGTCAGAATGTATATATTTTGTGCTCTTGTATTGTCAACATCGATGTTATTACTTAAAAAAAGCACACAAACATGGCACAAAGTTCCATAACTTCTCTGTCAGTGTAGGAACACATCAGTCCAATAGTGCTGATCCAGACACTCAAAAGTTGCATCGCAATTTTTTCCTTTATTGAATCACTGTATATAGTGTTTGTAAGTGAGCAAATGTAGCCACAGCTGCCCTTTGACAGACGGAAGCAAGACTGCCAAACACACCACGTTAATAGTAAGTGAAGCGTCTTGCCCAAAGACACAACACCAGAATGTGCTGGACTTGACCTCAGGAAAGGGGAGTTTTGTCTGTTGCAATTACTCTCGAGCCCAAATGCACCAATCCACCCTCCACCACCCATTAAGAACGCAGAGCGACTCACTCTGGCCTGCATCGCGTCTCACTGGAACCAAAATCCAAACAAGCCCGGCCAAGAGTGTTGTTCATGCTGAAATTCATAACCAATCAGAACCAATCTCTTGACATGCGCTGCCATGATATACCTTCAGAAACTTCTGCGAGACAATGACGCTCTCCAACAAGACAAACGTCACTGGCAGCACCACACTTTCCGTGGAGGTCCTACGGGCGACGGGCGGATTGGTGTGGACTGGGCTTTAAACATTAAGATTAATATGGCAAGGTTGCGAACCAAATTTGTGAATTTTGTTTGCCAACAGAATCAGAATGACCCCCGTCTTTCCTCCGAGAATAAGGCAAAAAACGCAACATTCTGTTGTGGAATGCAATAAGAGGTTATCTGAGTTTAAACATTTCCAAGTAGTTTCTCTCCTTCTTGCTCTCTCTCTTTCTCTCTCTCTGTTGGTTCTGGTGCAGCACAAATGAATATATGCTCAACTCGAATAGCTGGGGTTCCTTCCTGGTTTCCATGGCAACCTCTCCATCCTGTCTAAAGCAGAGGAACAGTGAGCGAGCCAGCCAACTGTTTTTTTCTTTTTTCTCTAACAATTGGGGATGCCATTTTTGCACAAAGCAGCAATATGGTGTTGACTAGACATTTGTGAGAGCGCGTCTGGGGAAGCGTGTTGATTTTTGTGCAGTTCAGCGGAAACATCGGTCAATCCAAGAGTCAACACAATATTTTGACATGGATTTTGGTTGGTTTTTCATTTGGTGTAAACATCCTCATAAGCAATATTGTATCTGCCACATAGGGCTGCAGAAGTAAAATCAAATTGAAACTACTACTGTATTGGAGACGTTGCTTTGCCCGGGATGTTCCACAGTATGCGTTAAACTTCAATCTCTATGGAGACAAACGGGTTTACGTCTCCAGACTATATGTCATGTGTGTGGAGGTCACTGGAGCCCGTGCACAGTAAGGACACACGTTTGAAGGTTTTTTTTTTTTCGATCAATAAAAACATCTGTAATTGGACAAATGCAAGGTCACTTCAATGCTATACTGTGGAACATTCCAGGCAAAGCAATAACATCAATAGTGACAATAGTGGCAGATCCATCATCAGAAAAGTCCCATAAATTAAAGCTGAATTTTATTTAAAAAACATACATTGCAATTGTAATACTTGCCAGGAACAACATTTCATAATATCTGCAGAAACATTTTATTACCCTTGTCCAAATGTAGCACTAAAACTTACAGCAGAAAGCTTTTCCATGAGACTAGAGCTCTGGATAGTTCCGGTTTAAAGACAGGCCTTTTAGCTGAAGTGTGGGTAAGATTCCTGTTATAGCAACTCCTTAATGTTGGATGGAATGGTCTAGTTTCGGCCTTGAAAGCCGAGATGCCCAACCTATGAATAAAAGAAGTATGTGATACTTTGAAAGCTTTGGAGCATGAAAATTTCGACTCGCAATTTTAGAACGCTCCCACAGAAGATAACATGATTGTATTAATAATTGAAGGATTCCTGTACTCCTCTTTTCTCAGAGGAAGAGAATAGTGGCTTGCAGGCCATTATATGAGCAGTAGTATGTGAGGAAGCACTCCGGGGGTCTCCACAAGAATCCGGACAAAGGGAACGCTTAAATCAGAAATGGTGTTGTGTCACAATGAGTATGGGCTATAACTAAAGTTACCTCAGGTAAATGTGTTGTTCAAAGAAGTTTGATGACACACCAAATCGTTTCAACAGAGGATGTTCTTTTGTCCTATAGAAACTATTGTGGTTTGGTCGAGGTGGTAGGAAACAGAAGAAGAACTAGTAGTTTCCTTTTCCTGCTTTCCCTAGGTGAGTTAATAAACAAAGTTCTGTCTCAGCAGATAGTTCACTATCTAATTCATGTAGGTATTGCTACCAATACTGCCCAAACAATTATTCATTGCAACAACAAATATTTTGTCTTACTGAGGACCAACAAATGCTATAAATGTAAAGTGATTATTAGAGGTTTTTTTGTAGTTTTTCCTGGCCGAGAAGGAGAGTCTAAGGACAGAGGACCCTGGGACATCGTCCCTCGCCACCACAGACATTGTCTGACTTCATCGCCACCACAGACATTGTTGATTCATTTCTCCCTGTGGCCCTCAGAGGCAACTGTTGTTGTGATTTTGGGCCTTACAAAAATAAATTGATTTGATTTGATTTGATTTGAAGTGCAAAGGTTGGCGGCTCTGACAGGCGTATGCCGTTGTTGTGTCCTTTTGTACCTTATGTCATAACTTAACACACAATTATGTTCACTTCTCGTTTAGGGTTATTACAAGTCAAGGTTTATAGTGCAATCTCCAGTTTAGCTGGTTAATAGTTGTAAAAAAATCCTTGAGCAAGACACTTGCCTTGGCACCAATGCTTGAATTCTGGAGCCAAAAACAACACCAGCCGCCATATTTGTTCTAGTTGCTTATATAAACAAATGCAAATTATGAGCTTTCAATTCTTAGATTAATAACCGTGTTTACAGTTATAATAAGTGTGTGTAAAACCGACAAACGAGTCCCACCTAGCCCAGAGTCTGTCAAAAAGGTTTCTCAAATGATCCACTCTATCTTTCGAATGTCCCACTTCTTCTAAAAACAACCATGTTCTTCTTGTAAAACTTCTTGTAAAAAGACATGTTGCTGCACCTGTAGCTGGAGCTTCTGTCCTTGAGCTTGTGTAGTTTTTTTCTCCTTCTGCACATGATTTTTCTATCTCCCACCTCAGGCTGCCCCCCCACGTTGCCCCCTGATGGATGACATGTGTCAGCACAGCCCTGTGTTGTGTGTGCATCACCCAGACTGTGATTACGGCTTATGTTACACGTCCTGCCTTCTCTCCCTCTGTCTGTCTCTTCACTACACCTCTCTTTCTCTTTTTCTCTCTTTCTGTATTTTTTAATGGCACCTCACACTGGAGCCGATTTAGGTACAACTCAGTTACTTGAGTAACTAATCCTTCAGCTTGCAGGCACACAGTCTCCTGTTTGAAGGAGAAATATAGTGTTGTTGTTTTCCATCATCATTAACTTACTAAAAGAACCCCAAATTAAATAATAATAATTAAATAATCCTGTTCTGATTCAAAGCTGTGATCAGAACATTTCTGTGTTCACCCTTCTGCACCCTCTCACTTGCGATTATTCATAAGATTCCTATATCATATGTGTTGAATAAATGTATATCTGTGAAATGCCACTAAGAAGAGGCAGAGCCAAAACGTCCCGCATTTTTGAACACAAAATGAATGGTCCCCTTTCTATTATAAAGATGTTGATGTACAAAGATTATTTCATTGAACAAAATGTAGCAAATGCTAACTTCTCAACCATTGTCTTTAGGTTTGAGTATCTGGCCATTCAGTCGATTCTAAAGAGGAACTGAGTTTCGATGCTCTGCCTGCCTTAGTTGCAGGTGTGTATTAGGGCTGTTCCAATGTTCATATGTTTTTTATTTTAAAGCTTCACTGTATAAGATTTCAGACAAAAAATAGCAAAAGCAATTGCCTTTACTAGGAATCTTACGCTGTGCTGCTTTAATATTTCCACATGTTTAAGATTACTCAAACATGAATGAATCACAATTTCGAATGTGTATGAACGTAAATGAGTCTATTTTGCACTATACATCTCTTTTAAGAATGTGGCTGTTTATTATTGAAGTACAATAACATTGATTATGTAATTCATTGATGAATGTGTTCCCTGTATATCTAATTGGTATGAAGCCAGGCAATAATAGTGTTTACTGTGACACCAATAGGTACAGCACTTTTACTTCAAGTAAGAACAAGCCGACTGATTAGCCCCAAAATACCCAGTAATTTGGGTCTACTCGATCAAACAAACAAAAAGGGCTTTAAGTGCTTTACAGCTTCATACCAACAACATTATACAACACCTCAAATGTGGCATTGTATTGAAAATCCAGCAAAACTGTCAACTGGGAAGATTACATCATTTATAAATCCGCTTACAGCAGAACAATCCGCCGCCACAACCGCTCCATCTTCTTTATTCTACCTTTGGCGGACCACCCCAGTTTCAGGTCACCCAGTTTTCACAAGCTCTGCTAAAGTCCTAAATGCACCTGGAAATTCACACGTTCAAATATTAACGATGTGTCAAAGAGTTTTAGACTAGTTAGATTTAAATACCTACTTCCTCTTTTCTAGGTTGGAAACTCAATCAGTGGATGGTTCAAACCTCACCTGAGCCCATTCTGTTGTAATGTGACAGTGGAGCAGTGAGTTAAGCACTTGTCCACTTACTGGTGGTTGCCGTTTCAAATCTCATCTGCGCTCATATTGCAGTCTAGATAAGACACTTCAGCCATATTGTGCCTTCTCCATTCAACCCCCAAATTGACCCCCCCACAGGATAACTCTGTTATTTAAGGTGCAGGGGTGAATTTGCTGGTTATGTCTACATGCTCTGTGCTGTCATTCATGTATGTATTTTTAGCGCTTAATAACAAAAGGCCAGGTCTCACAGGGAGGGGTCATGGACGAGGTCTTTGAGGTTGACACCGCTGCGGTCCTCTGCCAGGTTTCGATAGCAGCTGTCACTCACTGCAAAGAGAAAAAAAAAAAGACAAACATATGGGTTAAATAGTGCAAGAAAATCTACATTGCTTTCCATTACAATTACAGATCGTATAATATATGCTACGTTTATATATGCACAGACTAATATACTTTTTCATCCCGCTTTCCCAGCATCTCACCCACCCCTCCTTCGCCATACAATGAGAAGGCCCCTGACTGCAGCAGGTGGGGCCACAAAGGGTGAGGGCCCTGTGAGTCATTGCAGACGGAGGATGGATATACACTGACAGGAATTAAGAGGAGAGAAAGAAAAGGGTGAAGGTATGTGGATTTGCAGGTAGTAAGGTGTCCCAAATTACGTGTGTCTCAGGTTCAATTAAGAGTTTGATTCTTCTTTGTTTGAGTGGGTTTTTTCAGGCGCTTCCGGCCCCTTCAACCCAAAACATGCCGCTTAGCAGAAGGCTAATTCTCTAGCTTTGTAGTCCTGACCAAGTAACTTAAGATCTGGAGATGGGTCTTGAAGCACTGCACTGAGACACTGAGACATAGGGAGAAGATACAAACTCCACCGGGCTTTCCGAGACTCTCCATCACAGCTGCAGAACAATCAGCCACCTCAACCTTTCATGCAGCAAAAGATGAATTGTTTTAATGCATCAATCTACTCAACATTTCAAATACAGATTTTACGACATATAAAACCCACTTTGTTTTAGAAATGGGGATGCATTTTAGATTGAGAAGTGATACATTTGGACATAACTTAACAAATACGTCCCTCCATCCCACAATGTCTTTATGCACACGGAATAAAACTAGCTTGCAACGCTGCATAAAGACCAGGGAAGTTCCTTCAAGACTGCAGTGTTCATTGCAAGCCTGCATTCTCTCTCTCTCCCCCTCTCTCTCCCTGCTTCCCCCTTGCTCTAAAAATAGCAGCTCCTCTCTCCTACAAAGAGGCAGCAACTGTTCTGAACCAATCAACATGCACTGTCAAAATCGGGCATCGCTGCACCTCCATCCCTCGGTGTATGTGTGCAACACAGGGAACTCCTAGATGAAGAAGACCATAATAGTGGCTATCCTCTGTGAATGTAATGGAGGAAAAGCAAGTGAAACAATAAGATAATCAAACATCTGTGATAGAAATCTGCGGAGGAGATAGTTTCAAAGGAATACTCATTTTAAGTGCAGCGACTACCTGCAAAGCTCCACTTCTTGGACTTATAATAGCCACATTCTATAGCAAGAAGATTTGCGTTTCCTGCAGTGTCAAAACTTTAATGTCCTTGTTTCTAGAAGTGGGCAGATACATCAATCATTTTGATAGTGTCGTTTTAAAGATATGCACAATTTTAATATCAAGTGCAAAGCCTGTTAAGAAGGTTACATTTGTCTGATAGTGAAACCTTGACTAATACATTTAAAGACGTGTTTTAGGTTGACACATTTCGTTAGAATGACTAACTACTCAAAAAAAAGAATAACCCCTGTCTTATTCTGAACAGATATGAAAGCATGGTCTTCATGTTAGCAATTGAAACAAGGAAGGGCTCATATGAGGAAAGTCAATAAACTATCTTTGGACAAGATAAAAGAAAATGTAATTCCACCAACTGGACACATGTTTTTAAAACTGAATAAGTTTTGTCATTCATCTAAGCAGCAGCAGCGCCAGGATTAACATTTTGGGTGGGCCATGATAGAACTCTCTGAACTATGCGTGCGCACATGCCCCTCCTCAGGCACACGCACCAACACCTTTTCAGCAGAGATGCCAGGTCTGCTTCTTTATAGCAACTTTGGAGTCTATTTTTGTAAAGTCACTTGCAAATTTGGAGAGTCGTGAGTAGCGTTTTTAGGGTCTTTTTTCCTGAGTGGCATCTCCACGTCATAAAATGTGTGATTTATAGCCTGTTTCATGATAATAGACCCAGTAGTGATTGAAATACAGACTGTTAACAGTTCATTAATAGTTTAAAGCAGTTAAATAGTCAAATATCTGCATATCATTCACGATCATTCATCATTTTTTTCATAGGATGTGTCGCTTGTTGCTCTCTGGAAATCTGGCAACCCTGCTTTTCAGTGGTTTCTGCGTTCCTCTAGTGTGAGCGCTCCTTTCCTCTCTCCCCTGCTCTCTCCCTCTGTCTATCGCTCTCGTCTCTCACCTGAGCCACAGGGTTTTCACTGGCCAACAGCTGCATGGTCCACGTCTCATTTAAGGCAGTGGTAAAAACAGCAGCATTAAACTTTTCCACTTCAGATTGCTCTCAGTCGGCCCTGACTTAACCAAACTTAACTTAAGAGAGAGAGAGAAAGAGCTTACGATTTATTGTAAACACAAACTTGGTTAAACAGAGAGTCATTATAACTATAAATAGGCACTCACAGGATAAGGGGGAAGTAGGTGCCAGGCGTGTGCTTTGGAAGAGGTGCCACGAGCCCAGAGCAGGAGGAGCAGGTGTCTGAGCTTTACAAAGCACTGATATCTCAGAAATGAATATTCCGTGTCACTGTTCCGTATGAGTCAGCATCAGGAGAGGTCTTATAACACTAGTCTCATGTAACCCCTCTGACTGGCTGGTTAAACCCTAACCTGTTCCTCTGAAAGGGATCTGGTATGTCACTGCCCTAAAAATGAATAAAATACTGCTTTATATGTTGACAGATAATTGGTCAGGAAAGACAATCCATCCCTGACCAGAAAAAGGGTGCTATGGTATCATCTGTAACCCATTTACAACTCCCATCTTCAGACCCAAACCAAAAAAAAAAAGAAACCAAGAGGGTTAATAAAATTATGCTAACATTAATTAGATGACCCATTAGGGGCATGAACGATTATGCAAAATGACTTGGAGTACTCCTCCAAGTGAACAACGTGTTCAGTAGACAGTAAAAATATATATATTTAAAGATGGAACCTACCTGGACAAGTGAGGGTTAAACAGATGTCTTTGGACCCATTAATATAATTTCCTTTGATTTAACTGCCTTGATTCTGAAGTATTCATCTGTTAATAATGTTATGTTGATAACTGCCATGCAGCTATTTCAAACTGCCCAACGATGCGAATAGAGGGCATCACATAACAAATCAAAGTATTCAAATGGAAAGAAAGAACAGTCATATGCATCAAAGACTTAAACAACATACTGAGCCATCGGTGTTTAAAAATATAAAACCCTAAAGTACAGAATAACATGTCCTCTTAAGAATTGCAGGATGCATTGGTAAAGCCTGCATGGTGTAATTAGGCCAATTGCACTGGTTCGTGGAGAAAGGGAGCCATATACAATGCTCTTTGATACTCACCCCCTGCTGTTTTCATGTAGTAGCTGGGTAATATAAGATGTGCTGTCATATTTTTGAACGAAGAAAGCAGTTATGAAATTATTTTATATTCATGTATAACTAGTGGTTAAGTATTTGTTTAAGCTACAATTTGTCTGTATAGATTTTGTGAAAATCTATACTTTCATCTGATGATCTTTCACAAACGTATATCAATTTAGTGTTTTTATTTTTAAATTGGAAACTGCAATATTGATCTGAAATGACTCATTAATAGAATCAGATCTAAAAATTTGAAAACAGACATTTTCCAACACTACAAGTCTGAGTAAACTAGCATTCAACCAAAATATCTTCTTTAAATTAGGATGGGAAAATGAATGAATGTCAGGAACAGCTAAAGAACTAAACCAGGCCTTTCTTCTCACCATAATTGTACCACTGACATTGACACTGTGACATACTTCCAGAGACTACACTGTACACTGACAGTCCTGACAGGAGCAGCTTGTGTGATCCCTGTTTCACTCTGCTGGGACATACAGCACTCCCTACAGTACAGAGCAGAGGATCACAGGACTGTATATGGATGAATACAGACAGATGGAGATGACAGCCCCACTCAATCATTTTATGCTTTGTCTTCTTTTTGGAATAATTGTTATATTTGTAAAATTGTTTGCAAATTTGTGGTCGGTACAGCCATATCATAATGTTACAAGTATTAGAAGCAAAAGAAAAACTGGAAAACTGCTTCAAATTCTTAGTCTAAATAAGTCCAAACATTCCTTTACATTACAAATGACACTAGATTTAATGTTCAAAGCTGTTTGCATTAGCTACCTGGGGTACACAATGGCATAGGTGGACAACACGGGGGGAGGGGGGGACGAACCCCCCTCGGCTGATGGTTCAGTCCGTGTGCGCGGTACATTCGCTGCTCCAGCTGCAGTGCAGCTGCTCCAGCCCTCCACACTATAGACTCATTCTCACATCTCTGCTTTTGAAACTGCTTTAACACCACCTGACAGGATTATCCGGGTTGGCTGTTTATCGCTGGTAAAATAAGAGCGAGCGTGAAAGAGAGAGGCACCGGGTTAGAGCAAGTTGCCAGTTTTCCCCAAACTGACGGTGCTCTCCGGGATGTGTGGCTCGAATTTTTTATCAAACTCGCGGGTACCGCAATTTTGGCGTTCTCTGACCCGGCCAATCCCGGGTAAATTTAAAAAAATAATGCCGTAGAATTGTTTACAGATTTTACTACTAATAATAATACTAGGCTTACCACTATAATTCATAAATCACAGCGTTTTGTATTTATTAACATTCACCGTCACACTCGTCAAACTCAAGAGTTTCGCCCTTGCACAATGGTGCGCCTCAAAGATTTGTTTTGGGCCGCTTTTTTGGCCTAACAGTTAAAATGCTTTTTGCACAATATCTTTGTTTACATCATTTTCCTTTTATGAACTAAAAAAGCTATTGGGGTAAAAACATGGCTGAATATTATTAAACAATAATATTGTTTTTTTTTTGTGAAAAGTTAATTTGTAACATACGGTACATTTGTGGTTCTTGCTATAGATTGTCAATATTGGTTGTCAGCTAATATCGGTGATCGACCGCAACAATAACAACTGGCTCAAAAAAATCCATATTGGACAATGCCTTATTCTAATCAAGCTCAACTTTGACGGTAGCGGTCATGTTTTTGTGTTTTTAAATTTGATTTAAGCTGCTTAACTCCTATAAGGCTGAAATGAAATAATGCTAACATATAAACAGTCAGTGGGCTATACAAACTCCATTACCACATCTTACCATTGATGCAGACCAAAGATTACACTATATAGCTCCTCTGTCTGGATGCTAAACGTACAGTTAGCATGCAGTTGCTCCCTGTCAGATTAGCCAGCAGGTCGTCCTAGCTAGCGGGCTACGTGCTGTCATCCTGTCAACCACTAGCGTGCACAATGCATTAATACAGCTCTAGCCTGTTCGCTTCACTCCATCCTCTCCGGAACATAAAGCAGTCAGCACTCTTATCTCCCTGGGATCCTGTGCTAATGGGGCTTTCCCTTATAGCAGCCACACTCACACACATAGGACTGTACGCACGGCTATAGAATCAACTATAGATGGAAAACACGCTCCAAATACAGTAATGTACAGTTTAATAAAAGGTGATGGGGGACCCCGTATGGACACCTGCTGCTGCAGCCATCTCATTCAAAAACTGAGCTGTACAAAAGGTTTTTCATCTTGATACAATAAGTAGTATTGACTGTTTTTGGACAGTATGTAAGATTAGGGTTTAAAATTTCACAAACGTGATCTGGGTTCCCAGGTACTTCTAGGCAAATCAAAATTTGCTTTTACTGATGACAACTGCAATGTTGATTCAAGAAACAAGTCAAACAATCTTGACCTGTCAACACTATCTGTAGCAAGATTCACAATCTCATTTGAATGCATATGTGGTGAATTGTGAGCCTGGTAACACACAATAATGTATAATATGGTTATCCCTTTGGCAACTCACGACTCAGAATTAGCTCTGGAAATGGTCCCAAGCACTGTTCAGTTCAATGTCAAGGTTATTAGATTAATTCATTCAAATGCATTGTCTTACAATACATTCTTTTTGTGACAACAACCCACTTCTGCTCCATCTCACCCACAGCAGCAAAAACATCAGCCATCTCAGCCTCTCCATCTCCACCATCATCACCACCACCACCACTTAACCAATTGTTTTTGTTGTTTTACATCTTTCCTGGTTGAATATTACTCTATTTTGCATAATTCAACACAAGCAACACTTATCGAAGCTGTACTGGTTCATGCTGGGACCAATTGAAAATATAGCCCCTAGACTTGGATTAAATGTGTCTAATAATAAACCCTGATATAGAGCCTCCTACAGATGTGTAGAGGGGGAGGAGACGACACGTTTGCTTGGGGGCCATTGCTTCTCAGCTTCCTAAAAAAATAAACCCACCATCTCCCAGCCCACGGCAGCTTGGGTAGATTTCCAAATTAATAAAAAGGCTTGATGGGCGCTGCATGGTAAAATATAGCAGCAATAACAGCAGATAAGCTAATTTAATATATGGCGCTGTATCTTAGCAACCTTGTTAATTCCGAAAGAGCAGCGAAGGCATTCATCATGAACGACACACCCGGAGCAACGCACCAATTACTCCTGAGGCTGCAATGGGGAATTCAACACACACGCAGGTGCAGGAGATGGACAAGGATTCTGAAATGTTAAATTAAATTTGGAAAAATGCTTCGATACCTGATTTTGAACCAGGCTGAACTGCTAGTCCTACTCACGTTTTAAACTCTGATGCTGAGCCGTGCCAAAGAAACAAACCCGGATAGTCATGGCGGTTGTTTTCACTTGGTTCTCATCCAACATGGACAGAAATAGAGGATACAATGAATAATGATAATCGGGCTTAGACATCGGTGATGTGGGCCTAAACAGAGACCAAGCGCAGGAGATGGCGTAGCTGATAGTTCTGCTGCTGCTGTGTTTTTATTTAATAACTTCATATTAAAAAAAAGATGATAATCAACCATGTTTACTAAAACTTCCATCTAATTCATCTCTTCTCATTGTTAGGGCAAGGGGACAGATTGGCAGAGAAGTATTGGCGTATGTCCTGTCCAATCACCACCGACGGCATGATGACGCTATGATGTCCCAAACACATAGTCTGTTATGGTATTCATTGTGATATTGGGGGTGCAGGGACACTATTTTCAAAGTGGTGCTTTTCTAAAAACTGCATGACATCGTCTACCAGACAAAACTGTCTATGTTCAATGTAGTTCCCTCTATCTTTTAATGTTGCTTCTTATATTGCAGTCAAAATATTTCCAAGATGGTGTCTTTCTTGGCCAATGACACAACTGCATTCACTGTCACTTAAAATATAAAAAATACATTCAAAATCTAGCGTATACACAATGCCATCAGAGGGTGCAAGTGCTCCAACATGTTAAGACTAACAATATTAGCTGCTATATTAATTAACATTGAATTTTGGGAGGATATTTGAGAAATCTTTGTTTTGAAGCTGAATCCACATTAATGACATGGAAGACCAAGTGTACCTCAACCTTAAAGAGGTTGGAGCGATCGTTTTGAGCTCTCAAGATGGACACGGACTAAATATGCAAGATTACTCATACATATCTCAAGGTATGTTTTGGATGACAAACATCTTTGGTCAATTTAACATAATTTTTACCTGATTATAAATGATGAAGATGAGAAATAGTCTACAACCCTCCACTGCTGGCCAATTTGAACATGCACGGTGCCATTAGCTGCTGTCTCCACCACTGTGTTCACATGTGCAGGGGCTTACTGTAAGACGGAGCGGAACAATAGGATCCTAATCGTTCCGGGCCGCATTTCAAAGCTTCCTCTACAACACAGTTCCCAGATAAGATTTGAAAAAGGCTATTTATATCCTGCAGGGGAGAGGAGAGCAGCCGGAGACCAGGCACAGCTTTTCATGTATTTCATCTAAATTGGGGAGGAGTTACATAATGCCAGTTGCACAGTGCGACACTTCAACCTGTGATACAGCCATGGAGCGAGTGTGAGGAAACGGGCCATACAAAGGCACACAGTGTAAAAACTGTCAATATATTCCACATGACATTTATAATGACTTTACATTGGTGATATGGCTAAAACGAAAAAGAATATATACTTTAGTTAGCTAGTATATAACCTAGGTTACAATTGTAGATTTTCATAATATATGTCACTACAAGGATTACATTACTACTAGAGATAGACCAATGTATTAGTCGGCCAATATCAGGTTGATACTTGCACTTTTTCACTTTTTTCAGACTTAAATCTCCAGTAAAGGCCATTTTTTTAGTTTGGGCAAACCTAAAGAATATACTTCAGTGAAAACATGAATACATTGCCCTCTTGATTACTGTAAAAGAAGTTTGTTTTGAGTTTGTTTGAGTTTATTGGCCATAACCTGGTTCATGCCAGATGAATTCTCACGGTATATTGTTTCACAGACTCTAGAGAATCCATCTGGTCAGGCTCACGCTGTTCAGTATGAGTCCGGCCGCTGTGGGCCTGCGCAATCTCAGTGCAGCATTGTAGTTTAGCCAGAAGTCAAAAGGATGAACCAAAACAAACATGGCAATGCTGAGAGCCATAATTTGGCCTACTTTAGCTGATTTACAGATGATTTTGTAATAAAAAACAATGTGTACATAGAAGTGATTGGGGAGGACGGGGAAGAAGTCTGTGCTTTTCTCTGACAGGATTTATCAACAGTTTGATTTTTTGGCTTGTTCCTGTTGTGACGCTTTGACCAATCGGATTCAAATATTCATCATGACGTTAAGCCTTTTCCTAACTGCTTTAAGCAAGTTCCTGTCCAGATTAATATTGTGTTGAACTCAATTCCGAGAGATACACATCAGTCTGGCATGAGCCTGTTCTGTCAGCCATCAATTTCTCTGGATTATAAAAATGAAAAAAGTACATCGGTCCAAAAAAAACAACTACCGGTAATTCTACTATTAGTACTAGTTTTGATTAACTTTTACTTCAAGGCGAGATACTGCAGACAAAGTTTTTCATGTTTTTGTTTTTTCAGTTTGATCTCAACATTTAGGCTTTCATGTAGAAACAGCAAAGTTGTCCAGTCGGCTCCTAATTTGTTGTTATTATTTCATTTAATCCAATCATATCTATAGGTTTTTATGGGGCATATTAATTCAAAGGCGATTTGCTTGAAATGCATTTTTATTCCACTTTGACATAAACATCACTTAAAAATAGCCCCAACATGCACAAAACTATCTAATCTTGAACTTAACAAGATTTTTACAGAACTTACAAAAGGATTTGTTGATATCAAATTCTAAGCCTGGCTTATTCAAGTTTTAAGTCTAACAAATGAGCTGAAATTATAGTTTTTACGCCAAGTTTCAGTCAAATCTAGTTTAACCCTAACCCTAAATAAGACAAAAATCCCCCATCAAAGGGCGTCTAATTGCAAGTGAACATGCAGAAAACATATAGTATAGCCTACATCATGTTGTTATAAAACTGCTGTGCATTTTGCTGCACTCTCCAGGTTTTAAAGGTCCAAGTAGATTCTAACCCTCAAGTTTATAATTTCAAGCTTTAATACATTACATGAATAGAAGCAGGTATTAAAAAAACAGCCCTAATCTGTGTGCACACAAAAAACAACTGTAAACAGCAGCGGTTGTGTGAAGAGGAGTTTAAATAAGGCTAAAAAAACATTACATCACCATGAGAGAAAAAAACACACGCACATGGCTCATCTGCATACACAGGAGGCGATCTAGCTCCTTGTAAACATTATTTTGTTGTTTATGACTGCTTACCGCCACACGCCCACCCATCACTACATCGATTTCCTTTAGGTCTGATTTGCTGAGGTCTGCCATTTCCAGCGCGCTCTATGGGGCTGCTGTCTATTCCACATACTGCCCACACAACCAGATCACAAGCTGGCCACAATATCTATACACCGGGTTTAAGATGTTCAGTGGAAGATACAAGAGCAGAGGTGTCCAAACTTTCAACTGGACGACGTCATAATAGAATTTCACCACCACCACCACCACCACCACCACCACCACCACCACCACCACCACCACCACCTCCTCCTCCTCCTCCTCCTCCTCCTCCTCCTCCTCCTCCTCCTCCTCCTCCTCCTCCTCCTCCTCCTCCTCCTCCTCCTCCTCCTCCTCCTCCTCCTCCTCCTCCTCCTCCTCCTCCTCCTCCTCCTCCTCCTCCTCCTCCTCCTCCTCCTCCTCCTCCTCCTCCTCCTCCTCCTCCTCCTCCTCCTCAGCTTCTGACAGTCCACCACTCCTTGCAAACCCATGGCTTCCAGTTTCTTTTAGAATTGATTTTCAAATTTTACTTTTTGTTTGCCTTTATAAATCTTAAAACGTATTTATTCAGACTGGAGTTAAACAACTCTGTAATGTAGTGACACTTTAATTTGTACAGTTTGTTTTTACTTAGTTTTATGTTCAGTATTGCCTTGATTTTATTGTGAAGCACGTTGGTCACTTTGAGTGTTATAAAGGGCTCTATAAATAAAGGTTGATAGATAGATAGATAGATAGATAGATTGATTGATTGATTGATAATTCTTTGCCTGCACTGCATATTATCCTGTATGATTGATGCATAGAGTGTGCTGCTCCTGTGTCTCTATCCAGGCCTATGCTAGCGTGAATGCTTGGATCGGATGGGTGACATTTGGACTGCAGAAGGCCCAAGGCATCCCTCCAGTTGTTTACACATCCTCTCACTCTCACTACCACCACATGTTAAGAAATGCATGACCCCGACCTCTCATGCAGCACGGTTCAGTGAAGTAGCACCTTCTCAGCAGATTTAAACATGTTTTATGTCTTTTTACTGCAATATTAACAAGCTAAATACTGAAATGGCTTTTTTGAAGGTTTTCAGTATAATGGAGCAACATTATATAAATAAACTTTCATGAGCTTTTAACCACGTTATAGTGTTCCCTCGGTATTATTTTACTCAAAGTTGTATATCGATTGATCATGTGTGTTTGAATAATCTCTGTATTTTTTACTTGAGTGCCTCAAAAAATGTCAGTTTTCACCTCCACCCACTGCTCTGCACTTGGTGGTGATTAAACTGATTGTATCACAGCAAAAGTCTGCATTTTAACAATAGTTATTATTATTGCTGTATTAAATATTATTAACCAATAGAAAGTTGTGATATCACATGAACACAACCTATTTCAAGTGGAATGTACATTTTGTACATTTTGTGCAAAGGTGCAATGCACAATGTGCAATGTACATTTTGTGCAAAGGTGGGGGATTTGATCTGGGCATCTAATGGTTATTAGATAAAGGCTTAGCCCACTACACCATCACTTTTTGAAATCTTTGCATGGCTAAAAATGGCCACATAGCAACACGTTTTAACCAATTTAATAAATATTTATCCTCCTCAGCTTCCGACGCACAAAGCCAGGCTGAAAATAGAGTGTGACAAAGAAACACAATAAACTTATGTTGTTTTTTTTTGGTAGAGTTTTAAAAATAACTGGGCATCACGGCATGTGGGCGTAAGAGAGAGAGACAACTGTCCATGACAACGCTTCAGCGCTACAGGCGAGAATCTTCACAGCAATCCACATAAGATACGAGAAAATAAGAGGAAATGTATTAGTCCCACAATGGGGAAATTCCAGTTTAAGAAAAATAATAGAAGCATGCAATAAATAAATATAAATAAAGTTTAGAGTGCCGGTAAAGCAAAAAATAAAAAAGTACAATAAGTGGTTATGACCACGGTTGAGCAAAGTGCAGCATATGGACAGAACAAATGTCATGCAAATAGCAGTTAAAGTGACTTAAATGTACAAACATATGAGAAACATCAACAAGTGGGGTTCAAAATGTATAGAATTAAAACAGTTGCCTTTACCTGGAATAATTTACATATAGCTTGAAAAACATACATTCTTACAGTGAGTGGGTCACCTCTCCACAGGTCTGACCTGTAACATGGCCTTGTGGCATCACATGCTTGTCTCCGTGAACATTATATACTTTGATGCCATTCGGTGGAACCTTCAAAGCAAAACAGTGACAGATAAGATAAGATAATCCTTTAATATCCACACAAGGGGAAATTTCGTTGTTACAACGCAGTAGAACAGGAGGAAAGGACAGATTATAGGAAGTTTAAAAAAACAAAAACACTCTTAATAGAACTCTTGGGAAATAAAATAAAATAGAAATAGATAAAAAATAAAAATAAAAAGATAAAGATAAAAATAAGATATTAATAATAAAATAATGATAATATAATAAAATAAAATAAAGTAAAAATAGCTAGCACGGGCCTAGGTAATAGGTAATACTATTAGCAGGTAAGTAAACCGAATAAAAACAAAATAGAACACTCTTATTTACAGGTATTGCACATGGTTAAGTGAGTAAGTAAGTAAGTAAGTCAATTTTATTTATATAGCAGCTTTCACAGACAGAAGTCACAAAGTGCTTCACAAAACACAGAATAAAACGATAAAAACACAAAAAATGTACAGTGAGCAATACATATACAACAATATACAGTAAAATCAGCCGCTAAAAACAAATGCAATTAAAAGGCTTGACTAAATAAAAAGGTTTTAAGCTGACCCTTAAAAGCAGTAACTGAGTCCAGTGACCGTAGGGAGAACGGAAGATCGTTCCACAGTCTGGGGGCAACAGCCTGGAAGGATCGGTCTCCTCTGGTCCGAAAACGGGTGCGAGGAACCAACAACAGTTTCTGGTCCAAAGACCTTAGTGAGCGAGAGGGAGTGTACGGTTTAATCAGATCGCTGATGTACGATGGGACCTGACCATTTAAAGCTCTACAAGTTAAAACAAGAATTTTAAACTGTATCCGGTAGGAGACCGGCAGCCAGTGAAGGGCTTTGAGAATGGGTGAAATGTGGGCCCTTCTATTTGTGCGGGTCAAGATCCTCGCTGCAGAGTTCTGGACCAGCTGCAGACGAGAGAGTTCCTTCTTGTTAAGACAGGAAAACAAGCTATTACAATAGTCTAAACGTGAAGACACAAATGCATGAATTATAACTTCCAGGTTATTTTAAGACACCATTTTCCTGAGCTTAGAGATTTTCCTCAACTGAAAGAAACAGTTCCTCGTCAACAGCTTGGAGTGGTGCTCTAAAGACATGTCTTTGTCAAAGACAACACCCAAGTTTCTAAGACTTGGTTTAGCAGTCTGGCCTAAAACACCCAAGTACTGGTTTATCCATGGAATGGCATCATCAGGGGCAATAATCAGAGTTTCTGTTTTGTCAGCATTTAGCTGCAAGGAGTTTTGACTCAGCCATTGTTTTATTTGCACTAAACAACTGACCAATGATTTCAGCTTCTGGATCTCAGAAGGTTTAAAAGAGCAATAGAGCTGAATATCGTCAGTGAACAGGTGATAGGACACATCACTAAACTCTTTAATGATCATTCCCAGGGGAATTATATAAAGCAGAAATAAGACGGGACCCAAGACGGAGCCCTGAGGAACTCCACACAACAGATCAGCTGAATCAGACATTATTTGGTTTGCAGCAACACTAAAGCTCCGACCGGATAAATATGAGGAAAACCAATGAAGAACTGACCCTGATAGTCCAATCAGGTCCCTCAGTCTGTTTAACAGGATATGATGGTCGATGGTGTCAAAGGCTGCCTCAGTACATCAGGCTACATCAGTATTGCACATGTTCAGGGCTAACAGTGTTTGTTATACAGTCTGACAGCAGCAGGAAGGAAAGACCTGCGAAACCTCTCCTTCACACAGCGAGGGTGGATCAGTCTCTCACTGAAGCTGCTCTCCAGAGCGGACAGAGTGTCCTGCAGGGGGTGACACTCAGGGTCAAGTATAGATGTGAATCTAGCCAGGACCCTTCTGTCCCCCACCTCCTGCACCGAGTCCAGAGCGCAGCCCAGGACGGAGCTGGACTTCTTGGACAGGTAGCATACCCTCCAAAACTAACCCTTTAAATTTACATGTAAAATGTATAAAAAATACATTGTACATCTAATTAAAAAATGTTTAAATTGTATGAAAATGAATTGAACACTATTAAATTCACTATAAAATTCACAGCAAAAATCCAAGATGACGAGACCTTAGCAATCGAGTGTAACAGAGGATAGAGGCTGTTTCCTATTGGCATTTCTCTTCTTTGGGCGGAGTTTAAGGTTGAGGATGGGGTTTTGAGGAGACTAATTCGGATAAACTTTTGTTAGGAGGATGGATTAACTCACTTAAATTTCTCATGATCATATATCATTCACTTCTCATCCTCGGTAGTACCATTCTAACTCACACAGCCGTCCAGGGACCACCTCCAAACCACACCTCCTTCAACACAGCCACACAGAAAGTGACACAAGAGTATAACCTGGCTATAGAGAAGGATACCAACTGCACCCAAATAGGACGCCCTCTCATCGCACCTGCACTAGTGCCCCCCTAAGCTGTATCATTCCAATAGCCCTCCTTTAAATCTCGCTCCCACTTCTCTTCCTCGTCTCTCCTCCTTTCTCTCGCTCTCCCTCCACCTCATTTGTACATGTTATCTGGGGCTATCCATTAGCGCTGCTCCTCTCCTCTAGTTAGGAGGCAGAATGAGCCTGAGAGCAGTTCTATTGATTTCAATGGGAATGTGCTTACGCCGGCATCAATATCTCTGCACATGGGGATGGCTCCTGTTAGCCCCCGCCCCCCTCCACAGAGCTGCTGATACAGGGAAACCTGGCCAAACCCAGCCCAACTGTAAGAAATACCTCTTTTCACTAACGCGTTCTGCTCACTGACTGTAGAAAAGGCAGATGGGCTGAAATGGAGAGGATTTGGCTTGCACAGCGCTGTCTGCGGCCTGTTAGCATCTGGACTGAAATGTGTTATAGTGGATGAAAGAGGATGTCAAAGCTATTGTCATAGTATCAGAGGAATGTTGTTATAATTTAAGTGAATCTAAAGTGCACAACAGGTTACCAATTACTCTTTTTCACCAAAATGTAGTAGTTTGACCTTTTTGTTTATAATTTAATTTTGTAGCAGCAACAGAAATGAAATGCAACATGAAATAGTACATTTTACAAATGTAAAAAAGCTCATTTTTAGAAGAACAGTAAATATATCCCGTTGTCTGACCTTATATGGCCAAATAAACGTGATTATCTGCACAGTGCACAGAGAAAAGTTGCAACCTCTCTCTCTCTCTCTCTCTCACAAATGAAGGAGAGAGAGGACACAGGGGAGGGACAAATGAGGAGAACGAGTACGATAGTTCAGCAAGTCAGGCCAAGATGTGGTGGTAAGAATGGTAAGAATGACAGTAGCCAATTTAGCCAATTGAACAAATATGCTCATTTTCGTGCAGAGCAATCAAAGAGCTTTCCGTAGCCGTGCTCATTCTGCTGACCTGATCTCAGCAAAGGAGCAAAAACCTATCCTCAAAGGTTACACAAAACACAAGTTCAGACATTCTAATGCAAGTGTGTGAGGCCTGGAGTGTTTAGGGGCCACTTTAGACCACCACTGCTCACTGCGGAGCACCACGTCCAGGGGCGTTTCTAACAAGCACACTCTTCGGGCATGAACAGGGCGACCAAATGGAAACTTATTTTGTGTAATGTAATAATTACATTTTAATAATTGAATTTGTTTTCTGTATCAACAATCAACTAGTTCTAGCATTATTTAGTTTTAAAAAGTTGTGGGATTATTGGCTTGTGCTCTAATAAAAAAATACATGCCTTAAAGCATTTGGGTGTGAGTAACAATAAATTGGCCATAGCAAGCATTATTAAGTACGGTAATGTAAAAAGCACTAAAACCGGAGACCAAATCCCCACAGTTCCATTTGGATTAATAAAGACAAATAATAAGTTAGTAAGCTTATCCTATTGATCAACTGGATCAGTTATTAAAAAAAACATCCCGGATAGCCGTGATCGTGGTCACGTAGGGGGCTGGTCCAGACCAAAAGTCTAGGGCAGATTTTTTTCTCCGAGTCCAGCCCTGTTTAATTTAATATTTATAATATTCTCATAGATGAACTGATGCTTTTATCCAGTGACAATGTGACTGACGCGAGAGGCTGGAGCACCAGAGTGTTGAGCGTTGGGACGGGGCAAAAAGTGTGTCTGGGGAAGACAGGGACACTGAGGAGGAACGGCCCTTTTGACAGTTTCTCTTATGAGTTAGATTAGATCATGTTGATAATGTTGTTTTTGCTGCTTTGGGGTTTTTATTAGTCAGGTTTTATTTGGCCTATTCATAATACTGGGTGTAAGTTGAGGGCTCTACAAGAGTGAGACATTTATATCATGAAAATGCAGGGAGTGAATAATGTACAGTACACCTAATACAGAATGTGCACGTTATGCATAACAATCTTATGTTTTCTTTATTGACAAATAGCCCCTTTTCTATGTTATTTTTGGCCACTGATGAAATTTGGTTTATCAATTAAATTATATAATAAACATTTTAATTTGGGCAGGTTTTGGTGGTTTTGAGAAACCTTTCACTGCCCATTGGGCTGGAAACAGTGAGATCCATCTGGCAACACTGATTCCAATAACACAACTTTTTCCTTGTCTTTGTACGTTTCCTGGTGGAGTAAGTGTATTTTAAGCACAACTAATTCAAGTCATAAATGAGCCTTGGCAGATGTTTTTGTTTACATAGCAATACCTCAGAAAAGTAAATCAATTGTTCTGCTGATTTTAAAATTCAGGTGGCGCTAGCATTGCTGCATATAGCATATAGTTATCATGAGTTAACACAGTGTTGTTCTACCCTGTCTTTCATTCCCATTTCACGCTGAACATTTCACGCTGAAAGCTGTGCTATCCAATAAAGCCTACGGGCCAAAAATCTTTTTTTTTTTTTTTACCACTTTGTACTTTCTCATGTATATATCCTACCTTATAATGAATTGTTAATTTTTCCCACGGAGTTATTCCATGATTTGCGTTCCCTCATAAGCCGAGTGTATCGTTATACATTTGTCATATGCACTTTAAATGTATATAGCACGTTTGAAACAACTTCAGAGGACCAAAGTGACGTAGAGAACAGCAATCCAATTTGCGATAAAAATCACACGTGCACAATATAAAATGGAATTTGCATAGGAATAAAATATAGCTTCATATTATTTTTGGTTACCATGTCAAAGTAAAAAAACAACCTATTTTTGTATTTTTATAAACAAACACACAAACAAACAAACAAAAGTCTATTTAAAAGAAGACATGGATACACAAATGCATCACAAATTACAATCATCATATCCCAAGTTATTACAATTATATGTCACAAGTAGAAGGGGCTGTCAAGATAATGTTCACTATATTTTGAATTAAAATATAAATTGGCTAAAATATTCCAGATGTATAGTATCTATTTAGTAGTCGTTTGGAAGTTCAATCCCAGCTCTGACTATGTTGTGTCCTTCACCCGTTGTGGATATGTGATGGTTTGGCCCCAGTCAGCTGTGGCCGTTGAAATATTTTACCAGATAAAGATTATATGAAGAAAATGACGATAAAACCTTGATTTCTGTGGAATTACAGTTACTGGACGTACATATCTAGCCATGTTTTTATTCAAATGCTTTTGTGCCATATCAGATCTTGTGCTGATTTATCTGATATCTCCAGCCAAATATATATTTGTGCTTCTGACAGAGCAGACCAACAGAGAGGATGGCCAGTTTCACAGGTCAAAGTAAGAGCGACACATTTAAAATCAATGGAGCCTTATTATCACACAGGCCCTCACAGAGGTCATGGGAAATGTGCAGGGCCGAGACACACCCCCAGAGCTGGGCGGGACAGGGCTGCAAAGAAGGACCATACATCAAACGGGACAGGACAGAAGAGGAAGGTAACAACGTGCAGATGCTATTAAACACGGGATGGTTGATTTTGGAATATGTAATTTTTCAAGTCAATTTGAGATTTAGTTTTCAAGAAGTACAAATGCTATGGTGATAATATTTGAACAAAGATGGAAATATGAACTTCCAAACCCAGAATCCCATACATTTCAGAACATATGTGAAGGTGTAAAAATGCTTTAGAATTATTTTTTTCTCGAAGTGATGTTTTCACCATACATTGATTTTGATTCTAACAATGTGCTGTTATAAAATAAACAATAAGAATTACAACACAAATCCCAATGGTTAACGCAATCATTGTAGGGCATTCATTTTTCACCAACATGAAATTGTCCCGGTATCACAAAATTCACCAAACGATGCAATTTGGCAATATTGTGGCGGAAACTCCAGAAGAAATGTTACGCAATGGAGTTTCAAACATAACACCCCGAGATATGTATGAAAAGACATTCTACCTGACATTCCAATGTTCCAATTTCTCCCATTCAAGCTCCCATTTGATTTTATTCTAATCCTAACCTGAACTATACACTTTTATTTTTTCCACTATTCCCAGGCTGAATAGACCAGGCCTGCCACACTCTCTTCTGCTCCACAAATCCTGTTACACGGCCCCTCTGCCTCTGTCAGGAGGCAGAGGGCTCAGTCATCTCCTTTCCTCGAATCTCCAAACTGACGGGGGGGTGGATGCAAGACCACGTCATAACCACAGGCACGCGTCATCATGTGTAGAGGTCATTCTGTTACCTAGCAAATATATGGTAAACAAGGGCAATAATCCACATATGATTTCACAAATAATGGTGCTTGATAATACCTTTATTTTGTTCAATTATTGTTCAGACTGTCAGAAAAATGTGTCGGTTGTGTGTCCTTATTGATGACACAAACAGAGGGATTTAGTTTTAAAACCCCTGTAATTTTCTACAAATAACTAAACTACAAATATGCATCACAGGGACTATCACACAAAATGAAGTTGCAATTACAAAAACATGAACCTGTCATATGTTCGTTAACTCCCAGAATGCAGTTGTTTGGATTTGATTCATGGTTAATATCGCTGTAAGTATTTGGCCCATTCCCATGAAACAAATTCTGGTGCAAAGTTTAATGTCTTCCCTGCCACTCATTTTCTTTTTTGGTTTGAGTGTATATTTTTCTTCATATGTATAACTTGAAAAAGCAAATTTACAAATGTTTCCCTTTGATATTGTTGCTGCCAACCTATCACAAATCGCTTTAACCTCTCTACCAATCACCTCCTTCATAAAACATACCCTTTTTGCCTTTCCTCTTTCTGCAGTTTCAGCTACAACCCACCTCATCTCAACTCCAGCAGACCCATCAGCTACCTCTGCCTCGCCATACCTCTCACCAATAATACCAATAAAACGAACAAATTACCAAATATAAAACAAATTAAGAGGACGTTTTTGCTCGTACCATCTCTATGTGTTGCTTGCACACATGGTTAAAACATACTGCATGTTTTAACATGTGCTAAGCCATGTTGCCAGTGTTAATGCTGCTGACATGTACGTTCTGGATGAGGCGCAGGAGCTTGTGTGGTGATGTGAGGAGGCCAGTGATTTCCCCGTAGTACACTTCCGAGATCCCACATACAGACAGAGGGAGGGAGGGCCACACTGGAAGAATGAGAGCTGCTTTATCACATCCAAAGCTCAGAACAACAAGAGTGAACATTACAATACAGATTCATACAAGGATAATAATCAAAGGGCTCGTCAAGGCTCTACTGCCACCATTTAGCTTCAATATTAGGTTCTTTCACAGCGATAGGACTTATTTTTGTTGCGGTAACATTTTTAGTATTGTCCCCTTCGACCTGTTTTTGCATATGAGAGGAAAGCATGTGTTGGAATTGACAGGTTCCTCTAACTACAACTTGGTTCCAATTTATTTATTTCTGTTGTCCATAGAATCATAATCTGATGTTTTACCATTCCATCGCTATAAATCTGTAATTTAGGCCCAGAAGTTTACCATTCATATTTAACTATAACATGATTTTCCATTTGGTTCACTCTGAAATATTTTGATAATAGAGATGAGTCCACTAACTTCCTGTTTAAACCTGCAGAACTGAAAGGCCTCGTAGCTACATTTCACCATAGCAAACAGCAAATATATTTAAGTATTTATATATATTTTTTATTTTAATTTATTGGACAGAATAGTGTAGTTGGAAATGGGAATAAGAGATGGAGGGACATGCAGCAAATTGTCGGAGCTGGAATTAAACTCGCAGCTGGAAAATTTTAATAAAATCTAAAACTGTAATGGATCAATATTGAAAACTTATTATTATATTTTTGTCATATTACCAGACCCAAATTCTATAATATTCTCCTGTCTTCCACACTGGTTCCTACTTTACAAAACTAAATACCCAGATGCCTCCCGCATTCTCACTCACCACTCACTTTGGTCTGAGGACATTTGCCTTTTCCTCACCTGTTATTTTAGCCTCCACCTGTTCTCAGATCCTCCACTGCTCCTCGTCTCCAGGATCCTGCCACTATCTCTGCTCTTGTACATCTGAATTATGCACCATTGGCTTTCCCCTTCCAAGTTTATTTCCAGAGGCTTTGGCGTTGCTTGGTCCAGGTGCTATCCAATTTTCTCTATTATTTAACACTTGAAATATTTCTGACCACAAAACCCTCTCTCAGGGAATCAAATGTTAATACAGTGGTTCCTCTGACTAGGATTTACCGATCTGTCCAGTTCAATACGTTGACGTATTACGTATTCAAGATTTTCCAAAAATCAATGACAAATGACAAAGCATTTCAAAGATGTCTATAAAACATTTGCAGCTGTCCTCATTTTGATGCTATTGTTAGCTGCTTTGAGCCTCATTTAAACTGCCTTTCTCCTCAGTGCAGCATGAAGGGTTGACCAGTTTTACTTGATTTCCATACATTTCTACAGCGGTGATTAACAATGCACTAAGAAATATTCTGTAGTATGGAATTAACGTACCTATTTCCATGGAGACAAGCAGGTTTCCAAGGAGGTAACTTGTAACATCAGGTAAAGTTACAGATTTGGGGTCTCATTTTATTTAAGGGGTTTAGGTCCAAAGTCACTGGGATAGGCCCCACCCCCACAAGTGGTAGACAATTAATGAATGAATTCATAAAGCTTCCATACAGGTAGATACAAGAAGTTGCATACGTGAGTTTCTATGTTAAGTTTGCGATATAATATATAAAAAAAAATTGCACGAGATGTTTGAGAAGTTTGTGTTTTGTCCGTACATACATTAGTAAGAATTCCATGAAACATCTTATAAACGAGACCCCGGATCTGTGCAGCGACGATCCCGCTCACTGTAGGAACGTTTTTCAAAAGGGAAGATATTAATGCCACACTGTCGGACAATCGACAGTGTGACCACCAACCACTTTTACATGACAGGAGGTAACTCTAGCTACATGTCTAATGTGCCAGTTCATACTTCACTGTGATTAGTTACGTCCGCTTGTCCCAACAGCCAAAAGAAACGAGAAGAACAAACAAACTCCCCATAGAAAGACCTCACTAAGGAATCAAAACCTCACACCTTCTTGTTATGAGGGAGGAATCCAAACCATTATGCCACGCTACCTGCCTGTTATTATTTCTTGTATAAATAAAGTTTTTTTTTTCCCATGAGCTTTAGCCTGTCCCAGCTCAGCCCCATCTGTGTTTGTGATTAGCACCTCAGCGCAGGGACCAGGACTATCTCCTATCTCCTATCTCCTTTGTCCTATCTCCTATCTCTTATCTCCTATCTGCATCACCATCACTCCTACTCTTTTCTCTCTCTTCAGGGTTATCAACACAAACTGACCCAGCGAAACACGACAAGGGTATGTTTTACTGGGACATGGGGAAAAACAAGAAGGAAAAACCTTGACATTAAATGAATGGAGGAAAAGGAATTGTAAAAGTCTAAGAATCTTTAGTAAACATAATAATCAAAAAGAAAAAGAAAAAGGGAATTTTGAACGCCTATTATTCATTTTATGTTGCAAAAGTGCAAATTCTAGTCTGCCAAAGATGTACACATGGCAGATGAAACAACCAAGGCACTCAGACGGGTTAAAGTTAAAAAGCCTTTATTTAAACATGGCTTAAATAATTTAAAATATTTACGTGTTTGAATAGATTTATTGTTCACTCTACCAGCCAAACATTTTACTCAATTAAGAACCTTAAGCCTACCGCTAATTAAAATATAAAATTAGAACAATGTTGTGGTCCATGAAATGACTCAAGTGAGAGTAAAAAGTACGTAGGGGAAACTACTACAGTACTCAAACGCAAGGATGGATTACAAGTAAACCCAATCAGATGCAAGAAGCAGAAATCATGTTAAAATCATTGTTGACATAAAGATTTTGTCACCTAATAGATGTATTTACTGGTACATGCGTGATTGAAAAATATTTAAAAAGTACAAGTGTATTTAAAATATGGTTCAAGTGAATGTAGTAGCCTAAAACAGCCTCGATCTAATGACAAGTTTAACATATGAAAGTGTAAACATTTAGAGAAATGGCACCGTTGTTACAATTCTAATATTTTCTCTTGCAATTGCAATAATAAGTGCTAGGTTCTATTGGCACAACATTGTAAGAAATAGTAACAACCCTGTAACAACAGCATGCAAAAAGATGCATACTCAGCTCCTCTCCCTGACAGTTCAAAATGACATCTATCTTTCTCTATAATTCATGCTAAGCCATCCCAAGCAATCATCAAGAGTGTATGAGCGACATGGATATGGCATTAGCCAAACACGCATGACCGAAAACCACTGGCCATCTAATCTGCCATGGCTGATGTGCATTAGGAGCTGGTTAGCAGGAGTTAGCTCAGCATGTGGACCAATAATGCTAATATTCACATTGAAGTAAATGCAGCGTGACCGGACAGCATCAGGTCAATGTTGCATATTAAGACGAGAAGTCTTTCACCACTAAACATAAGTTAGACGTGATGGATTTAACCAGCTGTGGGCATGAGCTAATCAAAGCACTTATGGGTCTAGGTTTAAAGGGGCAGTGTCTAGAAGTCTAAAGGGGCAGTGTCTGGGGTCTGGAGGACTAAAAGGGCAGTGTCTTGAGGACTAAAGGGGCAGTGTCTGGAGGACTAAAAGGGCAGTGTCTTGAGGACTAAAGGAGCAGTGTCTAAAAGGGTGGGGTCTGGAGGTCTAAAGGGGCAGTGTCTGGAGGACTAAAAGGGCAGTGTCTTGAGGACTAAAGGAGCAGTGTCTAAAAGGGTGGGGACTGGAGGACTAAAGGGGCAGTGTCTAGAAGTCTAAAGGGGCAGTGTCTAAAAGGGTGGGGTCTGGAGGTCTAAAGGGGCAGTGTCTGGAAGTCTAAAGGGGCAGTGTCTAAAAGGGTGGGGTCTGGAGGTCTAAAGGGGCAGTGTCTGGAGGACTAAAAGGGTGGGGTCTGGAGGTCTAAAGGAGCAGTGTCTAAAAGGGTGGGGACTGGAGGACTAAAGGGGCAGTGTCTAGAAGTCTAAAGGGGCAGTGTCTAAAAGGGTGGGGTCTGGAGGTCTAAAGGGGCAGTGTCTGGAAGTCTAAAGGGGCAGTGTCTAAAAGGGTGGGGTCTGGAGGTCTAAAGGGGCAGTGTCTGGAGGACTAAAAGGGTGGGGTCTGGAGGTCTAAAGGGGCAGTGTCTGGAGGACTAAAAGGGTGGGGTCTGGAGATCTAAAGGGGAAGTGTCTTGAGGACTAAAGGGGCAGTGTCTGGAGGACTAAAAGGATGGGGTCTGGAGATCTAAAGGGGACGTGTCTTGAGGACTAAAGGGGCAGTGTCTGGAGGACTAAAAGGGTGGGGTCTGGAGGTCTAAAGGGGACGTGTCTTGAGGACTAAAGGGGCAGTGTCTGGAGGACTAAAAGGGTGGGGTCTGGAGGTCTAAAGGGGACGTGTCTTGAGGACTAAAGGGGCAGTGTCTGGAGGACTAAAAGGATGGGGTCTGGAGATCTAAAGGGGACGTGTCTTGAGGACTAAAGGGGCAGTGTCTGGAGGACTAAAAGGGTGGGGTCTGGAGGTCTAAAGGGGACGTGTCTTGAGGACTAAAGGGGCAGTGTCTGGAGGACTAAAAGGGTGGGGTCTGGAGGTCTAAAGGGGCAGTGTCTGGAGGACTAAAAGGGCAGTGTCTTGAGGACTAAAGGGGCAGTGCCCGGAGGACTAAAAAGGTGGGGTCTGGAGGTCTAAAGAAGTGGGTCTCCAGGTGTTTGTCAACAGAAACAGCTGCTTTAATCGGCCAGTACAGTGCGATGTCACAGAGCACATGAAATCACACCCACTAAGAGCAACACACTCCATGTACAAAGTTAATTCAGGCTTCATTCACACTTTGGCCCTAAATTGATGAGCTCATTTTGGTCCTGATGTGGAAATGGATTGATCCTGTTCCTTGTTTAGTTCTGAGCTGGTCCTAGTCCAAAATTGATTTCAGTGTCACTCCAGGTTTAGACCTAATTTTGATGCGGTGAATGTGTTAACACAAAGTGTCAACGCACCCTCATGTTTTGTCCCGCTTTAAACTATAAAGTTGCTGTAGTAGTAGTTATAGTAGTAGCAAATATTGTATGGTAGGTGTACTATCCACATTATACAGTCCCATCCACTTCTACTTCTAACTGTGGCTGATCCACATTTCCATTCCACCAGTCGGTATATAACTTATTTGCTGTTGAGATCAGCAGCCCTGTGCAAAATCACACAACCGTAATAATAATGGCAGCGCCTGTGGAAACTTTCTGAGTAATGTCAAAGGTAGCCCTAATAATAGAAATCTTACTAATATACATAGTGAGAGATATTTATTCATTTATTCCTTGACATTTATTTAACAAGAAATGTCCCAATGAGATTTAGAATCTCTTTTTCATGGGAGTCCTGACTGCAGTACGGAGGAGCCTATTGTATAGAGTTAGTTTTTTTATGACGGTAAGGTATCCCATAGACCCAGGTGGAAACTTACTCAGACACGGGGAGAACATGCAAACTTTTATTTGACAGGACAGTGCGGCGTAAAATGGGGATAAGAAGAGAGTCGGATTCAGAATGCTACACATGGCATGTGTGCTATCCACTGGACCACGGGCGCCAAGCAAGACACGGGTATTTTCAATTAATATTTTCAACTATTATTCTTTACCAAGCCTCGAAATAACGGGCCGGACACGGTCAATGACCGGCGCAAAATCAGTTTTGACCGACTCCAAACTCAAGGTTCCGGACACAATGACCGACGCAAATTTTTCGCCGTAATATATATTTTTAATAGGCAAAAACAGCGCGGTGAACATGCCCAAAGCGATTCCTATGCACAAACTCGGGCGCACTATACTATAGACCACGATTATTGTTGTAATTATACAGCGGAGGAAGGCAGCGGAGCATGTGCGCGCGCATTTCCATCGCTTAAGTTTCGTTTTGACAGACATGCCACGTCGCAGTCTTGTCGCTTCTCATTGGCCGAGCGGTGTCCGTGATCTAATGTCGATGAAAGCGGGCATCTGATTGGCCGCTGCGTTCGGTTGTACTCGGAAATGCTTGGTCTAATTTTGCGCCAAGTGATATCGAGGTTGGCGGGCGTCAATTTCCTCAGTTCGCAATTCAGTCTTTTTAAAGTTGTTTGCAACAAAAGCTGTAATTTTGCACATTAGGGACAATGTCAATGTGGAAGTATCCAAGGGCCCCAAGGGTCCCGCCCCCTTTGGAGTTGTTAGCATCAGGGCAATGTATATATGTTAGTAGTTTATTTTGTAGGCTGTGATTTCATATATTCCACAAGATCTCCTTGTGTCAAATGCTGTAAACAGTATTTATTTTGTATCTAATAAACATTATTATATTAATTTAAACAGTATTAAAGATCATGATCTCTGGTTTATAGGAATTCCGTATTTGTGCTCTTCATATCAAATAACAGATAAAAGTACTTTAAATTGTTTTACATGCTAATATCCAGGTTTAAAACAACACATTTATCTTGTTCTTATGACGCCGCGATGCCGCGCGCGCTTGTGGGCCCCTGAAATTGCTGGGGGGCCCCTAACTTTTTTAGGTAGGGGCCCCCTGGCCTCTAACTTTGAAAATCTATTTCTCAGCCTGTAAATGATAACGAGACATGTTAATAAAAGTTCATTTTTCATCAATTATTTTATTCTGTTTTCCTTTCCTTGTGACCGATTCAGAATTAGCCATGACAGGTACCAAATGATCGGTACCTGTCATGTTGACAGGGACGTAAAAATAATTATTTCAAGGCTTGCTTTACCAATATCAACACTGTCAACACATCAATCCTGAACAATCTATTCAGTACTTGGGTAAAATACCAAAACTACTTCAACATCTTCACTTGTCTGTGTCCTGTTACTTATCTTAGATATATCCTTTTAGCACCAACCAAAGTAGCCCACTTGTATTTCAGGATACTGCCTACACTTTGGCAAAACAAGATAAGAGCAGTGTCGTTCTACTTTTAGCTCTAAACGTCTTTGGAGAGCTTGTTAAAGTCAAATGTAGCCTCCAGATATTATCACCATTAATTAGGATTGGTCCGGCTAGATCCTGAGAGGAAGGAGTGGGAGCAATCACTGCCCCGGGGACACCGAGTCGGGTAGAGCTGTGCAAGATGGGCCCTTGGTGGACTGGTGGATTTGGTAAGCGGAGTTAATAAAAAGTCGTTGGTGTCATTGCCAACTCAAATCAGCAATATATACCGTATTTTCCGGATTATAAATCGCGCTTTTTTTCATAGTTTTGGAAACTTATATTTATACTTATATACTTATACTCCGGAGCGACTTATATGTGATATCATTGGTTATTTCATACTCCAGTGCAACTTATATATGTTTTTTTCCTCTATTATACATTTTTTGGCTGGTGCAACTTATTTTACGGTGCGACTTATATAGAAAATACTATAATAATATATATTTTGTTGTTGTTGTTGATGTTGTTGTTGTTGTTGTTTCTGTTGTTGTAGTATTACATAAAATAATGTAGCTAGGAGTATTATGGTCATGATACTTCAGTAAGTATAGCAGTTTACCATTTGGAGTAACATTGGAAAACAATGTTGAATATAATAATGTTAATATGCTTTAGTTTTTTTTTTTTAAAGAGGACATTTTCTCTTTTATTCACCTTATTCTACACAGTCCACTTTTACTTCTGACTGCTATGAAACCACACTTCCTTTTCCAGCAAATCAGCCACCCCTTTCAATTATATGGAGAACAATAGAAAAGTGTCAAGTGTCAAGATATTATCTAAAGTAATGTGAAATGTTCCAATGTTCACGTGCACAAACAAGTCAACAGTGCACCCTTTCTGGTTTGAAAAAGGCTTAGTAGACTATACAGAACAGTCAAGATTGACAACTGTAAAGAGCGGTACAATTAATAGTGATGCCTGTGGAAACTTCCAGAATAAGGTGAATATTACAATATTAATTTAAGGCACATCGTGGACTAGCTCGTGTCAGAGGAGTTTGACTGCAAAGGAGATAGTGATGCAATCCAATGTACAATGCTATTTTTATTTGGCCATTTTTTAAAGGTGCAGTGGCCGCTCCCGCACACTGCCAGCTCTGCTCCGTAGAAACCATGGATCTGTGGTGAGGACTTCATTCTTATTCTATGTGTATGTGCTTGGTTCTATTGTCCATTCGGCTCATGTGCCCGAGTGCTCCTGCCTCCCAGCCCCAGCGCCGCGAGTGACAGCTAATGCAGAGGAGAGGGTCAGCCTGCCGAACACTGCCGCATTCTGAAACGTACGTACAATCACTACATCACTACATCAACAAGCAAGAAGAAATATATTAAAATAAAATATTACAAAACTAGATAATGTGCAATGGCTGAAGCCATTGCGAGTGTCTGCATTCTTGCGTAAAAGTACTACATGTGTGTAGTAAAGACTTTATTCTTGTTAGACTCGAGCCATGCTCGAGTCTATAGTTCTTCCCCTGGTTTCTTATTCCTATCATTCCTATTCTTCATGTTCCTACTCAGACCCCCTGAACATCGATGAAAGTCACACATGGGGACATAGACGCGATCGGCTCGGCCCGAACTCTAATAAATTGGAGCTTGCCGCATGGATCCACACGGCCCAGCGATGCGCCCCCCAGGGGAAGAACAATATTTGTTGAAAAATATTCAGACTTCCCCATGCTAATGCTTAGCATGCTTAGCATGCTTAGCATTAGCATTAGCATTAGTATTAGCAATTCACTTTTGCAAATACTGAAAAAAAGTAAGGTATGTAAAAATGTCAGAACAATACCCCCCTAAGACGATAAAGCGATCATAAAGAGGTATAGCTTGTTGAAATCGGTGAAAGTGTTAAGGAGTTGAAAAAAATATAAGCAAATACTGAAAAAAGTAGGAGATATACTTTTTTTCAGCATTTCTATGATCAGAATGTGTGAATGGGAATGTTATTAGGGAAAAAACACCTGACGACATCATGCAGTAAGGTCAAGTGATTTGAGCTTTGGAGAAAGACACACTTGACTTTTTAAACATACTGTAACTTAAAGCTTTTTGATCATGGCAACAATTATAATCACTCACTTTTTAAATTATTACTTCTAAACTGTCAAAATCAACATATATACAGATCTGATATATTTATTGTGAATGTTTTGTGACACTTTTAGAACGTTTGGCTTTACTCCGGGTTTTAAAGGGCAGAACAGGCACGTATACCATTCTGAACAGAAGGTAATATTATTCTTTTTAATGACAACATTTTAAGAAGGTAAAAATATCCGTCAAATTTGCATCACATTAGCCATTTAAAGGAGACATGTTAAAACAGACTTATATGAGTCTTTAAACTTATTATAACTGTGTTACCTGATCATTATTTTACTCAAAGGTGCATTTTGATTAAAGCATTACTGAAGTATGTAGGAATCATTGTCCAACATTTGAGATTTGTGTGTTCAGAAAGTCTCCACCTATCTCCACCCACAGCTCTGGGCTTACTAGCGACCATTAAAAAAAGAATAATCTGGTTAAAGCTAAACACAATACAACACAAGTAGTAATAGTTCTTGGATGTGGTTTCCTTGTTCTATTGGTGGCACTACTTTGGGTCAGTCGCTCTGGCACAACACTCCGGCCCCTGCTGACTCTACTCTGGTCTCAATCTGCTATAGGAGCCAAACTGGGACCAACTCCAAATGTGAAATTATGTGGAAAAGACGATAAATTTATTACTACCTTGTCTGATAGTATATTAGCGAGCACAATAGGGCAAATAATGTATTTTGGGGTAATCTGCGGTTCAAAACGACAATGAAAAAAGAAAAAAGGAGAATCTTTAAGGTTAACATGTTTACCATGGGAGTCCTTGGGAGGGGTACTGGACAGTGCACCGACCGGGGACTCCGTTGTTCTACTGGGGGACTTCAACGCCCACGTGGGCAATGACAGTGACACCTGGAGAGGGGTGATCGGGAAGAACGGCTTCCTCGATCTGAACCCGAGCGGTGTTCAGTTATTGGACTACTGTGCTAGCCACGGATTGTCCATAACGAACACCATGTTCAAGCACACGGGTGTCCATCAGTGCACATGGCACCAGGACACCCTAGGCCGGAGGTCAATGATCGACTTTGTTGTCGTGTCATCAGACCTCCGACCGCGTGTCTTGGACACTCGAGTGAAGAGAGGGGCAGAGTTGTCAACCGATCACCACCTGGTGGTGAGTTGGATCCGCTGGCGGAGGAGGAAGCCGGACAGACTCGCACCTCCGGGAGAGCTTCTCCCATGTCCCGGGGGAGGTTGGGGACATTGAGTCCGAGTGGACCATGTTCTCCGCCTCCATTGTTGATGCGGCTGTTCGGAGTTGTGGTCGCAAGGTCTCCGGTGCCTGTCGTGGCGGCAACCCCCGAACCCGGTGGTGGACACCGGAGGTAAGGGATGCTGTCAGACTGAAGAAGGAGGCCTATCAGGCCACTCTGGCTTGTAGGTCTCTGGAGGTCATCGACGGGTATTGGCAGGCCAAGCGACCCACGGCTTGTGCTGTCGCAGAGGCAAAAACCCGGGCCTGGGAGGAGTTCGGGGAGGCCAAGGAGGAGGACTATCGGTCGGCACCAAAGAAATTCTGGCAAACCGTCCGGCGCCTCAGGAGGGGGAAGCAGTGTCTCACCATCACAGTTTACGGTGCGGGTGGAGGCCTGCTGACCTCGACTGGGGATGTCGTCGGACGGTGGAAGGAATACTTTGAGGATCTCCTTTATCCCTCAGTCACGTCTTCCGAAGAGGAAGTAGAGACCGGGGACTCGGAGGCTGGCTCATCCATCACCCAAGCTGAAGTCACTGAGGTTTTTCGCAAACTCCTCGGTGGCAGGGCTCCGGGGGTGGATGAGATCCGCCCTGAGTACCTAAAGTATCTGGATGTTGTAGGACTGTCTTGGTTGACACGTCTCTGCAACATCGCGTGGTGTTCGGGGACCGTGCCTCTGGACTGGCAGACCGGGGTGGTGGTCCCTCTGTTCAAGAAGGGGGACCGGAGAGTGTGTTCCAACTACAGAGGGATCACACTCCTCAGCCTCCCGGGTAAGGTCTATTCCAAGGTACTGGAGAGGAGAATCCGACCGATAGTCGAACCTCGGATTCAGGAGGAGCAGAGTGGTTTTCGTCCCGGTCGTGGAACACTGGACCAGCTCTATACCCTCCATCGGGTGCTCGAGGGCTCATGGGAGTTTGCCCAACCAGTCCACATGTGCTTTGTGGATCTGGAGAAGGCTTTCGACCGTGTCCCTCGGGGTGTCCTTTGGGGGGGTGCTCCGGGAGTACGGGGTCCGGGGCCCTTTGCTCAGGGCTGTCCGGTCCCTGTATGACCGGAGCAGGAGCTGTGTTCGCATTGCCGGCAGTAAGTCAGACCTGTTCCCAGTGCATGTTGGACTCCGCCAGGGCTGCCCTTTGTCACCGGTTCTGTTCATAATTTTTATGGACAGAATTTCTAGGCGCTGTCAGGGGTCGGAGGGTGTCCGGTTTGGAGACCACAGGATCTCATCTCTGCGGTTTGCAGACAATGTTGTCTTGATGGCTCCATCAAACCCGGACCTGCAACATGCACTGGGACGGTTTGCAGCCGAGTGTGAAGCGGCTGGGATGAGAATCAGCACCTGAGGAGCTCGGCCACACGGGGGGAGCTCGGAGTAGAGCCGCTGCTCCTCCACGTCGAGAGCAGCCAGCTGAGGTGGCTCGGGCATCTGTTCCGGATGCCTCCTGGGCGCCTCCCTCGGGAGGTGTTTCAGGCATGTCCCACCGGGAAGAGGCCCCGGGGAAGACCCAGGACACGCTGGAGAGACTGTCTCTCGGCTGGCCTGGGAACGCCTCGGGATCCCCCCGGAGGAGTTAGAGGAAGTGTCTGGGGAGAAGGAAGTCTGGGAGTCCCTGCTCAGACTGCTGCCCCCGCGACCCGGCCCCGGATAAAGCGGCAGAAGATGGATGGATGGATGGATGGATGTTTACCATGGGCACACAAATATGTTTTGTGAAATGTAAAATCAGTGTACAATAACTGAACATATTGGAAATGTTTATAATGGTATAGAGTTATTTTGACCAAAAGGGGACATTGTAGATACATTATTTTCACTATTGTGGATTTTAAAAATTGGTGTTATCATTTTCCATGAAAAAGCCAGCGTTCAAACCAGACCAAATTTTTACATTCAATTATTTGAAAAATTCCATGTATATAGTACCCCAGTTTATCCTGTATCTCTGCGCACCCGTAATCTCCCTGGGCTGTGTCACCTCACCTGCCTGCTCCTATCAGCACGGAAGGGGTGAGTGATGGAGAGGGTGAGCCAAGGACCCATGGGTGACAGGCAGCAGGGGAGAACAGCGTGAACTTTGACCTCCAGCTCACGCACACACCCATGCTAACAGGCTAAAAGCAGGCTAACAGAGATTGAGTACCACTTCTGAATGACATTAGCATTCCCCTCACAGACACGCCATGCTGCAGGCTGACCACACAATAGGTGCAAGTGAAATTTCAATCCCGTGTTTGGGCATGAGGCAGAGGAGCGTGACATGGTCAGATGGATTCATTCAGGGGCAAACGTTCTCTCAACAGCGGGAACTTGAATAAATCACCTGATATGACATTATGGTAGTACTTATCATTAAACTATAATATATGAAGATCATTATTTTGCATTTTGCTCATTGTAAAACACAACATTTGACTTAAAAGGCTAAGTATTACAATTGCATTTTACAAAAAAGAACTAAACATTTTCTTATGGACTTCAAATAAGTTAACTAAATTCCAATTGTGTCCTTGGGCCAGACATTTTGACCACAACTTCAGTGACAGTTGCAATGTTGGAACAAATGTGAAAAGTAGTTATCTCACCCTTTCCCTAGGATTTGGATAAACAAACACCTTTCTTTACTTCTACTCTTACTCCTCCTCCTACCACTACCACTACCACTACTACTACTACTACTACCACTCCTCCTCCTACTACTGCTACTACTACTCCACCTAATACTCCTCCTACGACTCCTTCTGCTACGCCTACTATTCCTCCTACTCCTCCTCCTCTTGCTATGCCTACTACTGCTCCTACTACTACTCCTGCTACTCCTACTACTACCTCCTACTACTACTACTCCTCCTCATCCTACTACTCCTACTATTACAACTACTACTACAACTACTCCTCCTCCTCCTCCTACTACAACTACTACTCCTCCTCCTCCTACTACTCCTCCTACTACTACAACTACTCCTCCTCATACTACTACTACAACCACTCCTCCTACACCAACCACTCCTCCTACTATTACTACTACTCCTAGCGCTACCACTACCACTACCACTACCACCACTACTACTACTACTACTACTACTACTACTACTACTACTACTACTACTACTACTACTACTACTACTACTACTACTACTACTACTACTACTACTACTACTACTACTACTACTACTACTACTACTACTACTACTACTACTACTACTACTACTACTACTACTACTACTACTACTACTACTACTACTACTACTACTACTACTACTACTACTACTACTATCAAAGAACCCAAAAACATAACCAACTCATCCTCACTATTAACTTGGCGTGTGCACTCATTCATTCCGACATCCTTCACAGTCACACTTCCTTCACCCACAAACAATGGTAGTGTCCCTTCTGTGCCCCATGTTGTATTCAACCCGAAAGAGTTGATCCATCACTGCACTCCGCCTACAAGAACCAACCTCACCATCATAATTTAGGGCTGTGCAGCTAATCAAATTTTAATTGAGATTCAGACATTAAGCGTCAATGATAAGCTAGGGTCATTTTAATCAAGGTGTTCTCAGCCAATCCTATGATTGGTAAAGAGTAAAAGCACATGGTTTGAAGCAGTGTTCAGACTTTTGATACATTATCAACCACATAAAGGTTGAAATATGGTGATTGAAGGCTTCTAGATAGGTACTATTTATGAATAATGTGTTGTAGTATTGTCGGTGTAATCCCTCCAAAAATACAAAAATAGCCTCCTTAACTCCACTTTCAAACCATCTTTTCTCCCTGCTTAAAATCTTCACCTCACCGTCTTCAAACGAGTGATTAGAGGTTTCAAGATGGAGATGCACGGCGCTCTGTGGTCCTGAACTTATATTTCTTCTGTGCTGATAGAGCTAAAAAAAAGAAAGACCTTCTTTAAACAGAAATGGAGGACTAAGATTCAATCCCCTGGTATCTATAATGTTATACTGAACCCCTGGAGAGGTAGAGGACCAGGACCAGGACATTTAGATGCTAATCAGGTACTCAGGGTGGTCGAGCCAGGGTCTCACAAAGACAAAGGGGATACTAATAGCCCATTAAAGGTCTGAATAGGCTCGGTAGATACAAAGAGGGTAAGTTTCTGTTGAAACAAACAACTCTTTCCTCTTCAGGAAGGCTCCTCCCAATGGGCTGGACTTACCACAGAATGGTACAAATATCGGAGTTCTCGACCTAAATTCTTTTATTGACAATGACTCTTGGATGAGAGTCGAAACGTCTAATTTTTCTAACTGAGTCCAGATGACTACAACTGAAGCTTCTACAGTGTTGTAGTATTGTTGTTATTATTATTAATGACGAAAATCACACACTTTTTACATTTTTGTCATTGTTGGATGTGTTTTAGAACTTGCATAGTCTAGATAAGGATTACAATGATCAAAATACAACTATAACAAAAATAATAATTAAATCATGGTTAGTTGATTAGTTGTTTCAGCCTTAGTGGCACAGTAGTTAAGACTCATGCCTTTCGACAATAGGATCCAGGGTTTGAATCCTATACCTCCAAAAACATGCAAGTGGGCCATAGCTAAGTACTAACCAACCATTCAATACCATTTTTTGTACAGACATTGTTAACTTGTATATGAATAATGATACATAAAGCCCTTATACAGGAGATTCTAGTGAAAGTAGAGGGTCAGATGAGAACAATTATGAGGCAACAATAGAACTTGCTGTGCACCAAATCCAGGAGGCAAGCCAACACTTCTCTTGATTCCTATTTGTGGTCGTCCTCATGTCAACTTTCTAGAAAAATGTAGGTGCTTTTGGAGACTATGGAGGATTGATATAAAACTGACATGAAATTACTCTTAAGCACTAAAACATTTTTTAAAGCATTTGTCACAAAAGTTGCCATGTTTTCTAACCCTAACTAACACATTTATGCAAGTGTGGAACTGACAATATCAAACATGTGATTGTTGAAAAGACTATAAAACCATAAGAATAAAGATAAAGTAAAGATAAGGCTCATCATTTGTGAATAATATGTCTTTCAAAAATAATAATACACGCATAGAGTAAGAGATCCCTGCCCTCCAACTGCAATTTTCGCATCATCAAATTCAAGAATGTGTGGAAATTGAGCTTACAGGACACATACATTCTAAAGCGTGTATCTTCCTTGGTGCAGTATTTACCGCGCTGGGGTCAGTAGCCTACCGCACTGATTTGTGAGCGACGCTAGATTTCAGCACCACGGACAGCGCCAGGAGAGAAAGAACAGAGCGAAGAGAGCAAAGAAGGAGAGAGGGCGATGATGGAGAGATGGTTCTGTTGTCGGTGTGCAGAGGGGGTTTCCCAGGCAAGGATAGCTTCTCCATCTTTCCTTTTTGCTGGGTATTCGGGGAGCAGAGCAGAGGACACGGGATTGCATGAAATATTGATCCGGTCCTTGCCTCCCTCAACACGGGATAGACAGAACAGATGATACGCTTGTTGTATTCAAGGGTTCTGCTTCCTGTTATATGCAACATTTTGAGGACTTTTTTCCTAAACTGTTTTGTTTAAAGATGTAACTCGCTGCAGCAACAACGGTACACATTTCTCATCGTTCTGAAACCCATGGATAGAGTGAGTCAAGGTGAAGGGGAGTTGGTAGGGTATTCCTCGCTTTTTTTTCTCTCTTATTCTTTTTTTTTTTAAATCACGCATCCACCCGTTCTCCCTCCACTTTGCGGTCATGGCAACAACCCGCCTAGAAACATGACAAAGCCGTACACGAATTTAGTCACCACGGCGAGAGGCAAGACAACTAAAGGGGGGCCACCCCAACTCGTCTCCGATCTCCAGTCCTCCGCCTCGTAGCGACAGGCGTTTCGGATAAGTGACAGACACGCCGTCATTGCTTTCATACGTAGCCACAGAGCGAATCAAATCCGAACATCCAAACGCATATTCCCCCCCTCTGATTGCCCTCCAGTGTAAAACAGGCCGTGGCGTGCGTGGCCCCTGTCCGGTTGTCGTAAGCATCACCTTGCCAAAAAAATTTCACCAAAACGACCAACGAGTCCGTACTCTTTGGCGCGGAGTCGTTTTCAGCGCCTGACAAGCACATAGTGAAATGAATAATTCAAGACGCATACACGGAGCGTTTGCAGTGGTGACAGCGAAGGCAATGCAGAGGTTTTGGGCAATTTGGGTAGTGCACTCTAACATACACGCGCTGGATGAGGCGGGCAGGGCAGGGGAAAACTGTGTTAAATTCATCCGGAGAAAACGTGCAAAGACACCAAGCCACCTCCGCGTGAAAAAAAAAAAGAGACAGGACCGTCATGTTTGAAGCCGGTGGATGGGAAGCGAGCGCACGGGAGACACGAGGCGAGCGATTCCAGCAGGGGAAGGGCGACGAGGCAAGGTCGCGGTGGAATTTGGAGGTGTTTAGATGAGTGGGGCTTACCTGTCAAGACGCCGACCCGAATTTGGTGGTCGTGGTTCGTTAAAATCATCCCGTCTGACGCCATGTTCAGCAGCGAGAACTCACGGCAGGGCCCCGAGCCGAGAGCATCGAACTTAGACGGGAGAGGGAGGGGAGGGGGAGGGCGGTGAGGGGGAGGGAGGGAGAGAGGGAGAGAGGGAGAAGGGAGGAAAAAAGGAAAAAAGAGATTCAGGCGAGAGGAGTAGAGAGCAGAGAGGAGAACACCTGCACTGGAGAGTTAGAGCGTGGACAGATTTTCACTGTATTTGAAGGTTGAAATAAAAATGATGTTCAAGCTTTAGATTGAGTGAAAAAGCCAGTGTTACACGTTCAATTGCGATATTTGTGATGTTGTAACAAAAATGCACTTTTTTGAGTTGTTAACCATGTTATGACATTGTTCCATCATTAAGTTCTATTTTGCGTCATTCACACTAGTTTCATTATTCTTGATTACAAGCTCGTCTTTTCTGAACACTCTCAAATTGCTCTGTTTTCAGTTACCCTGAATTTCAAGTCCATAAATTATCACTCGACTCGTTCTGTGGTAAAATATTGTTCACAATGAACGCATGGCTCTATATTATTCACATTGCCTAAAGGCTTAATTTATACATTTGTTCCCACTTATGACAGCAGAGGGCGCTCTCTCGTTTTAAAGTATGTTTTCCAAACGTGGACATTATTTTAAGACACACTCGCAGTAGGATTTTTGAACCATGCTGTGCTCAAGTTCGATTGTGGAGTGTTCTGTGGCCCGTACACACTCACACCTGCACAGACCAGCCAAGCCACGGACTGATGACGTCATCATGTAGCACTGTTTGTTTGCATGTCGAGCTGAAGTGCTAACACTGTGGTGGACAAAATAAGCCCAGCAGCCCAATATATCTTTGATGCAATGATGCAGGTGTGTGCTGCTAGTGATATGCGCTCCTCCGTCAGGTTCTGGATTAAACAGCAGGGCAGTGCAGTGAGGGCAACAAGAGACAAGAGACCTCAAAACGTCACTGTCAACAGATCTTTTTCTCTCAATAGTGCACATGCAGGGCTTGTACTGAAGTTGTGCATGTACATGAGCAACAGTGCTTGTGCTTTGGCCCACCTCCTCCATTCGTGCTAAAGTTAGAAGCATGCCGTGCTTGGATGTGATGGCCTGTGCCTGATTTTGATTACCGGAATTCCAATTCAAGATAAATACTCTTCAGACAATGCATCGTGCGGCTAGATAAACAAATTGAGATTGTAATATATAGTATCTGCATTATGCAAATTATTTTGATGGGTTTAAACTAGTACAGAAATTATTGACAGGCTCACCACTTATCAGAGTGCCAGAAAGGACTAAGTGGGAGGGGCTAATGGCTCAAACCAAAACATGTTCCTGATTCATGGTTTGAGATCAGGTAGAGATTTAGAAAAGTTAGAAAAGGAGAGTTTCCTCTCAAGGGCCCTACCTCCATGAATAACATTATGTTTAATAAAAAGGTACGGGCTGGAGACCCCAAGGACAAAGTGGGAAACACCTCCAAAGGTGGTGGAGAACGACCGAGCCAAGATCCTCTGGGACTTCCAGATACAGACAGACCGAATGGTAATGGCGAACCAACTGGACATAGTGGTGGTCGACAAGGGTCAGAGGAAAGCCGTGGTGGTGGACATTGCAGTGCCATGGGATGGTAACATCCGGAAAAAGGAACATGAGAAACTAAAGAAATACCAAGGCCTCAGAGAGGAGCTAGAGAAGGCCTGGAGTGTGAAGGTATCGGTGGTGCCCGTAGTGACCGGATATATATGTATATATATTTACTTTTATTTTTTTTCAGGACTAGGAAACAAACTAGTGCGTAACTTGTACGTCTCTGCTGTTGTGTGTAAACAACTTAACATACATACATTTCTACCAAAAATCAACTTAAATGTTGACAGGAAGAATAAATGTTTTTCACGGTAGTTTTGAGCAATAAAAACACCTGTAATGAAAATTACGATTTGTTGACATACCGGGGAACATTCCAGGAAGAGCAATACACTCTCCATGGAGAAAAAACAGGTGCCTGAAAAATATACACCTATAAAAAGCCTGAATAATAATTAATAATAATAATATAAAAAATGATTTCTTCTGTCAAAAAATGTGCATGCTAAGCTTCTTCTCCTTGTTGCTTTTAGACCAAGTCATTCCCAGTCTATTACATCACCACAACCGCCGATATTCTTACATTCAGCCTAGCTTATATTGACAGATGAGAGGGTCCACAGACAGAGCCCTGGGTTCCCCTCTGGGGACACAAACCTACCCTCTCCCTTTCACTACACAGGCTTACATCTGACCTGTGCAAACACTACTATATCCTCAGGCAACGGAAACCTTACGCTGCTATTTTTAGTCCTCTTGCTTATCTAAGAGAGATAAGGGAAACATCCTCGATCTACATTTTCTGTTAGGAATCTATCCATATAAATAATTCTTTGAAGCGTACAACCGCCTGTTTAGAAATGGGACAATATCTGTTAGCGTGACAGCATCTTGTTTTTTTTTGCCCATTGACCTAGACCCAAATTTGCCGCATATTTCAAAGCTTTTTATAAAATGTAATTCTTGGATAGGGTTAAAACAGGAGGAAAGGAGTTAATCCAGGACTAAATCCTGTGTTGTGTTTGGAAAACCCATTGATTTCTTAAAGGAATGCTTACAGTTAATTAACAGCTAATTTTGGACACCTAAGGATTAGTGTTTTATTGCATAGAATACTGTATAAAAACAGGTAGAACTGAAGCAGAGTGGCAGCAGGAGCCACATGGACTGGACTGAGGTTAATAACAACAACTGCTAGAGTATTGTGGTGAAGGCAATTTCTTTAGATGAAGGTGTATGGTGTAAGGGTGTTCGTCTTTTTGTTGCTTTGAAGCTTCAATACATCGTTGTGGCAGTAATTGTTTTGAAATGCTAAAAAACTCTCTCAGCAACGAGCCAGCATTAGGCGGCGAGTGCGTGCGCTGAGTACGTGGGTGCGTGCGCGGGTGCTACGGGGAGTGTACAGGGGAGCACTCCCCGTAGCAAGGGGCAGCCCGCGCAAGGGGCGGGGCGGGTGTCACCGTCGCCAACGCGGCTGGTGCAGAAACGTTGGAAACGCTTTCAAGAGATTTGGCTCTAGTAACGTGCTACGCACTGACCGGAAGAAGGACCAACACAAACCCGCATGAGGTTTCGGCCAATCACAGAAGACGTGAGATTCTCACTGTGACGAAAGCGCGTGTTCTGCTTCTGTCATTCTGACATGTCTAAGGTCTAAACTCAGGCAATTGACAATTACAGGTTTTGACAAGAAACAATAGTTTCTCACTCTCTCATCCTCTTGAGACTATCTCAATGTGGTCATCTCACAGTTTGGGTTGAATGGGATGTGCCGTAGGGCCCCTAAGGCCCGTGACCATGTGGATTAAGTAAACAAACATGAGTGAGAGGTGACATTATTTGGAGAGTTCATAACTTCTAAATATAAACTTACCAAAGGATGTTCAGGGATGTTCACTAGAGGTGAGCAGGGTCTATCAAGCTACTATCGTTTTATCAACGCGTAAAAATGTATGTGAAGCCAGACAAAGTCTTTTGGGGGGGAGGGGGTCTAGAGAGAGACGAAAAAATTAAGTCTTTTCAGCTTCAACCCATTTTGAGATGATCCCTAAGTAAGGACTTTCCTGTAAACATGAAATTTCCCCATGTGGGACAATAAAGGATTATCTTATCTTATCTTCCCTGAGAAGGAGGGCGCCACCTAATGACAAGTTTTAGGACTTTTTTATCATTCAACAGATTTTGTTTTAATGGTTCTAATTTTTCATCATTCTGAAACCCATGGAAAGAAAAGGTACTGGAAAAAAAATAAATGTAATACTGCACAGGGATGATATTTGGTAATTACATGTTATTTAGTCATTATTCTGTATTAAATATTTAGTAATTGTAAAAATCAGAAAAAAGAATAAAGCCCCACACAAACTTCAAGCCTAGGATTTTCAGGTTGTGAGGCAGGAATGCTAACCACTCTGCCACCGCAGTTATCCATCTCTGTTAGGGCAAGCTTATCAATGTCAACCCTCCCATCCCTGTCTGCAAAACCAAAGGACATGCTACAACTGTTCTGCAAATGTTTCTCTCCAGTATGTCTCCGCTTGTTGTCAGCGTTGTGACTCTGCTGCCGTGTTCACATTTGTTACTGTGTCAGCCCATGCAGGGCCGAGCCGGGGCCCTTGTGAGCGACGACACTGCCCCACGCACACGCTGGAAAATCTGGATCCATATATGTGCAACCAGGAGCGTGCCCTCTCTCACTCACGCCCACAGACCAGAGCCGGCAGAAGCCCAGAGATGGCACGAGCTGGCATGAGCTGAGGGAACGGCTGCTGGGATACCCTCACTGGAAGAGAGGGAGAAAGAGTAAATGGTAGAGCGTAGAGAGAGAGCAAGAGGAAGGGGGGAGTGAGGGAGAGGGAGGGCAGAAAGAGAGAGCGGGAATGAGAGGCAAAAAGAATAAAAATGGGGAAGTGGAGTGTGCGTGAGAAAGCTATAGAGTAAGGGGGGAAGGGGGGCAGGAGACATAGTAGTAGAGAGAGCAGGAGACAAAGAGAACATGGCAGAGAGTAAAGAGACGGTAAAAAGAGAGAGAGTGAGGGGGGGAGAAGGAAAGAAGTGTAAAAGAGAAGAGATTGAGAAAGAGGAATCGGGTAGAGAGGGAAAAATGGAGAGAGTGAATTAGATTGAGGGAGACAGAGACGGAGGGAGAGGGAATGTGAGGAAGACAGTGAATGGTAGAGAGAGAGGGGAGGGAAAGGAAAAGAGAGAGGATGGAGAGTATTGAAAGAAAGAGATATGGGAGAGAGGGTGGGAGAAGAAAGGAGAGAGTGTGGGAGACGGAGGGAAAGAGCAAGAGAGGAGTGAAGAAAGAGTGGAAAATGAATAAGGAGGGTTGGAAAGAAGAAATAGAGAGAGTGTGAAGGAGGAAGAGCGAGAGAAAGCGCAAGGGGGAGAGGAAAAGTGAGAGATAGAAAGTCCAGAAACATGGGGGACTCCATCTGCTGTGATTGATGTGCTGTGATCCTTGTATAATGGGGCTGTGATGACCTCACTCAGCCGGACCGAGCAGCCACAACCAAGACTTCAGTAAAAGGATCTGTAAAAACAAGGTTGATGTTTTCAAACCATAACAAAGACCAGAGCTGTCTGTTAGAGGTGATCAGACTTCCCTCACCCCAGACACGTCCTCCAGGGGAATCCCAAGATGATGTTCCAAGTCCAGCCACAAGTGTGTCCTAAGTCTTCCTTTGGTCTCCTTCCAGTGGGACCAACTTGCAACAGATACGTGCAAACACAGCTTCTCCTCACACTGTGGAGGAGCAGCGGCTCTACTCCAAGCATCTGTCAGGGGTCGTGGATTAAAGCATCTAGACAAAGTATTGTTATTCCCAAAAAGAACTAAAATGATCACTTGAACCACCATTGCGTAACTTTTTGGCAAAAAATAGACAATGTTTTTTTAATTCAATTTGGATGTTTTAATTGCACTGAAAGTCAAAATAACTTACTGTGAGCCAGCATACATCTCCACAAACCTGACTCTTTTCCTAGGCCTGGAGGAGCCGTCACCTCATGGAAATGTTGTTTCTTTGACTATTCTCCTAAACCCTGAAGGTGCCACGGGCGCTGCCATTGTGACCCTCTTTCCGCTTGTATGATTTTGCTGCTGATCGCTGCAGCTAAAAGGTTCTACACAGTCTGCCCATCCGTTTTCAAGCCGTCCAAAGAAACATTGAACATTTTAAACCTCCATAGTGCCTTTTGTCAGAAGTAAAACAGTGAATAATAGTATGGCATAAAACTGTTTCCATGTACAGATTTTAACTATCTATTTCTATGGAATTATGCAGGTGACATGCCATCCCCAGGAAGTGGTGTTGCTTTATGTAGCACAATGTTGAGAAACAATTAAAAAAAATACAATTTAATTTAGTTATTCAGATTAATCTAACTGTTACTTCGTTGAGATTTGAATGCCTGGAATGTTCCACAGCATGGCAATAAACCTAGCTATAAGCATTTCATAAGAAAATACCTTCATACAAAAATACCTTGGAAAACATGCATTCAAACATGTGAGCTGGCATTCCTCTCCCCAGATCTGTCTTCCCTTATCGTGGAATTTCTGCAAACAATTACCAAGAAATAAAGAAATATAGCATAGTTTGTCTTTCTCAAAAAGGGGATCTTTATTTACCGTGCACAGTAAATCACTGTCCCCAACAAAGGTATCTGTCCCTCCCTCCAGAACAATAAACATTGCGACATAAACTGTCTTGTACACACATCATCACAATCAAATCAGCTCCAAAAGAGATGGAACAACCATCAAGGTCTGAAGATTTGAGCTATTTCGGAAAGGCATGACTGGCACGGTACAGAGGCCCCCACCAGAGAAGTTACACAGTGCACCTCAAACAGACCCACAGCACTAACGGATCCATATCATGATCACACAAATCTCTCGACAACAGTAAAAAGCATGACAAACCTTGCAGCTGTACCGCCCTGACTCTCAGTATGGTCATATGTGGGTCAAATCACAACTGAGGAATCCTAGATATTCTGCATGTGCATGAGCGTGTACTGCCAATTGGATTTACCCAATTGCATGACGTTTTGGAGCCAATCCATTGTAGTGGTGCCAAAGAGGTACCTGCTAATTAGAATGAGAGAAGAAGAAAAAAGAACGATCCTGGAGCATTGTGAGTCGTTCAAGTTGGTTGTGTCCCAAAAAGGAAAGCCAGAAAGGAGATTTATGGATGTGGAGAAAGGGGACATAATTGACTGGTGTGAGAGAAGAGGACAGTACATTTAAGGTTTATTTGCAACTAATGATAAATACAATAATAGTAATAAGAAGAAACAATTGGCAGATGTTTGGAATTGGAATTGTGTACATGTCAAAGTCAAAATCTACATAATATTAGTCATCCCTCATCCAGGCTCATCTATTTTCTGCGTTCCAAAAGCATACACATGGCATCTCCTGTTAGTTTGAGGATACGTTGCAACAGCGCTGAGCGGGGAGAAGGGTGCCATGCTTGTCCTCAGATTTGAAGGTTGATGAAGTGATTCCCGCTCTCGACATAAACATCCGTGGTTGCGTGGTCAGATGCACTGACCCACAGATTGGCGGTTCGATTGCAGCTGCCTCAAGTGAATACTGCCGTTGTGTCCTTTGGCAAGACATTTAACCGACCACAGGTGTATGAATGTGTGTATGTGAATGGGTGTTTCCTCAGAGTACACATAATATGCTAAATCGATTTTTCTGAGCGTTTAACCACGTTCTAACGTTGTTCCCCCATCAAAAACATACGTGGAGTAGCATTTAGCTTCATTCACGCTAGTTTGAGGAATCCTGGTTAGGAAATCCTCTCCCTCCGAGCGCAATAACCTATGGAAGTTCCAACATCCTCAATGACTGATGTAGCTCTGAGAATCTCCTCTGTGATTTTTATGTTTATAAATCCTCGCCCCAAACTGGCTAAAGCCTGAAGTCCACTGCACGATAGTTTTATAAGATTTATAGATGTCACACTACAAGACGTGAGGAATTAAGGAATTACCACACCTTTGGAATGAACTCCCCCTTTCTCTGCGTTCCTTGGATTATGTGGATGGCTTTAAAAAGTTGATTTATTTACTTGAGTTCACATTGTGCGATTATCACATAATCCAGTCGTGGCGATGACCAGTGTATTAGAAAAATGTCATGTCACTCTATCTATACTGTTCTTGTCCACAGCTAACATAGGTCCCTTATAAAGATGGTCCGGCGCCTCTGTATCGTGCCACACATGGATCGGGGATCAGATCGCCTCCGATTGAGATAGCTATAATATTTAGACCTTTAGAACTTTTGAAGCTGATTTGATTGGAGTGATGTGAGGATGTGGCAGTTTATGTTATGTCTTTAAAAGTATGTGTGTTGTCATTGTTCTGGAGTGAGGGAAAGATACCTTTGTCGGGGACAGTGATTTACTGTGCACGAGTAAATAAAGATCCAGCTTTTGAGAATGACAAACTTATATTTCATGGTAATTGTTTGATAACTGGGTGCACGGTGGCCACGAAGGAGATTGTGGGCTCGATTCGCGGGCCAGACCAACATCACATGATCTCTCTGGGTGGAGTCTGCATGTTCTCCCCGTGTTACCGTGGGTTCTCTCTGGGTTCTCCAGCTTCCTCCCACCGTCCAAAGACATGCATGTGTCAGGCAACATTCACAACTCAAAATTGGCCCTAGTGAAAAATGTGAGAGTGGATGTGTGTCTATGTCTCTGTGTTAATGCTGTGACGAGCTGGCCCCCAGGGTATAAGGCCCAAAGTCACTGGGACTGCCTCCAGTCACCCGCGACCCCTATCGGGAACAAGCAGTAAAAAATGAATGAATGTTTGCAGAAATTCCACAAAATCAATTTGTCTGAGTAAATATCAGTGTAGCATGTACTAATTCCCATTTGTAATTTAGAGAAGTTTGGCTAATACCAGAATATATGATTCGGCTCATGGAGGGAGATGGAGAGTTTAAACACAAAATCAGGAGACAATAATATGGTGCAGGATGTGTTGTATTGGGAAGACATACAAGGGATATTTACAATATTTATATTTAAGATCATTCAAGGTTCACTGACTGATAGCATATTCAGTTATATAAGTATAATATATAAGTTAATATTTGTTATCGTTTGTTGTCCAAGATGATTGATCCATGATTGTTTATGTGAATGTTCCAGAGTTCTTTGGTGGCAGAGTAAGGTGTGAGTGGAGCAGGCAACTGTGCCGCATACCGCACTGTAGAAGGTGGTGGACTTATGTTTTGGTTCGAGGTCCTTGGCAGCTCGCCATTCAGAACCACCGGATGGGTGGATGAAGAGATGATGAAGACAGATGTTTGGATAAATGGATGAAATGGAATGGAACCTGGCCCGCATGACACAGATCCAATATTAAAGAAACCTTCAAACATTAAATATTCGTAGTATCAATCTCAGTACATGTACAAATTTAACAACCACATACACAGGTTAAAAAGTCTCAATCATAAATACATGCGCAAACACGTGAACTCTCATTTCACTGGAGGCTAGTGCTAGCAAACTAGCTCTGGTAACAAAACAAATGACCGAACTCACAAGAGTCCCTCTTGTTTTAGAATCTTAGAGTTGACAATACAATGTTGCATCAATTGGTAGAGGTGCCTAAAAGTTGGGAGCATATCAGTAAAGATAACTGCAGTTTTAAGTGCAAAAATAGGTTATCAACTTAAAAGCCCGTACCTGAGTTGTGTTTTTACCTGAGAAAAGTAATGAACGGAAATGTTTACGTACGAACATGTAGAGAATAGGTCAGCCTTTTGTGTCACAGCGATCATGTATAATATGAAAATGCAAACAAATTGAAACACGTGATGAAATGTCTGACCCAGCGATTTGGGATTTTAATTCATTTATTAACCTTAAATTTACCAGGAAAGAATCCATTGAGATTGAGACCTCGTTTTCAAGGGTGACCTGGGTCAGTGAAAAGTGAAAATCATAAAATACTTACACATTACAAGAGAAATTTAAGAAAATTAAAACAGACTCTACATCTGAAAAGAGTTCCAAGCTGCTGGTGCAGCATAGGAGAAAGTTCACTTCCCCCAATCAGTCTGTACTCGAGGTACTATAAGCCACAAATGTCACATGAGCTCAGGGCATAGTAACCTTCATCTCTCTGCACAAGGGCGCACAGATGGGTCGGCGCACAACCACAAATAGTCTAAAATCATCCAATGAGTGAAACTACGAGCACTCAAAGAGGGCCACTCATCCCTGCCATACAGATCACAGTGATGGGTGAGATACAGTGTTTAAGGATTGGAGACATTTCCACAAAGAACATCACCATAATCCAACAAAGGTAAAAAGGTTGCAGACACCAGACGTTTGCAGGTTTGAAGAGTGAAGCAACATTTGTGACGATAATGAAAATTATGCTTTATTTAATCTGTAATATTTTGATGTGTTTTTTGGAATTCAGCTGCTACCTTTTTTGTGAATAAATAAAATAAAGGATGGTAATAATAGCAATTCAAAATGCTTTTGTTGTGTCCTTAAGCAAGATAACCCACATTGCTTACTGTGTATGTAATTTTGGTGTTGCATAGAAGCAAGGAAAATCACTGTAAAGGTTTCTTATAATTAAATGTTATATTTTGTAAATACATAAAACGTTATCCAAAAGACTGCACCACGAGAATCAAAAAGGAGATCCAAGATGAGGAGCCAGAGAGGAGACGACTGGGTGTATTTCACAAAGTTTAAGGTATTGAAAGTATGGCAGTAGTTGGGCTGGTTGTAATAAGAGCGAGGATAAATGGAGCGGTGGGCACATAAAAGCTCTATATGTTTACACTGGGGGCTTGAGTATTTGCATAATTAACACAGTGGCATTTGGAAAGGCAGAGTGTCAGCACAAACAACATGGACGCTAAATTTACCCAGGGTCAGATTTTCAACTCTGGAACTGTCTAAAGTTAAAGATACTATATATTATTTAATTACACCACTTTCACATCAGACTTGTTATTTTACATATATCTTAAGAGTAACAAACTAAATACGTATATAATCATTTAACTTTTTGTTCAGTGTAAAACCCAATTGATCACAACCTTGTGGTGAGTTGGATCCGCTGGCGGAGGAGGAAGCCGGACAGACTTGGCAGACCCAAGCACATTGTGAGGGTCTGCTGGGAACGTCTTGCAGAGCTCACTGTCTGTAGGGTCTTCAACTCATACCTCCGGGAGAGCTTCTCCCAGATCGGGGGACATTAAGTCCGAGTGGATCATGTTCTCGACCTCCATTGTCAATGCGGCTGCTCAGAGCTGTAGTCGCAAGGTCTCAGCGGCAACCCGCGAACACGGTGGTGGACATGAGGAAGTAAGACATGAGGAAGTAAGGCATGTTGTCAGGCTGATTAAGGAGGTCTATCAGGCCTCTTTGGCTTGTAGGCCGAGGCCGTCGACAGGTATCGTCGGGCCAGGCAGGCTTGTGCTTTTGCAGAGGAAAAAACCCGGGGCTGGAACGAGTTTGGGGACGCCATGGAGGAGGACTATCGCTCGGCCCCAAAGAAATTCTGGCTAACCGTCCGGCGCCTCAGGAGGGGGAAGCAGTGCAAAACTATTTATGGTGCGGGTGGAAACCTGCTGACCGGTGGAAGGAATACTTTGAGGACCTCCTTAATCCCAATGCCACGTCTTCCGAAAAGAGGAAGCAGAGACTGGGGACTCGAAGGCTGACTCAGCCATCACCCAAGCTGAAGTTACTCAAGTTGTTGGCAAAATCCTCGGTGGCAGGGCTCCAGGGGTGTATGAGATCCGTCCTAAGTACCTAAAGTCTCTGGATGTTGTTGTGGAAAAAATATAATCTGGCCCTTTACTTTTTAACTTTCAATCCTATTTCTAATCAGATTTAGTTCTAACAGCCTGACAACCCCTTTTGGCCTGGAAATTTACATGTCCAGACCTCCTGGAGTGGCTTGGAAGTCCCACGTTATGTTTCACACTAGGCAAGACATGTGAATTGAATTAATGCAAATGTTATGTACTGTCTCCTTCCTGAAACCACTGTTTCTTTGATGTCCCATTTGCTCCTTCTGTGTGTGTGTGGTCATGTGACCATCTGTGATTTAAGGCAGGGGACAGACGTGGGACAGGAGGATTTGGGAGACACACAGTTTGGGAAGCAGGGAAGAGACAGACGCGTGGACTCCTGATTCAGCCACAAGATTAAACAGTTTACTTTTGAAACGAGACAACTTGCTTCTTTGTCTTATCGAGAGATTTTTGCCACGACAATGTTTTAGAACTATCTCGGCTGACACATCCCTACAAAGTTTCTTGCGGCCGCGGACAGTGCCTTTGGACTGGCAGACGAGGTTGGTGGTCCCTCTGTTCAAGAAGGAGGACTGGAAGGTGTGTTCCAACTACAGAGGGATCACTCTCCTCAGTCTCCCTGGTAAGGTCTATTCCAGGGTACTGGAGAGGAGAATCCGACCGATAGTCGAACCTCGGATTCAGGAGGAGCAGAGTGGTTTTCGTCCTGGTCGTGAAACAGGCTCTACATTCTCCATCAGGTGCTCGAGGGTTCATGGGAGTTTGCCCAACCAGTCCACATGTGCCCTTTGTGGATTGGCAGAAGGTTTTCGACAGTGTGGGGTGTCCTATGGGGGGTGCTCTGTGAGTCCGGTCCCTGTATGACTGGAGCAGGAGCTGTGTTCCCATTGCAGGCAGTAAATCAGACCTGTTCCTAGTGCGTATTGGACTCTGCCAGGGCTGCCCTTTGTCACCGGTTCTGTTCATTGTTTTTATGGACAGAATTTCTATTCACAGTCAGGGGTCGGAGGGTGTCAGGTTTGGGGACCCCAGGATCTCATCTCTGCTGTTTGCAGACAATGTTATCAGCACCTCCAAATGACACCTTATCACCATGGTTCTCAACCGCACAAAGGTGGCTTGCCCTCTCTAGATGGGTGGGGAGTCTTTTCCCCAAGTGGAGGAGTTCAAGTATCTCGGGGTCTTGTGCTCAAAAACTTATATCGTGAGATAATTTCCTAATTACCTTTCAGTTTATTCTTAAAGATTATCTAGCCTCACAGAATAGTCTGCACTAGATGTTGCAGCTCCGTTAAAACAGAAGGTCATTAGGCCAAAACGCACCTCCCCATGGTACAACGAAGAACTGCGTTCACATAACCAAAGAGTTAGAAAATTAGAAAGACCATTTTGTCGCTGCTAAATGGAAGAATCCCTAAAAGCGTGGAAAGGCCAGGTACTGTCCTACAAGCAAGCTCTGCGTAAGGCCCAAACCAGATAGTTTTCAAATCTAATAGAAGTCAACAAAAGTAACACTAGATTTCATTGCAGCACTATAGCCATGCTAACAAACTGTCACAGCGCAGTAGAGCCCTCAATCCCAGCTACACTCAGCTCTGATGATTTCCTTCTATTTTTTAAGAATATAATAAAAAAAAACAGAGATAAATTAGATGGAATTACTCCCACTCCCATTTGCCCTGAAGAAGCCCAAGCTGTAAAACAAGTGCCCCATAAAATTCCATCAGTAACTTTAGAAAGGTTCACAGCAGAGATGACTTCAGCCTCAACAACCTCAACTTGTATCCTAGACCCGATTCCGAGCAGACTCCTCAAAGACATTGCCCCCTAATTATAAACTCTTCTTAATATAACAAATACTTCACTAGAAAGTGGTTATGTTCCACAGTCCTTCAAAGATAAAGTCATTAAATCCCTTTTGAAAAAGTCTAACCTAGATCCTGACCTTTTGTTAAACTAGAGACCTATTTCAAATCTTCCCTTTGTCTCTAAAATCTTTTAAAGAAAACAGCTTTGTCGCCATCTACGGGAAAATAACTAGTTAAGTTTTCCAGTCAATTAAATTAAATTTATTTTTGTAAGGCCCTAAATAAGATAAGATAAGATAAGATAAGATATTCCTTTATTGTCCCACATGGGGAAATTTCATTGGTGCAACGAAGGTAGATACAGAGGTAGATACAGAAGAACAGATCACTTATAGGAAGTCTGAAAAACACTCAGTAGAAGATCTCCTATAAATAAATAAAAACTCCCATAGACAAATAAATAAATACATAAATACATAAATACCATTGCATGTGATCACGACAGTAATTGCACATGAATATGTGTCACGATAGCACATAGACTGCACATGAATTTCACAGTAATTGCACATGAATTCCAACAGCAATTGCACATATGACAGAATTGCACATCAGTATTAGGTTAGGTCAGTATTGCGAGTGTTCAGTACTAACAGTTTTTGTTATAAAGTCTGACAGCAGCAGGAAGGAAAGACCTACGGAACCTTTCCTTCACACAGCGAGGGTGGATCAGTCTCTCACTGAAGCTGCTCTCCAGAGCGGAGAGAGTGTCCTGCAGGGGGTGGCACTCATGGTCCAGCATAGATGTGAACTTAGCCAGGACCCTCCTGTCCCCCACCTCCTGCACCGAGTCCAGAGCACAGCCCAGGACGGAGCTGGACTTCTTGATGACTCTGTCCAGCCTCTTCCTCTCCCTCTCTGTGATGCTGCTGCTCCAGCAGGCCACACCGTACAGGAGGGCTGATGCAACCACAGAGTCGTAGAAGGTCTTCAGGAGTGGCCCTGTCACTCCAAAAGACCTGAGTCTTCTCAGGAGGTAGAGCCGACTCTGGCTCTTCCTGTACAGTGCGTCTGTGTTATGAGTCCAGTCCAGTTTGTGGTTCAGATGAACACCCAGGTACTTGTATGAGTCCACTCTCTCAATGTCCCGTCCCTGGATGTTCACTGGTGAGGGGGCAGTAGAGTGGCGTCTGCGGAAATCCACCACCATCTCCTTGGTCTTCCCCGCGTTGATGAGGAGGTGGTTCCGCTGACACCAGTCCACAAAGTCCTGCGCCAGTCCTCTGTACTCCCCGTCATCGTCGTCCCTGATGAGTCCGATGATGGCAGAGTCGTCAGAGAACTTCTGCAGGACACAGCTGTCCGTGTCATGTCTGAAGTCTGCGGTGTAAAGGGTGAAGAGAAAGGGCGCGAGGACAGTGCCCTGGGGCGCTCCCACACTGCAGGTCCGAGTGTCAGACACACAGTTCCTGGCTCTCACAAACTGGGGTCGGTCTGTGAGGTAGTCCAGGATCCACTCTGCCAGGTCATACTCCACACCAGCCGTCTCCAGCTTGTCCCTCAGGAGCAGCGGCTGGATGGTGTTGAAGGCGCTGGAAAGATCGAAGAACAGAATCCTCACAGAGCTGCCAGGCTTTTCCAGGTGAGAGAGAGAGCGGTGCAGCAGGGAGATGACGGGGTCCTCCACTCCGATGCCAGACCGATATGCAAACTGCAGCGGGTCCATGGCTGAGCTCACGGTGGAGCGGAGGTGGTCCAAGACCAGCCGCTCCAGTGTCTTCATCAGGTGGGACGTGAGAGCCACTGGCCTGAAGCTGTTGAGGTCTTTGGCGCGCGGTGTCTTGGGCACAGGTACCAGACAGGAGGTCTTCCAGACCTGTGGTACCACCCTCAGCTTCAGGCTCATGTTGAAGACATGCTCCACAACTCCACACAGTTCATCTGCGCAGGACTTAAGGAGCCTGGGGCTGATGCCATCAGGTCCTGCTGCCTTCCTCACTTTAATCCTCTTCAGCTCACTCCTCACCTGTGCTGCTGTGACAGTCAGTGGTTGTCAGGGGGACCGTGTGCTGGGGGGATGGGTGAGTCCAGGCGAAGTGGGGAGCTGATGGTCCGGGGCAGATAAGCGAAGAGGAACAGATGCAGGGCATTGTCCAGCTGTGGAAGAGGGAGCATGCAGCTGTGCAGGGGGAGGGACGGGTGATCGATCAAACCTCAAGAAGTGAGCATTTAAATCATTCACCCACTGTAGATCCCCCTCTGTCTGGGCAGGGGGGATTTTGAAGCCCGAGATGGTTTTCAGGCTCCTCCACACCCCCTGAATGTTCTTTTGCTGCAGCTGCTCCTCCATCCTCCTCTTGTAGCCGGCCTCAGCCTGCCTGATCTTCCTCCACAGCTCCTTCTGCATAGCCCTCAGCTCCTCCTTGTTCCCTGACCTGAAGGCTCTCTTCTTCTCCTTCAGCAGAGCCTTCAGTTCACGGTTAATCCATGGCTTATTGTTTGGAAAACACCGCACCGTCCGGGAACAATGTTCTCAAAACAGAAGTTGATGTAGTCCGTGATGCACTCTGTGATGGTGTTGATGTCCTCCCCATGTGGGTCATAAAGCTCAGTCCAGACAGTGGTGCTGAAGCAGTCCCTCAGAGCCTCCTCGCTCTCAGCAGACCACATCCTCACCTCACGGGACACCACAGGCTGCCTGCGCACGATGGGTTCATACACAGGCCTCAGATGTACAAGGTTGTGGTCCGAGCTGCCCAGGGGAGGGAGGGGGGAAGAAGAATAAGCCTCCTTGGTGTTGGCAAAAAACAAGTCCAATGTTCTATTCTCTCTGGTGGAGCAGGTAACATACTGGGTGTATGTTGGTAGAACAGAAGAGGGAGACGCGTGGTTAAAGTCACCAGAGATGAGGAAGAGAGCCTGTGGATGCTGTGTTTGCAGCCTACAAGTGCAAGAGAGCAGTGCTTCACAAGCATTTTCAGCATTGGCAGACGGGGCCACATAGACTGCGATCAAAATCACATGTGAGAACTCCCGGGGCAGATAATATGGCCTCATGCCAATAGCCAATAGTTCAATATCCTTGTTACATAGCTGCTCCCTCACTGTGCAGTCCTCACTGTCCTCACTGTCCTCACTGTCCTCACTGTCCTCACTGTGTCAAATCACAACAACAACGGGTGAAAAACGGATTAAACAATGTCCGTGGGGACGAGGGATGTTCCAGAGTCCCCTGTCCTTAGACCCTCCTTCTCGGCCAGGAAAAACTACAAAAAACCTCCTTGGGAAAAAGTAGAAACCTGGAGAGGTTCCACAGTGAAGGAGGGATCTGACTCTCACAGACGGACGCGTCAGGGTTCAGAGCCCACCACAGCACTTAATCCGCACTAGTTAAAGTCACAAATGATTTGTTATTAGCTGCTGGTGATGGACTGGTCTCAATCCTGGTTCTGTTGGACCTCAGCGCAGCGTTTGACAGCATCGACCACAACATTCTAAGGCAGAGGTTAGAATGTGATGTACAGTAGGTGTTGGAGGAACAGCCCTCAGCTGGATTAAATCCTATTTATCAGATAGGTACCAATTTGTTAATGTAAACCAGAGCTCCTCCCCTTGCTCTAAACTGGACCGAGTACTGATTGTTGTGGCACACTGTAAGTTACTTTAGAGTCTAAAGTAACTTACGGTGTGCCACAAGGATCAGTACTCGGACCAATTCTGTTTACTCTCTACATGCTGCCGTTAGGTAACATTATCAGAAAGCATGGCATTAACTTCCACTGCTATGCAGATGACACTCAGCTTTATTTACGAATGAAACCTGATCAGACCGATCAAGTAGACAGACTTAGTGCTTGTGTGAAGGATATGAAAACCTGAATGACACTTAATTATCTGCTTCTTAACCCTGAAAAATAGGTCATTGTGCTGGGCCTTAAACATCTATGAGACGCTTTATCTGAGCAGATAGTCACACTGGACAATGTCAGTGTTACTTCCAGTTCTACCTTAAGAAACCTTGGAGTATCATTTGACCAGGAGCTCTCATTTAAAGCATGTATAAATCAAGCCTGTAAAACAGCCTATTTCCATTTGCGCAATATAGCCAAAATCAGAAGAATCCTGCCTTAAAGCGATGCCTAAACGAATATCCATACATTTGTAACATCTACATTAGACTACTGTAATTCCCTGCTTGCAGCATGTCCTAAAAGCTCCATAAAAAGCTTTCAACTGGTTCAAAATGCAAAAGCAAGATTACAAACAGGAACTAAAAGAAGAGAGCATATTATTCCAGTGCTTGAGCCTCTTCACTGGCTCCCTGTTGAGTTTAGAATCGTGGCTCCCTGTCGATGTGTGATTAAACAATGTTCATAGTCCCCATGAACATTGTTTAATCAGTTTTTCACTGTCGCCTTCCGAGACAACCGCTGTTGTTGAATTGAAATTGAATTGAATCAAATTTAAAATCCTATTCCTGACTTACAAACCCATAAATGACATGGTCCCAGATCTCTCCTTCACTGTGGCACTCCTCCAGGTTTTGTAGTTTTTTCAGGTTGAGAAGGGGCGTCTAAGGACAGGGGACCTTGGGACATTTGTGTCAAGACACGGGATGCTGGGACAATGCCAAGTCCCCACGAACATTGTTTAATCTGTTTTTCACCCTCCGAGGCAACACATTGAATTGAATTGAGTGAGGGAAGGATGGGGATGGGATGCAGAATCTGCCCCCCGAGCTGGGACAAGAGGTCTGTCCTGGAGTTGAGGCGCATTGGTGAGCTGCAACAGAGCCTGTGCAACAGTGGGAACCAAATCCGCTGGCCAGAATGGGGCCACCAGGAGGAGTCTGTGGCTGTCCCACAGAACGCTCAGGAGAGTTCAGAGGAGAAATCAGCGGAAATGAAAAAATGCGTAGAGAAGAACATGGGACCAGTCGTGAGCCAGTGCATCCAGACGCAACGGGCTGGTATTGTCCATCAGAGAGAACCAAAGAGGACAATGGGCCGACGCCTGTGAGGCAAAAAGGTCCACTTGGGCCCTGCCTAAGATCCGCCAGATGCTGGAGACCACCTCTGGGTGAAGCCTCCGCTCCCCTAGCAAGAGAGTCGGTAAAGATATTCTGCATACCCGGGAGATAAATTGCCCGTAAGCTGGTAAAGTGGACTGATGCCCATGTGAAAGTGTGTGATAACACTCTGGGAGACAGGGATAGTCCAAATGGGAGGACTCTGAACTGGAAATGTCTTCCTTGGAACACAAAACGAAGGAATTTCCAGTGATGGCGATCGATTGGCACGGGAAAATACGCGTCTTTCAAATCAATGGCCATAAACCATTCGCACGGAGACAGAGATTGAAGATTGAGCACTTCACGGTGTGGAGCATGTGGAATGGCATAACTTTTCAAAACACCTTGCAGGTCCTGCACCGGACGTAGATCACTGGAGTATGACAGATTGCTCGTGTGGCACTGTTCCGAGGTTACCTGGCTTCTACCAACTGTCCTGTGGCCTCATTTATAAAAGAGTACGTCAAACTGTGCTTGAAATAGTGCGTACCAGAAAGCAAAAATGTAACGACCACAAAAAAGGTGATTTGTAAAAACCTGCGCAGCACACCTGTACGCACTTCTCATGAGTTTCTGCCCTAAGCCCACCCTGATATACCATATATGGCTATGCAAATCACCAAATTAACATATTTAGCTGATTCATAAAAGCGAGACTTGGTGCTGCAGATGAACGAGATAAGGCGGAAAAAGAGGAAATTCTCTGAGATGGAGTGCGAGTCTTTAAACAGAAAACTTCACAAGGCGCTGCTCATCTGAGGGCGTGACATGGAAGCGACGTGTTAAAAACAATACACAAAAACTCGGGAACCACATGCAATTTGATAGTCAATGGATCAAGACTTTTCTCCTCTTATCAGTAATCTGTCATAATATGAGCCTGATTGTGCTGAATGTGCGCAAGAGTCCCCCATTCCCTAGGACAGCGCTGTCTCTGGACATACAAAGGGATAGCTTTGCTCTCTTCCAAAGGGCTATGAAGGAGGCAAAATGCCAATATTTGTCTGATATTATTTGTAGTAATTGGATACTGCCCCTGTGTGTTTTTCAATACCATAATTTCTGTTGTGAATCCACACACATCAATGATTGATGCTTCTGTTTCCACCTGTGTGACCTTTTTCCACAATTTTGTTGACAAAGTGCTGTCTGTGAGACAACTGACCAGTTTCAGCATTTGTCCATTTCCTGCCACTATTGTACATTCTGCAAACTGTCCTTTGGACAATTTCCCCACAAAGTTGCTTAAAGAAGTGCTCACCACTGTAGGTCTCAGCTCAGAATGAGTCCCTGGTTCTCTTAAACATGCTTTAGTGAGACCTCTTCTTAAATGTTTTTTTAATGCAACTGCACCTGTTTTTAGAAAACAACTTTATTCTAGAAAAAAATCCAGTCTGGGTTCAAAACTTGACATTGCACAGCATCTGCATCGCTGAAAGTGCACAATGATATTGCCCGGTCTGTGGATGCCAAGCACCCCGTTGTCCTAGTCCTGTTAGACTTAACGGTGGCTTTTGATACAGTCGACCATTGCATTTTGGTTGTCTCGCCTTAAAAATGATGTTGGTATCTGTGGCACTGCGCCTGCATAGTTGAGTCTTATTTGACCAACAGAAGTTTTTCTGTCATGATTGGGGACCTGTCCTGCTCTGCTGCCTCAGTGGTTTGTGGAGTTCCCCCAGGGCTCTATTTTGGGTCCCATGCTGTTTTCTCTGTATATGTTGTCACTGGGGTCAATAATAGCCAGGCACAGTTTAGCTTTTCACTGCTATGCAGTGTTTTTTAAACTTCCTATAATCTGTTATCTGTCCTTTTCCTCTGTATCTACCTGCGTTGTATCAATGAAATTTCCCCATGTGTGGACAATAAAGGATTATCTTATCTTATTTGAATGATAAGAAGATAGAGTACATTTTATTTGGTGATTCTGTGCTGTCAAATTCTGATAACTTGTCATTCATGATAAAACCAACCGTAAAGAATCTTGGGGTTGTTTTTGGCAACAACAAATTGACTGTGGTTTGAGCAAGTTTTTATCAATTACGTCTTTTAGCTAAAGTGAAGCCTTTTTTTAAAAATCGCACTGACTAAATCGGACCTTTCATGTCACCCAGTTCTCTTTGCTTTCCATTGGCCTTCTTTAACTTTTTGTTTTAAAAGCTCTAAATGGCCTGGCACCTCCTTATCTGGCCGATGTTCTATCCACCCCAAACCCGAGCAGTCCCTAGAGCCAGACTCAAACACTGGAGTGATCGAACCTTCTCTGTCACTGGTCCCAGACTCTGGAACTAACTGCCCCGACACGTGCACCATCACAGACTTCAGACTTTTTAAATCTAGGCTTAAAAACATAATTATTCAGACTGGAGTTTAACACTGTGATGTAGTGACACTTTATTTTGTACAGTTTGTTGTTTTGTATTGCCTTGATGTGTAATGTGAAGCACTTTGGTCACTTTGAGTGTTTTAAAGGGTTCTATAAATAAAGGTTGATTGATTGAAAGGTTGACATTCACAAATCTAACTGCTCCTTTAATTCTAGAGTGCATTCACACTAATTTGAACCCAGTTTAGTCATCATGTAGACTTGTTTTGGTCCTGTTCTAGTCCTGGATCAGTCTATGTCAGTCTTTTTTCAGCCAATTCCCAATAGCTCAACCAGAGCTAACAAACATATTGGACCTACGATGTCTACCATAATTGAACAGCTCCGTATTGCCCAACCTGAAGGCATTGTTTTGTTAGTGCATATGAGTAGCGTCCCTGTAGCATGTGGATTAGCTAACAGGGGCTAACTCATGCTATTTCTGTTGTTACTGCTGCTGGCTTGGCTGTGTGGAGTTCTGTGAGATGTGGGTTGCAGTTTGATGAGTATTTCTTACTGCAATGCTGAGAGAGGGAGAGAGTGAGGGAGAGAAGGGGCGGGTGGGGGATGGAGGGAGGATGAGGGAGCAGCATGATTCCTGGGAGAAGCTGCATGCTTGCATCCAGATCCCCATATTTGCATACATCCTGCACAGGCCCAAATGCAGACCGGTGTGCATCATGATCAGGGTAGAGTTGCACAAAAACGTTATCAATATGTGTAAAATGTCAACATTATATTTGGCCAGAATATCACTTGATTTGATAGCATATTTTGGGTACCATTTATTATTTTATTTGAAAGATCTGATTAGATTGTGAAAAGTGCTCCACACAACAGGGGGAAATGCAGACATGACAGAAATCACAAAACAGTTTAAAACATGAAAGAGAAGAGTGCAAAGAAAAATCCTTTCAGTCATACGCACAGCTAAACAAAACAGTTTTTAGCTTATATTTGAACATTGTCAGAGTAGAAGTCTGTCTCACATCTTCAGGAAGACTGTTCCAGATTTTAGCTGCATAAAACTGAAACGCAGATTCCCCATGTTTAGTCCTGACTCTGGCACCAGCAGGAGGCCGGTCCATGTTTAGTCCTGACTCTGGCACCAGCAGGAGGCTGGTCCATGTTTAGTCCTGACTCTGGCACCAGCAGGAGGCCGGTCCATGTTTAGTCCTGACTCTGGCACCAGCAGGAGGCCGGTCCATGTTTAGTCCTGACTCTGGCACCAGCAGGAGGCCGGTCCATGTTTAGTCCTGACTTTGGCACCAGCAGGAGGCCGGTCCATGTTTAGTCCTGACTCTGGCACCAGCAGGAGGCCGGTCCAGGTTTAACTGACTCTGGGCCCCAGCAGGAGGCCAGTCAATGTTTAGTCCTGACTCTGGCACCAGCAGGAGGCCAGTCCATGTTTAGTCCTGACTCTGGCACCAGCAGGAGGCTGGTCCATGTTTAGTCCTGACTCTGGCCCCAGCAGGAGGCCAGTCAATGTTTAGTCCTGACTCTGGCACCAGCAGGAGGCCGGTCCATGTTTAGTCCTGACTCTGGCACCAGCAGGAGGCCGGTCCATGTTTAGTCCTGACTCTGGCACCAGCAGGAGGCCGGTCCATGTTTAGTCCTGACTCTGGCACCAGCAGGAGGCTGGTCCATGTTTAGTCCTGACTCTGGCACCAGCAGGAGGCCGGTCCATGTTTAGTCCTGACTCTGGCACCAGCAGGAGGCCGGTCCATGTTTAGTCCTGACTCTGGCACCAGCAGGAGGCCGGTCCATGTTTAGTCCTGACTTTGGCACCAGCAGGAGGCCGGTCCATGTTTAGTCCTGACTCTGGCACCAGCAGGAGGCCGGTCCATGTTTAACTGACTCTGGCCCCAGCAGGAGGCCAGTCAATGTTTAGTCCTGACTCTGGCACCAGCAGGAGGCCGGTCCATGTTTAGTCCTGACTCTGGCACCAGCAGGAGGCTGGTCCATGTTTAGTCCTGACTCTGGCACCAACAGGAGGCCGGTTCATGTTTAGTCCTGACTCTGGCACCAACAGGAGGCCGGTCCATGTTTAGTCCTGACTCTGGCACCAGCAGGAGGCCGGTCCATGTTTAACTGACTCTGGGCACCAGCAGGAGGCTGGTCCATGTTCAGTCCTGACTCTGGCACCAGCAGGAGGCCGGTTCATGTTTAGTCCTGACTCTGGCACCAACAGGAGGCCGGTCCATGTTTAGTCCTGACTCTGGCACCAGCAGGTGGCCGGTCCATGTTTAGCTGACTCTGAGCACCAGCAGGAGGCCGGTCAATGTTTAGTCCTGACTCTGGCACCAGCAGGAGGCCGGTCAATGTTTAGTCCTGACTCTGGCACCAGCAGGAGGCCGGTCAATGTTTAGTCCTGACTCTGGCACCAGCAGGAGGCCGGTCAATGTTTAGTCCTGACTCTGGCACCAGCAGGAGGCCGGTCCATGTTTAGTCCTGACTCTGGCACCAGCAGGAGGCTGGTCCCTTCCTCTATGTCCATATTGGCAAATAGTTATTTAACCCAACAAATTATTGGTTAAAAAACATTAATAATTAACAGCAACAATGACTAGAGTAGACTCAATATAAAACAATGAACAACACATAGTTATTTATACATGCTTACAAAATTGGGTAAACAAAAAAACAAAAAAACATTTGACATCTTTTCAACTGGTCACACCAACATTAATTAGTTAATCCTGGTGAGAAATATTGTATAATAAAATATATATTCAAAGACAGTATAATAAAATATATATTCAAACTCTGTTGCACTGAAAATGTGGTGATACACACTCTCCATGCAGATATATTGCTTGTTGGTCTAGAACACCACAAAGGCACAGTTTCCAACCTAAAACATGCACAATAGGCAAAGTCCTGGCCAAGCCTAAAGATCTGGAGATGGGTCCTAGCTCCTGACAGGTTTCCCCAGCACCATTGAAGGATGGGTCAAATGCAGAGGGAAAAAGACTATTGTATGTCTTAATCTTCATGTCCTGCAAGGATAAATTATTGCTCAAATCATGAATCTGACGAACCAAATAAAGGACTTGTATGCACCCATTTTTATGTTTTAACACTGATTATTATGCAAAAACATGCAATAAATTCAACAGATTTTCACCCACATCCCCAAAATGAGCAAGCACTTGATTGTCTCATGTCGCAGCAAAGCAGTGGGCTCGATACTACGGCTGCTTGACAATGCACAGTTATGCAGGCTGCATGTTAACCAGCCCTGGGCTGTTCCCCTCCACGGGACGCCTTTTCCCGCACTTGGGTTGTATTGTGATCGTTAAAATTAAGAGCAGGAATGGATTTTGAGAGGACTTGGTGAACAGAAAGGAGAGTGTGGTTCAATACATTACTCAGGTAAGACTACAGAAGTATTGAGGGAAAGTACAATGTAAGAGTAGTAACATCTGATTTACAACTTGATGTTAATGGAGTTTGAAGGAACAAACAATGTTTGTTCCTTCAAACTCATTATTGAATGTCATTCAATAATGCGCAACATTAAATATTATCAACGCTTATGCTATTGTGAACTTACTCACGCTTACACTGGCCTTACTCTGCCTTAAAACTCAGCCACTGGCCTTCTTTCTTTATAGCAAGAATGGTATACTGATAACAAGCACACAGACACAAGACTTATGAGGTAAAATATTGTTTTCAAAAGCCAAGACGAAACAAGATTTTTTTTTGTAGTCCGCCAAGATCCATTGTCCGTTGATTGGCATGTCTGAGTGTGGAAGCCTCCATATGTAACATGTCCCCAGCACACGGACGTAATGCAGTGGCTTTGATAGTAATATGAGTCTTTTTAGTGGGCTGCATGGCATTTGCATTTAAATTGAAATTACTCTGAGATGGACAGAGGACCACAGAAGGACTGGAGAAAGGAGAAAAGGACTTGGGAGGGTGAGATATTATGTGTTGGATTTACCTCACAAATGAAATCAACTTATGTGACGATACTGGTAAAACATGGCAAGATTAAGTGATGAATGTAATGCAAAACTAGATTATCAGTGGCTATAGCTAAAGCTAGAGAATAAAGTTATGTTTACCCTTTAATCCTATTAAAGACGATAACAAGTGTATTATTTACTACTTTGTGAACTTATTATAAACACCTTGTATTTCACATTTGATGTTTAAAATGTTGTTGGTAAGACTATGAAAAGCATTTTAAAACTCTGATCTGATCTTTTGGATTTACCCTATTTTGTTGCATTGAAGAGTAATACCATGTAAATGAGCGTTTACCAGCTGTGTTGCTGTGAGCCAAATGCATCCTGCTGCCTTTGCCTCTCAACCAATCACCGCTCAATCTCCTCGCCAGCAGCAGCAGTAGCAGCAGCAGCAGCAGAAGCAGCAGAAGCAGCAGCAGAAGCAGCAGTAGCAGCAGCAGCAGCAGAAGCAGCAGTAGCAGCAGCAGCAGCAGCAGCAGTAGCAGCAGCAGCAGCAGCAGCAGCAGCAGCAGCAGCAGCAGCAGCAGCAGCAGTAGCAATAGCAGCAGCAGCAGCAGAAGCAGCAGCAGCAGCAGCAGCAGCAGCAGCAGCAGCAGCAGCAGCAGCAGTAGCAGCAGCAGCAGCAGCAGCAGTAGCAGCAGCAGCAGCAGTAGCAATAGCAGCAGCAGCAGCAGAAGCAGCAGAAGCAGCAGCAGCAGCAGCAGCAGCAGCAGCAGCAGCAGCAGTAGCAGCAGCAGCAGCAGCAGCAGTAGCAGCAGCAGCAGCAGCAGCAGCAGCAGCAGCAGCAGCAGCAGCAGCAGCAGCAGCAGAAGCAGCAGCAGCAGAAGCAGCAGCAGAAGCAGCAGCAGCAGCAGCAGCAGCAGAAGCAGCAGCAGCAGAAGCAGCAGCAGAAGCAGCAGCAGCAGAAGCAGCAGCAGCAGCAGCAGCAGCAGAAGCAGCAGCAGCAGCAGCAGCAGAAGCAGAAGCAGCAGCAGCAGCAGCAGCAGCAGCAGCAGCAGCAGCAGTAGCAGCAGCAGCAGCAGCAGCAGCAGCAGCAGCAGCAGGAGAGCCATCAGCCTCTCCAGCTCCTCCTCTTCACCATCACCAGTGTGTAACTTTGTCTGTAATAAGTACTGAGGTGAGAAGAGGAATGTGTATCCTGCTCAATGTGTGTGTTAATCCCATTAGAACAGAGCCCTACTATTTCTGAATAATTTCATAAACGCATGGACACACTTTCCTTGTGTTGAGCAGAGTAGATATAATGGACTGAAAGTAAGCACCTGGTTGGCTCTGCACTGAGCTAATATTAGCTCAAGGATGTTAGGATCTTAAGGACGGACACTTCTTGTTCTGGGAGACTGGAACTTTGGAGGTTTCAAATTATTTGTTGCACTAAAACATGATGTACACTGTTAAGTATGTACTTCGAAAACCAGCTGTTTCAAAAGTCTTTAATAAAACAAAAATGTCCATCAATTATTGCCGGGTTTCAAATGTAAGCAAGTTAAATATTTGTGGCAATAGGAGATTAATTCATATTTATCAATGTCCAGCAGAGTTTCATTTAGGCTATTTCTCATGACAATATGATATAATTGACAGAAGAATCCCTGCTCTTGCACCTCTGTGAGAGGGACATCTGCATACACGAGGAAGCTATTAAAAAGTTGAATAAAAAAATTAACTCAGCAGCTAAAAAAAAATAAGAAAATGTTATATAATATGGAGACATTTGCTATGTCAAGTGTATAACAGAACAGAACTGGCTGATGGTCTCTTACGGTGGACAACAGCACTACCTTGTGTTCATATTTCATAACACAGGCACGCTTCAGACAGCTTAGCTCTCACGATGACTTGTGTCTCCAAATCAAACCAGGGCTATTTCAGAATGAGCAGCTGGACTAGTAACATCATGACTAATGTTGATATATTCATTCACTTTGGGGACCTTAACATTTTTAACTTTTAAAAATACATTTTGTGTGCTAGGGGTGCACGGTGGCAAAGGTGGATAGCGCTCTTGCCTCCCAAGAAGGAAATCGTGGGTTCGATTCCCTGACTGGATCACCATCACATGATCTCTCTGGGTGGAGTCAGCATGTTTTCCCCGTGTTACTGTGGGTTCTCTCTGTGTTCTCCGGAGAGAACATGGAGAGAACCCTAACACATGCATGTCCAAAGACATGCATGTGTTAGGCAAAATTGGTGACTCTAAATTGGCCCTAGTGAATGAATGTGAGTGTGAACTGAAAAAATTATATTGGAGAAAAACTAAATGTGACTATCTGGTTAGCAGGTAATGAATGATATGTAATGTCTATGTCTCTGTGTTGGCCCTGCGACAAGTTGGCCACTGTCCAGGGTGTACTCCCGAAGTCACTGGGATAGGCTCCAGTCACCCTCGACCCCGAAAGGGATCGAGGGTGAAACGGTAGAAAATGGATGGATTTTGGGTGCTACTCGAGTGGTTATGGCACAAGAGCAGCCGGCCGCAGTGTTGTGAGTTCGAATCCCACCGCTGACAGTTTACTGCATGTCCTCCCCTCTCTCATTCCCATTTCACACTGTCCTTTACTGTCTAATAAAGCATACAGGCAAAACATATATTTTGGACGTGTTTCACATTTCTTCTCCTTTTAAACTAAATTGTATACAAAAAATAACACGTACTATTTCATACCTCATTTTATTGTCATTGTAAGCTAATGCATGCTATGCACACATGTATGCTATCCACCTGTCAGTTCATTTGAGTACATTAATCACAAACAGTCAAAACAACAATTCAAAATACTAATTATATATTGAAGTAATTAACTTACTTATGGTGAAAATGCTTTGGTGCATTTGGCTGTGGACACAGAGTGGTTCGATCCCAGCTCTGACCAGTACTTTTGACATGTTCTTAAGCAAGACACTTCAGCCCCAGGGCAGCAGTGGCTGTTGAAATATTTTATTACCATCAACTTCGACAGAGTGAATGAATAATACATGACATTATCAAACACCATGGAAATGCATTATTATTATTATTATTAAAATGTTCGTTTGAAAGCACACACTGTAGCATTCTATAATACACTCGGAATTTAATGGTGTGCATGATAATTAACCCAATCGATATGATGCAGTGGGAAAACAGACGACACGGCACTTTTGCTGTGAAATCAATAAAGCGGCGTATATGAATATGTTAAATATAAGATTCTGTGGAAGCACATATTATGCATTAAGTTCACCTAAGCTTATGTGTGTCCACTTTATAGAAATATAACTGAACCCAGTTTGCCAATGGCATGGTTAAAATAAACACTTAAATGACAAAATGTATATGCATCAAAAACTAAAATATATAATTACTTTGCTCAGCACCATATTCTCCTCTGCAAGCTTGTACCAACACTCAGGCGGGGGGGCATTTAAGATCTTTTCTCTGAATAAGTGGAGCAAGTCATATTGCGTTTGTGTTGTTGATGTCTGCTTAGGTTCGTCTTTAGAGATTGGTTTTGGGGGACACTGGGATTGTTGTTGATAACCATGGTCAACCCTGGTCCTCCGCCAAGCGCTCCAGTGTAATGATGATATAAGGCCCCACATTGAATTAACCTCTTATTCAATATCAAGATATAAACATCATTCAACCAGACACACATCAGTCTAGATGCAGGGTTCTGGATTATTATTGGGTATGATCGGATAGCTTCAGGTAAATTGAAACCTTGCACTACATAAAGGCCGCTGAGTGGCTTCAAACCTTTTTGCCTTTGAACTCTTCTGGGGTCTTCTATCTCCACTGCACATCCTCCTAAATAAGATAAGATAAGATATTCCTTTATTGTCCCACATGGGGAAATTTCATTGATGCAACGCAGGTAGATACAGAGGTAGATACAGAAGAACAGATCACTTATAGGAAGTCTGAAAAACACTTTCAGTAGAAGATCTCCTATAAATAAAAACTCCCATAGACAAATACATAAATACATAAATACCATTGCATGTGATCACGACAGTAATTGCACATGAATATGTGTCACGACGGCACATGGATTGCACATGAATTTCACAGTAATTGCACATGAATCACAACAGTAATTGCACATGGTTAGGTCAGTATTGCGAGTGTTCAGGACTAACAGTGTTTGTTATAAAGTCTGACAGCAGCAGGAAGGAAAGACCTGCGAAACCTTTCCTTCACACAGCGAGGGTGGATCAGTCTCTCACTGAAGCTGCTCTCCAGAGCGGACAGTGTCCTGCAGGGGGCGACACTCATGGTCCAGCATAGATGTGAACTTAGCCAGGACCCTTCTGTCCCCCACCTCCTGCACCGAGTCCAGAGCACAGCCCAGGACAGAGCTGGACTTCTTAATGACTCTGTCCAGCCTCTTCCTCTCCCTCTCTGTGATGCTGCTGCTCCAGCAGGCCACACCGTACAGGAGGGCTGATGCCACCACAGAGTCGTAGAAGGTCTTCAGGAGTGGCCCTGTCACTCCAAAAGACCTGAGTCTCCTCAGGAGGTAGAGCCGACTCTGGCTCTTCCTGTACAGTGCGTCTGTGTTATGAGTCCAGTCCAGTTTGTGGTTCAGATGAACACCCAGGTACTTGTATGAGTCACTCTCTCAATGTCCCGTCCCTGGATGTTCACTGGTGAGGGGGCAGTGGGGTGGCGTCTGCGGAAATCCACCACCATCTCCTTACTCCTCCTAAAGGGTGTAGTACTTCTTGGTAAATTGCTGTCTCAAAAAATCAGCCCGTTCAGCCAACATATTTTCAAAGCAAGCCAGACATGTTGTTCCAAACAGAAGAGTTGATAAATTAGAAAATGTTGTACTTTTCAGGAGCCAGCTCTATAACATGGTGAAGCATACAAGTACCGGAATATCCAGCCCGTTCCCAAAATACTCCTTGTTCTCTCCCTTTATGAATTTGACTGCTACAATCTCAGATGTCTGGTGTTTGAAGCAGTGCAGCACTTGTCTGTTTTCCCCTTCACCAAGAATCTGCTGGATGATGTGACACGTGTTCTGGCGACATATTGTGTTTGTTTTACAGGCTCAGATCAGTTTGTGAAAATGCATATATCTTCATGATTTAATGAAGGTTTAACATGTGGAGTGGGGCACATCAAACACACCACTCCACTGTGTGGAGTGCTCTCTTACTTCTGCTCGGCCCACCTGACCTTGTTAGTTCCCTTTTATTCAAGCTCCAGTGACGTGTAGCGTTTTAATTCACAAAGTATCTCTCCCCGGCCACTCATTTTCATGTTGGGGAACTGGACATGTTTCGGGGTGAGTCGAGGCATGTGTTGTGGTTACGCAAGGGGCCACACGTTTGGAACAACATTATTTCACCCATGAGCACCAATTAATGGGTTGAATAAACAATTATTTACCTGATTCCTTTCGAACAATGCCACCCTGGATTGAATTAGTGCCAGGGACACTTACACAGGTAAAGGTTAGTGCAGATAGGTGATTGATGAGACCATGGGCGGAGCAGGGGGCGGCTTAGGGGGCTCAAGCCTCGGATGTTTTCCCAAAAACCCAGATCTTTTTGAGTCTCAAAAAAGAGGAATTTGGTAATTTGCAGAATACAACAAAATCCCTATATCAATATATTTTTAACTACAGGCATTTTTTCTCAGCGTAATTTATTTTGATTCGCTCTACCTGTTGCGCCATACCACATTTTTAAAAGAGCCGGAAGCCCCAAACCAGGGCCTGGCTCCGCCCATGCAGTTTACACATGATCAATCTGGGATTGCTTTTGCTGAAAGCGTTTCAAGTCCACCATCCAAAATTTAAACCAATCCATCGATATAGTTTTAATCCCAGGATTTCCGCTGCTCCTTATAAGCTCCAAACTGTGATGAGTAACAAAGGGAAGAGCTGTATTTCATAATGTGTTAACAGCATCTTCTGGAGAAGTGACAAGCCCCAGGAGACATTCTAATCTCCACCACAAAACAATGTAATCTGCTATGTCAATATAATCCTGACCGCGTTATTAAGAACACCGTGGTGATATGACCATTTTGCCTGTGAGCTGATAGCTTTAATTTAGAGAGGAGATGAACAAAGAGAGGGACTGAGAAAGACAGAGAAAAGGGGTGTGACAGAAGAATAGGAAGAATAAAAGAGGAGAGGAAGAAGAGATTTCGGTAGAGAGAAAGGGGGACGAAAATGAGAGATGACAGAGAGAAAACAAGGGAATCAGAGAGCAGGAAAGAGATGGGAAGAAGGAGGGAGAGAAGAAAAGGCAAGCGGTGGTAATAGGAAGAGAGGGGAGAAAAAGAGAAAGAAATAGAGAAAAAAGGAGGGAAATAGAGAAGGAGAGCGTGACAGAGGGAAAGAGAGCAAGAGTAAGTGAGGGGAATAAAGAGAGAAAAAGAAGAAAGACAGACAGAGAGACAGAGAGATTAAGGAGTGAAAGAGGAGAGTTGAGGAGAGAAGAGGAGGCAAGAGGAGACATTTCAGTGATGAATTGGCCCCTGGAGTAGACGATGGATCAGTAAACTACCTGGGTACTGCAATACAAGTGTGAGGAATCAGGCAGGTTAATAAAGCTGGAGGGGAGGCGGTGGTGACGGGAGGGGGCTAATCGCTGGGTCTAATGGCTTTTTAATCATGTGAGAGGCATTTGAGAAATACAGACGCAAACACTGGAGGAGGAGTCTGACTGAAGTGAAGATAAGCAGGAAGTTTCACAAAATCTGCATCGGAAAAAGATACAGATCATTGAACATTTTTAACTGAAGGCGTGTTATGCATTTTTTTTATCGTTATTAACCTTTGCATCTCATTGCAGCAGTGTGGATGTGTGCGTTGCCCCGCCTGCAGGGGGCGCCAGACCTAAACTGTGAAAAGACGCTCTATGTTGTTGTTCGTCCTCTGGCCGTCTGTACTTCCGGTTGCTGGTCGCTCGGTGTGTGGTCCATGTGTCTACTCCATTTAGCAGTGCCGCTGTCCGCTCGGGGAGCGCCTCATTGCGCAGCTGGGTGTGTCTTCACTGTAGACCGGGTGTGTGTGCGTCCGGCGGTCCTCTGAAGCTATGGGTCATTCCAAGCCTAGTTTAAAGCCCCTGTACGGCGTGTCCTCAAAGGGGTGGAGGTGCAGGAGCCCACCGGGCATCCAGCTCAACCACCGCTGCCTTTTTGATTATGTTTTATTATAACAAGTGCTACTCTCCCTGTTACCGGTTCGGATCTGGACTGTTCTTGTGGAAAAATGTTAATGATTGACTGTACTTCATTGTATTTCTCTTTGATATGGACTCTGCAAAGGAACTAAACTTTCAGCCATCCAATCCACCAACTAGCTTAATGTATAAATAAATTATGCTTCAAATTGAACAAACTTGTCCTCTGATCAATACGAACCTGTGTCCTTGTTTACTGAGGTGAATAACAGTTTACGAGTGGAGGCCTTACCCTTGCATGATACATCATGTTGTGTACTTTCAGTACAGTACTTCAAGTTCACATTTGGTGTTAAACTGGCAGCAGAGAGAAAAAAGCCAAAGGTAGTTTTTCCCCGACAAACACATGCAACGCCTGCAATTTGATGACAAAAGTGAGTGTAACAGTAGATTTAGCGTGTTTTGCATCCGTAGAACAGACGCTTCTAAGTGTGCAGCCTTAGTCACGGCAAAACGCTCTGGATAAAATGTGGTAAAAGGGTTTAAAATGTGTATTTTAAACAGACTCACGCAGGATTTTGATGAAAAATTGCTTCACGCGCTATAATCTTTTGACTTAATACCCCTTCTTATATTTCATTCAATGCTATTTTGCCTTGTCGGCGGTACTTTATAAAAAAAAAATATAATAATTTATTCAATTTATATTGTAGAAATCAATAATCTCAGTGCGGCGAATCCGTAAACCAAGTAATAAAATAACTGTGGCCTAAGGTGTTATGTAGAATCTTAAATCAAGATGAATGAAATAAGTGTGAATGCAGCTAAATACAATCCAGATATGTTTTGGATGAGAACAATGTATAGTAAAATGCTCACTAAAGTCAAGATTATAATGCCTATTGTATTGGTAGATATTCTGAAGTCAAGGCGATGGGTTATGGAGTGCCCCAGGGCAGTTGCCTTGGCCCACTTTTGTTTTCTATTTTTACTAATGATTTTTAATTTACTGAAACATGCATCTATGGCTGTATATGCAGATGACACCACATTATGCCTCTGCACCGACAGCAGATCAGCTGAGGAACATCTTACAGGAGGAGCTGAATGCAGTAGTTCAGTGGATCCAAGGCAATAAATTATTAATCAATACTGAAAAAACAAAAATGTTAATTGGATCACAACAGATGTTAAAAACAATACCTAAACTACACTTAACAATGGGAGCGACTGTAGTGGAACAAGTAGAAGAAATCAATTTGGGTGTAACTGTAGATTCTAAGTTAACATGGAACAGTCATATAAATGATGTAATGAAGAACATGGGTCATGGGCATGATCAGACATTGTAGAAAATGTATTCCAAAACGGTTGACCAAACAACTAGTTCAGTCATCAGTACTTTCTCAGTTAGATGATATTATTTTTATTTTTTAATGAATGAGCTGTTTACTGGTGTCTTTCAATGTTATTCTTTAGATGAGTTACCGGTACTGCTTCTTATTTGTGGCAATTTATGTAAGTATGTCAAGGACTGCAAACAAGTTCAATTTAACCAAAAGCATACAAGTAAGAATAATGATAAATTATATAAGTATATGTACAAAGATAAAATAAAGATGAATTAAATTAACAAATTACACTGACTGTTGGACAGCTCTAGTGAATGGTGAACTTCAGACCTACTACTATGTTTTACTACTACTACGACTACCTCTACTACTACCGCTGCTACAACTATGGCTGCAGTCAATATATTTCTCTAAAACTCAATCTGAAAATACTTCTACTTGAACTACAAAACAACAACAATATCAGAGGGACCTGTACACTGCAATTAATACTAATACTGACATTACTGCCACTTGGATAAAACTTCATTTACAACCAAAAAATATTAAAATTTGACTTGGAGTGCATTAAATCTACATTCTCTATAAAGCTAAATAGCGTTTGACCTATTATTTATTTAATTATTTATTTATTCATACATTTCTCAAAGATACTGAAAAAACGATACAATATTTTCAGTGAATTAAAAAATAAAGTATAATTTCCTAAGATTTATATAATCAGCATCTAAAACAAACATCCCACCACCACTCTACCGTCACTCCATTTAGACCTTAACATTATGATATATAAAGTGTCAGATTGTACAGATTTTAGGACTTAGTTGTCACATTTGACTAATTCCCTCCCTATGGTTTTGCACATTAATATTTTTTTCCACTAAAGTCAAAAGCTAAATGTCTTATCATCGTTTAAATAGTATTGTAGCACAACCCTCGTTTTAGGATCACTGCAGGGGTTAATAGCCTGGGAAACATTGTCTAATCTGTGGTGCAGTACCGTTAACTTCCAGCAGGTGTCAGCGTTACCCTCAGTCACCCCATCGGCTTTTACCGAGGGTGCAGTGGACAGGCCGCAGTGCATCAAACGTAGGGGGTTAATTGGTATTAATGCGCTGTAGCAGGCCTGGTGGGACGTCAGGGGGAGGAAGCGGGCGTAGGGGGGTTCTTGGGAGGGGCAGAGGGAAACACTGACACCCCGTCCCGCCCCAGGATTTATAGTCCCTCCAGCTCCAGGCATCATTCAACATAACTCATTTTTAACAGTCAGAGAGTGGCGGATGTGAGGCACATACATTTGTCAAAAGACTGTCTGTGGAGATAGGAGCGGACTAGAGAATTTTAGAAAATGAAAAATAAATAAATAAATGGATTCAAAGTTTTAAGCATCTGTAAAAGGCAAGTTTTTTTTTTTTAGGGTGGAGTGTTTTAATACATTTCACTTATCTCACCCATTAGCACATTGTTTTATAGGTTTCCCAAGCCTCTCTGTATTTTTACTCAGTAAAATAAACCAATATATGGTTTTTCAGTATGTCAGTAAGCACCATGGCAACTGCAATATAGCTTTTGAACATGCTGGGACAAAAAAGTATTAGATATTAAGCCTTCGTGTTGATTACTATGCAAACAAAGCAACACGTTTTGTTCACCTGTGCATAGCTTTATACTCTATTCCAGACCAGGGCATTAGTGGCCCCAGGGGCCAGATGTGGCCCTCGGCCTGTTTTAATTTGGCCCTCTCATGATTTTAGTTTCTATTCTTTAACTGTCTTAGCTATGTAACATGTGTCTGCACTTGTGTCCTAAAGAGGTTACATTAAATAAATAATAGATTCAATAGCCTATATTTTACAAAAAAGTGCATATAATGAACACGATCTGGCCCCCCACCACTTGCCTCTGTTCGAATATGGCCCTCGGAGGAAAAATAATTGCCCACTCCTGCTCTATTCACTGAAAATCTCACATGCAGATCATACTTGGAGGAAACAATATTTATAGGATTCCCTAAATGTTCATAATTTTGTTGCAGGGTGAGTTTCATGTTCCGAAGTCCTAAATTTAACCAAATGATCTGTTCCTTAACCTAACCATAACCCTAACCTTACCCAAAATCCTAAACTTTTAGAGAGTTCTGACATTAGACATTGGGATAAGCAAGACCTGCACAGACCTGATTGGTGTCGATCGAAGTAGCTCTAGGCAGCTCTAGGCTGCAGGGCGTTTTTTCTATGCCCTCATTGGATACTTCAACCCTCCAGGAAGCGCTTTCAGGCCTCAAGCCGCGCTCTTTCATCTGAGCCAAGCCTGACCCGAAGCAAAGCTGCTCTGCTAACTCAGGTCTGGGTGTGGATCTAGTCCCATTTTAGAATGTAGTCCTTTTTTTAAGTTGATCAATTAGTTAGCCATAGAAACACAAATTGATTATTTCATATGTGTTTTGGGGTAATTATTTTTTATTTCTTTTGATTTTAATTAGGCCTACGATTAATTTTCTGTGTTTTCCAATGGGCCAAAGCAAAAATAATTCTTCTTTTTATGCAATTCTTTGTGATTTCCTGTTCAGACAAACACCTTTTGCAGTATTCCGTGTGCGCATGCCATAAATCCTGTGGGTGAGGCCACTTCAAACATGAATATTTTGGGGAGTTTTATTCAAATTTTGCTGAATTACCACCAGAACTCGGGCATGCAGCAGGATCAGCTGTGCACACAGGTTCATAAATACCACCCAACCTCTGGTGTACCAACAAATATAAACCAAAATGTACACCATATTCACTCTGATGTTGATAAATGAGGGCCACTGTTTGGAGGTAAAACGAGCCTGGAGAGCGATTAGACACGGATAAAACACAAGACAACCGACCATTACTTCAATTAAAACCGATTTAGAACGGAGAAGATGTGAGGGGCAGAGGGGGCAATTCATCCCCCTGACAGGAGCTTGTGTCTGGGGTCGCGGGTGGGAAGCGGGGCGACCTCCTGCCAGGCTGAGGAGGAAGCATCGCGCTGGCATTTAGAGGCTAATGCAATGTGACTGCTGATACATTTCCACAGACTGTAATGAGTTTAATAGTGGACAGTGAAATCATGGAGAATATGAATCTAAAATACAATACAAATAAAGATAGGAATTATTATCATTTTTTAATTAAAAGACGAAGTTATGAGGGGTTTTTTCACCACTGGTACTGGACAACGTTTCACAAACCAGGAATGTGTTTAATTTAGTGAAAGCATAATATGCTTTCACTAAATTAAACAAGCAGAAATAATAATAATGACATGCTTAGTTGATCTAAATATAAAATATGCAACAGACAAACCAGGCAAAACCAAGCAGTGCATATAATAAGGTTATTGTTTTTCTTTTTTTAATGATATGTTTAGTTATTTGATTATTAGCGGTATTTACTTTAGACCTTTAGTTTATTTTTCCTATAATAGCTGTAAACTGTGGAACTCACTACCCACTGAAGTGCATTTCTGATGTAAAAATGTTCACCTCTAGAATTGTGTGCTTACTGAAAGAAAATAATAAGCTGTATAGATGGATAGATAGATCAAATGGAAATGTGTTTTAATGTCTTTTGTATTAGGCTGTGTGTAGAAAAGAGGACAGAAGTTAGAACTAGAACTAGAATTAGAACATAGCTATGTATGACCACACTGTCCCTACCTACCTACCTATGATATAAAAGTCTACACACCTCTTCCAAAATACCAGATTTTGCGATGTAAAAAAAATGAGACAAAGATAATTAATCCCAGAACCTTTTCCAACATTAATGTGACCTATAACCTGTATGATTCAGTTGGGGGAAGGGGGAGTGAAAAAAAAACAACTACAATATAACTGGGGATGTGGCCATGTGCACACGTAGCCAGGTATCTGATAAAACGCATATATTTTTAAAATGTTTGACGCTGTCATCCACACATAACCGGAGGATTATACTCTTGAAAACGGTGCTTTTGGGAAAACTCAGACGAAAGTGAAGATTTGTGAAAACTCCGGTTTTGTGTTTGAGTGTGGATATGGATAAAGAGAGTTTTAAGTTCCCAAACGTCACTATCTGTGACAATTGATGAATACATGTCACATAGTATGCGTTCTTGTTTAAGCCTGACAGTGGAAAAGTGTGTCGCTTTTGTTTGTACAAATGCTTTTTTTCCTGCTTGATTTTGCGAACCCAACTACTACTGCTTCTTGTGGCGGAGCACAGAAGGAGTGCTTTACAGGCGGCTTTATTGCACCGAATAACTCTTCCTCTACATTAAAGGCATGCCACTCACGAAAGACTACCTGGCGCCATGCTTCCTGTTTTGTGGAAGTGACGACGAGAAAAGGCTTGCCCTCATTGGATAGATTGGATCAAACTTTTAGGTAAACACCGCCACCTATTGCTCTGACATGTTACGACCGCGCTCAAGAGTACAATTATACAGGTTTGTGTGGACGGACATATGTTTAAAACGATTATGTGTTTGCAATACTTTTCATAAAACGAAGGGCGGCGGATATGCGTTTGTAAAAATACCCGCCTATGTGTGTACAATGCTTCAAACTCACGTTAAATAGGAGTCAATACACACCTGCCATCATTTAAATTGCCTCTGATTAACCCCCATTAAAGTTCTGATGTTCTAGTAGGCTTTTTCTGACATTTTCTCAGTAGTATCTTTCAGCCAAATCCATGGTCCGCAGAGAGCTTCAAAAACATCAGAGGGTTCTCATTGTTGAAAAGTAGGAGTCAGGAGAATGTTACAAAATAATGTCCAAGGTTTTAGATTTACCATGGGACACAGTGAAGACAGTCATCATCAAGTAGGGAAAATATGGCAAAACAGTGACATTACCAAGAACTGGATGTACCTCCAAAATTGATGGAAAAGGAGGAAACTGGTCAGGGAAGCTGCCAAGAGGCCTACAGCAACATGTGTAGTACCTCAAATTATTACCATTTTCAGGAAACAAAATTCACAGGCTAGGAACTTGCTTTGGTGAATCGGTGCAACATGCAACAATGACCAATAACAAAAGATATATCAAATGAGGCATGCATTAAAGAAAAAATATTTCAATTTACAAATAAGATAAAAATAGGTTTAGTATGGGACATGCAACAACAATCTCCCATATTCTTAATAGATCTGGGCTATGGGGTGGGTAATTACTACATTTTGCACAAACACATTTGAAGTCTCCCAAAAGCCTTGTGTTGTGATCTGATTAAACCAAAGTTGAACTTTTTGGCCATAACGCCAAAAAGTATGTTTGGCACAAAAAGAACACTGCACGTCACCAAAAGAACACCATATCCACAGTGACACGTGGTGGTGGCATCATGTTTTGGAGATGTTTTTCCTTCAACTGCAACTGGGGCCTTAGTCAAGGTGGAGGGAATTATGAACAGATACAAATATCAGTCATTGTTGGCACAAAACCTTCAGGCTTCTGCTAGAAAGATGAAGAGGAACATAATCTTTCAGCTCAACAATGCAAAGCACACACCCAAATCAACAGAAGAATTGCTTCACCAGAAGAAGATTCAAGTTTTGGACTGGCCCAGCCAGAGCCCAGTCCTGAATCCGATTGAAAATCTGTGGGGTGATCTAAAGAGAACGGTGTACAGGAGATGCCCTCGCAATCTGACAGATTTGAAGCGTTTCTGCAAATATTGTCCATAAAGTCTGAGTGCTGTAATGAAAAGAAAAGAAAAGAAAGGGTGCTTCAACAAAGTATTAGTTTAGAGGTGTGCAAACTTATGCAACCAGGTGTGTCCCGGTGTGACGGCACAGTCCCGGGTTAGGTGAAGGCAAAAACACGGACGGAGCAAAAGAGCGTAATTCTTTAAGATAATAGTTTATTTTTTTAAGCAGAGTATCTGAATATATTCAGACTTGGATACTAACGGCCAACGATGACTTGAAAGCACAATTTCAAATAACTTTGCAGCCCATCTTTAATATTTCACCCATCCACCCTTCTGCAGCTTTCCTTGACAGAGGCAACACTAATAGCTGTGAATACCCAATCTTTTGAAGCACTTTTTTGGCCGCACCCCTTCTCTTCTCACTTATTTCTCCCTTGTCAGCAGTGTGGAGTTAAGTTATTTAACACTGTAGACATGTGGGGCCCAGTTTTGTGTTTGGCACCCCATTATCGCGCCCTCGCCTCCAGTAGGCACGCTCCGTATCTGCCAGATTGAGAGGCAAACATATGGACATGGAAGATGACACCGCAGTGGAAGGAGAAGCGCTGCACAGAGCAGAAATGTGGTGATTAAGAAGATCATTAGCAAAGTTTTGGATGACTGAAATTTAATCGAAGTAACTGTAAGAAAGTTTTACATTTGCAAGAAGTTCATTGGAATAGACCAGGGGTGCCCACACATTTTTCGCTCACGAGCTACTTTTATATTCAACAAAGCCCGAGGATCTACCTATGGATCTAAATTATTGTATAATTTAGTATTATTTTTATTGTCAGTATCAAACAGGTTTTTATTTTTGTTTATCCATAATTAGGCTATAGCAGTGCTTCTCAATTATGTTCTGATAAGCCCCCCTAGGAAGAAGAAAACACTTCGCGCCCCCCTACTCTCCGCCGCGACTATAAATACGGTGAGCGTATAAACTCCGCACCCCAGATATGTTAGCGAAGCAAAGTGTGTGTTGTATTGATGTGTAATTTATTTGGATTCATGCTGTCCGCTGCCAACATTTATTTTTTAATAACAATTAACTTCCCCACTCTTTAATACAGTATTCAGTTAAAAAATAAAATGGCCAGAAATTGATTAAATAATATAAATGTATGCGTATTGGCCCCTCATTGTAGCTCTTTTAAGCATTATATAATTTATCAGTGAGATGATCTCCATGGTAACGCTCAGGGGAGGGGCTTGAAACTTGCTCAGGCCAACAACACACAAATTTGTGAAGAATACAAAAGCATTTACTGGTAAGATTATGCTCTGGAACTACCTGTCTCCTCTTCTCTCTTTCCCTCCCTCTCCCCCCTATCTCCCTCTCTCTCTCCCTCTCCCCCCCTCTCTCCCTCTCCCTCTCCTTCTCTGAGCTTGTGCGTTTCGTGGCTCCGCTTTGCGAGCCGCACTGAGCGACTGCTTTGCGCTCCAGCGCCGTCAGCGGTGGGGCCCCTCGCTTTGCCTAAACTACTCACGCTGCCTCTGCGATCGAGCGGTCGATCGCGATCCACGTATTGGGCACCCCTGGAATAGCCATTTTGGTGCAATTTACTGTATGTTGGGATATCTAAAGTCTAAAATTTGTATATGCGATGAAGATGTTGATGTATTGTATGTATGGCTCATTGGTGATCTATCATTTAAAACTACTTTATCTGATTGACCAATCCGCTGTTCAATCACTCCCATCAGAACTCCAGAAGGGAAAACTAGAAACGGTCTTGGTAAGGTTACAAGTGGAATCCAGCGTGGTTTTCTTCGGATGTGAACGCCAACCAACTTGCCTACTCGCCAACTTTTTTATTCTAGCTAAGTTTCTCTAGACCAGGCGTTACAAAAATAAAATAAATTGAATTGATATATTTTCTGTTTTAATGTAGTTTCTGTAGGAAGACAAACATGACTCAAACATTCTTAACATTTCCCAATGGTGTAAAAATGTGTAATGAATATTAAATTTCAATATTTCTGTCAACGAAGATTTGCGTCATAGCCTGCGACACCCGTTTCAGCGCAGGCAGTGCTGGGCAGGTGGCTGTTGTTAACAAACTGGAACGAAAGATAGCTGATAAGAATAGTGGATTCAAGGAAGATTGGACCAAATAATTTGTTTTCATTGCCAATGCGGAAGGATTGCCTGCATGTTTGCTTTGTAATTTTGTCAAATAACAAAAAGAGTGATTTAGAAAAACATTTCCAGGGAAGTAATGCTAAATTTGCAGCCGAGGAGTGAGAGAAAAAGTCAGATTTCAGCTCTTCTGGAGAAATGAGAGGAGCCCAAAGATAGATATATGATGTGAATTTTTAAGAAGTGGATTGCATCTCCAAACTCCATTACTGCTGCTAGTTTTGTTGCTGGGAGATAATAAAGCATGGAAAACAGTTCATAGATGGTGAGTGCATGAAGGATTCTCTGCAAAGACGGTGAAGGAAAGGGCCATTCAAATGGCAGGCAACATCACCAATTGGTAAACCAAGGTCATTAATTCAGCTCCATCTGATTTTTTTGTTGTATTTCTATATTTTCATCAATGCAACAAAACATAATACATTAACATAGAAGTTAAACTTAAAGCACTAAATATCGTACGGTGGTGCGTCACTCTCTCCAGGGGGCGCTGCAGGGAAAATAAATTTAATTTAATCAGAAATTCTTATTATGTATTTGTAGCCTAGTCATTTGATAGTAGGCTAAAATAGCTGATATACACGTACAACCTGTGTTCCCTTTAGGGAAGGCTTATATAAGGCTTTTCATTTTTTGCGGCTTCAGACAATATGCCAATATGGCAATTTGAAAATTTTCTTTTTTTAATAGATTCATTCTAGTATAATGGTCTAGCTATATACAGTTTTTATACTCTGCACAGAGGTTGTCATAACTCAACCTCATATTATTCAGCAGTCACGCAACAAGTAAACTTTTTCCTGCTCTGACACCTCGTGAGCTGGGATGCAAATGTCTGATACATTTGTGCAATTCAAATGAGAAATCCAAATGTTGCTAAAATCTGATGCAGCTCAACTTTTTTTTAAACAAATAACAGATCAGGAATAAACAGGGGGCGGATGGCACAGATTGGCAGTCTTCCTTCATAATAGCTCAACATCAGGAGTGGAGTGAATGAGCAATGCAAAACATGTGAAGCAACTTTGAGTGTCTGCAAAAATCCTATATAACACTAACTGGGATTATCAAACTCTTTTACCACTTTACCAACTTCTAATACATCAAGTTTCGAGTCAACACTCGCCCACAAACTCCACCGCACACGAGCAGGTGCCACAAAATAGATGACAATAGGCCTAAGGCTTCGGAGCTGTTTTCCTTTTTATAGTCCCAGTTTGACAGAAAACGTCAGAATCCAGAAATTGCCAGCTGCAGCACAGGGAAAAATGAGCACTTTTGCCAATGACTTTGTGTGTGCAGGTGGGGAATGCAAATAGCCCTAATCCACCAAAAACATGACGCATAAACCAGCATGAATCCTGTATCCAGTACCCCCTGCTGCTGTTCAAAGGCTTTACATGTACACACTGTCACTGGGGCTATGGCACAATAAAACTTCAAAAGATTATATGTTTTTAATGAAATATTGTTGTAAGAATGGTGTAATTTTTTGGTAATGTACTTCAATAACTTATATATGTGGAGACCCTGGAACTGTGCCGTTTCTACATCCAGCCAGTGCAGTTTCTACATCCTTTTATGGTGCACAATGTAACGATGCATATTGGAGGTGCCTTTTACTGACCACAAACCCAACATCCCCTTGCTAGGGGAGCTCCAAACGAGCTGTAAAACAGCTGCAGTAAATCCAGAATGCTGCTAATCACTAATGTGATCATACAGGAAGTACGATCACATTAGTCCTGTGCTCAGGTCTCTGCACTGGCTTCAGGCTTCTCTCCAAGGCCTAGCACCAAAGTACATCTAAGACATGTTAGTGCCATATGAACCATCTCAAACTCTGAGGACCTCAGGTACCGGCCTCCTGCTGGTGCCAGAGTCAGGACTAAACATGAGGAATCTGTGTTTCAGTCGTCCTGAACAATGTTCAAATCTAAGCTCAAAACAGTTTTGTTTAGTTGTGCATATGAATGAAAGGATTTTATTTGCACTCTTCTCTTTTAGCTCTTAATCTGTTATGTAATTTCTGTCATGTCTGTGTGATTTGAATGCATTTCCCCCCCTGTGAAGCACTTTGAATTGCGTTGTGTATGAATTATGCTCAACAAATAAACTTGCATTTCTTTGCCTTGTATGTCACAAAAGCAAGAACACATGGTTTCCAAAGCTGCGTTACAAATATTGGCAGCAAAAGGAGAGAAACGAGCACAAATTACCCAAGAGGCAATGAGCTATAACAATGTGGAATGGTCCTGAAACTGTTGGGTCTGACAGAGAACCTCACTTAAGGATCCATCTGGAGACTTGAATCATAAAACATGTCATCAGCTCAAAGAGGAAATGGACCGGAGAAAGGCAGTACACAGGAGCAATTTCTGTCCAAGATCTGTAAAGACGTGTGTTAAGTACTGACAGTAAATATGCAGGAAACAGGCCATTACGGTAAGACAGGCAAAGGCTGTGCGGTAAACATGGTGTACAAGTAGTCAAATAAAGAATAAAGAGACCTACGTATATCAGATCACGTACTATGGATTTGAAAGAACGTGTAGTTGCAGATTTTGTGAGGGTGTTCTGTTTTGGTAGCCTATTTTAATCACCATTGTGTAGTATCGTTCAAATACTGGAGTGTTATTCATGTCCTCCCACTTAAAGAGGAGGGCGACATTCAAAGTTAATATTAATTATAGAATTTGATTAAGATTTCAAACATACTACACAGCATAGAAATGTGGGTATATTCTTTTAGTATATTGTATGTGTTATGTGGGGCAAAAGCCTTTTTAAGCAATTAAAAATTCACACTGGAGAGACTTGGCGCTGAGACCCCGGCAGAAGACATTGGGACTATGGGCGTGCCATAATAGAATTATATTAGATGTCTCCCCCAGGGCCTGGAAACTGGTGGTGGTAGATATGAGGAAGAGGGTAGAGAGGATGAAGAAGACAATGTAAGGGATGCAGAGGAGGAGATGGGGAGGTGGGTCACAGACTGAAGTGGCCGAGGGTTTAAATGGGGCAGACTGTTCGCTTATTGGGAGCAGAGGAGGTGCGCCGTGCCATGGGGAGGAGTAACTTGGGTGCGTTGATTGAGACAGGAGAGGAGGTGAGGCCTGGTATCGCAGTGGATGTAGATTGGGTGGAGTTAGGTCTTCCAGGTTGAATTTATCCTAGCTTTTTTTCTCAAATCAAATATCAAAATTATGAAATGTTTAAAAATGAATAGTAAGAAATAAAGGAACACTTTACCAACTGTGGCTTAGGCTACCCCAAATAAATTATCTGTTTGCTGTAACCCGAGTCAACATTATTTAAGTGGCTCGGACGGTAGGCAAATTCTTATTTTTTTTTATTTTGAAGGCCAAAAAAAAATCCAAATTTTGTCATTTTTTGAGTCGGAGTGACCACCAGGGGTCAGGCTTCAACAGTCAATGACGGAAAACGTGTCTATCAACCCGATCAGGAGACTAAATCTCACGATTTTAAGACATTTCAATCGACCTTTTGTACGCCGCTATCCTTTATTTTGGCAGCTAAGGCGAGCGGGGGGACACGGGCGCCGCCATGTTTGTTGTGATGACGCTGCTGGGCGTGTTTCAATCCCAGAATGCATTTGCGTAAGTCAAATTTCACACCCTGACAGAGAAACACATGTCCTATGGACAATTAAGTGGCGCCGACAGTGGCGCCGACAGAAGCATAAACCTTACTTTTACGGATTACGACAGAGTCTGAGGACTACGACAAAGTCTGAGGAATAAAGTCTGGCGGTAATGCAACACTTGGATGCCAACCGCCATAAAACAACAACAACAACAAGCATAAACCTTGTAAAAAGCAATGTGACGACTTCTACGCGCGCTCTGTTATAGTAAAGACGCATGAGAAGGACTAAAAATGAAGATGCGCATGCGGTCGGTGAAATCATTTAAAAATAAAAGATTTAGACGTTGTTTCAGCAAAATGCTGATATTTTTTTTTCAGTCGGCTAGTTTCATAGTGGGTTGGTCGGGTTACGGCAAACAGACATATTATTTTGCCGAGCCTTATGAAGATTTAATTACCAAACATTTAAACAGATAAATATGAAATATTCAAATCAGTCATGAACAGGTACAATGGCTCTAGATCTTTCTGCGTAGTTATTAAAGTTAAAGTTGATGCCAAGATATGGCATTCATTAAACCACTTTTGAAAATGGCTTATCTTGATCCTGACCTGTTGGTAAACTATTGAACTATTCCAAAGCTTCCTTTTGTCTCCAAAATTAAAACAAAAAAGGGTTGTAATCAAACAGCTTTGTCACCACCTATTGGATAATCTTTTATTTGAGGTCTTCCAGTCGGGGTTCAGAGCTCACCACAGCATGGAATTAACTTCCACTGCTATGCAGATGACACACAGGTGTATTTATCAATGAAACCCGATCAGGCGGATCAAGTAGACAGACCGAGTGCTTGTGTGAAGGATATAATAACCTGGATGACACTTACATATCTGCTTCTTAACCCTGAAAAAAATGTGGTAATTGTGCTAGGCCCTAAACATTTACTAGCAGATGTCCGTGTAGCCTCCAGGTCTACTGTAAGAAAATGTGGGGTCTTATTTGACCAGAAGTTCTCATTCACATATAAATTTAGTCTGTTAAAAAGCCTACTTTCATCTGTGTAATACAGCTAAAATCAAAAAAATCTAAAAGCGATGCTCATCCATGCATTTGTAAAATCTAGATTAGCCTACTGTAACTACCTGCATGCAGCATGTCCTGAAAGCTCCATCAGTGCACAAGAGTTATTCTTTGCTGGCCTGGCTAGACGATTATTATTTGTGACAATTTTCCCTCAAGTCCAATTCATACAGTAATGACTTTGCCTAACGGTTTTACAACAAAGCCAGAATCTGCTCAGTAGTTTTGCTTATAGTGTTAATACTGTCTTGTGTTATCTCCTCTTATTGCCCTCATCTGAACTGTATCCATCCAAAGCCATTGATGTCTGCTGCATTCATTGACATTGGAGTGCACGGCCTGCTCTGGTCTCTGATCTGCCTCTTGTCTGTTTGCTTGGGCAGCCGCTATAAGCTAAGACTGATGGTGCTGACCTTGGCCTAGTTCCCCCCCCCCCCCCCCCCCCCCCCCCCCCCCCCCCGCCAGGCCCCACCCCAGCCCCGATTAGCAGGCACGGGGCAGCGGACGGGAACTAAGTGTCGCACTGCAGAGGGGCCATAGAGGAGTTTAGGATGGATCTGAAGGAGACAGAGATGTGAGGAGGCGAGGAACAGAGACGAGGGGGCAGAAGCTCTCAGCGTGTGAACAGGGATAATAGACACGGTTCAACAGCAGGTCAAGGGGAACGCGCTAGGAGGAAAGGACAATGACAGTTTGGAAACTTGGAGGAGGCTGATGTTCTGGTTTTTGGTTTTGAAATATCAAGCGAATGTTGGCCCTTTTGTATAGTTCAGTTATGTCGGCAATACTTTGGATTTCCAACAATGTTAACTTTTCCAGCGGAGACTACACCACCCGCTTGTCTCCGAGGAGATGTTACTGCGTTACCTGAAATTTTCACAGTATGGCACAAAACATATCTATCTACAATTTGTTTAAATATGGGTGTTTTTGTTGCTGTGGAAGATTCTAGGCAAAGCAATTACATTTCCATGGAGTCAGTTGTCATACTCTCCAAAAGAAAGATTGCACAGTGCATAAAGTTCCATTTGGTATTGGTTGGTAGATACTTGGGTTTTGTATTACCATATTTTTTTTTATCCCAATCACTCACACCTCTATGTGCAAAATTTTTATTAAACTAGATCTGTAGAGTCATTGTACGTGCCTCATATAGATAGTCCTGAGGGTGTGCCTGAAGAGGTGCTCCAGTCCCAGACATCTGACTGACTTCAGGGTGCTCCCAGCTACATGGAAGTACTCTGAAGAGCTAAGGAAAGTCACAATAAAGTCAAACATTCTCACCAGGGCAAGCTGTAGTTAAATCTTTGCACTGGTATTTTAGGTTTATAAAACAATGGTGTACATTTATAAACTGGAAGCTATATTTGGCATCAGTTTATCTTTTACCTGTAGTAAAAACTAGTGCTGAATGCATCAAAATAAAAAATGAATAAAATAAAATAATTAAAAACATGACTGTAGATCTTTATAAAAAAAATGTCCCTTCTCATCCTCCGTGGGTGGTCTCGTCCCCTTTTCTAAGGGCTCGGGTCCTCTACCACAGGCCTGAGGGTCCTGCACAGTATTTTTGCTATTCTTAGCGCCGCACTTTTCTGGACTGAGATGTCTGATGTTTTTCCAGGGATCTGTTGTAGCCACTCCTCCAGTTTGAGGGTCACTATCGAGTGCTCCAATGACCACGGGCACCACTTTCACCTTCCACACCTTCTCCACCAAAGAAGAAGAAGCCCTTGGTATTTCTCTAGTTTCTCGTCTTCCTTTCTCCTGATGTTGCCATCACTTGGTATTGTCACGTCAACCACAACGGCTTTCCTCTGCTGTTTATCCACCACCACAATGTCTGATCAGTTTGCCATTACCAATCCATCAGTCTGTATCTGGAAGTCTAACAGGATCTTGTCTTTGTCATTCCATACCAACTTTGGGTGTGTTTCCTACTTTGACCTTGGGGTTTCCAGTCCATGCGCCGCACAGATGTTCCTACACCATGCCAGGCACCTGGTTATGGCGCTCCATGTATGCTGTCCCTGCCAGCATCTTACACCCTGCAGTTATGTGCGGGATTGTCTCAGGACCCCCTTTCCACAGCCTACACTTTGGGTCTTGTCTGGTGTTGTAGATCTGGGCTTCTATTGCTCTGGTGCTCAGGGCCTGTTCCTGTGCAGCCATGATGGGCCCGCTCTAGCCATTGGTAGGATTTCTTGATATCAGCCACTTCAGTTATGTTCAGGTGATACATCCCATGTAGGGGCTTGTCCTCCCATGATGGTTCCTCCTCCAGCAAATCCTCTGTTCCCTATTTCCTGAGACATTGACTGTGCACGTCATCCATTGGGGCCATGACCTTGATGTACTTGAGGCTCTTTGATGTTGCATCCTGGATAGCGGTTCTCACACACTCACTAGTCCATAGCCTCCTTCCTTACGGCTAGTGTGCAGTCTCAGGGTGCTGGTTTGGGATGGAACCCTCCATGTATGGTCAGGAGCATTTGTGTCTTAACATCTGTGGTCTTTATCTCTTCCTTTGGCCAACTGATTATTCCTGCAGGGTATCGGATCACTGGCAGGGCGTAGTGGTCTATTGCCCGGGACTTGTTCTTGCCATTGAGCCGGCTTCTTAGGACTTGCCTCACTTGTTGTAGGTATTTGGTTGCCGCTTTGCTCAATGTCTGCTATTGTTCCTTCTGCAAGTGAGACCCCTTCTGTGTGAACTACCTTCCCTCTCTTTGTCACCATCCGACTACACTTCTCATGCCTGAATAACATTATAGATGTATATATATATATATATATATATATATATATATATATATATATATATATATATATGTTTATATATATATATAGGTTTATATATATAGGTTTATATATATTCACTAGTCTTCCTGGTGTCCTTTCAGCATCAAATTTACATTCTCATGAAACATTATACACAACCACCTTGACCTTTACAATATATGTCAAGACAATACTTGAATTTAATATTCAATACAGTTCATTCATACATTTTTGTTTTGTTTTGTCTTTTTAAGAGAATGTCACTTATGTAATTTATTTGCCTTATACTCACAGACAGCTGATTCCAAGCTGCTGAGTTTTTCCTCATACAATTTGACAGCAAGAAAGGAACAATTAAATCACCAGAGCTGCCCTGCCGTGTGATATGTTTGTCACAATAGCCACTATATACAAGTTTTTCTTAAGATTCAGTTTTAAAAGGTTCATTATGTAAGTAGGAAGATGTTTTTGCTTTTGCCTTTGCTTTTACCTCTCTCCACAGACCTATAACTTTTCCTGGTACAGCCAACTGCTTGTCTACATAGAGATAAATATGTTTATTACCATACTGTGGAACATTATAGGCAAAGTAATAACATCCCAATGGAGACAAGCAAGCAGCAGATCCTCCACTGGAGTTAAATTCAGTTCAATTCAATTCAATTTATTTTTGTAACGCCCAAATCACAACAGCGGTTGTCTCGGAGGATCACACTGAAACGGATTAAACAACGTTCATAGGGACTTGGCAATGTCCGAGCATCCCATGTCCTTAGACCCTCCTTCTCGACCAGGAAAAACTACAAAACCTCCTTGGGAAAAAGTAGAAACCTGTTCCACAGTGAAGGAGGGATCCGACTCCCTCAAACGGACAGGTGGATGCGAGATAGACAGTAAATAGTTTAAGCCTTAAATTACACCAAGTAACATGCCAAGGTCAGGATGTGTGTCCAAAGTAGAGGTTAATAAATCGTATCTTTTGAAAAAAAATAATAATTAAACAGCGCGCGGTAGGGATGCGTACCGCTACGATGGACCGGATCTGGACTTGTAAAAACGTTTCAGTTCAGGTCCAAAAAAAACGAAACCCCAGTGATTCGGTTCTGGACTCATATAAAATCTAGCACTCAAATACTATATCCTTTTTGTTCTAGAATCTAGACCATCTTAAACCTTCCATTGATCGTGAAATTCGCGCTGGAAAAGACGTAAACACTGCCATGTCAATGGCGCACCCGGACCCTAATTAGCGACGCAAACGTCTTCCGGGCATAAGTTGAAGCCGGCGAAATAAGTTTAAAGATGCGAGAGACAGGAGCGCCTCGTACGTGTCGAGCTGCGCGGAACCGTGTATCCACATGTAAACATTGAAGCGGCAGCCGGTAAGATCGCTGGCTTTATTTGAACTGTTTTAAGGGATGTTGTGATGGTTAACGTGCTGCGTGTTAAAGGGGCGGGGTCAGCGTGGTCTGGGTGTAAATATGAATGAAATAACTTAAGTGTTATGTTGTGGTGTGATGTATTTGGCATTAAGTAAATACAAAGTAAAGTCAAAGTAATGTTGCTTAATTTCTGCATTCATTAATTGGAGTTTATATTTTGTAATAGTATTTTGTGTTTATATTCTACAGTTGTTAAATATGGTCTTGTGTTTAATGCTGCTAATATGATGTATTATTTTGATGTGTTGTGTAAAATATTTTCATATTCTACTTTTGATACTGCTAAGTTGATGCTTTATAGTGATTCAAGTTGACTTTTATGCTAGTTTTTATAACTGTTATTTTACACTGTTACTTAATTATTTACACTGGTGTATTGTCTGTTTGAAGGTTTTTACTCGACTTTTGATGCCAATGGATCTGCAACATTAAAGAGTGGAAATGTGTCTAAAGGCAAAACATTGTATCAGATGAAACAGCTGCTTTGACCCTTGACCCAGACTGACTCTGTCAACAACACTCAACATGCTCTTGTTGTTGAGTTGAGTCTTGAGTTGTTCCTCAAGTGATGTGTGTTAACTGTTTACCAGCTAGCTCGTAGCTAGTAGCTTGTGATTTGTAAGTTGTAACTTCTGTTAAAAACTGTGAATAAAGCAGACAAGTTGAGTTTATTTCAATCTGCAGTTAAGCCTTGTGTTTGATAGTCGTCCTTGTTCAAGTGTCTTCAACTTAATTTAGCGAAGTAGCTTGTGTTACGCTGTTATAACATTATGTAAATATGGCATGGTTTAGGTCCGGACTCATTAGGTCCGGACCTGAACCTGAACCTCTGGATTCGAATCCGGACTTGAACCTGAACGTGGGTTTAGGTATGCATCCCTAGCGCGCGGTGATAAAGGCCCTCGGCCCCCTTGCGACCACGGGGTACAAGCCATTGCGAAGAGCACATCTCTAATCTACATCACCACTCCCCCACAAACAGTACCAACTTTATACTACTTCATTCAACATTTTCACAACCACACAGTTTGTGACAGAATTATGTCCCCATTGGCCTTTATGTTCAGTGTGATGTGGAGAATAAGAGTGCCAAAATTTAACACTTGATGACAAAGAAAATGTTTCATCCCATTCAAAATGTAAACCTAAATGGCAGTATTTGTAAGGTTGCCACGGTAACATGCTTTCAGATAAAAATATGCTGTCATTAACTTTTTGTTCAGAATGGTAAGAGGAATATCTCTGCCAAATTTTATTTGTCTACATCAAAGTAAATGTTTTGACTTAATTCAAATGTTCAAGGATGTACACTATATTATAGTTATTATATCATAGTGTACATCATTACGTTCAGCTCATCATTTTGCACAAAATGTATTTGTGCCAGGAAATAGGACATCTCATGCCAGAGATGGACAAGTTTTAACACTTAAAAAATTGCAATTGCAACGAGCTTGACACGTCCACATTTGGAATTGTGTAAAAAATCTAAAGAATTACCTGTAATTGCACATGGATGTAGTTCATTTTGACACATTTTCAAGCCTTTTGACCGAAAATCCAAGGTGGAAAAAAATAACGTATGAGGTGTAAAATCTTGAAAAAATTGGGTTCCGCCCACAATGGCTGACTCCCTGTGGGGTTTAGGGTGGGTCATAATATCTTTTTTTACTTGACCTGACATGAGGTACTTTTGTACCAATTTTCATAAGTCAAAATTTTAGGTGGCACTAGCGAGTTATTGTCTCTTGAATTTTTTTAGATGATCCTGATCCTGAATTTTTCGTCAAAAAACGTTGTGTTTTTGTTAACGTCATCAAAATTGGGGTGGTTTGTGGGAGAAAAAAAATAAAAATGATAATAATGGAAACTCTTTTTTCTCTAATTTTTTTTCACTATAAAAACTCGAGCTAGAGTCATGTGATTTTGTTACACTGTGCCCAGTGACAAATTAACCCGTTACACATTTTTTCAGTTGTCTACAACAAATAGATTGTCTTTAATGGATTTTCAAATATAACATTTAGAGAGGGTGCTTGAGAGACATTTTATTATCTAGCCACTTCATTTGCATATCATTGCTTGAAAATCTTCACAAACGCTACAATAAAACATTTTAAAAACCTAAAAAAAAAATTAAATTCACTTTGACCACACCTGAACATGTATCAGCTTCAGATTAATACCATTTCATTGCTCATGGGTGAAGTGTTTTCAATGAAAACTGTAGGAGGAGATGCCAAAAGTATAACAAGGTGAACTTTTGTCAGCGCCGTGTTTGATCCATTTTGGCCGACTTCATGTATGATTTAGGGCATATTATTATTATTTTTACATTTATTTTTGTTGGCGTCAGGCTCCCATTGGCCCCATGTCAATTGATTTTTTGAGGTGGCGCAATATTTTTTCACAGGGTCTTCACTCAAAATTATAGCTCACTGAGTTCTAATTTTCGATACCAGTCACAGGCATATTCGTCCCTGTTTACTACTCACTTTTTGTGTCTTTCCGGCCCCCGGATACAATTTTAATTCTCATCCTTCGGTTTGGGCCAAATAATGTTTTTAATTTCCACTGTAGTAATAGCACATACTGTACTTACAGTATATATTAGCTCTTCCCTGCACTTACACATATGACCCACTCTGTAAAGTGTAAAGTGTAAATGGCCTTTTAGATCAGGGCCACATTCAAACGCAGCAGATTGATTTATTGATGGAAGCAGTGAGCAGACGAGGAGGAGGAACAATGGCGACAGCTGATGAACCGTGGTGATTCATACAGAAGGCTAAACTCGTGACTAGCTCCCTGTGTGCAAATTATGAAGAATGAGACATTCAGGATCAAGACTCAAGGTGCATCTATGGATCCTATTGCATATGCAACCAGGCCTGTTTATTCCAACCAACAATAACCACAGGGGGCAATAACCACAGGGGACAATCAAAGTCGGTAGAGAATTTACTTAAAATACAAAACACAGGTCAAAGGGCAACAACAAACATGGTGCCACATTTAGCGTTGTTTTCACATTTACTGAAAAAATCTATTCAATTCAATTATTTTTGTAACGCCCAAAATCACAACAACGGTTGCCTCTGAGGGTGAAAGAATATATGAAAGTAGTAAATTATAACATTTAATAGTTTATTACAGCTGTAAAGGCTTCACGAAATGAGCATTAGCAGAATTGATTTGTGTTGGAAGTTTGTTTTTTCTGGGAAAGGTTCACCCTGCATGCAGAGTTGGTTACCATGTGACGTACCCAAGTCTCCCAGTCTATGCCTCCTGGGGTACAAGGGAGAGGTACACAATGTCTCAAATCTCTTTTTAGAGTGCTGAGTGGTGAACTGGTTCCATTGCCCCTGCTCACATTTGACGCTGTGGAAAGAACCACTTAAAATGTGAAAGGAGAAAATGAGAGAGGAATTGGGAAGGAAGCAGTGACTGAAGAATTTAACATATTTACTTTGAACTCCTCACTCTTTTTATTTTCTTTTATGCTCTTTTATGTTTGTTATTCTTCTTTTGTTTTATTAAAATGTGCTGCATTTTTTAGAAAAAAATAATTTACAAAAAATAATAGGTGAAAGTAGTGTTCCAAGTCTTTTAAATATTCTGCTACCCACTGCTACTCAGTTTCCAATGAAGAACTGTGTCCACTAGCGCCACAATGGATATGACAACACTGCTTTGTTGCCATAGATATGCAAGTACTGGGTTTCCTTTGCATACTCCCCTCCAACCCTGCAAAAATGTATTCAAGTAAAATCTGTTATTATTTCCTTTTCACATTATTCCCACGATGGTGGGTTGTCTAATTATTGCCTCTTTAACTCAATAATATTGTAAAAGCAGCTCTTAGGGTCAAAATTAGACCGCAGTGTGCTGTCTGAATATAATTGTAGAGCATTTCATTTTCTTTAAAGAAGAACATGCTAATTTCTTTTTTTTTACTTTACCGTGATGCTAAATGACCGAAAAAGCACTAGGTGCATTAGGTAAGTAACCAATAACTTTGGACTAGTACAAACTAGTTCTGTTTTTTACTAAGGCCGGCTGCACATTGGAGTATTGTAAGCCTGATTTGCCTCCCTATGAGTTTGTGAAAACGTGGCCTGAGTTTCCGGTTGCCGCTTACAATCAACTTTACAACAGCCAGTCAGAGCAGCCAATGCCTCCCTTGCCTTGTGCCTGGACTGCAAACTTTTTCATTTGTCTTCACCGCTACAATGACTAAACAGGATTCTCAGCTCTAGTGAACACACTGCTCCTGTGGGCTTTTATAACCAAGATTTGTGTTTTTTTGTCATGATAGTCGAACCTGGGATTCAGAAGGAGCAGAGCTGTTTTCGTTATAGCCGTGGAACACTGGACAAGCTCTATACTCTCCATTGGGTGCTCGAGGGTTCATGGGAGTTTTCCCAACCAGTTCACATGCGCGCTGTGGATCTGAAGAAGGCCTTTGACCATGTCCTTCGGGGTGTCCTTTGGGGGGTGCTCCGGGAGTACGGGGTCCGGGGCCCTTTGCTCAGGGCTGTCCGGTCCCTGTATGACCGAAGCAGGAGCTGTGTTCGCATTGCCGGCAGTAAGTCAGACCTGTTCCCAGTGCATGTTGGACTCCGCCAGGGCTGCCCTTTGTCACCGGTTCTGTTCATAGTTTTTATGGACAGAATTTCTTGGCCCGGGTCGGAAGGTGTCCGGTTTGGGGACCACAGGATTCCATCTCTGCTGTTTGCAGACGATGTTGTCCTGATGGCTCCATCAAACCCGGACCTGCAACATGCACTGGGACGGTTTGCAGCCGAGTGTGAAGCGGCTGGGATGAGAATCAGCACCTCCAAATCCGAGGCCATGGTTCTCAACTGGAAAAAGGTGGCTTGCCCTCTCCAGGTGGGTGAGGTGTCCTTGCCCCAAGTGGAGGAGTTCAAGTATCTCGGGGTCTTGTTCACGAGTGAGGGAAGTATGGAGCGTGAGATCGACAGGCGGATCGGTGCAGCGGCTGCAGTGATGCAGTCGCTGCATCGGACCGTTGTGGTAAAGAGGGAGCTGAGCCGAAAGGCAAAGCTCTCGATTTACCATCGTCAGTCTACGTTCCTGCCCCCACCTATGGTCATGAGCTTTGGGTAATGACTAAAAGGACAATATCGCGGATACAAGCGGTTGGAATGAGTTTCATCCACAGGGTGGCTGGGCGCTCCCTTAGAGATAGGGTGAGGAGCTCAGTCACATGGGGGAGCTCGGAGTAGAGCCGCTGCTCCTCCACGTCGAGAGGAGCCAGCTTAGGTGGTTCTGGCATCTATTCCGGAACCTCCTGTCACCTCCTGTGTCTCCCTGGAGAGGTGTTTCGGGCATGTCCCACCGGGAAGAGGCCCTGTGGAAGACCCAGGACACACTGGAGGGACTATGTCTCTCGGCTTGCCTGGGAACCCCTCGGGATCCCCCGGAGGAGTTGGAGGAAGTGTCTGCTTAGACTGCGGCCCCCGCGACCTGGCTCCGGATAAGCGATAAGCTTTTTGTTTCAGAAGAGTGCATCAACATCACCAGGGTAGAAGGCACCACTTCAGTCATAGCACTACAGTCCTGACCTGTAAACAGACAACATACATCCAGGACGTACAGACTGAAGAGAGGAATGTGTGAACAGTTTATTGACTGATTAGACTTTGGTGCTTAGACAATGGAATGGGAAGGGCAAGGGAGGGTTATTTTTCTGAAATAATTTGAAATTGCGGTAACTTGCATGTCCTGTTTTCAACAATAACCAGATTGAAAAACCTCCCCTCTCAGTAGCCATTGGAACTAATTTCCACCTCCAAGTGCAAAGAGTTTGCAGTAATCTTAAATGAAAAGGTTCAGAGCTTTGAATATACCATTAATTTCATAAATTATTACAAATAAAAATCCAGCCAGGCAAAAAACAGCCAGCTCAAAATTTCGGCCCAGATTTACTAAGAATTTGCAAAAATGCACACACTTTTTGCTCTAATTTGGCATGCGCAAACATCCATTGAGATTTGTGTCTCTCACTGCAAAGATAATTTAGCACATGGGATCCAATGAATATGCAAAACAGGGAAATTCTGCCCCAATCTGCAAAATTAGAGGAGGCGAAAATGCAAATTATACCATTTTGCGTGTGCTGCCTGATTTATCGAGGTTATGAAGAGCAAAACTGCATGAAAATTTAGCACATCCAGAAAGCAGATACATTATTTTGCCCAGAACATATGTAGTCAATGTGGCATTAAAAATGATTTCAAAAGATTGTGAATTTACAAAGAGAAACTGCAGAAATAGCCAGGGCTCAGAGAAGAGCTGGAGAAGGTGTGAAAGGTGAAGGCAAAACGGGTGCCCGTGGTCATCAGAGCACTCGGAGCAGTGACCCCCAAACTGTAGAAGTGGCGACAGCAGATCCCTGGAAAAACATCTCAGTCCAATATATATATAAATATATAAATATATATATATATATATATATATATATATATATATATATATATATATATATATATATATATATATATATATATATAGATAGATAGATAGATAGATAAGAAAAGAAAAGTGGAGTGCTAGGAATAGCAAAGATACTGCGCAGAACCCTTAAGCTCCCAGGCCTCTGATAGAGGACCCGAGCTTGAAAGGGGGCCACCCGCAGAGGGTGAGGTGAGAGTTATATATATATATATATATATATATATATATATATCTGTATATATATATATATATATATATATATATATATGAAAAAGTCCTATCCTAGAATAACTAACGTAACAATTTATTTAAAAAAAATAAAAAAAATCTGTTCTACGCAACTTAATGATAACATGTACACTGTGCATCCATTTACTTTTGAATACGTAGAGAAATAGTCTTGAGTAGGAATTTCCCCCCTCTTCCATGTATTTTTTTTGCAAACAATTTATCATTTTAACAGAGCAATGAGCTGTGAGTCATGCTGCAGCTTATGTGCCTCTCCGGGTTTGCACGGAACGTCCCTGAAGAAAGAGCTAAATAACGCGCTAGTTATTGGTCATTTGTCAAAATAAGATGTTGCGACAATAAATACTTTTACTATGTATTTGATGGGTTTTTATTCAAGTTGAGCAATAAAAACAGGTCAATGTGAAGTCATGTGTAAATGCTAAGGGTTACAAATAAAATACAAAAGAGTAGCAGTTAGTGTTGATCAAAAGTCTTGAACGAAATATATAATATTTATGTTACTGATATATTTCTTATTTTAGGGCCGTGTTTGGGTTTTTCTGTTGCTTGACCAGCCAAGACCACACGCTTTTTTACAAAGATGTTTTTAGAATCTAGTCATATTCCGTCTCCCTACTTTCAAATGGGAGTGATTGACAGGCTAATCAGCCAAGTACAGAGGACTGAGAAACGGTGGTTGGACAGTCACAGGTTAGAGAGTTTTCAGTTCGATTTGCAGACCCTTTTTTATTCAAAAAGAATGTAGAAGGGAGGTCAGAAAACAATCAGATGAAGTTTTTGCGCTCATTTAATGTAGTTGCTAACAGTAATTGCAAGATTTTTTGGAAAGCAATAACAACAGAAAATACACTGCCTGGTCAAAAAATAATATCGCCACAGAAATAAAAGGTCACACATGGTCCGTGTACAAAGTACAGTCATTTTTGCTTGTTCAAGTTGATAATGGAAATACTCAGCATTTTCCAATAATTTTTCATCTTGGAGAAACTTTGATAAAGGAAGCTGCTGAAAAAGAAAGCTGGCCTTCAAAATTAACAGGCCGTTTTAGAGCAATATATAACACTTTGGGGGGGCTGAAAAAAAATAAAATTGCTAATATTTATGAAACTATAACAGAATAAATTAAACTTTTTAAAGTGCATACGAAGCACTAAAACCATTTCGGGCCGTTTTGGAGCATTTTCAAGCGTCCTGGGATCGATTCCCATTTGGCACGGGGCCTTTCTTTCCAGAGTTTGCATGTTCTCCCTGTGTCTGCGTATATTTTCTCCGGGTGCCCTGGTTTTCCCTACCACTAAAAACATATACAATAGTATGCTGGTGTATGAAATAGTGTGCTGTGAGAGTGAATGCAGGACAACGGATGGAAACCAAATAAACAAACAATTTGGCCAGGTGGCAACTTTATTTTGACCATTATTTCAAAATAGATTAAATTAATTATTTGTCTCGAAATTCCTCAAACAATACCCCTTAATGAACTGGAAAGAAGGTTGCACATTTTTTTTAAAACAAAACATAAAAACCCTTGTACATATGTATTCAGAGCGTTTGCCATCAAAACTGAGCTCAGGTGAATGTTTTTTCTACTGATCATCCTTGAGATTCTTCTAACCCTAACTTGATTGTTGAAGCATTATATATTTGTCTTATAACTCACTTTTATTCTCTGACGTTTAACACTGCATGAGTTGTTTGGTCCTCTGTGTTTTATATTCATTTTACAGCTTTTTTTTATGTATTTATTTATTTATTGCTATTTCTCGAGAGCTTTTTTTGCTTTTTCTGGTTTTTATCAATTTCATATTTTAAATCAAAAGACTCAAACATTCCGAACTGTTTTGCCACTGAAGTGAATATATTTTGTGTGCTACAGATTTATGAAAAGTTTCAGAAAATGTGCCAAAGCGTTAAAAAATGTATCAATTGTAAATCCCCCTCTGCTTCACTCACCCAAGAAGCACTCGAAGGTTCAGTGCGCCGCCCCCTCCTCTTTATCCTGCACGTCCTCCCCCTCATTCACATTATTTGCCATCATGTTTTTTTGCCAATGATCAATGACCAATCCACCAGCACCACACCCTGACCCGCTCACTTCGATCAGCTGATGCCAACCTCTCCCCCAACCAGGACAAAACACAAGACGGAGACTGGTGGATATGGCCTTCTCCGCTGCAGCCTCCATCCTCTCGAACTGACTGACTGTCCAAATACTTCCTCCACACTCAGCATCTTCAACAACTCCTGGAGAACTCACCTGTTCCAAATTGCCTTCAAATAACTGCATCTTCTTTTCTATTTACTGCATCTTGTAATTTGTCTTTTTTTTCTGTCTTGAACTGTGAAGCTACAAGTAATCCCTGTTTTTGTAGTAGTAGTAGTAGTAGTAGTAGTAGTAGTAGTAGTAGTAGTAGTAGTAGTAATAGTAATAGTAATAGTAATAGTAGTAGTAGTAGTAGTAGTAGTAGTAGTAGTAGTAGTAGTAGTAGTAGTAGTAGTAGTAGTAGTCTATGCAGTAGATGTAGTACTATTCTTTTTCTACCGTGTACAATTTTGATTCAGTGTACCATCAGTCAACACCACATACAAAAATCTCACTTTCATACTCTTTTTGACACGGATACACCGATCTATTTGACTGTGCTACATCCGGCCCACTTTTAGCGCAAGTGGACAAAGGACTGAAAACATTGCTGCTCTTTGTGCTTTAGCCACTTCAAAGTATGACTCACGAGTACAGCTCTTGAATGTCCCCATCTTGTATTGTTTACTTACTAATACCTCAGCAGTAGACAGTAACAGAGGGAGCACAGAGATGGGCGAGTCATCGACCCAAAGCTAGCCATCGACCCAAAGCTAGTCAGACCAGCCTATTTACTGCACTGGGTAATGTCCTCGTTAGTGCACCGTGAGCAGAGTGGAGTGGACAAGTGGACAAGGGTACAAGGGAAGGGCACTTGAGTTAAAAGAAGAGTAGAGAAAGCAGACAATGGATTGAATTATAAAACATAAAGTTTTTCGAACTGTGCTATTTCCCCCCCCAAAAAACTGATTTATAACTGAAAATGAATGTTATGTGTCGTAAATCTCATATAATACATACATGCACCTTTAGAACCCAGCCTTGCATCTTTCTGAAATAATTCACCCACTTGATATTCCTAACCAAACACTTTATATGATCTTAGGTTAAAGGTTTGCTCTGGTGCACTATAATGGAGGGTCCACTGTCTGTTTGTCTCCATTGAGATGTTATTGCTTTGCCTTGAATGTTCCACACTAGTTTTAAACCTATATTGTTTGGATTCCTAGTTTGTGAATTTTTCTGGCACGGATTTTATTGCTAAAAAATACTTGTTTAAATTTCCTTGGAGATAGTAGATACATGTTATTCCTGTATAACGATAAAATATTTCAAACAAATATATACATACCCAGGGCCGGCCCAGCCTATAAGCGAACTAAGCAGCCGCGTAGGGCCCCGAGGCGTTAATAGGGCCCCCAATCTGGCAACCCGTTTTATGCGAAGTGCAAGCGCAGCGTGCGCCACTAGTGTAGTAGCGCTGCTGGTGCGGCAGCGCACACAGCGGTAACATATAACGCACAAACCGCATTTATTTGTAATGACAATCTGGCAACCGAGACACCAAACCTGCTCTGATTGGGCAACTTCATTGTGCGCGAGCAGAACGAGAGCAAAACATAAACACAACAGAACGTGGTCCTCATGTCCAGAGGAATATATCCCCCCGATGCCGAAAAACTAAAGTAGAAACTTCTTGACGATGTAAAGAAACTGCAAACTCAACAACACTCTCCAGGTATTGAACTTCTCTTACAAAGAGACGGTTAATGCTGCTGTTTGAAACAACACGATTCTGTCACGTTAGTTCGCTCAGGCTGGAGGCGACGAGAGCTCTGCACCGTGCATAATATGTCTGAATGAAAGATAATAAGCTTAACATTTACACCAGCCCCGTAGTGTCAGCTGCAGGTGAGGCCGGGGAGGGGCGTCTATGCCCCGGGTCACTAAGAGGCGGAGATCCGGTCCGGACGAGCGCCGTCTCGTCCAGAACCTCTGACGTGAAACTTTGGAGTGAACAGTGTGCGGCCCCTGTCCCGGGCCCCTGTCCCGGGCAGCTGTCCCGGGCCCCTGTCCCGGGCCCCTGTGCAGCCTCAGTCAGAGATGAGCGGGTTTGAGTTTGCGTCCCTCTCTCTCACATCACAATATGTGAGATCAATCGTGACTCGTGATGTCTGCTTTACTTCTTAACGTTGAATGAGAGGAACGTAAAGGTTTATGCACGTAAGGTCCATCAGCCAATCACATCGCAGCATTGTTTCATGCAGGAGTCCAGTGTGTGATGTTCTGATCAGAACAAACATTTATATTGTAATTAACTTTTAATAGAGCAATAAAACATTTAAATTTATTTAAAAAGCATCATTAGACTATTTGTTATAAATTATAATAAATTGATAGTGAAAAATAACCAGACATATTATGATTACGTCTGTTATAGAATAATACTATGTATTTTTATATAAAAGTGGCAAAGTTGCAGAAACACAGTCTCTTCACTGTAGCGAGGTTTGGACCTTCACTTCTCATTCTGTTCATTCTCTGGGAATAACATGTTTGCACTGTTTTATCAGTGTTAATTGTTAATCAAGCAATGCTTATGCCATTTGTTTAATTTAATACAACTTGTTTTGTCACTTTAGCAAGAAGTAACAGTTGGGAGCAGTAAAAGATAAATTTGTAAGGATAACTATTAATTTTACATTTTCAGTTAAAATTAATCAATTTGATCATAATTATTTTTCATAGCCATTATTGTATTGAGTAATTTAGTACACTATTGTATTAATAACTGGCTTTAATCATTTTCTCCTGGCACAGTTTCATCACATCATCATTTTATAGCATTACAACCTCAACATTTTACTCTTACTTTAGCCGGCTGGACCACATTAAAATGCACCAGAAGACCCAAAAAGGTCTGAAAATCTCCCCCAGACCCCCCCTGTTCATTAATTTAAACTGCTAATGTGCTAATGTGGCTGTAGACCCTTAACGCCCACAAATACGCCCAAAAACATATCTGGGACGTGTGTTATTTAAACAGGGAGTAGAGGTGATGTCAGCGGAATACCAAGTTGCATTGTGGGATTTAAGTTATCAATATTTGAGCTTGTGAGGTGCTGAGAATAAATTAACTGGCAAACGGATGCCCTGGAGTTTGGGTGCGCTTTGTTTGCGTTGAAGAAAGTTCCCATATGTGAATTGTTTACTGACAATGGCAATAAAACTGATTCTTATGACGTGGTGAGGGGCCCCCAAAAATGTTTTCGCTTAGGGCCCCCTGAAGGCTTGGGCCGGCCCTGTACATACCCCAGGGAAAATTGAAAATAGTCTACCTTTATTTTATATTTGTTTTTTGGTGTCTGTCTGAAAATTCCTCCTCTTGACTCTTGAGAATTTAATCTCTACAGTCCCTCAAAATGAAATATTTCAAATTATTTGAAAACAAGGATTACAATGAATGTAATTTTAAAATTATTTCAAATAAAAACTCTGCATTGCACATCGCAGTATACTGTGTATTTTAGTCATGGGTCTGTTCTCAGCCCACATGTGCCCCATCTCTTGTACATACAAATAAGTGCAGTCATTAATGAACCAATGGAGTGGGCGAGCATTAGCGTTAGCATCTATTTCTTCATTAGTCACAAGCTGCTGATGGATCATTGCACTAAGTACGTTCTGTCAGGACTGAACTTTAACTACGCTCCCGAAGTACCGATCAGAGCTGTCCACAAACACTGTGCTCCCATCAAAACTGTTCTAAAATGTGCATGACTTTGTATCATAGCATTTAATACACAGTAGCAGTATTTGTAGTAGTTGTAGCAGGCGTATTGGATGGAGGTAGTATTGTGTGGAGCCTTTGAATTTGACACAAGCAGGAAATAAAACAGGAAATAAAAAATCTCTGTCCAATCACAGAGAAGCATATTGTTCCTACCCCATCCGCAAGGATGTTTGCTGTTGTGTTTTGGACTTTTGGGGCACACATTTTTTTGTTTGCGTGCACGTTTTTGAATCTGTGTGTATGTGTGTGTGTGTGTTTGTCAGAATTTGTGTGTGTTTATTGGGTTTATTGCCTTAATAGACTCTAACCTGTCTCAGCAATATTTATGCCTTTATATATACAGTATATATATATGTATACATTTTTTTTTCCACCCGAAAGCTTAATTTGATTTACTGTCGTAGTGTGATTGAGGGCGACAGGTGGTATAGACAGTTATCAAATGTCGAGGGCAGAATGCCGGTGGCAGCAACCACTGCATCACCAGTGAAATATTTTCTTAACTATTTTCTCTGAGGATAGGTCATTCATTTCTCCTCTTATCTTTTTAATTTCCTGAAGCATTTGAGGATTCCCCTTCTTGGCACCATTTACCTCCTGCAGGTTTAGGTTTTTTTGGAGATCATTTAGCTTTTTTTTTGAGGCCACGGCTATAATTTAAGCAATCAAAACTGCTTTAGCAGCATCCCAGAGGATGGGCCGTGAAGTTCTCCATTGTCATTTTCCTCCATAAAAGTCTCAATATCGTTGAATTTTTTTTCTTAAGCAAAGCGTCATTAAGCAGACTGGCATTGAACCGCCAAAGTGTGTTTTTCCATTTTTCTTCCAAGTCTACAATAATGTAGATAGGAGCATGGTCTATTCGTGCCTAGACCTGCTTCAGTCATTTCTGATCGGTCGTTATTGAAAAAAAGAAAGTACTGGTAGTCTATTCTGGGGAAGATTGTGTGTGGATTCGAAAAATGTGTATACTGACGTGCACTAGCGTTCATCTCCATTCAGATGTAAAAATTGCTCCTCCAGTTCCCTTTGAGTTTGACACATCTAATGTAGGTTGAATACGAAGATTCCAATGGCCGCCACAGATTAGAGTTCCCTCAGAGTGGTTAGCAATCAGCTCTATAATATTAGGCCCCGTTCACACAAAGACAAACTCATGCAAATCCGCAAAAAAAAAAAAAAATTATATATATATATATATATATATATATATATATATATATATATATATATATATATATATATTTTTTATTTTATCATTATATTATAGGTATTATCTAAATGGAGCGGACATGTTTTCAGACTGAAAACATAGCTTTTTGAAACCAGGTCCCAGAGTGCAAAGATTTCAAAATGCTGTTTAGGTGTCTTCACTGTTACAGTTTAATTTAATTTAATTTTAAAATTTGATGACATCACAGCACCAGTGTTGCATCTATTTTGCATAAATGACTGATCTTTATATGATGTTTACTGCAGAATCCTCACTCCTCAAATCAAGTCCTCCACTGCACCGCACAGGTGACACAGAGGAAAAAAGAAGAGATACATACCATTAACTTACCATTAAGTTCATTTTGAAGCTTCGGCAATGTATTCCAGTGACACCTGAAGCACATGTCTATTCTCCTTGTCTTATCTGTAGATTTCAAATCCAGGCTTTACATTTTAAAAGAACCTCTGCTAAATGTTTGTTTACATCTCGCAACTTTTCTGCGCATGCTCGATGCCATTTCTTCTTCTGTTTTGGTGTCTTTCTGTGGCAGTGTCACATTGGTAGATGTATTAAAGAGGCGTTTTCAGAGCTCTGTGTGGAGGCGCACATTTACTGAACCAGTGCCATGTCGTTTTGGAAAATATACCGTCTCCGTGTGGATGTAGCCTTGGTAGGTGACATCACTCCCTGGTGGAGCATACACATTCAATAGAGTAAAAACCTTTCCATTAGATTAAAAACCTTTCCATTAAAGCAAAACTAACTCACATTTTCACATTTTCATCTTTGTAAGTTCCTGTTATGGTTAATAATGTATTTTAGGGGCGTTTGAAGTGTCCATCATCACCCCCTGCTGTCTCCTGGCGGTAAACCAGCCTTGCAATATTTGCCAACAACAACAACCTTGGCTCTTTTCTTTTTTGTGTGGCAATGTGAAATGTTTCTGTATGCAATTCTTCGGTCTTATTATGATAAAGAAAGAATGCGAGAAAAGAAAAAAAAAGCTTTTGTGTCTATTTTCTGACAGGGGACCGGCAGGGGGAGCTCTATTGTCAGGGTTACTTAGTTCTGCTTTAATAGATCCCCTGCCCAGTACGTTTCTGCCATATTTGTCTTTATATTACAAACTTTGTTCAAAAGTTATTTGGTTTGAGATCAATATTGCAACTCCCCTCATTTGTTTGCTTCTGTATTATGAATAGCACAATTTTTATAACAAAACTTGGTAAGTTTTTGGTGTTCTATATTGCTTAATTGTGTTCCTTGAAAATATATAATTGATATAATATAATGTTGATTGCTTGATTGGGTTTGATATGCCGTTAACATTAAAGAACATTTCTGATGCCACTGGGTTAATTGTCTTAAAGTCCATTCCTAACGAAGGGCCTGCCGAATGTCTTCTGGCCCAGTACTGGCACCAAACCTCTCAGAGAACTGGGTACTGTACCTCCTCAGACCACTGCGCTCCTCCTCCTGCTGCCGCCCTCTGTATTTATTCATCCAATTTCCCACAAACCCAATCTCTAGATGAATATAACTAGAGTATATATAAAAAAAACAGAACAGACTATATTGCAAATCATGACTCAAATGTATGAAATGTATATGTGTTATTATTATCATTATCATTTTTCTTTTAATCTAAGCCTGAGTGTATGTAATTACATCTTCAGTTTGGTTGTATTGGCCGTTCTAATTTGAAAAAAAAAAAAATTACTCAAAAGGCAATAACAATGCAAATATTCTAAATATGTGTCCTTTCAACAAATGAGAAAATCCTTATCTGAATGACTATGAAATATATGCTCAAGAAAAGGAGTGGAATACGTTATAGTATGAACAGCATGTCTCCTTTAATTAATATAGTTTCTTACCCCATAGTCGGGAACTACCACCTTTTAACTTTGAAGTACAGGTAGCACTTTTGCAAAAATCTCCTGCATCTCATCCTAATTTAGTTTACTCTCAAGATTTACTCTCTCTCCAGGGGACCCTTATAATAAGCCTGTTGTAATCTCCGCTCTCCCCCCAAAATCCTGCGTGCTCCAGTTTATGCTCTCTCTGGATCGGTATGTGTCATGGAATCAGAAAATGTCCTTGGGAGGAGACATACACAGATGCTATTCCGTAACACATTGAGAACACAATTCAACTTAGAATATGAAACGACACATAAATATCAGACATTTGTGTGGCATGCATGGGAGAAAACGCCGGGCTGTGTTAGCCAGGCTGTTGTAAGGAGCCTGGCTGACCCTCCTGCGTCTCACCCTGTTTTTTCCCATGCTGGTTGGTTTTATTAGATATTCTGGAATAGGCGGGTCACATTTCTCATTGGTCAGCCTCACATCAAGGCACTTGGTATTTTTCCGTAGAGATAAAGCCTGCAAGGGGGGTGCAACTCCCCCCCTGGGGCAACATTCTTTGGCCCATCTTTATGATACCTTCACAAACAAATGCAGTTTGTCACACACCCGTTCTTCTCTTAGACTAATGATGCAGATAATATATCACTATTATGCAGATAAAATACATCACAGAAATATAATCATATATTCACATTTTATCACAGTATGTCATGTTGGGTTCGCAGCCCATGGGGGAAAAGGTTTTAATGGAGCTGTTTGTGATGCCATCCCTCTCCTCTGCTGCCTCATTCTCTTCCTACCCCCTCCTCACTCTTGTCCTCCAAATGAGCCCTAAGCCCTGTGCAAATCAATACTGTGCCTGTCATCTGTCACGTTTGATTCAATTATCTCGTTCCCAAGACCTGTACAGAGAAAACAAGGACGATCTTTGTGTTAATACAACTGCATCATTTTAGACGCCTTCAAACGCAATTTGTTTATTTATTCAAGCTAAATTATGTAAGACAATCGCATATTAAATAGCTTATAATATGCTAAATGCACTATGGTTAAATGAAAAAAAAAATCAACTTAAACAAATTCGCTAGCAGAGCTTGTTTTTAGCCTACCATACTTTTCAGCTATACTGTACAGCGCTACTGAATAAAAGCCGCTCCGACAAAATTTACAAAGAAACAAGAAATTGTACCTACCTGTATATGGGCCGCACCTGTCAACAAGCAGCAATTGCCCACGTTGTAACATGAGATATTTACACACGCTGGTTGTCTTTTGAACCGGGGGTCCGGGTCTAATTAGACTAATTTCTCTGTGAATATGAGTTGGATTGTAATAAAACACAGCAGATTGAAGTTTTAACACACTGAAAACACGTCACAGCTGTCCCTACTCTATGTGAGTGTATTTACCTGTGTCTTCACATCTGGATCATCTGCTCCTGAGCTCGTACCATGGTAGTGATGCATGGGTCAAGTGTGGCCAAGAAATTTTCATTTCAATGCGCCAGGTTCTAAACGGCAGAACACTGTACATCGCAGGTGCTCCACGTGTGTATTTGCGAATCGTATCTAGATTCACTTCACTCATTAGACAAATTTCACTGTAATAAAACACTAATAATAGTGACCACTGTCGACTGACGTCTTCTTCTACAGTGTGTCAAATGCTTGCTCTTCCTGCTAGAGTGCCCCCCGTGGCCGTTAAAAATCTATAAATCATCCACCCCGTTGTATGGGCCGCAGGGTTCAAAGCGTGGGAAAAAAAGTTGCGACTTGTAGTCCAAAAAGTACGGGAATTTAAAATATGTTGTAAGTTTGCCCTCTACTGATAACAACACTGACTTTATTTTATGGTTGAAAATCAGGAGTGATTTGTTTTTTCAGTTAACATATAGCAATACATTCTTTACCAAGTAGTTTTAAAAGCCTAATTGATGTTTAGAATTTGACAAATAACCCCATGCTGCAGGCAAAATAAAAAGAAACAAGATGATCTTATCAAGATAAATAAGATAATCCATCTAAACTAATGTAGATTCCTTTTTTTGCAACCTACATGAAAGAACATCCTCCTTTTGTTCCACATTTGCTTGAACTTGGCAGGGGGCAGATTGAAGAAAAAAATGACAAAGAAAGCGAAATGCGAGAAGTGCTTCAAACTGTGAGAAAAGGTTAGCATGAAAGAAGTGGTAGCCCAAGGCGCTAACACTGGTGACGCTGACCGCAAAAGAATGGTACAGTGAAATCAGAAATCCATGCGCGTTTTGGACAAGCGGAAGGGGGAGGTTAAGGCGTCACACAGGTGGGGCCCCAGAGTGCTAGCAGGTTATTTCAATATGATTTAAAATAGCAATGCAACAAAGGCACAGAAAAAACTGACCCAAACTGGCGGCTAATCTAACCTGGTTTAGGAAAGAGCAGTGACAATAGGTGGATGCTTCAATCTAAATATTTTGTTTCAATTTTAGAAAAGTAACAAAATCAGCGTTATTGTAATATTGCAATATAATGTTACAATAAAGGTGGACTATATAACGGAGGGTTTTCTATCTGCCTGTCTGTTATTGCTAAAGGAGTGAGGATACATTACATGACTTGTCCAGTTGTGAGAGATTTAGAATGTTTAGGAGGTCCACACTACACGACTGATTATGATTCTAGAGTCTGAGGTCCTCAATTAACAACTGACATGTCATGTCATGAGTGCGTCCACACACCACTCTGACCAACAACTGAAGACACAAAAACCCGAAAATAGTTGTATAGCCAATTTATCTCTGGATGATCTAAAATAAATACCGGTAATTCAATTTAGAGAACTATGACATGTTCCCTGTGGAAACCGTCCCAGTGCATGTTGCAGGTCCGGGTTTGATGGAGCCATCAGGACAACATCGTCTGCAAACAGCAGAGATGAGATCCTGTGGTCCCCAAACCGGACACCCTCCGACCCCTGACTGCGCCTAGAAATTCTGTCCATAAAAATTATGAACAGAACCGGTGACAAAGGGCAGCCCTGGCGGAGTCCAACATGCACTGGGAACAGGTCTGACTTACTGCCGGCAATGCGAACACAGCTCCTGCTCCGGTCATACAGGGACCGGACAGCCCTGAGCAAAGGGCCCCAGACCCCGTACTCCCGGAGCACCCCCCAAAGGACACCCCGAGGGACACGGTCGAAAGCCTTCTCCAGATCCACAAAGCACATGTGGACTGGTTGGGCAAACTCCCATGAGCCCTCGCGCACCCGATGGAGGGTATAGAGCTGGTCCAGTGTTCCACGACCGGGACGAAAACCACTCTGCTCCTCCTGAATCCGAGGTTCGACTATCGGTCGGATTCTCCTCTCCAGTACCTTGGAATAGACCTTACCCGGGAGGCTGAGGAGTGTGATCCCTCTGTAGTTGGAACACACCCTCCGGTCCCCCTTCTTGAACAGAGGGACCACCACCCCGGTCTGCCAGTCCAGAGGCACGGTCCCCGAGCGCCACGCGATGTTGCAGAGACGTTGCAATAAAACCAGCAATACTAAAATAAGGTATCCAATGAGTACCTATTTGGACATTAAATGTAGGCTATTAAAAGAACATATAGCCCATTTCTTCTTCTTTTCAACATTCAATTGAACCAGCAATTATGGATTTTTTTTTTAAATAATTACAAAAAGAGTAAGAATTATACAAAACATTTCAACATTTCTAACGGGATAGGTGGGCGTGTTTGCGTTTCTGTAAGGCGTTCCAGTCCGGGTGCAGGAGGAGAGCGCAACACGCATATCAGGCACAGCATTCAGTCCGTTTCTGTGCTTTGTCTTCATTTTTGTGAGCACGGAAAATCCCAATTCGCACATGTTGTAGTGAAACGAATAAGCATAGAAATACTGGCCCTACTGAGGACAGGATATTCTGACGAAATGCTTATCCAGAACGAGGATAAGGTCACAGATCCATAGCGTCTTTGAAGAGCGTAATCGCAGCTGAGCTGAAGCAACTCGGTTTCTTCTGCAGGACTGAGCGTCAACACAAGAAAAGACTCAGGACTCTCAAATTCTAAGGGATTTTGGATCCACCATTTATCATTCAGAATGGCATACCTCTCTGTTGGAAAATAGCGATCAAAGCTCTCAATAAGTGTGCCGAGATGAGTTTGAATAAGCGCAGAGAGGTGTTTCACTTGTGTGGCCATAACGTCATGCACACTTGTTCAGGGCAGGCACATACGACTCGTTGACTCACTAGCACCCTCATGCGTCAGAAAGAGATATTGCAGACCTACAGAGGCAGATCGTGACGATGCGACCCAAAAAAATCTCATGCGACTCAGCTGAGGATCGCGACCCAGTCTTTGGGAAACAATGGACTAGAGTCTCCAGTGTCGTGTCTTTCTGCAGTCCACACTTTGTGATTCAAAGGTGAGTCCAGTCGTAAATGCTCCACGCTACAAGACTGAATGAAGCAGTTGCAACTGATTTCAACAAGAGATGACTGAAAGTGACTGAGCGTGACTAAGCACGACTGAAAATGATAAGAAAATCAGGTCAAGTCATTTAGTGGATCCCCAGCTTCGTGATGGGCGATAACACTGATTTAAAAAAAAAACAAATCTTATATGACCGAAACATGACAGATATTGCAATATAAATCCGATACCAATACGTTTTTTACTCAAATTAATTGAAACTCCTCAACAATGAACAACTTTACCTTGGCCAGTAATACATTTATTGAGACATTTTATTAATATTATTATAGCAGGTGTATCAATACTTTTCTATACTTTTACCTATGTCAGTAACAATATATCCATATTTAAATATCGACCCCTCAATCTCTAGTATCCATAGTATAGAATTTAGCTATCTCCATGGAGACAAGCAAGTATCACATACATAGGCCAAGTTACAGGTCAGATCTGTGGAGAGGCAAAATGCCCACAGTAAGAATGTTTTGAATTATATTTCAAAAATTTTTTGGTAATACAATTTGCTATAATTGAATGAATGCAAGATGGAATAGATTAATGTCAAGGTTGAATGGGGAATCTTTCATTAATTTCAATTGAGACAAGCAGGTGTGCCTGCTCCCGAACAAAAGACAAGATTCTGTGGTACATTTCTGTGCAGCAGCTGCATTAAAAACTAAATAATCTTAAATATATATATATGTTTAATGCGAAAATATTGAATCAATATTGATTCATTTAGATTACTATTCCTACAATAGCCAACACCTCTTGAAGAGGTTATAATATACCATAGGGTATTTAGATTCAAAGTTAGTCTTTTTTTGTTAAAATGTAGAATAAATAGTATTAATCAATCAGGCTCAAACCACCATGCAATGCACCCCACATGTGGTGAATGAAACCAATTCCCAAGGACAATAAATATGGGAGTCAAACCCTAAATCCTCTGGTTTGTGTGCAATCACATCTGCCATGTAAGCCACCAAATAATAATGTATTGGTTTTGTCTAGCACTTTTCAGTCACTTATTTCTTCGCGGAGGTAAGCCATTTTTGTAGCTACAGCTGCTGTGGGATTGACACCGTCATTGGGACAATCATGGGCTGGGTGAAGTGTCCTGTCCAAGGACACAACAACAGTTTGCCAGCTTGATTCTTTATTGGGATGCCACCATCTATAATACAGTATGTAAACCTATCTTACTTTTCCTCAAATCCATTTTGTGTATGTTAATGAAAAACTCCCACAATACTGAACTGTTGCTATGGAAACTCTGACAGGGCGGCCCACTTGAGGAAGAAGAATGGGAACGTGGGAGGCTTTGTGTGTTTGCAAATCAACAGGTGCAAATTGGCCAAAGCAATATAGTGGTCCCAAATGGGCTGGTGAATTAGACAGAGCGCGGTGCGACATCGGACCGCGGATCTGACAGCAATATGATGCAGATTGGGTAGAGCGAGATGGAATTATTACGGCCAAGATGCCATAGTTATTGTTAGTACGCCACAGATGGACCTCATTATTAGGAGATTAGTTTGTGCCAGCGTAGATTCAAATAAATGGATACGAATTGGCTCCAAGGATGTCTATCAGATTATGAGGAACTTTGCAAACATGAAGATTGCATTTTAGGTTGCACGATAGAACAGTACTCTGGCAGGAAGGTCCAAAGTTACATTTCTGCATCAGGTCAATTTCTAGTTCTCTGGTTGCCTGTAAATATATACAATATACAATATGCTAACTGATAATGACAATAAATGAATCCCCCATGAAGGATGGATCAAATACAGAGGGCACATCAAAAACCTAATCTCATAAAATCTTGTTAACATAGTCTGAGTAATATGGCAGCTTATATGACAAGCATTAATTTATATTAGTCACAAACAATTCATTATTATTAGGCCTTATTCAAATTCTACCCGGCGGCTGGAAAACCGTAAAAAAGGACGAACATGCCCATGAGTGGATTCAAAAATTAGAACTCAGCGAGCTATAATTTTTAGAAGACGGCTCACGACAAGAATTTTCCTAGCGAGGGACTAAAATTGTATTCCGGGGCTGGAAAATCGCAAAAATTGACCCCACCCTAAATTATACAACAAGTCGGCTGTATTGGATCTAACACGGCGCTGAAAAACGTGCACCTCGCCATACTTTTGACATCTCCTCCTAGAGTTTTCTTTGAAAACACTTCAAATTCGCCTCAAGAAACAAAACCCATGAGCACTAAATGTTATGAATTTGAACCTGATATGCCTTTGGGGGATTTTTTTTTTAAATCTACGTTTCTTTTAAAACATTTTGGGGGAAAATGTTAAAGAATTTGTAAAGATTTCCATGCTGAAAGCAATGACATGCAAATGTAGTGTCTGTCTATTAAAAGGGCTCGTTAGCGGCCTTTGTGAAAATTGTTTTTCAAAAAATCATAAAAGACCATTTATTTTTCATAGACAAGTTCAAAAGATCGTAAGGGGTTCATTTGTGATGGGGCACAGGGTGACAAAGTCACATGACTAGCTCGAGTCTTATAGGTGGAAAATGATGCTTGATTTATTTATTTATTTTCCGTTATTAGGCCCGAGCCGAAAAAAATACTGAAAGAGGCTCAGTAGTGCCACCTCAAAAATCTGTCAACAGCGGGCCAATCGGAGCCTGACTCCAAAAGGTCTAGTTCTTCCTCTACATGTGGCACAGCAAAGACGGCAGCAATCGGGGGGCTGGCCCCAGATAGGTCATAACCTTCAAGGGATAGAGCAAGTGAAATCTGCCTCTGGGACGATCTTGTCTCAGAAGTCGACATCTTGTACTGCAGTAGGCCAAAAATCCGGCTCTAAGGAGTGTAAAAGAAACACTAGAGGTGCCGTCTATATTGACCCACTGCAGGGTGTCCTCAAAGGATTGTAATGTTGTAATGTTTATTATAGAATCCATAAAATAGTCAAGTGTGTGTGGTTCTACACAGGAAACAGAAAGGAAAAAAGAGACCCAATGAGCTTGACAATAACAGCTTTCGTTAAACAATGTAACCTACCATATCAATGTACATATATGCAGCAAACATCATAGGAACTAAAGAATATGTGGAAAACAGCGACCCACATGACTGGCATGGAGGTTGAGCGCCGTGGAGGTTGAGCGCCGTGGAGGTTGAGCGCCGATTACGATGACTAAACTAAAGACTTTAGGCAAAGTGCTAGAGCGAACTTTATACAACCTCTTTGAACACAGGTTGACTCTCTCTGAGACCCTATAGCTGAGCTCAGCCCGGCGATCCGGGGGTTACAAGAGACTACAAGGGCACAAGGGGTCCCAAGATGTAGTGTCCAAATGACGGGCCTTTTCAACATGCCCATCATTAGTAAGAGGTACTTTTAGTGTGAGACAAACCTTGGAGGGTACTCGAAACAAAAACATTGTGGGAACCATTGCAATGGAGTTCAAATTTAACAAGATTTTAACCACACTTATAGCTTTTGTCCAAAACCTAAAATTCAATATATAATGAAAAAAAGGAACTGGAGCAACAAACACTGTATTTTATAATGATATTTTTATATCCACTTTCAGGGAAAAAACATTTCGAATTTGGAGAAAGTTTCTGTGTATTTTATTTTCCAGATGTGTTTTTTTCTCTATTCTCATACAGTGCCGGAAACCTACTTCTGTGTTTCAGATCAAATACTGTGTGAATATGAATATTGCAGCCACCCAATTCGTGCTTACATTTGCCAACTGCCTAACATGGACAACATGAAAGATTTACAACCAAAGAGAGAGAGGGAGAGAAAGAAGGGGTCGAGAAAAGGAGAGAGAGAGACAGAGAGAGAGAAAGAAAGACAGAGGAAGAGAAGGAGAGAGAAAGAGGGGGTCGAGAGAAGGAGAGAGAGCGAGAGAGAGAGACAGAGAGGAAGAGAAGGCGAGAGAAAGAGAGAGAGAGAGAGAGAGAGAGAGAGAGAGAGAGAAAGAGGGGGGTTGAGAGAGAGAGAAAGAGTGAAAAAGTGGGGTTGAGAGAGAGAAAGAGAAAGATGGGGGTCGAGAGACAAAGTGCGAGCGAGCGAGAAATAGGGGGTTCGAAAGAGAGAGAGAGAGAGAGACAGAGCACTGCTAAAAAGGAGTATATACATTTCATATACATTTCTTATTCATCTGGCTTTGGATAATTTTTAAAGTAGGCCTAGATTTCATGTAATTAAACGTATGTCTGATTTGTATCAGTATATCTACCTTCTCATTTCTTGCTAAATTATCTGCAAGTAGAATCAGAAAAGGTGCGCGAACAATAACAACTCCACACCAGAGGGCCTATGGTAGATGGCAGATTCCAACCTCAGGCCCCGTCTACATGAAGCAAAACTCAGGCAAATCAGCTAAAATATTTTGTCTGAAACAGGTATTATTGACATGGAGCGGGTGTTTCAGGTGTCTGAAAACAGAACCTTTAGAAACCGGGTCCCAGAGTGCAAGGATTTAAAAACGCTGTTTAGGTCGTGATGGCCGTATTGACACAGGCATTTTGGGAAAGTTTCGAAGCCCCAAAGAGCATGTACTTCAAAACGCTGCTCTGAAACGTGATTCAAAGTGCTGGTCACGTGACCCAGATGGTTTATGAACCACTGTTATTTCAATTCCATGCTATTTATTTTTGTAACGCCCCTAATCACAACAGCAGTTGCCTTGGGGGCGACAGTGAAAAACAGATTAAATAATGTTCATAGGGACTTGGCAATGTCCCAGAATCCTGAGGGATCTGACTCCCTCAGACGGACAGGCTGACAGTGGAGCAGGAGCCACTCAGGAGGAGAACCAGTTCATCAGGAGGAGAACCAGTTCATCAGGAAGAGAACCAGTTCATCAGGAGGAGAACCAGTACATTAGGAGGAGAACCAGTTCATCAGTAGGAGAACCAGTTCATCAGGAGGAGAACCAGTTCATCAGGAGGAGAACCAGTTCATCAGGAAGAGAACCAGTTCATCAGGAGGAGAACCAGTACATCAGGAGGAGAACCAGTTCATCAGTAGGAGAACCAGTTCATCAGGAGGAGAACCAGTTCATCAGGAGGAGAATCAGTTCTTTGAGGCAGATGATAAAACCGTCCATATGAAGTAGAGACCGTTTCTCCAGGGAGTTGAGGAGCATCTGGGTCCACAGGTCATCAATGTACTTGTTAGAAAAAGAAGAAAAGGCAATGAACAGATTGCAAGTGAAATATTGTTTGGGGAGAGGGTTAGAACACGCGCTGGTCAGATTGTCAGTCAGCACTAAGGACGTTGCAAAGTCCAGGAGGAGCCAGGCGCACCTACCCACTGATCGAGAGCAAGTTTTAACATTAAAATCTTTGGTCGAGTTTTGTCTGGGTCAATTAGTTTAGCAAAAGCTAAATCTAGGAAGGGGGCAGACGAGACTGGGGTTGATACAAAAGCGCCACACATGAGGTGGAGGCGTCGACGAGAGGGTCATTGTTAAAGATACATAAGCTCAGCACAGACGTGTGCAGAGGCAGATAGCGCGTTGATGTCTAGGGACGGACAAGAATGGGAACGAATCAATCTAAAAACGATGAGTCCATCCCAGAGACACCTGCCATGCTTGCAATGTCAAATAAATATGGGAGAGGATGTTTGGAGTGTCTGTCAGTGTGGTCCAACATATTTTGTTTTCCATCTGGAAGATCACTAAGCACGGACAAAATGTATGATTCATGCCAGCAAAATTGTTAAATTGGATGAATAGAAATGCAGGTTTTGTGATTTCTGTCATGTATTTGTGATTTTAATGCATTTGTTTCTTTTGTGTGAAGCACTTTGAATTGCCTTGTGTACGATTTGTGCTCTACAAATAAACTTGCCTTGCCTTGCCATTGTCCATTTTATGTGAATTGTTCCCTTTAATACATGAAAATTGAGTCTTACTCAACAGGTACATTGAAACCAGAAAAAAGACTTACTAACATAATACATCAAAACTACTTGAAAGATATGAGAGCAGGAGAGCTCATCACCTTGAAGAGTGTTTATACTATTCAATGAACATCCCTTGTCAGATAAGAAGATAAAGTGTTGTTTCATTTTTGGGGTCACTTGATCCAGATCTCCAGAACCCCCCACCCCCATTCAAACAGACATCACTCACCCCTGACAGAGCCTTACTTGCCACACTGCTGAATTTATGAGGACATTTGAATCAGTCACACACAAAGCTAGAATGCAGTAGGCTCGTAGAGAACAACGTTGCTACTGCTGTGTGTGGAATATGAAATTACTAGGTGTAGGGATACAAGGTGCTGAGGACATCAACCTCAGGAACAAATATCCAGCCAGCAAATTGTATTGTAATAAGTAATTCACATTATTATTAACACAATGAATGTTGACCAATGACCAAAATCTTTCATATCAAAAACATATCTATTTGAGCATGAAATAGACGAACGAAATAAGATCAACACCATCAGCCTTCCCAAGAACCATCTCCTCCCCTTTCTTGAGGAGGAAGGCAAATAATCAGCCTTGTACAGTTCAGAGCTGTTTACTGCTGTGTGGTAGAGAACATTGACATTTTCCATCACTGTCTGGTACAGTAACTATTCTGTACCCGACCAGTCCTGCATCAGCTTCACATCTAAGTACTGCAAAAGGCCCTTTCTCTCCTTGTGCTGGACAAGACTTATAGAAATTATATATTCTGAATTTGAAAATAATTTGATATGTAATCTATTTATACCTCTCTTTCCAAGTTTGTTTCCTTTGTGAATGCTTAAATTATCATGTGTTTGTAAAGCCCATGCACCTTCACCTTTAGGGTCAATCTTCTCCTTTCAGTGCTGAAATTGGCTGCACAAAAGCATTGATCTGTTAGCCGTGTTTATTATGGAAAAGGTCAAAGGAATAAGGTCAAACTGCCTTAGATCTTACCATGGGCATATATAGCGTCTAAAGTTGTGTATCTGCCTTTTTCTGCAATGTTGAAGGGAAAAACATTTAATTATAAATGGAATATGAATGGTTTGACGGTTACTTTAAGTTTAGTTTGACCTGCTCCTCTTTCTACGTGTGATTTGTACCATTATTGATCTCACACAGGGGTTTGTTTTGATCCTGAGCCTCACTTGCTCTTAGTGTGGCTCACTTCATGGTTTTGTTCCACTCTCCTGTTCGTTTGCGTTCACGTTCAGACAAATCACGCAAAAGTTTCATTCATTCAAACTGGGGCCGACCTTTCCAAACGGACCAGAGTTTGCTTCTTTGGTCTCCATCAGCCTTTACAATTTACCCAAACGAACCTAACCAGCCAGGCAAACAAATCCCTATTCAAATCAAAAGTGTATAGTGAATGCACCCTTAGTCTCTATGACTTGTACATTTTTTTAACTTCCTTTGGCTTAAAGCGGACCATGTTCCAGTAAAGCTGGGAAAGCCTCCACATCTGTGCCTACATTAGTCTGTTAGCACTGCAGTTAATGTAGCTGTGGGCTGTGAACGCTGCACAGATGGATGCAGCTCTTCTAATGTGTCTCATTTTCTGCCTAGCCAGGATTTGTGCCTTTCGGTTTGGTTAGCGAACGACACAAATCCTGGCTAGGCATAAAATGTGTTGTTGGGTTTGGTTAGCGAGGAAAGGCATAATTTCACTTCAGCCGAAAGGATTTTTTTTAATCTCCTATTGTGATAATTACAGTTCAGCTTGGTGGCATGTAATCATGGGAATTGTTCTAAATATAACTCAAGTCGATACAATGTCATTTGGTTGTTGGCTTGATCATCACCAAGTGGAATATTGTGAATATTACTGTAGTAGTATTGATTTATGATATGGTCAATAGAATATATTTTTAGAGTTCAAATTACCTTCACAAACCAACTGCTATTTTGAGAAAATAAACATTTACTTACACACATTTTCACAAATATTGTAAGTTATACAATATGAAAGAGAAGGTTATGGAATCCATAAGGAGTCATGGGTCTGTATGTTGAAATATGTCCCAATATTGCATTTATTAGAACGTTAAAAATATGAAAATTGTATGTAGTAGCCCTTTATCATCGGCATAATACAGTAGCTACTTTGGCAAATGAAGGTATCCGTCTCCATCAGGCCTTGTGTTGTAAATCACTCTGATATCTGGTGAAATTACTTAGAAGGCACAAACTTCATTGGAATATTCTTCTTGATTTACGCTCTATAAAGCTGCACCACCTGGGAGCCTGTGTGGATGAAAGAAAATAAGAGTTAAATGGATAGTGAGGGTGCAACATTATGCCGGTAAAACATCTGCCAGTAAAATGTTGTAATCAAACTTATAAAATGTTGAATTCAAATATTAATATCAGTGTTAAAGTAAAAGAAGAGAAATACAACCCGCCAGTAATGTGATTTTTTTAAAGACACATAACACAAATAAAACACATGTTCACCTGTAGTCTCTTCATTGCTCTTCACATGTTTTTCTCCTTCTTTCACTCCCTTCAGGGAGAGCTACTGTTTCAGACTCTGTCGATGCTGCTCCAGTGGCGACTGTCAGGGTCTTGAGAGGGGGGCTCTCAAGACCCTGGCCTTTAGCCGGATGCTCTTGATCTACCTGGAGGAATGTTCCCTACTCTAGATGAATGGCTTTTCATCTGCCTGAATTAACTGTTTTATTAGAAGACCTTCTCTCCTCCTGAGAGATTCTGGCACCAGTCAAACTAATCTTCTTTGTTTCCTAACAGCCCTGTCATATCAAAATCCTATTGTTAGCTTGTCACGGCTCCCTCATTGCTGATGAGGACTTGATTAGCATCTGAATGCGGCCCACCCATGGGTTCAAAACACTATTGTAAATCACCAGTAAGTTGAACAGGCATACCGGCCTGACATCGGGGTGGAGGACGCCGTCATCTCTCTGCTGCACCGCTCTCTTTCTCACCTTGAGAAACCTGGCAGCGCTGTGAGAATTCTGTTTTTGATCTCTTCAGCGCCTTCAACACCATCCAGCCGCTGCTCCTGAGGGACAAGCTGGAGACGGCTGGTGTGGACTGTGACCTGGCAGAGTGGATCCTGGGACCTGCAGTGTGGGGGCGCCCCAGGGCACCGTCATTGCGCCCTTTCTCTTCACCCTCCACACTGCAGACCTCAGACATGACACGGACAGCTGTGTCCTGCAGATGACTCTGCCATCATCAGACTCATCACGGACAACGATGATGTGTAGTACAGAGGACAAGCACAGGACTGGTGTCAGTAGAACTACCTCCTTATCAGGGAAGATAAAGGAGATGGTGGTGGCCTTCCGCAATGTTTTCTGTCCATATAACAGCCACTGTAAATAAGAGTGTGTAATTTTCCTGTTATTTTTATTTACAATATACACTTATATTAGATTTAAATATATTCATATAGATTTATGCATATTTTAAGGGAGTTTTTTTATTATTTCACTTCTGTTTCTAAATTTCATATGTGTTTCTGTGCCTAATCTCTATTGCAACAGTAGAATTTCCCCATTGTGGGACAAATAAACGTTCTCTTATTTCATTTTTAAACCTCTGTTTGTTTTTAAAGAGGGATTTTCTTTTTTTTTCTTTTTTTTTTAACAAAAACGGTTTCCTTATTTCCTTTTTCAAATCTTCACCTCACTGTCTTCAAAGAGTGGTTTGTGGCTTCAAGATGAAGATGCACAGCGCTCTGTGGTCCTGAATTAGCTCTAGTCTTCTGTGCTGATAAAGCCTCTTGTACAGTGGCTGTTAAGTCTCACTTATGTACCGCTCTTTACAATGTTCCTCACTGCATTCGATTGAATCAGAACAAGGTTTATTGCCATTTTGTCAATGAACAAACATTCACAAACATAGAAACATTGAACAATAAATACAAAACAATTGACAATGAATAGCTACCGGATATATATTAATTAATTGGAGTGCGGCCGCGAGCGAATCCAGCAATAAAAGTGAACAGTGCAGTGAGTGCAAGGTGCTTAGGCAGTGTTCATGAGTCCATCGGCAGAGGGAAAGAAACTGTTCTTATGACGGGAGGTTCTGGTCCGGATGGACCGTAGTCTCCTGCCTGAGGGGAGTGGCTCAAATAGTCCGTATCCAGGATGAGAAGGGGCGGCTGTGATCCAACCTGCTCGTCCTAGAGTCCTGGAAACGTACAGGTCCTGCAGAAATGGAAGTCTGCAGCTGATCACCTTCTCAGCATAGCGCACAATGTGCTGTAGTCTCTGTTTGTCCCTGGCTGTGGTTCCAGAGAACCACCGATGATGGAAGAGGTGATGATTGTTCTGTTTTTATGTCGGCATCTTGTCCTTAGGATGAATCAGTTTTTGTCTTAAAGCCTGGTTTAAGACAGCGCAAAATTCCTGTTTATTTTTAACAGGAATGAAAATCCTATTTTAGAAAGTCCAGAGACATAGGGGAGATGTCTAATCAGGTACTCATCAGTGATGGGGGAGCTACAGGGCGCTTACAAAAGGATTTTTATAGCCCATTACAGGGCTGTTATGATACAAAGAAGAATAGTTTAAAAACTGTAGACAGCCAGGCTATTATCATGAAGTTACGATCAGTGGGCAGGGTCTATTCAGAATAGGCAAATATCTGAGTTCTCAGACTAGATCTGTAGATTGGGAATGACTCTTGGATGAGAGTTGAAACGTATTGTTTTTCTTAAAACAGTGTCCAGAAGACTATAACTGAATCTTTTTCTACAATTGTTTAACCTACTTCTCTATTTCACCCCTGTTGTGATTTTAGACATTAAAAAAAAATTGTTTTATCAAATTGACATGAAATTGAACTGGCTTCTTAGGATATGCGTTACTCGTTGTAGGTGTTTGGCACTCCATCCATCCATCCATCTTCTGCCGTTTTATCCGGGGCCGGGTCGCGGGGGCAGCAGTCTGAGCAAGGACTCCCAGACTTACTTCTCCCCAGACACTTCCTCTAACTCCTCCGGGGGGATCCCGAGGCGTTCCCAGGCCAGCCGAGAGACATAGTCTCTCCAGCGTGTCCTGGGTCTTCCCCGGGGCCTCTTCCCGGTGGGACATGCCTGAAACACCTCCCGAGGGAGGCGCCCAGGAGGCATCCGGAACAGATGCCCGAGCCACCTCAGCTGGCTCCTCTCGACGTGGAGGAGCAGCGGCTCTACTCCGAGCTCCCCCCGTGTGGCCGAGCTCCTCACCTTATCTCTAAGGGAGCGCCCAGCCACACGGCGGAGGAAACTCATTTCGACCGCTTGTATCCGCGATCTTGTTCTTTCGGTCACTACCCAAAGCTCATGACCATAGGTGAGGGTAGGAACGTAGACCGACCGGTAAATAGAGAGCTTTGCCTTTCGGCTCAGCTCTCTCTTTACCACAACGGTCCGATGCAGCGACTGCATCACTGCAGCCGCTGCACCGATCCGCCTGTCGATCTCACGCTCCATCCTTCCCTCACTCGTGAACAAGACCCCGAGATACTTGAACTCCTCCACTTGGGGCAAGGATACCCCACCCACCTGGAGAGGGCAAGCCACCTTTTTCCGGTCGAGAACCATGGCCTCGGATTTGGAGGTGCTGATTCTCATCCCAGCCGCTTCACACTCGGCTGCAAACCGTCCCAGTGCATGTTGCAGGTCCGGGTTTGATGGAGCCATCAGGACAACATCGTCTGCAAACAGCAGAGATGAGATCCTGTGGTCCCCAAACCGGACACCCTCCGACCCCTGACTGCGCCTAGAAAGTCTGTCCATAAAAATTATGAACAGAACCGGTGACAAAGGGCAGCCCTGGCGGAGTCCAACATGCACTGGGAACAGGTCTGACTTACTGCCGGCAATGCGAACACAGCTCCTGCTCCGGTCATACAGGGACCGGACAGCCCTGAGCAAAGGGCCCCGGACCCCGTACTCCCCGGACCCCCCAAAGGACACCCCGAGGGACACGGTCGAAAGCCTTCTCCAGATCCACAAAGCACATGTGGACTGGTTGGGCAAACTCCCATGAGCCCTCGAGCACCCGATGGAGGGTATAGAGCTGGTCCAGTGTTCCACGACCGGGACGAAAACCACTCTGCTCCTCCTGAATCCGAGGTTCGACTATCGGTCGGATTCACCTCTCCAGTACCTTGGAATAGACCTTACCCGGGAGGCTGAGGAGTGTGATCCCTCTGTAGTTGGAACACACCCTCCGGTCCCCCTTCTTGAACAGAGGGACCACCACCCCGGTCTGCCAGTCCAGAGGCACGGTCCCCGAACGCCACGCGATGTTGCAGAGACGTGTCAACCAAGACAGTCCTACAACATCCAGATACTTTAGGTACTCAGGGCGGATCTCATCCACCCCCGGAGCCCTGCCACCGAGGAGTTTGCGAACAACCTCAGTGACTTCAGCTTGGGTGATGGATGAGCCAGCCTCCGAGTCCCCGGTCTCTACTTCCTCTTCGGAAGACGTGACTGAGGGATTAAGGAGATCCTCAAAGTATTCCTTCCACCGTCCGACGACATCCCCAGTCGAGGTCAGCAGGCCTCCACCCGCACCGTAAACGGTGTTGGTGAGACACTGCTTCCCCCTCCTGAGGCGCCGGACGCTTTGCCAGAATTTCTTTGGTGCCGACCGATAGTCCTCCTCCATGGCCTCCCCGAACTCCTCCCAGGCCCGGGTTTTTGCCTCTGCGACAGCACGAGCCGCGGCTTGCTTGGCCTGCCGATACCCGTCGATGACCTCCGGAGACCTACAAGCCAGAGTGGCCTGATAGGCCTCCTTCTTCAGTCTGACGGCATCCCTTACTTCCGGTGTCCACCACCGGGTTTGGGGGTTGCCGCCACGACAGGCACCGGAGACCTTGCGACCACAGCTCCGAGCAGCCGCATCAACAATGGAGGCGGAGAACATGGTCCACTCGGACTCAATGTCCCCAACCTCCCCCGGGACATGGGAGAAGCTCTCCCGGAGGTGCGAGTTGAATACCCTACTGACAGAGGGCTCCACTAGACGTTCCCAACAGACCCTCACAATGCGCTTGGGTCTGCCAAGTCTGTCCGGCTTCCTCCTCCGCCAGCGGATCCAACTCACCACCAGGTGGTGATCGGTTGACAACTCTGCCCCTCTCTTCACCCGAGTGTCCGAGTGACAACAAAGTCGATCATTGACCTCCGGCCTAGGGTGTCCTGGTGCCATGTGCACTGATGGACACCCTTGTGCTTGAACATGGTGTTCGTTATGGACAATCCGTGGCTAGCACAGAAGTCCAATAACTGAACACCGTTCGGGTTAAGATCGGGGAAGCCGTTCTTCCCGATCACCCCTCTCCAGGTGTCACTGTCATTGCCCACGTGGGCGTTGAAGTCCCCCAGTAGAACAACGGAGTCCCCGGTCGGTGCACTGTCCAGTACCCCTCCCAAGGACTCCAAGAAGGCCGGGTACTCTGCACTGCTGTTCGGCCCGTAGGCCGCCACAACAAGTGAGAGACCTGTCCCCCACCCGAAGGCGGAGGGACGCGACCCTCTCGTTCACCGGGGTAAACTCCAACACGTGGCGGCTGAGCTGAGGGGCTATAAGCAAGCCCACACCAGCCCACCGCCTCTCCCCGCGGGCAACACCAGAGAAGTGGAGCGTCCAGCCCCTCTCGAGGAGATGGCTTCCAGAGCCCAAACTGTGCGTGGAGGTGAGGCCGACTATATCTAGTCGGTATCGCTCAACCTCCCGCACAAGCTCAGGCTCTTTCCCCCCCAGCGAGGTGACATTCCATGTCCCCAGAGTTAGTCTCTGTGTCTGGAGATCTGGTCGCCGAGGCCCCTGCCGTCGACTGCCGCCCAGATCTCTCTGCACCGGCCCCTTATGGATCCTCCTGCGGGTGGTGGGCCCACGGGAGGGCGGCCCCACGTCGCTCTTTCGGGCTGTGCCCGGCCGGGCCCCGTGGGGTAAGACCCGGCCACCAGGCGCTCGCCATGGAGCACCCATCCCAGGCCTGGCTCCAGGATGGGGCCCCGGTGACGCCGATCCGGGCGACGTAAACTGCCTTGTTCTTGTTGTAGTTGTGTTTGGCACTCATAAAAGCATAATACTGTGTCTGACATTCCCATTTGTGTTTTTCCTGGAAAGATACTCTATGCACATTGCGCTGCTGCTATTCACACGTGTGCTGAACTTCCTGTTGTGAAGCTGAGCCAGAGGACCGCACTACGGAGAGGAGGGGCAAATAAAGTAAGTTTTCTTCCAGGCAAATCGAGATAAACCCCAAATTCAAATATTCGTATCAATCAATTTATCACCTGCCCCAACTATTTGAATTGAAATACTTTTTTCTACGTGGAGTTTATAGAATGACTTGTGGCACTTTTGTTTCACACGGAGATTTTCCCGCTCGGACCTTCAGCAACTAAAGCACAACAGAGGAGAGAGTGACTTGGAAGAGTTTGATTGTTTGAAAGAGCCCTAGTTGGTAGCAACAACTAGAACAATTTAATCCTTACTAATCTTGGGCAAATACAAACACTACATTTAAATGTAAAAATGAAGACTGCTAGCACATGTTTGGAAATCAGGCAGCTCTGATAACACCTATTCAATCTGAGAGAGATAAAGGAACCAACCCTTTAAAAAATAGCCCAGAACAGCAACCCCAGCTCTGAAAATCATAAAGTATCTCAAATATCTGACCTAAAAACTACAGCCGTGCAGTGAGTTCTTGCTAAAACAATTTTTTACAAAAAAGTACTTGGGAACAGTGTACTTATTTGTAAAAGGGCAGGATAAACTAATGATTCAGTGCCAAACCTTCAGCAAGCTCACTCCATGTGTTAAAATGTTTGGTTGACTAATATAAATTTCGGTCGACTAAAACACCATTGACCAACTAAACAACTAAAAGATAGCAGCCCTATTGTTGAATGTGCTAAACATTTTTGCCGCTTAATTTAAATCGCATATTTAACATCACTAATGACTTTAAAATGTTACGAGTTGATATTTTTGTCATTACTCTTTTTTGTGATATTTTAAGTAGAAATCATACAAATTGTACAAAACATGGAACTTCAAAAAGTTATTTGTGAAAACCTGTGATTACAAAAGGGTCACTTACACAAAGAGGACACATTGGAAACCCCTCCCTCGTGCTTGCATTTACACTGGATTGTGTAGGAGTTGACAGCCCTCCACCCCTCAAGGGACATTTTTGTCCTTTCCCCATGCACACCTCCACACTGGGAGATTAGCAGCCTCGAAGCTCTGCACTTTCTGACTCCCATCACATTACTCAGCTATTTCAATTGAGAAGAACTTATGATGGCTAAGTTTGCTTTCGAAAGATTTGCAACTTGCAGGGAAGTCTGGAAGTCTATAAATACTAGAGTGCAAAATGTAAAGTGTGAGTGTGGGTGGATATGCCCTGCTGGATCACTTCTCTCTCTTAGTCATAGTGGAAAAAAAATCTATATGAGGTACCTTGCACTGGAGACAGAAGGTAAGGTTCACTCTATTGTCTACATATGCAAATTTGTCTTCTACATTTGACCCATCCTTTAATACCACTTGTGCCACTCGTCCCGGACAGTCAAACATGTTAAATTACAGATTTATATTGTACAATAGGGCAAAATATGACTCAGGTCCGTATTAGTTCAATAGACTTAAAGGCGGTATGGACGATTTTTCGGCGATTTGAGAACGCAGGCGGAAGTGCGCATGCGCACTCCCCCGTGCGGACCGATACAACACACACGTGCGTTTGTTTATTAGCGCAACGGATCGCATCGCTCGTCTCCCGTAGATTTCTGTCCACTTCGGCGTCAGCTCGAACTGTCTTTCTCCGTCTTCATTTTGCCCCGTACACTGAGGGAACTATATTATGATAGATCCATGCGCTTAGGCACGCGGAAACGTGGGGATGAGCCAGACGCAGCTGCAGGTGAGCGATAGGTGCGTTTTATGATTGATACGTGGCAGGACAAATGATTTATCCACGCCACGAGGAAATATGATTAAAAATTTGCTGAAAAAAATCGTCCATACCACCTTTAACTAACTACAGATCCTCCTTTCTAAACCACCAGAGTGGCCTGGTTCCTGTGTAGTTTCTGTGTAGTTCCTCCTCCTTCAGACAGATATTTAAAGACAGTGACTTTCAAAATCAGTGTCAAAAGAACTTTAGACAACACATGGATGAGTGACAAAACATATTCACTCTTAAAAGATTTGTTCAGTTGAATTTACACTTTTTTTGCAATAGATCTCAGCGTTATACGGTTGGTTGATTATCATGATTATTTCAGTAATAATCTAAAATGTATAATCGTGAAGATTTAAAAGTAAAAAAGGCTAGTCAATTACTCAATTAAAGTATAGATACATAAAACAAATATTTGTGTGTTTATACACTTACGTACTGGGGATTTAATTGATCTATATTCATACCGTAGTTAATTTATGCATGACACATAATTCGGCCTCAGTTATGGCATCTGGCCTGACCATAAGCAATTTCAAAGAGGAACATATTAAGCCTGGTCTTAAATGAAGAGACTGTGTCGGCCTATTTAACATGGACAGGAGCTGATTCCATGTCACAGGAGCTTGGTGGCTAAACGCTCTACCTCCTTCTGTGCTTTTAGAGACTCTTGGGGCCACCAGAAGTCCAGCATTTTGAGAGCGGAGAGCTCTGTTTGGATGATATGGTTCTATAGCATCTTTAGGATGGGGCCATGTCATTTATGGCTTTGTAAGTCAGGAGTAGGATTTTAAATTTGATTCTAAACTCGAAAGGGAGCCAGGGAAGAGACTCAAGCACCGGCCTAATGTTCTCTCTTCTTTTAGTTCCTGTTAATAATCTTGCTGCTGCAGGGAAGTGTGATAGATTTGACTTACAATAATACAGTCTCAAGTTAAAAGGTGGAGTGGAAAAGAATGCATTCTCGGGTCAAATTTGCTAACAAGGTGAGTAGCCGGTGGAAGTCCTTAGATACAAATAAGGTGCGACAGTGATCTTATGATGAGGTTCAGAGTAGAGAGATAGATTGAGGAGACTGGAATCCTTACAGGGAGAGAGGAGTTGACAAACTGCAGATAGTAATGACAGCCCGATGAGCAATGAATGATGGAACTTAATGGTAAAACAAAGCTGAATGAGATTGCGAATGAGCGGGATGATGTCTCATTTTGATGTCTCATAAAAATAGATGAGATGAGGAGAGAGGAGGAGGAACGGTGAGCAAAGGATTGCTCACTTTATGAGTGAGCAAAGTGCCGAACAGACTTCAAATAGATGACTTATAATAAAAAAACATATAATATATGTTTTTTTTATTATAAGTCATCTATTTGAAGTCTGTTCTGTATATTGAGGCTCTTTAGTCCAACATCAACGAATGGTTACTTGACAGACCTGCTGACTCTGGAAAGAGGGGTGAAGCAGGCCTGTGCTTGGTCACCTCTCTTGTTTGCTTTGTACTTGGAACCATTGTCCCAATATATTAACTCATCAAAAACAATCAGTGGTGTTTTAGACGGGATGGAACATAAGCAGCAATGACCTGAGATTTAAGGTCTGGATAACAAAAGGTATAAACATCTTTCACCTGATTGTTGAAGAAATAAAAAGCTTTAATATGGTGAAGGAATCCTTTGGCTTGAAAAAAAAAAAATTACAAATAAGAAGTAAATACAAACGAAGAAATTCAACTTTAACCCTCTGGCTGAAATTCTTAAGGCATACCAATCAGAACTCCCAAGGGGAATAAATCCAAATGATAAATGCATAAACAAATCTGGTCAAAAATTATATTAGTTAAAATAGATAGGGAAAAGAAGGTAATTTTGATTTGACAGATGAAGAATGGGAAAATGTATCTACATCTCAATGGAGGACCACAAAATCCCATATTTAAAAACGAATTATCATGTGTCTTTATAATACCATGTCATCACTACTTGCAGGGATCTGCTAACTGCTACAAAATCTGTAGTTTGCAATCATTACCAGGTGTTTTGGGACTGCCCTATATTTCGCAAATACTGGACAGAGATCAATGAGGCGCTGGGATTGTCTTCGACACAGATATTTAATTTCCATTAGACTTTAAAACAATAAACTGTGATGGAGGTTATTAATGGATACCCGTGCTGTGTACTTTTGGCTGCAGCAAAAAAGGCAGTAACAAAGAAATGGACGACGGGAAATGAGCCAACTGTCAAGGACTGGACTGAGACAACGCTGGACATTTATAAAATAGTAAAACTGACTTTTACTTTGAACTTAAACGTGGACAGTCTTGTTTTATTTGTTCCGTCTGTCCTGTTCTTATGAAATCATTTGAGTAATAGGCTACTAAATTAAATCACCTACATAATACCGTATGCAATGAAAAAATAATTAATTCCAGCTTAATCCAAAAATACCGGGCAGCACCGGAGACTCTTCTCCAGATATTCTTCAGGAGTACTTTCTCGAGCAGGGTTGGGTCCCCAAAGATTCTCAGGGATCCTCAAGGGAATCTTTGAAAAGAGTCGATTTCCGACTATTCCCTCTGTGCTTATTGGCTAAAACATGAACTAGAAGCTCTCTTTTTTGTAAATTGTCTCGGGCAGCGGTTCCCAAACTTTACAGGCCAGGGCCTCTAAAATAACCATACAAACTGCCTGGAAGCACTACTGCGAACGTCTGTGACAATTTCAGTTTACAAAACATTTTAAATCAGGCTTAATTGTATTCATTTTAGTAGTTTGTTGTGTTATACTGTTAAATAATAAAATATATTAAATTGTAATAATTCAAATCTAAATACTAAAAAGCCACTTTTTGGGAGCTCATAGAAGATCAGTAAGTAGAGTAGGGAATATATATTGGAGAATATAGACCACATTCATATAGACAAATATACAATGAACAGTATGTGTAAAACAGGATATTCATCAAAAATAGAGACTAATACGAGGAAGGAGATGGGAAGGAGGTAGGAGAGGAATAGGCTGCATCCGAGTATGCAGAGGGAGACTGGTCTGTTTTCATGGTCGTCTGCCTGTTTGGCCCCTCTGTGTAACATGTAAAATGTATGAGAATGTGTGAGGCGTGTGAGTAAATTTAAGGCCATAGTGAATATAATGTAAAATGCATGGAGCCAATGGGATTTAACAGGCATGAATGTGTGACAGGATTTTCAAAATACTGGGTAACGACGCAAAATGTAATATAGAATGAGATTTGGGGCTCAATACGAATGGCAAATGCGTAGTAGTTTGCAATATCTTTTACTTTTCATTAGATGTGACACTAAGCATATACCTCCACAGAAAGAGACACATTAACCTCACCATAAGTATTGTAACAAAAACAAAAGAAAGTGCAAGTATGTTTTTGAAGTACAAACAACTATTCCTCTATCAATCAGCTCCAGTTTCTCCATCTCTACGTCAGCAAATGTATTTATTTTAACACATAAGATAAGATAAGATAAGATAATCCTTTATTGTCCCACATGGGGAAATTTCATTGGTGCAACGCAGGTAGATACAGAGGCAGATACAGAAGAAAAGAACAGATCACATCGCTTATAGGAAGTCTGAAAAACACCCCCAGCAGAAGATCTCCTATAAACAAAAACTCCCATAGACGAATAGATAAATACATAAATACCATTGCATGTGATCACGACAGTAATTGCACATGAATATGTGTCACGACAGCACATAGATTGCACATGAATTTCACAATAATTGCACATGAATCACAACAGTAATTGCACATGGTTAGGTCAGTATTGCGAGTGTTCAGGACAAACAGTTTTTGTTATAAAGTCTGACAGCAGCAGGAAGGAAAGACCTACGAAACCTGTCCCTCCCACATCGAGGGTGGATCAGTCTCTCACTCTCACGTTCCAGAGTCTGGGGGCAACTGCCTGGAAGGATCCGTCTCCTCTGGTCCGAAAACAGGTGCGAGGAACCAACAACAGTTTCTGGTCCAAAGACCTTAGTGAGCGAGAGGGAGTGTACGGTTTAATCAGATCGCTGATGTACAGAGGGACCTGACCATTTAAAGCTCTAAAAGTTAAAACAAGAATTTTAAACTGTATCCGGTAGGAGACCGGCAGCCAGTGAAGGGTGAAATGTGGGCCCTTCTATTTGTGCGGGTCAAGGACACATCACTAAACTCTTTAATGATCATTCCCAGGGGAATTATATAAAGCAGAAATAGGATGGAGCCCTGAGGAACTCCACACAACAGATCAGCTGAATCAGACATTATTTGGTTTGCAGCAACACTAAAGCTCCGACCGGATAAATATGAGGAAAACCAATGAAGAACTGACCCCGATAGTCCAATCAGGTCCCTCAGTCTGTTTAACAGGATATGATGGTCGACAGTGTCAAAGGCTGCAGACAGAGCCAACATAACTAAAACCGTGCATTTCCCAGAATCAGCAGACATCATAATGTCACTGGACACTTTCAACAATGCGGTCTCCGTAGAATGATGCTTGCGGAAACCAGATTGAAAAGAGTTGTGAATGTTTGACTGATCAAGGAAATCTGACAATTGTTCAGAGACCACCTTCTCTAGGATCTTGGACATGAACGGGAGCTTTGATATGGGTCTGAAACTTTTTGTGTCTGTCGGATCCAAGTTTGTTTTTTTCAGTAAAGGCTCAACTATGGCATGTTTAAATGGACCAGGAAACACACCGGTAGAAAGAGAGAGATTTACCATTTTGGTAACCCAGGGGCCAATAACATCAAACACTTTGAGGAAGAGCCTGCAGGGAAGGGCATCTGATGTATAAGATGAGGGTTTCATCTTGGTCACCAGAGCTGAGATGTCGTCTAGAGTGACAGGCTTAAAAGAAGACCAGTTTTGGGAAACATCCTCCACAGAAATAGGTTTATCACACAAAAGGAGTGGGATTTGGTCTTTGATCATCTTGATCTTATCGATAAAGAACCTGAGGAATTCATTGCTGTCAGCTTTGCAGGAAACAGGAGTCACTGCAGCTGAAGGACAAACAATAGAATTTATAGTGTCAAACAACACTTTAGGTTTTTTCTTGTTGGATGTTATTAGCTGGCGGAAGTAGTCAGATCTGGAACTTTCCATCTTTTCATTGTAAGATGACACAACATCTCTGAGGTGTAACCTATGGACCTCAAGACTAGAGGTTTTCCACAGACGCTTAGTTTTCCGACATAGTCTCTTTAGGTTTAGGATATCTTCATTTATCCAAGGACAAGCTTTATTCTGTGATGACAAGGTGGATTTTACATGTGCCACCTGATCTAAAATGGATGAACAGTTGCTGCTAAAGGAATGAGTGAATGAATTAGTCCAGTTAATTAAACCCTCTCTCGTTAGCCCGCCTCAGAAACTGCAATCTAGCCTGGGCCAAACGTCATTTATGGCCCAAACCACTCCTTTGTGTTATAAGGATCTCACCTTAACTGAATTTGCTCTTGTTTTCTCATTATCTGTACAACATTTCCTTACCAGAGTGCCAATCATTTTCTATTCAAGCAGCATACCGACTTCAGCAGTTCAACCACAACACCTAATGGGGGGGCTTGGATTCAGAACTCTACTGCAGGGTCTTCACAGCTCGTACCTCACTTATATGCAATCCCAGCTGAGCTTCCTGCATCACTCTACTAAGTGGCCATGCCTCCAGCAACCGTTCTTCAACAAGAATCGTCGGTCTTCTGCGGCTCCTCCTGTTGGTTGATTTTCAGAAATCAGACTCTTGGCTTCGAACTCCAACAACCATCTCATTTTAGTTCCCCTGTTTTCAGCCACCATCTTTAACTAAGCAATCCCATTATTTTTCACTTGACATGCATCTCGCAGGAAGCTATTCTTGACAGTCTTGCTCCAGGCTCTCTGTCTACTTACTTGACTGGGTGACATTGTTTCAAAGCTTTACTTCATATATTGATTGGCTTCTTCTTTGTTTAACATCATTGCTATCTGCAGTTTTATCACCTTCTCTTACTACTTCAGGAAAGTCTACGCCGCCACCATCCAATCTCAACTGTCCAGAGTTAACCTAATTTAGATACAAACTTCAGGCAGTGATTGTCACGTTTCTGCGCCGCTTAAAGGATTGAAGAAGTCCGAACTGTGTCCTCACTCAAAGTGATCACCTCTCATTTCTAACATACTCTTCCTCTGCATCTCCGCGGTCCTCTCCGGATACTTTTCTCCACCTTCAAATACATTTCCTAGCTTTCTTCAGTTTTCTCCACTGCCCAGACTTAGCTCCTAGTTTTAGTAAATGTTACTGCTGCAGCCAGGGCCGGCCCCAGCACATTTGGTGCCCTAGGCGAGCTACTCCAGAGGGGGGGCGCCCCCCCTGCAGTGCCGCCCCAGGCACCCGCCTATACGGCCTAGTGGAAGGGCCGGCCCTGGCCGCAGCCACTTGAGGCTGTTAGATTTACAGAAGTAAAACCGATCAGTTGGAAAACCACTCATCTCTTCCAACTCGACTCCACACTTTGTACATAGCCTTTGTCCAAGTATATCTCTTCACAGTTTAGCTCAAACTGTTAATCTTTTTCTTGCAGAAGCAGAAAAGATGACTTCTAGATTCTGGTTCACCAAACACTCCATTGTCCATCCAGCATAATGTTTCCACTTTCCTCCACCCATTCAGGGTGCATTGGTGCGGTATTAATAAAATCCAGTCCCTTGGTTGCTGGACCGCATGCCTTTACAGCAGGGTGCCCACACATTTTCGGCTCACAAGCTACTTTTATATTTGACAAAGCCCGAAGATTTACCTATAGATATATATTATATATTTTATAATTTTGTATTATTTTTATTGTCAGTATTAAACAGGTTTTTATTTTTGTTTAACCATAATTAGGCTATAGAAACACAATGTAGGCTTTCATAAATAGCCTAATATTGTTTATCATATACAAATGTGTAATATAAAAAGGAGAGAGAAAATCTGTTATTTAATTAGACCATTTAATACAGTGTAGAGTATTTTGAAAATAAAATATAAGATAAGATATTCCTTTATTGTCCACACATGGGGAAATTTCATGTACTGGCCACAACTTTTTTTTTCCATGTAATTTCATATACTGGCCACAACTACGCTAATGATAGAAGGTTGAGCTTAACCAGAACTTCCTCTCTCCTCCTTCCTCTGCATTACACAGCGTGCACTTCGACCCTTTCCGGCGTTTTACGGCGATCGCGATCGTCATATTGGGCACCCCTACTTTACAGAGTCCATTCCAACTTGCTGCTCATTTTAATTCTTCTTTGGAGATCCTGAATTGGCTGGACCGACCACCTGAGACCATCCTGTTCTATACCCAGCCACCTCTAATCCGTCTGTCACATCTTCATCATAAATCAATATTTTGTTGCTAGTGAAATGGAATGAATGTGATTGATGGCGGTTCAGAAGCAGAACCACGACCTCCTCCTCAACTGCACCTTTAATTCCCCTGCAGCCCTATTTGTACAGGCCTATCCCAGCATTACTGTTTGTCTTTGCACTTTCATCGACTTACATAGGCCCTTGTCCATTTGAGAATATGACACCGTCAAATTCTAGACCATGAACACAACCTATTCCACAGTGTATATTACAATACACTACATGAAATGTTCTGACTTATTTTTCAGATGACTGACTAGTGGGGGGCGGAGAAATTTAGCAGAACATTACAATGCTTTCCTGTAATATATTTGTGTTAGCCCCTGCGCTCCACATGAACAATTATTAATAGCTTCAACCGCAAGTAGCCGCTCTCTGTCAGTCATTGTCACAGCAGTGTATGAAAAGCAATCTCCATCAATGTGGACAATTACCCTGCGTTTAGCCATTAGCGGCGTGTGCATGCTAATATCGAGACGGCAAGGTAAAAATCTAGTCATGACAGAAAATGTAACACCGTGAACAACACATGTGGAGGTTTATGTAGATTGTTACGAGGGCTATACCAGAGGTGACTTCTACTTCTACTGAATGTCCAGTGCATGTTTCCATATAGATGTTATTGTGATGCTTGGATTACTTACATTATTATTTAGACAATTCCTGCATCTAAGAATAATATGTAACAGAGAAAAATAATTTTATACACAAGCTACTCATATGTACTCACGATTTCAACATGGATATGGAATAAGAACTCTCAACAATGCGAGCTAAACCCAACAGAAATCTGCTTTTTGAGAAAAAACCCAAACACAAAGTGACAATCAGATTTTATTACCTTTTTTCCTGCCGCCAATAATATGTTATAAGATATAAATGTATCGTGTATCGTGGCAGGAGTCTGTGGCTCATGTACATAGCTCTCAAATTGAGAGGGATGGTCAGGTCAAAAACAGACTGCTATGCTTTGTTAATCTCAGTCCAATATTTCTGAGCGACAGGACAGTCCCAAAATACATGATAGTGGTTTGCCTCCTGGCTGCCACAGTTTCTCCAACATTTAGCATTTCCCTGTGAATAAAGAGCATTTTGACACGGCGTTAGGAAAAAATGTGTGACTGTCGCTTTTGATTTGCTAAAAGAGTCAAGTTTTTATTTTAACCATCTTTATTTTCCACTACATTAATGCTTTTTTGTTTATATTTCTTTTTAAAATAATGTTATTGTGACGCTGTCCATTGTAAGACACATCTGTTCATTTTTGCTTGGATGTCTCTGCACCATATCGTGCCATAACACACAGGGCTGTTTGGAGTGAAGGTGATTCCCGGTATAATGTTATAATATGTCTGTAGAGAATGACCATGTGTGCGTGTCCCAGCGGTCAAAACTCCAGTGCCAGATCAAATAAATGGATTTGTGTTGGTCAGCACAAAGTGAAACAGCCCGAACAGCCCATGGAGACCACTGTCAATAATAGTGTCTGTGTAGGCATAAGCTTTATATGGACTAGTGAAGCAAAACAAGTGATGAAGCAGGACTTATTGACTGGAAAATATGAATAGAATTTGAAAAAAGGGACGGAGTCAGCTGTATTAACTGAGAATAATTAATGGCATGCTGTATACATGGGAGTCCAATGTATTGTGTAGGCACTTCAATAAAAATAAACAAAACCATTTTCAATGTTATGTCAAATTGACTTTTATGAGCTTTTTACTAATGTTCCTTCATCATTAGCTCAGCTTGAGTTGTGTTTCAATGGATTCTTGCATGTTTGAGTAATCTTGTATTGTCCTGCCTTTGAGGCTTGAGTGCTCCGAAAATGTACCTACAACCCACTGCTCTGTATTTGTGATTCTTCATCAAATTCAGACTCCTGGTTATACATGTAAGTGTAAAAATGCTACAAAATGCCATTTTTTTGCCAATAGTTAAACTATGTAAATGACATTCCACTGCTTGTGACGATGAAATGCCACTTTGAGGGAGCAGGGCTTATAGTTCTGCAGTTTTGAACAGGAAGTCAATGGACCTGTGTCTATCATTAAGCTTTTAGAATATTATTAGAATATTGCTGTTTATAATGGACAAAATGTAAAATAACAATCTACATATGTGAAAAAGCCTAATAGATTATGGTACACTTTATTGTCCCCGTACTGAAATGTATCCTCTGCATTTGACCCATCCTTCAGCAGATCTTATGCTAGGACTACCTTTGCTGATGGATTTTTACCTATGATGCATGTTTTGGGTTGGGATGCATTCTTTAAAGTAAATACTTTTATTTTATTTTGAAATTACTGGTAAATACAAGGCCATTATGCCACTATGCCACTGCTGATGCTGGGTCAGCAGCAGTTCTGCGGTTTTAAACAGGAAGCCAATGGACCTGTTTAGATTATTGAATCTATCTTGAAAATTATTGAAACCAGACATGTCCAAACTACGGCCGGGGGCCAAATACCACCCTCAGGCCAATTGTTGTTTGTTAGTCCAAACAACAAAAGTAGTACTTTTTGCAGTAAAATTTAACAAATTCAAGCAATTTGAATTTATACCAACCTAATATTAATGTTCCAAGTCTTATTAAAGGCGTGGAGGCTCAAAAAACAACGTGAAATGCACATTTTTGAATGATTCACTTTGTCATTCGACAAATTCAACATTGTTGGATTGTCTGTGGCCCTCTGCTCCGTAGAGGTTTCAAAATGCGGCCCTCTGTGAAAAAAGTTTGGACACCCCTGTCTTATAATATACAATAGACCATACAATATAGCTGTTCACTATTAACAAAATGTAAAATAGTTGTAGTAATCCAGAAAAAGCATAATGTGTCATGAGCAAAATACAAACAAATTGATGAAAAAACACTTTTTCTTGCCATTTCTGACAAAATGTACGCAGAAACTAAGCATATTTCAAAACTCAATTTTCCACACTAGCCTAGCATTATTACCTAGCTGTAGATTCAGTGCAGTCTTTATGCTTAAGTCCCCAGGCTCCCTGAAGTTGCACGTCACTTCGCTGCATTTGGGATGAGACAGCCATCCACACTCTCTCCCATATAAATCATTATTTTGTCCTGTGCCAGAGGGACTGAAATCCAATATTAAAAAGTGTAAATTTAAATGACTTTGTTGGCCCTGCAGGCTAAGTGGCTAAGTGTGTAATCTAATATGTTATAGATACTGTCCTGGGAAGGCTCTGTATATTAACATAGGGGCGTTTATACTGAGGGGGTGGTTTTATTTTAACACTTTGTTCAATTTGATCCTCATTTACCTGGACATGAGACCTAAGGGGAAATACTAGGAATCTTTATCGAGTCATTTTATCAACACAACTAATTTATGTAACAATCAGAAAGCTTGACACTTGGAAAATAGACAGCATTTGGATTAAAAATATATATACATAATGATTTCCCAACCTCCAATCCAAAACAATTTTTTTACTATTTAAGTTATACATGTACATGTAGATGTGCACACAAAAATCAACAAAATTACAATAGTTTCCACCCCTGCCAATGCGTTTAATTTACACATCCTCAATCATATAGTATACTTTTCAAATTTGTCCTGCTATATGACATTTCTTACTGGCTCCTCACATACACAAGGATTTTTTGAGAAACTACAGAAGATTTGTAGTAATTATAGTATATGAAGGATGGCCTGCTTTATAGACAGTGAGTACAGTGAAAAATGGGACCAGAAATTCAAGAAGAAGTGGGAGACATATGACTTAAAAGATCAGGAGTTAGATCCACAAATTTTATCTTCTTCTATCTTACATTTGTGCACAAATATTTAAGATGACATAGTTAATGTAGTGCTTTAGAAATAACAAATAAAACATCCAATATCAGTTGAGCTATTCATGGGTTGCAACTTCCTGTTATGTGCTACATTTTATTTATTTATGTTACTCATTTTACATTTTACATAATCTACATGCATGTCCAATTATCTGAATGAATATGGATTCTGTGTGAATCCAAAGCTGTGCATTGATTTTCCACAGAATGTGCAACGTTTGTCTCATAAATATCCACATTCACATTAGTGAAAAATGCACAATTTTGGTGATCAAAACATTTTGATTCAAACTCTGACACAGAAAAGCAGATTCACAAACCAAAAATATGTTTTATTCAGACATTGATATGGCAAATTATATGTTTATGGATACATCCATAAATGCAAGTCAGGCATTCCTGCATCAATAAATTAATATGACACAAATATCACCCCAAACTGTGCTTTACATACACAAAAAACCCTAACTAACTATAGGTAATCCTGCTGCAACAGCTCGTTATTAATACTACAACAATTACTACCACTTTTTATTAATTCATTTTAAATTCATTATTTGATTTATGTAGCGCCTGACACTCAAAGAACTCTTCATATTGCATCATTCATTCACTCCACACTCTGTGGTGGTAAACTACTATTTTAGCCTAGTATCAAGTCAGTCAGTCAATCAAACTTTATTTATGAAGCGCTTTCCATACATAAAATATAACACAAAGTGATTTACAGTGTATTAAAAACATTCCCAAATGCCCACATCCCACTCAACAACCCTCACAGCCAACAACACACAACACACCTACAGTCAAATGTACACACACACTGTAGAATACATGAGCACAGATGAACCAATTTGGGAAGCACCATCAGAGGAGCCGTCTGCAGCCACTGGACACTGACACAGGGCCCAGAGGAGAGACGAGGCAGGAACACCAAACCTCCACCAGGGGCCCATGACACTCGACCGCTGCTCCCGGTACAGAGGGCCCCACAAAGGAAACTCTAGAGAGCCTAAAAGTGATAAAGGATTCAAACAAGTACAAACTAAATACGAGTAGAAGGTAAGAATTAAGTTGTGTCAAGCTATAATAAAATGAAGACATAAATACACAAGCCTAAATATAGTAAATAAGGGACAGTGAGGGTTTGTAATGTAAAAGCAGTTCTGAAAGACTTTTAAAAAACAGTAAAAGAACCTTAATATTGATTCCTAAAACACCCAGAGTGACAATTTGTATTATTTCAAAATTGGTGTAATGTGATCCCACCCCCTGGTCTTAGTCAGGACATGTGCTGCAACCCAGGATTTACCTTCCTGAAATACTGAACCGGAGTTTCCCTTTAATCAATACTGCTCAAAAATAAATACATGTTTGAGTTAATTATAATTGTAATTCCTATTTGGAGCAGGCAGTGAGTGATATGATGCAGAGTGCAGCTGGCGTCTCCAAAGGTACAGCTCATTAGTCGGTGATCAGCTTCAGGATTAGACCAGATTCACTGATGACGAGCAGCATGTGAACACCTATTGAATATAAGATCGACTCTCACACTTACTGATCAGATCAGAGAAAAGTAGACTCAAGCTCTCTTTTAAGATGCAAAGAGGGTCTGCCCCTGCTTGACTCCATGGTGATTATATTACTTTGTCCCCAGTAAGGCATTTATTATTTCCATGAAAACAAGCAGGTGATGGAAGCCAGGCCATGTTACAGGTCTGATCTACGACTCTGCTCACAGTAAAAATACTTTCTAAAGGTATTTTTAACTGCAACTGAATAAACGCAAGATGTAGATACATTTAAATACTTTTCAATTCAAGCATATTTAGAAAGTTACAGGTCTACAAGGAGATTTGGTGTCGGCGTATGAAAATAGTCAAGAAGACGGCAACATTAGACCATTTGTCATTGCTTTGGAAAGACTTGGATCCAAAGGATTTCTTCAGCTTCAAAAAACACCTTTAAAGTAGATAAAGGTGTTTTTTGTCAATTTTTGTTTTTGTCAAGTTTTTGTTACAATGTCTGGTAAAAGCACCTATGTGCTAAGAAAAAAAATAGAATGAATAATATTGCCAGGACGTTTTAAAGGGATTTTGTTGGCTAAGAAACCATACGGAAGTAACTGCCAAGGACAGACAATTTGATCCAATCAGAGACGTCGTTGCTTCCTAAACCTGCTGCTTTGAGTTAGTGGGCAAACACTCACCCACTTCACCACTGCCACCTCACATTATACCAGCATGAGACAGTACCAGGCTTTAGAATGCAGGCATTCTCTTTACAAACACTGGAAGGCTGTATCATATAAATGTATACCTGTAAGTCTTACAAGATTAGTGAAGGATCCCTTGCCCTGCTGTGTTTGCCAGTGGTTTTGATGGGGTTGGTGCAGTGCATGATGGATGTTTTGGGATAATCGTTCTTGTCTGATCAGGTTGTTGTGAGCAAGCTCAGAAGGTCGGGACCTGTGGTTAGTAATTCATGAAACCGTCAGAGCTGTAGCTTCACGCACACACTTTAACCACCTATCTGCTTCTCAAGGGCACACCAGACTTCATGTAACACAAGCACATGTGATGAATATACTCTTTAGATCGTTTACAATAGAGAAGAGCATTTATTGTGCTCTGTAAGCGTATGGAAATCTAATCATCAAAATAAGTAGTAAATCAAGTTTGTTTATTATTCCGCGTTATATTATTCTTCTAAGACAAAGATAAATCATCGTTTCCAGTTCCAGTATCCATTTTCTGACTAACTCATGCTAACTAGGAATACATATTTTCATTTAAAAAAAAAAGTAAATCCCTAGCTTGAGACCTCTTATATTAAAGTAAACAAGTCAGTGGGGGCCACAACTACAGAGTGTCAACTTCACAAAGAATCCATTCATTTGATTTTACTCCAAAGGGTTTAGAAACAGCTTCAGTTTGAACTGGGGCTGCTTTTAGATGAGGGAAAATCTACTGGAATGTCAAACAAAAATGGTTATTTACCCTACAAATTCTGCCCCAATATAGCCATCTCCCCAAATTCTGATGAGCATGATTGACAGGTGGATTAGTCATTGAAAAGCATAGTTCACCCGTGACAAAATTAATAAGTCAGCTTACGAGTACAATAAATAGCACCAAAAACGTTTAAACTGAGGTGTAATTGTAATGTCAAAAAATGTGATGACAAAATATCCCTGTGAGCCTGCTCCCAGAACAGATGAGTGATATGATGGACATTGATGCTTAGTTTCTGGTAATGACATCAGCAATGCAATGAAAGGAGAAAATGGAGGGAGGTCAAGAGGAGGAGGAGGAGAGGCGGATGAGTCTGCTGCTGGGGTGGAGATGGGGAACATGACGCTTATGTGATTGGCTGACAGTCACATATAGGAAGAAGAATATGTCACTGTTGATGTTACTATTTATAACAACACATCAATTCAAATCTGTATTTTGTCCATATCATCTTTCATTGCTTTGAGTTGTCTTCTTTCCTTTATTAATCTTTCTTGCGTTCACATAGAAAAAAGGAGCAATGAAACGTGCATGGGATTAATTTAAAAGTCATTTAAGATTCACATGGTTGCCACAGTGACAGAAAGTTACTGTCTCCATCTTATTTGGATTACAGTGTGGACTGCTGTGATATCATCACCATTTCATCATAATACTATTCTAGGCTGTTTATAATAGATAATTCACAAACTCCTTTACTTAAATGCAATACATTTAAACTACTTTTGTCATTTTCACCAGGGCTCTTCTTCTAATGCACATTTAATAAATGCTTATGTTGTGTTTTTATTACCAAAGCTTTTATTTTACACTGAATTAATGTAATATATTTTTTGCATTGGATTTATGTGAGCTAAATGTTTTGAACATCCAATCAAGTAGAAATATATATATATACTGTGTTTTACATTCACATGTATGACAAATGGCAAACACAGTACAAACTGAATATTAAAGCATTTTATTATTTCCCACTGAACAATGTATAGTTTTACATTGATTTTCTTTGACATCATATTCATATTCAATTCATATTTTTAGCTGGATGTTAAAAAACATGCAAAGATTTTTTTTCTGTGAACTCACTGACAAGAGCAACCAGTTCTTCTGGGTTCATATTGTTGGTGGTCCAGGCTAATTAAGTAGTTGTGTTGTATTTCCCTTCAAATCCCCTTGTAAGACATGGAATAGAGCTCATTTGTTTATTTTGGTTTTATTAGTCAACACTGTATTGATACTGGTTGGTACTGATGACAATAAATATGTTTCTACTGCTCTAGGACTGCAAAATATACCTCCTCCCGCTGTGTTGCAACATGTCCGTAGTTGGTTTTACAGGTATGTGAGCAATGTGTTAATGAAGCTACAATTTCTCCTTCAAATCTGTGGCAATTAGGCAGCACGCACCAAATTATGCCTGTGATGAAATATACATGTTAATTAAACACTTATGAATCATGTAGACCTAATGGGAGCCAGATAAAAGCCAGGACATGCACGCTGCCTTGTTCGCACGCCATTCCCCTCCCCGTGCTACTTTGTCTCTGGTCCGCCGGGATCATACACAGCTCATCTCCACAACGCTTTTTGATTTTGATTTTTGGTCCAGGTTTGAATTATTCAGTGTGCATCACCCCTACATTTATGTCTCTGCGATGGCGGCTGGGACGCGCTGGATGTTGATATTTTGAGTCATACTTTTAAGCCATCTGCTCGCACTGACAGGAATATTCAGTGATGGAGACATGCAGCCTGGTTAGGATAGTGAGTCCCTGTGGTGAATTTAGGGGGCTATGTTATGATTTCAACATTCAACTTTTTACTTGAATTGACAGATAAAAGCGTTCCCATCATTTAATGAAATCATCCATCACAGGACCATGACTGGTTGGTTAAAAGACTGTATTTTTATTTATCTATTTGAACAGGGACATTTCTGTAGTCCCCGTGTAGAGGTGCTGACAGTCAATTAGTCAATATTTTTATTTTAAGTTCATCAGGCACGAAGAGTACTCCAGTTTATTTCATGTTTGTTACTTTTTAATTTGAGAAAAGTGCATTTAGCATCAGACACAACAGTAGAATGTTTCTATACAGCAAAATGATTTTAGGTAGGTGCATTTATAATATCTACACTTTCAATGCAATTAATAAAGCATGAACACACTTAATGAACAAATAGTTAAATAAGAATGTTTCAGACTTAGTAACTATTTAAACCTGTCACCAATGCTAACCCCTTAATTAAGGCTGAATCATTCTTAATAAACTATTGACTCACTATGAATTAAGTTTTTGTCCATGCTTTATTACGGCTTATTAAGGAGTAGTTATTATAAAATGGTAACAACTGTTAAAATGTTGTATCCTCTTCAAAACACACCTGGAGTTGTGTTTTGTTTCAATCACATATATGGGTAATATGATTATTCAGTCCATCTTTCTAGCTGAAAACACATTGTTCCACCTGCTGTCATGGCCCGGCTCTAAGGCCACGACAGATAACCTCCTAACCAAACTCAAGACAACATAAAAGAAATGAACCGGTTGCATAGACTCTTGATTGGATGGGAATGTCAGCAGAGGTCAGGGTGTGGATGAATGGTCAGAATATGTGAAGGTGTGTAGAAGAAAACAAAAAAATAAGGAATAGGAGAATGTTAGTATGTCATTATATCTTCTCCAGAATCATTCTCATCATCCTTCCCTTGAATACATACTGGCATGTCTTGCTAAAGCTTATAACGTTTTTATTTAAACTGGTCCTTCTGTTAGCAACAATCGCGGTTTGTTCACATAAATTGTGACTGAATTACCTGTATGCCATGCATTTAAGTGTATATTATTTTAATATTTACACTTTTTAATCGAATTTTACTTTTGTGAATAGTTTTCACCATATTTTGACTCTTATTTCAGTAAAAGTTCCCACTATGAGTTAGTATACAAGTGACAAAAGCTCTATGTTGACAATTTTAGATGATTTGAACACTTTTGTTCCTTAATCGCTCCTTCAGATATGATTTAGTTTTTCTAATTTAATACATTTCACACTATAATTCAGCTGTTAGACAGTTGCTTTTACTTGAGTTCTGGTTTTAGAAAAGTGTTTCACTTGAGTAAATTCTTGGACCACTTTGAGTTTCTACTTGAATAATATCATTTTGAGGAAATAGATTAGGAATAGATAGGTTTAAGATACTCAATCTACCTCTGCAAATGACTTTGACTGAAACATTTAGCGCTTAAAAAACATTGAGTTGAAATCAAAAATATTGATCTTATCTCACTCACAGCAAGTAGCCTAGTTCCCTTCAGTTCCCTTTGTACTAGTGTCTTCAATGAATGTTTATATAGAATAGTAAGCTTCCCTCTGGCTCTTACCAGCGGTGCCCTAGAGCTATGTGTGGATCTTCACCCTGCCATGGTGCACTCCCCAGGTGGAAAGTGGAGGAGTTGGATTGTTCAGCGAGGCTATAAAAAGACAGGCCTATGCAAAAGAGGCTGCCAGCTCAGCGAAACATGCTCCCCAATGAATAAAAGCAAGGTCCTTCCTCAGACTTAGAGATATAAACTCTATACATTATTCAAATGGGACTGTCTTATGAACATCCTGTAGCCATCAAGCTGCCATAGTAAAATGTGAAGTACAGAAATGGCCCATATTACATTAATTGGCTTTTTGAGCTTTTGGCCATCTTTTCTACTTTTCTTCACATAGTAGTTTTTTTTATTTTTATTCCTGCACAATTATCCATAATCCAGGGATGGGACGAGGTGTTAGTCCTACGAGACAATACAAGACACAAAATTGGGTTCACAAAAACAAGACTATATGATTTAGGGTCCAGAGGGTCTAATTTGGCCTGCAAAGGGGTGCTGAGTATTTATTTTATTACATTTTGTGCTAAAAAAGACTGTCAATATTTGTAAAGGAGACCGCATCGAGTCTATTCCCCCAAAAATATGTTAACAAAAGGCAATTTAATCATCATCTCTTTGTGAATAAGCTTTTAAAATGCAACACACAATTGGGTTTGGCCCTTGGTGTGTTAATATGTATTAATTTTGGCCAGCCTGGAAATGTTTTTGGTCATAACGGCCAATTTTGTTCATATTTTCTCTTTTTCAGAATCATAAAAACCTCTTTATTGACCTTTTCAGCAAACTATGTGCGTGGTTGCCAATTGGTGAAAAATTAAAAAAGAAAATAACTCTTGTGGCATTTTAATCTTGCAAGATCTTGTAAAATGTTTTTCATGCTTGGTTCAAAGAGTCTGACAGAGCCCTTTTGGCTTACTTGTTATTAATTCCAACATGGATAGTTTCCAGTTTATCGTTGCAGGGTGTTGATATCAAAGACTTATTATCATTTCCAGTGCAGAACACATCGTCTTCTTCTTTTTCTTGGTGTTACATTACCCCCACCTACTGTAATTGTGCATCTTAGACTTCATTCTTCTTTCACAAAAAGCACACATGTTTTCAACTGCAGTAAGTGGCAGGAACAACAACAAGAAGTAATCCCACATCTCACAGTGCCACAATCTTGGAATTAGTAAACGTCTTGTTTGTCTTGTTAATCAATGACATCTGTCTTATGATGATTTATTAATGTTTGGGTTTCTTTACAGTCCAGCTCCATACATCATCACTGATCCATGACCAGTGTTCAGCGTGCTCCCTCCCTCCTGCTGTGAAGGGAAAGGTTCATCCCGCTCCTGCCTTTCATTTGGAGCCTACTGGACGCCGTAGATACAAACCACAAAACATGTTTATTGTGGGAATCCATGGTGTGCACCCACTGAGATCTCAAAGCTTGTGTGCACATTTCTGTTGAACGCTGAAATAATGAAGGGGATCTAAGCACTCTAAAAAGAAAAAGAAAGAAAAAAAGCCGAGTGTAGAAAGCAAAAGATGAGAAGACGTGGCAGCCAAAACAATTTCAGAAGAATGTAAAATAACAGAGGATTAAACTTCTGCATCCGAGTATTCAGTGTGTTCATTTTGTTCACGTATTTGGTTACATGCTATGCTCTAATTTGTTTTACCTTTAAGCCATGTTAAAATGTATCCATGAAAACGTACCTGGAGTTGTGTTTTGTTTCATGCTCTATAACGATATTATCACGAGATTGTGCTACGATCTTACAATGTGAAATTGACGTAGTTACAAAAAGCAGTGTGAACTGAACTGCACCATTGTTTTAATTGTAAATAATGTCCAAATCTTGTAAGCTTGTGTCTTGTCTGATCACGTTTGTGTGTGATTTTGAACTGAATAGGAAGACATATTCAAATAAACCATAGCAAAATAAAATTAAATAATTTTGCAAGCTACAACTTCATTACATACCCAAAAGAATAATGCAAATAATACAGCAAATTGGTTAGTGAGACTGTTTTAAACCTATTACTGGTTTTAGCTGGTTTCTCCTCCTTTAGTCGAAATTGAGAGATTCTGATGTGTGTTTAATGCACCACAGTGTCGTATTGGAAATGTACATACACTGAAACACACTCAGGCGAGCAAGACCGACTTCTTCTTTTATGCATCTTACACACTACAAAAAAGAAAGAAAAAGAAAAAGGAGGGGCAGAAATGATGCAGGGAGAGATTATAAAACATGGATATGTACTGTGTGTATATATATATATATATATATATATATATATATATATATATATATATATAATGTATGTATGTATGTATGTACATATACACACACAATGGGTAGTGGTATATGGTGATTGCTGTTTGAATGCATACACACACACACACACACACACACACACACACATATGCACAAACAAACAAACATGCACAAACAAACATACACGCAAACACACGTACATCTATGCACACACACATACACATACATGCAAACGCACACACATACACCCCCACACGTGTACACACACCCCCCCCCCCCCCCCCCCCCACACACACACATACACACACACACACACACGAGGTAGAACACACGCCGATAAGTAAATTGGTTATCCGCTGGTAAATGTTGCAATCTGGATGGACTTACAACACCTCCACAGTAAAGCATAGAAACTCCTACAAACAAGCAAGTCCGTCAGACCACTCACTTTCATCATAAATGTAGTAGGCATTGCACTCAAACAAAGCTTAAGTGGAATGACATGAGACTTGAATGAAAGTGTTCTAAGTTATATGAACCACACAGCTCTGTAATCCCAAAGTCATCTCAGAAACTACTAGTAATATCTTAAATAAGTAATACAAAGGCTCTATTGTATTCACAGGTTGAGGGCGGTGGACAGTGGTGGGCCAATAGAGGCCTGTTCTCTGTGTGCAAAAATAATAATTCAAATGGGATGTCACGTCAATGTCAAGTTGTGTCATAAAACAGAACATATTTACACTTTTCTGCTTGGCCTTAAGATAAGCAGGTAAAACCCATTGCACACAAGTATATAAGCATTTAGCAGATGTTACTCATCTAAGTTATAATGGTAATATTTAATTGTGATGCTAAATTATTACTACTTTTGTATGTTAGATTGTACATGTTATCATGGAGCACTTTAATTAGAGGGCACGTCAATGAAAGGGGCTGTGCCTGGACGGCGTGTGGCGTTAAAAGTAGGTCAGCCAGGCCTATTAATCTGTGTTGAGTGTGGCCCAGGTGTGTTGTGGGTGTTGTACCCTGCGTGCCTCAAATGTGTGTACTTCGAACCGTGGACTTAATAAAAGTTGCAAAACGGAATGTATCGTCGTATCATTCGAGGGTGCAACACATATATAGCATATCATAAAAAACAGTTCACATAACTTCCATACTGCTGGTGCAGAATTTGGAGAAGGTTCACTTCCCCTGTCCGTACTCGAGGTCCTGACATGCCACTACATTGAGTGGATATTTTACAAGTGTGAAGTAAATTGTCAAACAACATCTATGCTGATGTGAACAACCTGAAAGCTCCATCGCTCCCTTCGAATGCTGCAGATGAGTGACATGTTGCATTTCTGTGAGGACAAGTCATTTTGTGTGTGTGCCCTGCTTGGACAGGCCTGACAGGGAGTAGAAGTAGGCCTGTCATGATTAATTACTTATTTTCTTATGACATATGGAACAGATTTTGAGCCTAAATATGTATCATGTGTAAAAAAAAAAAAAATTAAACAATGGGTAATACGATAATATTTATATTTCATTTTAACCCAACCCAATTTCGTTGCCTCAAAGGGAGTGTAAAACAGATTAAACAATGTTCATAGAAATCTTTTGGACTGTAGGCCTTATAACAGAGTGGTTCAGCATAATATGGGAATGAGACTGGAGTACGACATGCAGCAAATTGTCAAAAGCTGGACTTGAACACACAATGCTGCGGCCCATCCCACATGGCAAGCATGTGCTATCTACTCGACCATGAGCAGCACTACTTTTTATAGATCAAATTTCACTGATGTGGACAGAGGTACAATTGATCTTGCCCCTAATGATCATGGCCTTATTTGCATTACAGCAGATTTGGAGGATACATTTAAAAAAACACTTTGTTCAAGAGAAAAATGTCAAACGACATTGAAACATATGTAGTGGAAAACGACTATTGACCTTATTCCGCCCACTTTTCCTTGTTTTCTCAACGTTTCTGCACTTCCGTTGTAATTGCACTTCGACTAAAGTAGATTTATTTTATCTGTGTAAAATGTCCAATGTTCATGTGACCAACAAGTCAACAATGCACCGATTCCCTTGGCAGCCCAAAAACTACTTTATAGTCTGTGTAGTACTTATTTTCTCTCGAGGTCAGCAGCCCTATGTTAACTAATACAACCAGAAGATGGATTACGTCGTATGGCGGCGTCCAGTACAAGCTTCTGGAATAAGGTGAGTCCCGCCCAATTTTGGGTGAAAACATTCCGCATAAATCAATGGTGGTATATAGACATCATACAATTAATCCAACTATATGAAATCCAATACAATAAATACTGGACTTAAATATCCCCCAAAAATGAAACCACACAAAGTAAATGTTACAGGCAGGGCCGGCCCAGCCTATAAGCGAACTAAGCAGCCGCGTAGGGCCCCGAGGCGTTAATAGGGCCCCCAATCTGGCAACCCGTCTTATGAGAAGCGCAAGCGCAGCGTGCGCCACTAGTGTAGTAGCGCTGCTGGCGCGGCAGCGCACACAGCGGTAACATATAACGCACAAACCGCATTTATTTGTAATGACAATCTGGCAACCGAGACACCAAACCTGCGCTGATTGGGCAACTTCATTGTGCGCGAGGAGCTCGAGAGCAAAACATAAACACAACAGAACGTGGTCCTCATGTCCAGAGGAATATATCCCCCCGATGCCGAAAAACTAAAGTAGAAACTTCTTGACGATGTAAAGAAACTGCAAACTCAACAACACTCTCCAGGTATTGAACTTCTCTTACAAAGAGACGGTTAATGCTGCTGTTTGAAACAACACGATTCTGTCACGTTAGTTCGCTCAGACTGGAGGCGACGAGAGCTCTGCACCGTGCATAATATGTCTGAATGAAAGATAATAAGCTTAACATTTACACCAGCCCGGTAGTGTTAGCTGCAGGTGAGGCCGGTGAGGCGGCGTCTATGCCCCGGGTCACTAAGAGGCGGAGATCCGGTCCGGACGAGCGCCGTCTCGTCCAGAACCTCTGACGTGAGACTTTGGAGTGAACAGTGTGCGGCCCCTGTCCCGGGCCCCTGTCCCGGGCCCCTGTGCAGCCTCAGTTAGAGATGAGCGGGTTTGAGTTTGCGTCCCTCTCTCTCACATCACCATGTGTGAGATCAATCGTGACTCGTGATGTCTGTTTGACTTTGACTTCTTAACGTGCAATAAGAGGAACGTAAAGGTGCAGGAGTCCAGTGTGTGATGTTCTGATCAGAACAAACATTTATATTGTAATTAACTTTTAATAGAGCAATAAAACATTTAAATTTATTTAAAAAGCATCATTAGACTATTTGTTATAAATTATAATAAATTGATAGTGAAAAATAACCAGACATATTATGATTGCGTCTGTTATAGAATAATACTATATATTTTTATACAAAAGTGGCAAAGCTGCAGAAACGCAGTCTCTTCACTATAGCGAGGTTTGGACCTTCACTTCTAGTTCTGGTCATTCTCTGGGAATAATATGTTTGCACTGTTTTATCAGTGTTAATTGTTAATCAAGCAATGCTTATGCCATTTGTTTAATTTAATATAACTTGTTTTGTCACTTTGGCAAGAAGGAACAGTTGGGAGCTGTAAAAGATAAATTAGTAAGGATAACTATTACTTTTACATTTTCAGTTAAAATGAATCAATTTGACCATAATTATTTTTCATAGCCAATATTGTATTGAGTAATTAAGTACACTAATGTATTAATAACTGGCTTTAGTCATTTTCTCCTGGCACAGATTCATCACATCATCATTTTATAGCATTACAACCTCAACATTTTACTCTTACTTTAGCCGGCTGGACCACATTAAAATGCAGCAGAAGACCCAAAAAAGGTCTGAAAATTTCTGGGGGAGGGCCCGCAGACCCCCCTGTTTATTAATTTAAACTGCTAATGTGGCTGTCGACCCTTAACGCCCACAAATACGCCCAAAAACATATCTGGGATGTGTGTTATTTGTACAGGGAGTAGAGGTGATGTCAGCGGAATACCAAGTTGCATTGTGGGATTCAAGTTAGCAATATTTGAGCTTGTGAGGTGTTGAGAATAAACTAACTGTCAAACAGATGCCCTGGAGTTTTGGTGCGCTTTGTTTGCGTTGAAGAAAGTTCCCATATGTGAATTGTTTACTGACAATGGCAATAAAACTGATTCTGATGACGTGGTGAGGGGCCCCCAAAAATGTTTTCGCTTAGGGCCCCCTGAAGGCTTGGGCCGGCCCTGGTTACAGGTAGAAATGCCAAAATAAAAACTAATGCTCATGAGAAAACCCGACTCATACTGTGGATTCATATTTTATTTGGATTGCCAGCTCATTTATCATAAAACGGGAACATTAACAGGTGTTTAATATGAAAACACATGCATCTAATACACATATGTATGATTAGCTTTGAGTCAAGTCGGTCAGTTTAAAAAACATTCACATCATCTCTGTGAATTGTCTGAACCCAAAACTCCTGAGGGACAAGCTGGAGACGGCTGGTGTGGAGTATGACCTGGCAGAGTGGATCCTGGACTACCTCACGACCGACCCAAGTTTGTGAGAGCACGGGACTGTGTGTCTGACACTCGGACCTGCAGTGTGGGGGCGCCCCAGGGCACTGTCCTCGCGCCCTTTCTCTTCACCCTTTACACTGCAGACTTCAGTGAACAACTCTGCCATCATCGGACTCATCACGGACGACGATGATGCGGAGTACAGAGGACTGGTGCAGGACTTTGTGGACTGGTGTCAGCGGAACCACCTCCTCATCAACGCGGGGAAGACCAAGGAGATGGTGGTGGATTTCCGCAGACGCCACCCCACTGCCCCCTCACCAGTGAACATCCAGGGACGGGACATTGAGAGAGTGACTCATACAAGTACCTGGGTGTTCATCTGAACCACAAACTGGACTGGACTCATAACACAGACGCACTGTACAGGAAGAGCCAGAGTTGGCTCTACCTCCTGAGGAGACTCAGGTCTTTTGGAGTGACAGGGCCACTCCTGAAGACCTTCTACGACTCTGTGGTGGCATCAGCTCCTGTACGGTGTGGCCTGCTGGAGCAGCAGCATCACAGAGAGGGAGAGGAAGAGGCTGGACAAAGTCATTAAGAAGTCCAGCTCTGTCCTGGGCTGTGCTCTGGACTCGGTGCAGGAGGTGGGGGACAGAAGGGTCCTGGCTAGATTCACATCTATGCTGGACCATGAGTCTCACCCCCTGCAGGACACTCTGTCCACTCTGGAGAGCAGCTTCAGTGAGAGACTGATCCACCCTCGCTGTGTGAAGGAAAGATTTCGTAGGTCTTTCCTTCCTGCTGCTTTCAGACTTTATAACAAACACTGTTAGTCCTGAACACTCGCAATACTGACCTAACCATGTGCAATTACTGTCATGATCACATGCAATGGTATTTATGTATTTATGTATTTATTTTTATCTTTATTATTTTTCCCCTCCATCCCTTGTTGGGTTTTGTCTATGGGAGTTTTTGTTTATAGGAGATCTTCTATTGAAAGTGTTTTTCAAACTTCCTATAAGTGATCTGTTCTTTTCTTCTGTATCTACCTGCGTTGCACCAATGAAATTTCCCCATGTGGGACAATAAAGGAATATCTTATCTTATCTTAATGTGATTTCTGGATTTTGTTTTTTAGATTCTGTCTCTCACAATGAAAATGCTCCTACAATGAAAATTTCAGACCCTCCATAATTTCTAAGTAGGAGGAATTGCTAAATGACAGGGTGTTTAAATACTTACTTTCCTCAGTGTACATCTGCCATGTTTGGAAATAATTCTGTTGGAAAAAAGTATTCAAAAGGAAATGCTGCTGGTAAAATTGTAGTTGCCATGAGGCACACCATTAACATGTTTTTTGGGATTGTCCTGCAATCAATAAAGCGCTACAGACGGTTTTTGACATCATCCCACTCAATTTCAGAACTATGTATTTGGACTTTCAGACTCAATCTCAAAATGGATAAATTCAAAAGACTTTGGACTAATTGGGACAGATTTGCCAGAATAAACATATAGGACTATTTGGATGTTTTATGTAAATTGTATGTTTCCTCTCTGTGTCATGTTCTTTGTTTAGTTTTGTTGATATATAAAAAATAAATAATCAAATAATTTTGGTGATGGAAAGTTTTTGTATAAAGGCTTCTTTGGATTTAAAACTTCCCACACATGCAGCTGGCAATTAAAAAGATTGATGATAGTTTTCTTGTCTCTTTAGAGTGCATATCATCTTCGCTCCAACATAAATTTAAATTAAATTGGACACAAGAGAAGAATGCATTAAATTGAGGCTTGAACCAGACCTTTAGGCTAAAATGTGCAAACTGAGTCCACTGCACCGCTATTGCTATACATACAGATTTCTGCTCTAAAGAACAAATAGCTGACCATCAAATAGAATAATTTCCATTTAATTAAGTCTTGATTTAATTAAAGGGGTATTCACACTCATATTTGCACATCTGTACAGTGTGTTAGGTTTAAATATATTTTTTAAGTTATTGAGTGTCTGCGTGATGTCACGCAGGCACTATATGTTCTTGTATTGTGAGTGTTTTTATTATTATATTTCCCATGATTTTCCATTTAGCCAGTTTCAACTCCTTAACACTTTAACCGATTTCAACAAGTTATACCTCATTACGATCGCTTTCACAGTAGTACGTCAGACGTCAGCGTCTTTGGGTCACTGAAAAGCGCTATATAAATAAAAGTTATTATTATTATTATTACGTGTGCTATTACTTTTGACATTTGAACAACTTGTACGTTTCGCAGAATCTTCAAAGTATTAGTACTTTTTCCCCATTTTTAAATGAATTTGGGCACTATGAGTGTCTACGGAATTCTTTAGCCTTTATTCTTTAGGCTTTATTCTTTAGAATTTTGTGACGGAGCCAGTCGAGCGAGAGAGAGAGAGAGAGGGGGGGAGAGGGGGAGAGGGAGGGAGAGGGAGGAATGGAAAATATATAATAATAATAATATTAAATATAGCCGCAAGCGGCAATGATCGGCCCTCGCTACGCCGCCGCCACGCCGCAAGAGGAGGGGGCGCTAACGCGGCCCAATTGTCCTTTTATTACGCCTACTGCTGAATCTGTGACGCTGTTACATCTTCTCCCCTTTGTTTTACCATCAAAAAGCAATTTTATTTTGAATTCTTGGCAAAATGTGCGGCTTTGCCGCACAGACACCGTGACTCTTTGAATAAAAATGTGGATATCTTTTGATGGTCCACCCCTGAAGATGAGTCTCACCAAATTTCAGGTTAATAGGGCTAACGCCCTGGGAGGAGTTTGTGAAAGTCTAAAGTGTAAACATGTTCTGGCGATTTCCCCATTGGAATAACATGGGAGGTTTTGGTCATTGCTACGGCAAAGCCATAACAATTATGACATGGGTCTCACTGACTTTTTTGATGGGGATGCCAAAATTGAGTTGTGTGTCAAATTTCAGATAATTTCGCAAAACTAAACATTCAACCTCCATATAAAATCTGTAGGGGGCGCTGTGGCGCCAAATAAATTTATTTCACTTCAAGTAGGTTTAGGGCAAAGAGTTTAACAACTGATTCTAATTTGACGCAATTCGGACTTTATCTGCGCAAATGGCAGAAATTTTAAATATGGGAGATTTCTGAAATTCTAGCTACAGTTTGCGGCTTCGCCGCACAGAGACCGTGAGAGGTATCAATGTAATTTGGATAACTTTTGATGTCCCACTCCTCAGTAGCATTTTCACCAAATTTCAGCTTTTTAGGGCCAACGCCCTGGGAGAAGTTTGTAAAAGTACGACGTTTGGAAAAACTCCGAAGTCATGTTTAGCCATTTTTGAAGCAATATGGCCGACATTTGGTTGGGCAGACGGCGTTGCCGTAATAATATTTTTTACTTCTCTTGTCACCATCTACCTCTGCGCCAAATTTCATGATTCTACGATCAGATTTTTTTTGGGTCATTTCCCATCCCTCAATGCATTTTTGGTACATTTGGGGGCGCTGACGCGCCAATTTTTTAGATTTTAGAAAAGGGAAATAGCCAGAATGTAGAGAGGCACGATTTTTAGAGGTGTGCAAATTTTTGTGACTTTTCGTCAATGTTCACTGGGTGAAAAATGGGGGGGTTGGTCCCGAGAAGAAGAAGAAGAAAGAATAATATTCCGATGCGAAAACAATGTTTCCCATTTTTCAAATATCATAAACTATACATTTTCGGAAAGCGCTCGCGCTTTCCTACCTCATGGTGTGGGTCCCTGGTCACTGACGGGTACTTTCGATGATTTTAAGTGGGCTCCGCCCACTTTGTGTTTTTGGCCCTCTATACAGTAATAATGTTCAATTTTTGCATTACATGCTTATATGCACGGAACATGCAAGAGATGGGGAACGTATTCGTGAGCTACTTAGCGCAAATGAGTGCTTTATATGGGGATGACGATCCCAATGTAAAGTGCTCGTTTAGTGCAAACTTTTGCACGGGCTTCGCCCGTTTACAACGGTAATGTTCCATTTTCCTACAACTAATTACCATGCACGGGGCGTGCATGAGTGGAGGAGTGCGTTAGTGAGTGTTTGGAAGTGGGCGAGCGCTTCGCGCTCGATTTCGTGCGCACTACGTGCGCACTTTCGCAGCCGTGCTTCGCACGGCCTTACGAGACTAATAGGCCTCTCGCCAGCTTGTGGGGCTCGGGCCTAATAATACAAAATTTGTGACATCACTCACAATACAAGAACATATAGTGCCTGCGTGACATCACGCGCAGACACTATATGTTCTTGTATTGTGGAGAGGGCGGGAGAGGGAGAGAGGGAGGGAGGGAGGGAGGGGGAGGGAGAGAGAGGGAGGGAGGGAGAGAGAGAGAGGGAGGAAGAGAGGGGGAGAGGGAGAGAGGGAGAGAGGGAGGGGGGGAGATGGGGGGAGAGAGGGAGGGGGGGGGATGGGGGGAGAGGGAGAGACGCAGACACTCCAGCAATGGAGCAATCAGCCATTGCAGATTTTCTAGTTTATCTTGTTTTTTTGTTGGATGTCTTTATTCACCTGCTGTTCATGAACTGTGCGCTGCAACCCTGCATTGTGGGCCAGAAAAAGGTCATCTTATCACTTTATCTCAAAGTTTACTGTAACCTTTACCTCTCTATAGCATGTCAACTAAACGACAACCAGGCGCTTTTAAAATACTAAAAATACAACAGGCTTTCTGTTAGAACCCCCTTCAGCATACTAACATTTAAAAAACGTCACGATGTCATGATTAAAATTGTGCAAGTGGCACTTGAATTTATGAGTTTAAAAATAAAAGTCATGTTATAAACTGCATGTCCCTGTAATGGCCATCCAAATGGAGGGAAAAGAGCCCATCAATCACAACAAGGCTGTCATCAAGGCCGGAGCCGACCCGTCCATCTGTGGAGAGGAGCGCAGCTAACAATAGGCATAAGTCTGGAGGGACTGTGTATCTGCGGCTCAAATGACACTTCTGCGAGTGTTCAGCAAAGTTAGAAATGAACTACACAGAGCTTAGGAAGAGGTTGCCTGGTTAGCTAGTTGTTGCTGCCTTGATTTAAACTTTAAGGGGACATATTAATGAGCTTGATTATAATGATTTTATTCATTAGCTTACTCCGAGTGGTATTTTGAGTAGAGTATGTTTGAGTAATCCTGTGATGTTCTGCATTTGAGGCATGAGCACTTATTATTTATACCCAGAGCAGTGTTTAGTTTAGTTCAGTTTTAGTTTAGACTCCAGGTCCAGGTGATTAAATTTCACATTGAACACAAAGTCTGTGGTCCTGTCAGAGAGTTATGCCCTTTTTAGATTAGTTTTGGGGAGCGACTGTTAATCACAGCCCAGTGTGAGGCTCAGTCACTACACTGAAGCAGGGGAGCAGAGCCCGAGCACAAGAAGGAAACAGAGGCCGGGGGCTCCAATGCAAGCCACTGACAAGATTTAAAATGATTATATTATATATCATATTATTATTATTATTATTATTATTATTATTATTATTATATGCAATTATTATTAAAAGGTTAAATATAATAAATGCTAGGCCACTGTTAATGTACATAAAACAATGATCTATTTTGAATCTTGAAGATATAAAAAAATACTACACAGATTTATCCTCATATAATACTACAACATGCATTATGAATTATACAATTATTATAAATACTACTTTGTGTAATGCTGATGAAAGCTAGAATTTGATTATCTACTAGATTGCTGTAAATTACATTGGTTTTGTTAATTTTCTTCGGAGGGAGGACCCTCAGAACCCCTAATTTTTGATGGATTAAAAGCCTTTAATTGGGATTTGGGACTTCCAGTTATGGCGATGCCTTGAGTAGACACACCTCACATCGCTGCTGCAAAACTTAGCTTTAATATCATTATTTAACCTGTCTAATACCAAAGATGAGTAAACAAGTAAGACACAATTCCGATAACACTATGGGACCAAAACAAACAAAGCTGACAGCCAAAGGTCCCATTGGGAAAACAACCCGCATCATAAGCTAACAAAGCTAACAAGGCCAACAACTGTATCCACTCATCTGAGTGCCAAATGTGGGAAATTGGATTTCTTTGTGAAGATTGGAGCCTAGAGCAACCGGGGAGATTTTCAGGAGGGCCCTTCATTAGGAATGGCCTTCCCTCAGGTTGTGGCTTTTGTGCATATTTTCAACATGAACCTTTTGTTTGAAATGTTGTCTTTTCATTTGTTTCGTGTTTCTGTGGTTCTTGTGTTTTATAAGTTGTGTTCGACCAGAGAGTTTAAAAACATTTGAAAATGATCAATGACAAAATCAATAAAATCGATCCAATGACATCATAATTGTTACAAGTAGCATCCTTTAACATAAACAACATATTGAACCCAATCAAACGATCAAAACATTTTTGAGAAAAATTTGAAAAGAAAAAATACACATTATATATTTACAAGAGACACATTTGAACATCATTGAACATAAAACGCATACTATTCATCATACAGAGGAAAACAAAGATCTTTTGAACAGGGCGGTGAATGTAAATTGTAAAGACATAGATGTCGGATGTGTACTGTTAAAGGAACTATTAATGGAAAGGTTTTTACTTGTTGAATATGTATGCTCCACCAGGGAGTGGAAGTAGTAGTAGTAGTAGTAGTAGTAGTAGTAGTAGTAGTAGTAGTAGTAGTAGTAGTAGTAGTAGTAGTAGTAGTAGTAGTAGTAGTAGTAGTAGTAGTAGTAGTAGGAGGAGGAGGAGGAGGAGGAGGAGGAGGAGGAGGAGGAGGAGGAGGAGGAGTAGTAGTAGTAGTAGTAGTAGTAGTAGTAGTAGTAGTAGTAGTAGTAGTAGTAGTAGTAGTAGTAGTAGTAGTAGTAGTAGTAGTAGTAGTAGTAGTAGTATAGTGTTCATTAAAAATATTCGACTTTTCTCAACAAAAAATAAAAATAATAAAAAGAGGTACAAACCTGAACAGTGCAATACTCGCAGTGGACCAAAAGATAGTGGTTTATTCATAATTAGGCTTAACACTAATAACACTAATGCCACTCATCCCAAGCTCCTTCAGCACCTGCTCAGCCTAATATACCTAGATTATTGTGGGGCCATATTAACATAACATGAAACTGCATAATCACACTGACACAGAAACTTTTCAAAGTGCAAAGGCCACATTTATCATACAGGGTGGTCTGTTTAAAAATAATATTTTCATATTATCATTGTTGGAAATAGAATTAGTTTCCAAGTTGGACAAGGGCCAATTGTCCCAAGCAGTTACATTTGATTTTGTAAAATTATGAAGAATATTTTAGAGCACTCAAATGTTCTCATATCATAATTTAAAGTTAAAAATAGGCAAATCTGAAAAGAAAAAAAAAGAGATTGTTTTGGTTGGTAATTTGTTAGCATTGAAATAGCAGTGACTCATGGGGTTGAGCAGATGTTTGTAACCAGAACATTTTATCAGAATCAGAAAAGGTTTATTGCCTTTGCCAATTAACATAATTCACAAACAAGGAAGTTCAAAGAACTTACAAGGAACACGCTTTAAAGAAAAATAATTTAAATCTAGGATAAAAATAAAAATAGGCTTACTATGTACACAAAATGCACAATTCAATTTAAAGATGTTGTGCAGAAAGTGAACCGTTTTGTCAGTGATTCAAGTAGTTAAAGTGGTGTTTAAGTAGTGTTCATGAGTCCAACAGCAGAGGGAAAGAAACTGTTCTTAAGGCGGGAGGTTCTGGTCCGGATGGACCGTAGCCCCTGTCTGAGGGGAGTGGCTCAAATAGTCTGTATCCAGGATGAGAAAGGTCGGCTGTGATCCGACCTGCTCGTCCCAGAGCCCCGGAGACGTACAGGTTGATCACCTTCTCAGCAGAGCGCACAATGTGCTGTAGTCTCTGTTTATCCCTGGCTGTGGTTCCAGCGTACCACCGATGATGGAGGAGGTGGGAGGGACTCAATGATGGCCGTGTAGAACTGCACCATCATCTGCGCTGGCAGCTTGGCTTTCCTCAGCTGCCGCAGGAAAGTCCCAGAGGACTTCATGATGAGGGAGCTGATAGTGGGCTCCCACTTGATGTCCTGGGTGATGGTGGTGCCGAGGAAATGAAAGGAGTCCATGGTGGTGATGGGGGAGTCTGTTATAGAGAGAGGGGGCTGGCGGGCTGTGACTTTCCTGAAGTTCACAATCATCTCCACTGTCTTCTGGGCGTTGATGTTGCGCCCTCTGCTCCGACAGTTTGGGAGAGGTACGTGGTTGCTTTTTGAATGTGAAAGTGAAGGACAGAGACGGTCACGTCCTTACTCTTCCGTTTTATGTCAGGAAAGAACGCTGAAAAGTTTGCGCAGGCGCATTTCACACATTTCCGCCAGCCAATAGAAATAAACATTTTTAACAGGTCATATGTACATTTTTATCATTTACACTTTTTGTACTGAACACAGTCTTGACCACAATAATAAAACAAAAGGTGAAAATAGTGTCTTCTGACGAATTTCAAATCTGTGACTTGCTTTTTAACCTGTCACATTGAACTCCAGGTCGTTAGTGCTGCGCTGTACAGGGAGAAGAGCAGAGGAGACAGTAGACAGACCTGTGGAGCTGATAGTCCGAGTGTCTGAGATATTCTTCCCCAGTCGCACGCACTGCTTCCGATCTGTCAGGAAGTCAGTGATCCCCCTGCAGGTGGAGTCAGGCACGATGAGCTGGGAGAGCTTGTCCTGGAACAGAGCAGGGAGGATGTTGTTGAATGCAGAGCTGAAGTCCACAAACAGGATCCTGGCATAGGTTCCCAGGGAGTCCAGATCCTGTAAGATGAAATGGAGAGCCATGTTGATGGTGTCGTCCACAGACCTGTTGGTCCAGCAGGGGGTGAAGGAATTGAGGTGGGGCAAGACCAGACATTCAAATTACTTTGTGACTACAGATGTGTCAGCGCCATAGGCCTCTAGACATTTAGTCCAGTGACCCGGGCCTTCCTGGGGACAGGGAAAATGATGGACGACTTGAAGCAGGCTGGGACATGGCAGAACCGTTCATATGGAGTAGAGACCAATTCTCCAGATACTGGAGGATCATCTGGGTACACAGGTCATCGATGTGCCTGACCCACTCCCAGTGGGAAGTGGGAAAAGAAGAAGAAAAGGCAATGAACAGATTGGAAGTTAAATTAAATATTAAATATAGTTTGATAGAATAAGTAGTCAGAAGCAGAGGATAGTGCTCCAGCTGCCATACTTCCCCCAGCATAGTTGCTCCTGGGGCAGCGTAGCTGAAACTGTAGGTTTATATTTCTGTTCCTAACTGGCCTGACCATAAGCAACTACAAAGAGGAAATTAGCAAAAGTGATAAGAGCAAATAAGAAAGACCATTTGTTGCTCCCACACGGAAGAATCCCAAAAAGCATGAAAACGTTGCCTACTGTCCTACAAGCAAGCTTGACTGTCTATATCGCGTCTGCCTGTCCGTCTGAGGGAGTCGGCTCTCTCCTTCATTGTGGAACTCCTCCAGGTTTCTACATTTTCCCAAAGAGGTTTGGTAGTTTTTCTTCGCTGAGAAGGAGGGTCTAAGAAGGGGGAGGTGGGGGGGGGGGGGGGGGGGGGGGGGGGGGGTTGGGATGGCAGAGGTGGCCTTGGTGGAGGAGGGGGTCTCAAACCTAGAGTAGAAGGTGTTGAGTTGCTCAGCCAGTTTCCGGTCATCTGCCGAATGGGGGGCTCTGAGCTTGTAGTTGGTGAGGAGCCGGAGCCCACTCCACAGAGAGGCGGGGTTGTTGTCGGAGAACTGCTGCTTCAGACGCGTATTGTACTGGGATCCAGCTCTCGATACCTCCCTGCTAAATCCATACTTCACATCTTTGTAGCACTCTGTCACCGGCCCTTTGCGCTGCCGCCTTAACTGCCTTAGTTTTGGTGTGTAGTCAAGTGTATGATGTCACAGTGTCGGTGTACTCATCCAAACTATCTGTGGTAGCTCTGAAAACCTTCCAGTCTGTAATGTCCATGCAAACACGTAGCTCCACCACTGCCTCATTGGTCCACTTCTTGGAGGTCCACACCACAGGTTTGGAGAGCTTCAGCCAATGTATGTGCGTGGGGATCAGGTTAACATCACATCAGAACATCTGATCAGCAATGTCTTGCTTAAAAGCTGTTCTTAAAATAGCTTCTTTGCTTCTGCCCTTAAATCCACTTAACATCCATCCACTGCTACTGTCTACAATCTCAAAGCTGCCATCTGCACTAAGGTAGTTTATGCTTTACTTTTGGAAGATATTACCACATATTAATGTTCTTACACTTAGGACTCCACCTCCACACCAGCGACTGGACCTTTATTAACCTTTGTAATACGGTTAATTGAGGAAGGAGCAGTTAATTTGTGCTTGGTCATCAGCTTGTAATGGGACAAAAGCCTGGGAGGGAGAGGAAGGAGATGGATGGTTTAAAGTGTAGACAGAGATAAAGTATGTAGTGGTCTTCTGGAGGCTGGGAGTGCAAGGAAGTTACTGAATACTTTGTCTCAAGCAATTTACTGACAATAAAATTATTTCATGCTTTTGTTTGAGTAATGGCCCGTTCAGACCGGGGCGTCCTAAGCGTTCAGCTTACATTCAAAGTCTATGTGGACGCACGTCTTGGGCGTCCTGCATTTTTGCGGTGTGTTTTGAGCATTTTTGCGGCGCAAAGCCTGCATTTTAAAAATTATATATTATAATAATATGCCATCAGTAAATAATATAAGCTATAGTATCATGTCTAAGTCGCAACCGATTGAATAGTTAAATTGTCTGCCACCTCCATCGAGCTGTTACTGCTTTACCTGGAATGTTCCACGCTATGGCATTCAACTGAACTTCTATGGCATTCAACAATCTCCATAGAAACAAGCAGGTGACGCTACTAGTCCAAGTTGCAGGTCAGATCTGTGGAGAGACAACCTTGCTATTAGCCAGAATGCGTATTTTTCGATGCATTTTTGAGCAATAAAAGCATCTGAAATTAAATAAATACAAGATGGATAAGATAATCCTTTATTGTCCCACATGGGGAAAAGTTTATTTGGGATATATAAGTTATATATAAGTTAAACTTATGGGGATATATAAGTTTATCCCCATAAGTTTATATAAAACTTATGGGGATAAGTTTATTGCTGTGACATTTTAAATACTATAATCCATACTGAGTATCTCAATCACTAATAGAAAACATCAAAGTATATTTGTAATAAGATAAAATAAGATAACCTTTATTTGTCCCACAATGGGGAAATTCCAGTGTTGCAACAAAGATTAGGCACAGAAACAAGAATTAGGGACGGAAAAGGAATAATAAAAACAGATTACTTAAGAATAATACTTAAATTTGGTATAAATATAACAGCAAAACATGTAAATAAAAATAATAGAAAAAATACACACTCTTATTTACAGTATGTGGCTGTTCTATTGACAGAATGTATTGCACCAAGGATGATTGTGATTATTTCACAGTATTGCACATTCATTTTAAAAAGCTGAATGACACATGTTAAGGGCTAACAATTTCTGACAGCAGCAGGAAGGAAAGACCTGCAAAACCACAATTAGCACACATTACAATTAGCAATCGCATAATATTTTACACATCAACTGAACAGACTTCAGACTTTTTTCTCTTTTTCCAAACAAACTGACGAGGGTTTTCTCTCTTGTCCATGGGAACTTTGTCTCCTTCCACTCCTTTGACCAGAGCTATTCTACTGCCACACAATGACACCATAATTACACAGCCAAGACAGACAAACACTAGCCACTTAGCTTCTCCGACAACCAATCAGCAATTATACAAGTCTCAATCCAAAAAACCTTCGGGATCGTCTGCCTGTTCTTCCAAAGATAATGGCGCCTTTCTTTTCGGCACTTCCCCCTAAAGAAAAGCAGATTTCATCACATATGGAAGAAAGGAGAAGAAGTAATCCCATTTGGAGCTGGAGGCTGGCCAATGTGTTCTGGCATTAAGATTTAATCACAGGTCTATAGACACACCAAAGCTATAGCTGCAATAAGTGGGAATGATATTTCTGTCAGTGGGAGAAGGCTGTAAATGGCAGATTGGGCATTTCTCTTTAGTGGGGTGATAGGGTCTATTTTATGGGTGGAGGGTGATTACGGATTGGCAGTGAATGGTTGATGTGCTGGAGCCCCCCCAGCCACCCTCAGCCCGGCCACATCCATCTCTCAGCGGCTATTGATTTGCAATTAGTCCAGAGGTGAGCGTACGTTTAAAGGCTTAGCATCAAAATGTCTGTTGTGTGCAAAGTGCAAGTCGGGGGTATTTATATATCTTTAGCTCTGGTAAATGGTTAATCAAAAACATTGTTTATCTGGTTCATTTCTAGATATGAGTTATATTGTTTGGTTGAATTGTGTGTGTGTGTGTGTGTGTGTGTGTGTAAGTCTCCTTAATTGTTGAGAACTGTTTTGCTCGCTTGTCTTTTTTTAAAGTCCATGCATCTCCAAATCTCGTCTCTCCCAAAAAAAAAAATCCTTTCATATTTTTGTTTTTTTGCAATGTCTTTTTTTTGTCTTTATTTTCCCTTTCTGCTTCCTTTTATAATATCTAAAAAATAAAATTCAACATGTTAATAATTGAAAAAAATACAATCCAACCTTACTTTGTTTTTTTTTTGTTATCCTCCAACATTTATGAGGTTAAGTTTGTCATCTTAAGTTCGGGAGCAGGACCACGCCCCTTCCTGCGGCTACGCTACTTAATCATCCAGATCACATACACCTGTGTTCGTGATTTTCCACCCTCTTTTAAACTGTTCTAATTATTCAAATTTATCTCCTAGATGGGGGTATCGAGGCCCGGGAGCCTTCAGCCCTTATCGCAAGAAGCCCCAAAAAGGCATCAACTTCATACATTTGTATTGTTCATGTTTCTCGCCGGCCAATAAACACCTTGCATCGTATCTGGGGTCGTGGTCCTTGCTAGTGAACTGGGTTTTATACAAAACTTTTTAAGCCTAGCTTTTGCCAAAGCTTTTTTTTCCCCGCTAAGAATCACCCCCTCTACCCTGGTACGCAATCTCGGTGTCATCATGGACCCCACCCTCTCCTTCACTCCCCATATCAGCCACATCGTCAAGACCTCATACTTCCACCTCCGCCGCATCGCCAAAATCCGACACTGCCTCACCCTCCCCGCTGCTGAATCCCTCATCCATGCCTTCATCTCCTCCCGCCTTGACTACTGCAACTCCCTCCTCACTGGCATCTCCTCCCATTCCCTCCATAGACTCCAAATGGTCCAAAACTCCGCTGCCCGCCTCCTCACCCACACCCGGTCCCGTGATCACATCACTCCCGTTCTCCGCTCTCTCCACTGGCTCCCCATCAAGCAGCGCATAAACTTTAAAATACTCCTCCTCACCTTCAAAGCTCTTCACCACCTTGCCCCCCCCTACCTGTCTGACCTCCTCATCCCCCACCGCCCCTCCCGACTCTCTGATCCTCCTCCTCTCTCACCCTGACTGCACCAACATCCCGACTCAAAACTTTTGGCGACAGAGCATTCTCCCGAACAGCACCCCGACTCTGGAACTCCCTCCCCCGACCTGTCCGCCACTCTCCCTCACTCACAACATTCAAATCCCGCCTAAAAACATACCTCTTCACCCAAGCTTATGACCTCCCCTACCCCTAGCCTCCTCTACCCCATTGCCTACTCTTCTATCCCCTGTTACATCCCCATCTTTTTCTCTCTACTTCTTCTGTCTTGTTCATTTTATCTGTATATTAATGTGTATTGTACGTGTTGTCCCCCCCATCTGTAAATACCCCCCCCTTTTTTATTTATGTTCAGCGTCTTTGGGTCACTGAAAAGCGCTATATAAATAAAAGTTATTATTATTATTATAATTACCACCACTTCTGTTAGGTCACAGATTGGGAAGTGGCTAGTGTAATGTGATATTTTTAGAAATAAATAGAAATAAACAAACAATCAAACAAACAGTTTTTAATGACAATAGAACTAAGACATTTGACAATTTAATGACAATTAGGGTTAGGGTTCAGTTCTCATTACCGAAACATGAATCTCATCCACCGCAACACGTACACAATTGTTGAGGTGGATGATAATGGTGTTGTGGAGGATGAGTGAGGCTAAAACGAAAGCCGCATGGTTGCCAACAAGCTATCTTTTTTTAATTTAATCCTCAAAGTTGTTTTATGACATCAGAAAAATGCTGTTTCAGTAATGATAAATAAAAAGTAATGTAGATGGTTTTAACCACTTTTTCCTTTGTTAAATCAGAGGAGATATGAAGAGATTGATTTACCTTGTGTGATCCTTCCTTCAAATGTCTCCAAAAAGTAGGTTCCTTATGTATTTAAACAATGACCAAATATAGGTGCGGAGAATTAGAAAATATGTCACGGAATTCGAATTTTACTGTAAAATTTGAAAAAATTTAAATAAATTAGAATTACCACTTGGAAACACCCGGACTTGCAGCATGCACTGGGACGGTTTGCAGCCGAGTGTGAAGCGGCTGTGATGAGAATCAGCACCTCCAAATTCGAGGCCATGGTTCTCGACCGGAAAAAGGTGGCTTGCCCTCTTCAGGTGGGTGGGGAGTCCTTGCCCCAAGTGGAGGAGTTCAAGTATCTCGGGGTCTTGTTCACGAGTGTGGGAAGGATGGAGCGTGAGATCGACAGGCGGATTGGCGCAGCGGCTGCAGTGATGCGACGCTGCGTTGGACTGTTGTGGTAAAGAAGGAGCTGAGTCGAAAGACAAAGCTCTCGATTTACCGGTCGGTCTACGTTCCTACCCTCACCTATGGTCATGAGCTTTGGGTAGTGACCGAAAGGACAAGATCGCGGATACAAGCGGTTGGAATGAGTTTCCTCCGCCGTGTGGCTGGGCGCTCCCTTAGAGATAGGGTGAGGAGCTCAGTCCCACGGGAGGAGCTCGGAGTAGAGCCGCTGCTCCTCCACGTCGAGAGGAGCCAGCTGAGGTGGCTCGGGCATGTGGGGAGGTGTTCCGGGCATGTCCCACCGGCAAGAGGCCCCGGGGAAAAGCCAGGACACGCTGGAGGGACTATGTCTCTCGGCTGGCCTGGGAATGCCTCGGGATCACCCAGGAGGAGTTGGAAGAAGTGTCTGGGGAGAGGGAAGTCTGGGAGTCCCTGCTTAGACTGCTGCCCCCGCGACCCGGCCCCGGATAAAGCGGAAGAAGATGGATGGATGGAAACACCACTGTAATATTGAGGTTTCGTGAGACTGACCCATCACACTTTAGGCAATCCAGGATGTACTCATGCATTTTTTAAGTCTGTCCACAAGAAGCTAAAGGCAAATCTGCGAAGATATTTTGCCTAAAACAAGAACGATTCACATGGAGCAGACGTTTCAGGAGTCTAAAAACTTCACTTTTCAAACCAGGAGTGCAACAATCTCAAAACCTCAGAAATCTCTCCATTTCACTTTTCCATGGACTGTTGTGTTGCAGTCAGGTCTGTTCTCATGCAGTTTTTTTAAATCAGAGTTGCTACATATGAATTATTTTAAGTTCTAAAATGTGAAATGCATAAGTAAGCTCATATTTTAAGGCCAATAACAATCAAATGAATGCATGATTTGATTACCTTTACTTGTTTTCCTTGCATATACATCATTTCAATCCGTAAAAAACATGGAATGCCTTGACCATGGATTTCAAAAGTAGCCTCCTGAATAATGCATATCATTGAACATTTAAGTACACATCAACCCTTTCTTCTCTTTTCCATTGTTATCCCGTACGTCACCCCCCAATAAAGCATTCCCCTTTACCTTGCTGTTGCTGCAAGTACATAAGCATTCAGGTGAGCATGCCGCTTTGCCCCCTCCCCCCACCATGAGGCGCTCCGTACCGTTTTTATCAAGTGCTGACTGGGAAGACAGATGGCCGTGAATGGGGCAGCCTAATGTAAAAGTGTGTGGAGCCGGGCAGAGGGAGAGATAAGGCGCAACAGTCCGATCGCTCTGTGCCGGGGCCTGGGTACGCGGCACTAAATCACCTGTTATCAACAGAAGCAACCAGGCTAGCGCTAATGGTCATCACACAGGCACAACCCTACAGGCAGCTGGGGGGTGGAGGAGAGGGGGGGGCTGGACTATCGACTGCATTGTATGGGTAATATGGGTCACAGCAGTAGATAACTTGTGTGACTTGTCAATGAAGTTAACATGCATGGATCATCATTTTACATTTTCTTTATTGTAAAACACGTGTTAATCTAGAGCGGCTGGATAATGGAAACTGTTTCATTATTGCCTGTGTATTTACATGTTTTTATAGTAAAGTAAAAAAAGAGCACTGGGCAGAGATAAGGGTTAGGTCAAACCTACATTTTCTGGGCACTCAAACCTCAAATGAAGGACAATACAGGATAAGAATCAATCTAATTACAACTCTGAATATGTTCATGATAAGTCTGTTTTATCTAATAACCCCTTTAACCCAGTGTTGTGCCTGAACGCGTTCATTGAACGAAAGTTCATGAACGCGTTCATAATTTTGGTGAACGTGAACTGAACGCACTGTATTACTGCTGACGAACGTAACTGTGAACATGTTCTTTCTGGTGTTTGTGAACGGCACGTTCATTCTTTTTAATTTCGTTCAATAAAGTGTCAGATTTCTAGAGACTTCCAGGCGAAAAACACACCATTATGTTAACCAAAAAGAGCCTGTGTCTGGAAAGTGTGAGAGCGTAGCTGCTTCCGAAGAGTGCACACGCTTTTTGCCCGCTCCGCTTGCTATCGCTGCTTTCCTTATTTATTTTGCTTTTTAATCAGTTTTTGTCTTCCAAACATTTTTGCTTTAGACTTTTTCAAGTAAACCAAGGATTTTAAGAACATTTTTCCAGTTTTAACAACATATCTGACGCCAGCGACATGTCCGGGAGAAGAAGGGAGAAAGACTGTGAACGCTGTCGGAAATATCAACAAGAAATTAATGAGCTGAAAACACGGATATTTGTTTTGGAATCTGAAAAAGTTCTTCACGATACCATTCCTGTGTCAACCGACGGTAAGAAGAGCACACTTTTTACAAGAAAAACTGCTACTTTCAACCTAAACCGCAGTGACTCTGTGTCGTTTCCAAAACTGTCTAAAAACCAGAAAGACCAGGCTGTTTCTTGGAACAAACTTGGAGCAAAGCCTAAACGATACAAAGATAACGTGAAGTCACCTAAAATACAGCTCACCAACAGATTTTTACCACTTTCAGAGATGGAATTAAATGAAAAAAGGAAAGATGACGTGGCCAAAATACAGCGAGGAGGATCTGTGCCAGAAGCCAAGGTCACACGGATTGTTTTAGTTGGGGACGGCGCGATAAGTCACGTGACGCATGAAAAGATAAACACACATTCTTTTCCAAGCGCCACTGTTTCTGAGATAACGTCACTCCTTCCAAATATTATGGCTAAGCATGGAGGAGCTAAACAGCTGATTGTGCACGTGGGTGCAGTGGACATGCGGCGGGAACAGAGTGAAGTTTTGAAAAAAGACTTCTTGAAGTTATTCGACGTGCTTGATAAAATGGAAATCAAAACTTTCATAAGTGGACCTCTTCCAAACATCGACAGGAGGATAAACAAGTTTAGCCGGCTTCTTCAGCTGAACACATGGCTGTCCAAAGAGTGTTCCCCGAGAGGACTACACTATATTGAGAAGTTCTATCTATTCTGGAAACGAGAGGACCTGTTTAAGAGAAATGGCCCCCACCTATGCAGAGGTGGAGTGAGGGTGCTGACAGAGAACCTGCTCCACGCTCTGAGGCATTGGACTGGGCCTGGACAGGGTCCTGAGCAGATAGTTAGAGAAGAGAGGAATGAGAGAAGAATTCCTGCTCCCTCAGCCAGAGACCGAGCCAATGTTTCAACATCAAAGCCTCCACCAAAGGATTCATCAGCAGCTGCTCCACCACCACCAGCAAAGGATTCAGCTCCAGCTGCTCCACATTCACCTCCACCGCCTCCAGCAAAGGAACAATCTTCAAAGGCCTTGGACCCATCTGTGACAAGCCCAACAACATCTCTGTCATCGCCCCTGCCTTCACACCAGCCCTGGGTTCCCCCTGCAACATCTACTCCCACTAAAGTTTCATCATTCTCCTTCTCATCTCCACTCTCACCCATGGGCCTTCCCAGCCATTTTGAAAGTCTGATCAAATCAGGCATTAAGATGGCTCCACTCACGCCCAATATAGCAAGGGCTATGCCGACTACACCAACAAAAGCCCCACCACCCATCCCCCCTCGCCTCTCACCTGGTCCCAAACTCTCCTTGGCTACAAAAGCCCCACCACCCATCCAACCTCGCCTTTTACCTGGTATCTCCCATAGCTAGGATGCACTGGGTCTCAGCGTTGCCGGGACTTATTGTCACATTAAAAATCAAACCAACCCGGGGCCCTATGTAAAAAGAGCCCCCCCTAGTGCTATTTCTGTAGTCACATCATCACACAGATGGAAAAACAAAATGCGAGTCAGGCCCAATGTGAGAAATGTGTTTCATATTCCCTGTGAAAAGATAAAGCCCAGTCCCACTGAAACTAGTCTGAAACTTGCTGTGCTAAATGTCAGATCCTTATGTAACAAATCTCTCTTAATTAATAATTTTATTTAAGATAAGATAAGATAATCCTTTATTGTCCCACATGGGGAAATTTCATTGGTGCAACGCAGGTAGATACAGAGGTAGATCCAGAAGAACAGATCACTTATAGGAAGTCTGAAAAACACTTTCAGTAGAAGATCTCCTATAAACAAAAACTCCCATAGACAAATAAATAAATAAATACCATTGCATGTGATCCCGACAGTAATTGCACATGAATATGTGTCACGACAGCACATAGATTGCACATGAATTTCACAGTAATTGCACATGAATTGCACATGAATTCCAACAGCAATTGCACATACGACAGAATTGCACATCAGTATTAGGTTAGGTCAGTATTGCGACGGGATAACGTGACGATCTCCGGGTAAGACGATTGTTCTCCGCAGTTTCATGAGTTCCTCCTTTGTGGAAACGCGGTACGGCGCAGGCCGGGGGGCGGGGCCGGAGCAGGGGGGCGGGGCCGGAGCCGGGGGACTCAGAGCCAAGACACATCGCAACGACACGACGAAAACACTCAATCCAGCCGAATAAAGTCAAAACAAGTTAATTTAAAGCGATTCCAGTGCGTGTCTCGATCGTTCGTGAAGTTCCTCTTTCATATAAACGTGTATATAAACGTGTACCGACGACACGCCGTACTTTAGCGCGGCCGGAGGGCGCGGGGGGGGGGCTGGTGGGCTCGCTCGGAGCTAGCTCACGTCACAACAACACAACGAAAAACGCTCAAATCCAGCCGAAAAAAGTCAAAAACAGTTGAATTAAAAAACTATTCCAGCGCGTGTCCCTATCGTACAGTAAAATAGAAAAAATATACTAACTATATTTACAAAATATAGGAGATAAAGCACAATAAGTGTGAGAAAGAAGAGAGAGCGTTTACACCGGGCTGCCAGCTGTACCAGCGCCTTATTTCTTCTTATAATCTTGATTGTATGTTTTTAACTGAAACATGGCTTGACAAAAACACAGGAAATGTAGTTCTGATAGAATCTGCTCCACCCAACTTTAAGTTTGAATCTGAAACACGAGAAAACAAAAAAGGGGGTGGAGTCTGTGCTGTCTTTAGAGATGAAATAATTACCCGCAGGTTGTCTTTTGGGGTGTTTTCATCATTTGAGTATGTATCCTTTAAAATGGAGCTAAAACGGTCTCCATCCATTCTCTTCATTGTTTTATACAAGCCTCCCCAGCACTGCCAAAGTTTTATTGATGATTTTACTGAGATGCTTTCAGTCATATGCACAGACTTTGATGGTTTGGTCATTACAGGTGATTTCAACGTGCATGTTGATAATGTTTGTGACAGAAACGCTAAAGAGCTTGATGCTGTCCTTGAAACCTTCGGTCTTACTCAGCATGTGAGAGGCCCCACCCACAGCAAAGGACACACTCTAGATCTCATAATTACAAAGGGGGTAAATATTTCAAATGTTAATGTGATCGATGTTGCTCTGTCTGATCATTTCTGTGTCTTCTTTGACCTGTCTGTTTCTCCCAAACCTCCGGTTGGTCCTGCAGTTGTTCAGAGGAGACACATAAGTGATGGCACAGGTGCACTGTTTATGGAAATGATAAACTTTGAAAATGTCTCATGTTCTAATGTAAATGATTTGTTGAACTCTGTTACATCTAGTGTTTTGAATGTTCTGGACACCATCGCCCCTATAAAGGCTAAAATGGTTAAAAATAAGCAGAAGGCGCCGTGGAGAAATGATGATTCGGTCAGGGCACAGAAAAGGGAGTGCCGCAGGGCCGAACGGAAATGGCGCAAGTCAAAGCTCCAGGTTCAAAAAGAGATTTACAAAGAAAAGCTGAACATGTACAACCTAATCTTATGTAGAACTAGGGAAAGATATTTTTCTGAAATAATTGGAAGCTGCCGTAACAACTCGCGTGTCCTGTTTGCCACAGTAAACAGATTAACAAACCCTCCAGCTCAGCTGCCGTTAGAACTCATTTCCACATCCAAGTGTAATGAGTTTGCATTATTCTTTAATGACAAAGTTCAGGGCATTAAAAATGCTATAAATCCCACAATGCAAAAAATTACCCTAAAACCACCAAGACACTTAGAGCTAACTCACTTTGCACCAGTAACTGACAAAACTGTCCATGAGATCATCACCAGTCTGAGTTCATCTACATGCTGCCTTGATGTGTTACCCACCAGATTTCTAAAGTCTGTGCTGAACAGTTTGTTAGCACCATTCACTCACATAGTTAACATGTCGCTTCAATCTGGAACATTCCCAATGTCTTTGAAAACTGCGGTCATAAAGCCTCTCCTAAAGAAGAGCAGTCTTGATGCCGCAGTACTGAGTCATTACCGGCCCATCTCTAATCTGCCATTTTTGGGCAAAGTCCTTGAAAAGGTTGTTTACCAACAGCTCACAGATTTCCTCTTAATAAACAACTCATTTGATGTTTTTCAGTCAGGTTTTAGACCTCATCACAGCACTGAGACTGCTCTTGTCAAGGTGACAAATGACATCCGCCTGAACACTGACACGGGCAAAGCCTCAGTCTTAATTCTGTAAGATCTGAGTGCTGCTTTTGACACTGTCGATCATGGGATCCTCTTACAGAGACTAGAGGACTGGGTGGGCATCACTGGCACTGCCCTAAACTGGTTAAGGTCCTATCTGGAAGACAGGAAGTACTTTGTTGAAATTGGTAGCTGTGTCTCAGACCACATGACCCTGACCTGTGGAGTGCCCCAAGGGTCAGTCCTGGGTCCCCTTCTGTTCAACCTCTACATGCTGCCGTTAGGTCAGTTGATACGCAGTGAAAATGTGTCCTATCACAATTATGCAGACGACACTCAGATCTATGTTTCACTATCGGCAGGTGACTATGGACCAGTAGATTCACTCTGTCACTGCATCCAACAGATCAGTTTGTGGATGCAAAACAACTTTCTCCAGCTGAACTCAGACAAGACTGAAATAATCGTTTTTGGCCCACAGAAACAAAGAGAAAGTGTTAGCGGTCACCTCCAGAGTCTCGCTCTAAAACCTACAAACCAAATTAGAAATCTGGGGGTAATAATGGACTCAGACTTGAACTTTAATAGCCACGTCAAATCAATAACATCAGCAGCTTTTTACCATCTAAAAAACATTGCCAAAATCAAAAATATAGTGTCAAAACCAGATTTAGAGAGACTTATCCATGCGTTTGTCTCCAGTAGATTAGACTACTGTAACGGCCTGCTCACTGGCCTCTCCAAACGAGTTGTAAAACAGCTGCAGTACATCCAGAACGCTGCTGCTCGGGTCCTGACTAGAACCAGGAAGTATGATCACATTAGTCCTGTTCTCAGGTCTCTGCACTGGCTCCCTGTGGCTCAGAGAATAGACTTTAAAGCAGCTCTGCTTGTGTACAAGTCTCTCCATGGCCTAGCACCAAAGTACATCTTGGATATGTTAGTGCCATATGAACCATCTCGGACTCTGAGGACCTCAGGGACCGGCCTCCTGCTGGTGACCAGAGTCAGGACAAAACATGGGGAATCTGCATTTCAGTTTTATGCAGCTAAAATCTGGAACAGTCTTCCTGAAGATGTGAGACAGGCTTCAACTCTGACAATGTTCAAATCTAAGCTAAAAACAGTTTTGTTTAGCTGCGCATATGACTGAAAGGATTTTTTCTTTGCACTCTTCTCTTTTGTTTGTGATTTTATTAGTTTAGAAAATCAGTTGGATTGATAATTTTTAATTTAGTTAATTTTATTGTATTTCTGTTTCTGTAATTTCTTTGTGATTTGAATGCATTTTTCCTGCTGTGAAGCACTTTGAATTGCCTTGTGTATGAAATGTGCTCTACAAATAAACTTGCCTTGCCTTGCCTTGCCTCCAGAGTTGTAGTGGCCGATAGCGCAGACAGAGATTTTGCGTGTCGCACCGCACTGCGCATGCGCATCAAAACAAAAAGCAGAATGGACACGACAGCAACAGAGCAGCAAGAGTCGCCCTGCTATGACCAGTTACAACGAGTCGCCCTACGACCAGTTACAACGAGTCGCCCTACGACCAGTTACGTGAGTTTTATGATAAGGTTTGTGAGAATGGGAACAATCTAACATTTCTGTGGAAACTTTGCCTCTGGGGAAGTCTGTCCCTTCAATGTGAATGTAAATCCTGGGTAAGGATTCAAAATTGGATATGAAGATGAAATCTGGCACATAGTTTCAGCATTAAACTAATAAAATAATTGCTGCCTGTGGTTGTATTTGGGCTGTGGAAATAATTTAGAAACATTATAGCATAATATTGAAAAAAACAACTGAACTAGTTCATTTTTTGGAGCTGTGAACTTAGTTCAAAATGTTGAATTATGAACTATGAACTGAACTAGTCCATGTAGAAAGTGAACTTTCCAACACTGCCTGTACCTATCTATTATTTAATTTAATACAAGAAAACTCTATGCGTATATTGTAAAATCTGCTGGTTGTGAAATAAATTAGACTGAATGATGTTGTCTATACATTTTAAAAGGCATTTTGTTGGACAAGAACTATAGAGATGCAACTGCCAGGAACAGACAATTGAATCCAATCAGAGATGTTGTTGGATGAGAACCATATGGAGACAACTGCATGTGACTGTCCCAGACAGTTTTTGTCATGGTTCAACATCAGAGTGAGAGTGACATGTTCGTCACTATTAGTTCATAATTCATTACAGGCCTTTTACGTGAGAGACATAAAATGCTGTTTCTGTTCCTTCTGAGAGTTTACACTTCACTGTGATTGGTTAAATCCTCCTATCACTCATGGAGAACACGATGGAGGCTGACCAATAGGAGGAGTGGATAGGGAAAAGTAGATGGTGTGTGTCTGTGTTTGAGCCTTAAGCTGAGTTAAACGTAAAAGAACAGAATCATTGTCACAGTGATAGAGAAGTTACATTTTCTTCAGTACTGTAGACCATTCTCAGTGACAGAGACACATTTTTTGTACTGGTTGGGGTGGCAAAAAGCTATACATTAAACAAGTGTTTCTTTCATTTAGACCTGATGACAATTTTAGCCAGATTCCTCAGATTTCAGTGCGCCTAGTCAAGTCATTTTGAAGACAGTCGCAGCTGCTTCAGTCTTGTAGTGTGGAGCTGTTACGACCGGACTTGCATCTGAATTACAAAGTGTGCACAGCAGAAAGTCATGACTAGAGCCCAGTCGCAATCATGTAATGAAGCAGATTTTGTCCGCGCTCCGGTACAGAGAACTGACACCGTTTACTGACATTTCCGCAAACATGGAGCCCAGCAGCCAATGACAATTAGAGGAGGAGACGCAGGAAACAATGTCCGGGCTAAAACATTCTATTTTCATTTTTCAGAAGAGAGAGAGATGCACTAACAATGGCAACAGCGAGACATATAGTGATATTTCTGTCTAAACCCCAAATGTATTATGTGCAAAATACAGACACAAACTATTTTTTCACCTACAACCAAAGCTAAAACACATCAAACATAAATGATGGCACTCAATGTGTAAATCTGACAGAAATGACACAGTTTGTCTAACTTCTTCATCTCTGTGGCCACTTTAAAGGTCCGTTCATAGACCTTATATCAGTCTATGATTCCATTAGTGAGTTAACATCACAGCTAGCCTAACTCTGTTAATAAAAAGTCAGGAAACATGGAGCCTCCTGTGTTCGCTCTCTTCTATTAATAGTCACACTTCACAAGGTGAGTTTCAGTAGAAAAAGCGACCTGTAGCAACTGAGCGGACACTATTGTAGCTGTGCATTCTATCTTTTTGGCTACCCGGGAATGTGACTTGCGTGCAAGTCAGTGATGAGGGTTGAGCATTTTTAAAGTGCACTGTGTAACTTTACCAAAGGGGTGTTAGGTTTACCTGGAATGTTACACAGTACGGAATTAAACTCATCTATCCGGAATTAATTATAAGCGTTTTTAATTGCTCAGAATTATCCTGAAAAACGTACATTTATTCATTCAAGTTGAATTGCTTCACCAGCTGTTACTGTCTTGATGCAGATTGATTAGTTTAGAACAGGAGTGTCAAACAACTTTGAGCTATGGCTGGGTCGCAGGCAGGACATAACGTAAAAAAGAAAACATTTAAGAAATAAATAGCTTTATATAACCTAGTAATAGTTATATGTGGACACTGTTGCACAAATCTGCAGCAGGTGAAATACCAATATGAGTCCATATTCATGCATCAGCAGCAAGAACAGGAACATGGACTTGTGATATGATTTCTGATATGAAGTGTTGCTATCACAGACATGTTGATATTGCTGCACAAAGTCAATATGAGCTCACTATTTTTGAAGTTTAAGCTTATTTTAGTAATAATTTATTAATGTAGTGAATCAAATGTGTGCTCACAGCTGCTTTACTGTTCATACTTTATTACACTTTGACCTGTGTTTATTCCTGAGTCCTGATTTTTACAGAGAGCACAGCTCTAAGGTCCACAAAACGGCCTCCTTTCTTTAGTTGGCACTTCTCAACCCTCGTCACTTGCGCCAACAGCACACACAGCAGCGCAGAGGAGGGATGGCGGCTGCAAAGGATTGTGGGACTTGTAGTTTTAGCAATAAAAATGCTATATACTGTATCTATCGGAAATTTTAAAAATATAAACTAGACATGTTTGACGGGCCGGATTAAAACGACACCTCTGGTTTAGAATCTGATTTTTTTTTTTAAACGTTTGATTGCCATTTTCATTGAACAAAGTTCACAAACACTGGCACTTGTTTCAACATTAAAAGTCCCATATCATGCTAAATCGACTTTTCAGAGCTTTTAACCTTCTTACAGTGCTATTGGTGCCTCATAGTGTTTTTGATTGATTCCTGCATTCTTTAGCTAGAGAACAACACCCCTAATTTCCTTGGATGTGCAGCCAAACGGGGGCTACCTACAAGGACGCGTCATACCTACAGGGACGCATCATCACTTCCCTGTTTCAGCCCCTCCTCCAGGAAGCACTCTGTAACACCCCTGCTCTTGGCGAGGGAGGGGGCGAATCTCAAACTAAACCGTTTGTGAGCAGGGTCCAAGATATGGGTAATATTTCATAACTATTATGTTATGGGTGTTGCACAACACAAATATACCCTTAGAGTAGACTACGAAACGGGAAAAATAGCATGAAATGGGATCTTTAAGGTGCTACTTAAAACAATGAAGAAGAAGAATTAAAGCTGCGCACGGCAATAAAGGCCCTCGCCCCCCCCTTGCCTACATCACCCACAAACAGTACCAACTTTATACTACTTCATTCAACATTTTCACAACAACACGGTTTGAGATAGAGTTATGTCCCCATTGGCTTTTATGTTCAGTTTGATGTGGAGAAAAAAGTGTGCAACTATTTATGACAAAGTAAATTGGTTCATCCCATTTCAAATGCTTGTGAACCAAAACGCATGTAAGTCGATGGTATCATTTGTCGGGTTGCCAGGGTAACAAACGTGCAGCTGTATGCCGTCATTAGCTGTTTTGTTTAGAATGTAAGAAATGAAGATACGTTTGTTATCTTAAGTTCGTAGACTCGTATTGTTCATGTTTCTCATATGCCAATAAACACTTTGCATCTTAGTTAGGGTTGTGGTCCTTGCTGGTGAAGGAAGTCTGAGCCAAACTTAATTTGTCTATGTCAAAGTAATTTTTTTCATCCCATTCAAAATGCTTGTAAACTAAATATTGGTAACCTGACAATATGAGGTGTGGATGGACTCAATGATGGCTCAAACCTGGAATAGAAGGTGTTAAGTTCCTTGGCCAGTTTTTGGTCATCTGCAGTTCGAGGGGATTTAGGCTTGTAGTTGGTGAGAAGCCAGGGCCCTCTCCACACCTCCCTTCTAAATCCATACTTCCATGTAGCACTCTCTGTCATCAGCCCTGTGTGCTTCCTCCACCCACAGCAGAGCGAGCCACGGCGCGGAAGTCGAGTGTTTGGTAACAGTGATCCAACATGTTCTGCTCTCTGGTCGGGACTTTAATAAACTGTACTTTGGTAGTTCATGGCTGAGATTCCCCTTGTTCAAATTTGAAAAGCCGTTCCACACTCAGAAGCTGGTCTGCCAGCGTGCGCTGTGCCTCCTGCACGTTCTCGTTCGGTGGGATGTAAACAGTGGCCAGAATGGAAGCCCTCCTGCTGCATTGCGCAATCCGGGACGACTTGCTGAGCCACGTCTCCGTGGCACAAAAGCACAAAAGAGGATACAAAGAAAAGTCTCTGTTTCATCTCATCAGCAGTGCTAGTTCATCCAGTTTGTTGAAAAGTGAGCAAACATTAGGCAGGAAGATCCCAGGTAAGGGCGTATGCGCACCACGCTTCCAAAGGCGCACAAGCGTACTTTCCTCATCTGCGGTGTCTCACTCTTTTGGCCCAAAAAATAACTCATTCTGCAGCAGATGCTAAGAAATTGGGACTAGATCTGTAAGAGTTGTTGGTCTGATGGTTAAGAGCCCTTCACGGGTGTAAGAGCATGCTAACACACGATTTATGCACAAAAACAGACAATCAAAGTGCACCGAAACACTGGGGCATACTTCCAAGGCGCCATCTTGGTTGAATCTTGGTTTAATGCCATTATGTGGAACAGTCCAGGCAAAGGCAAGGCAAGGCAAGGCAAGTTTATTTGTAGAGCACATTTCATACACAAGGCAATTCAAAGTGCTTCGCACAGCAGGAAAAATGCATTCAAATCACAAAGAAATTACAGAAACAGAAATACAATAAAATTAACTAAATTAAAAATTATCAATCCAACTGATTGTCTAAACTAATAAAATCACAAACAAAAGAGAAGAGTGCAAAGAAATAATCCTTTCAGTCATATGCGCAGCTAAACAAAACTGTTTTTAGCTTAGATTTGAACATTGTCAGAGTAGAAGCCTGTCTCACATCTTCAGGAAGACTGTTCCAGATTTTAGCTGCATAAAACTGAAACGCAGATTCCCCATGTTTTGTCCGAGATGGTTCATATGGTACTAACATGTCCAAGATGTACTTTGGTGCTAGGCCATGGAGAGACTTGTACACAAGCAGAGCTGCTTTAAAGTATATTCTCTGAGCCACAAGAGCCAGTGCAGAGACCTGAGAACAGGACTAATGTGATCATACTTCCTGGTTCTAGTCAGGACCCGAGCAGCAGCGTTCTGGATGTACTGCAGCTGTTTTACAACTCGTTTGGAGAGGCCAGTGAGCAGGCCGTTACAGTAGTCTAATCTACTGGAGACAAACGCATGGATAAGTCTCTCTAAATCTGGTTTTGACACTATATTTTTGATTTTGCCAATGTTTTTTAGATGGTAAAAAGCTGCTGATGTTATTGATTTGACGTGGCTATTAGAGTTCAAGTCCGAGTCCATTGTTACCCTCAGATTTCTAAATTGGTTTGTAGGTTTTAGAGCGAGACTCTGGAGGTGACTACTAACACTTTCTCTTTGTTTCTGTGGGCCAAAAACGATTATTTCATTCTTGTCTGAGTTCAGCTGGAGAAAGTTGTTTTGCATCCACACACTGATCTGTTGGATGCAGTGACAGAGTGAATCTACTGGTCCATAGTCACCTGCCGATAGTGAAACATAGATCTGAGTGTCGTCTGCATAATTGTGATAGGACACATTTTCACTGCGTATCAACTGACCTAACGGCAGCATGTAGAGGTTGAACAGAAGGGGACCCAGGACTGACCCTTGGGGCACTCCACAGGTCAGGGTCATGTGGTCTGAGACACAGCTACCAATTTCAACAAAGTACTTACTATCTTCCAGATAGGACCTTAACCAGTTTAGGGCAGTGCCAGTGATGCCCACCCAGTCCTCTAGTCTCTGTAAGAGGATCCCATGATCGACAGTGTCAAAAGCAGCACTCAGATCTAACAGAATTAAGGCTTTGCCCGTGTCAGTGTTCAGGCGGGTGTCATTTGTCACCTTGACAAGAGCAGTCTCAGTGCTGTGATGAGGTCTAAAACCTGACTGAAAAACATCAAATGAGTTGTTTATTAAGAGGAAATCTGTGAGCGGTTGGTAAACAACCTTTTCAAGGACTTTGCCCCAAAATGGCAGATTAGAGATGGGCCGGTAATGACTCAGTACTGCGGCATCAAGACTGCTCTTCTTTAGGAGAGGCTTTATGACCGCAGTTTTCAAAGACATTGGGAATGTTCCAGATTGAAGCGACATGTTAACTATGTGAGTGAATGGTGCTAACAAACTGTTCAGCACAGACTTTAGAAATCTGGTGGGTAACACATCGAGGCAGCATGTAGATGAACTCAGACTGGTGATGATCTCATGGACAGTTTTGTCAGTTACTGGTGCAAAGTGAGTTAGCTCTAAGTGTCTTGGTGGTTTTAGGGTAATTTTTTGCATTGTGGGATTTATAGCATTTTTAATGCCCTGAACTTTGTCATTAAAGAATAATGCAAACTCATTACACTTGGATGTGGAAATGAGTTCTAACAGCAGCTGAGCTGGAGGGTTTGTTAATCTGTTTACTGTGGCAAAAAGGACACGCGAGTTGTTACTGCAGCTTCCAATTATTTCTGAAAAATATCTTTCCCTAGTTCTACATAAGATTAGGTTGTACATGTTCAGCTTCTCTTTGTAAATCTCTTTTTGAACCTGGAGCTTTGACTTGCGCCATTTCCATTCGGCCCTGCGGCACTCCCTTTTCTGTGCCCTGACCAAATCATCATTTCTCCACGGCGCCTTCTGCTTATTTTTAAACATTTTAGCCTTTATAGGGGCGATGGTGTCCAGAACATTCAAAACACTAGATGTAACAGAGTTCAACAAATCATTTACATTAGAACATGAGACATTTTCAAAGTTTATCATTTCCATAAACAGTGCACCTGTGCCATCACTTATGTGTCTCCTCTGAACAACTGCAGGACCAACCGGTGGTTTGGGAGAAACAGACAGGTCAAAGAAGACACAGAAATGATCAGACAGAGCAACATCGATCACATTAACATTTGAAATATTTACCCCCTTTGTAATTATGAGATCTAGAGTGTGTCCTTTGCTGTGGGTGGGGCCTCCCACATGCTGAGTAAGACCGAAGGTTTCAAGGACAGCATCAAGCTCTTTAGCGTTTCTGTCACAAATATTATCAACATGCACATTGAAATCACCTGTAATGACCAAACCATCAAAGTCTGTGCATACGACTGAAAGCATCTCAGTAAAATCATCAATAAAACTTTGGCAGTGCTGGGGAGCCTTGTATAAAACAATGAAGAGAATGGATGGAGACCGTTTTAGCTCCATTTTAAAGGATACATACTCAAATGATGAAAACACCCCAAAAGACAACCTGCGGGTAATTATTTCATCTCTAAAGACAGCACAGACTCCACCCCCTTTTTTGTTTTCTCGTGTTTCAGATTCAAACTTAAAGTTGGGTGGAGCAGATTCTATCAGAACTACATTTCCTGTGTTTTTGTCAAGCCATGTTTCAGTTAAAAACATAAAATCAAGATTATAAGAAGAAATACAATTATTGATTAAGAGAGATTTGTTACATAAGGATCTGACATTTAGCACAGCAAGTTTCAGACTAGTTTCAGTGGGACTGGGCTTTATCTTTTCACAGGGAATACGAATCACATTTCTCAGATTTGGCCAGACTCGCATTTTGTTTTTCCATCTGTGTGATGATGTGACTACAGAAATAGCACTAGGGGGGGCTCTTTTTACATAGGGCCCCGGGTTGGTTTGATTTTTAATGTGACAATAAGTCCCGGCAACGCTGAGACCCAGTGCATCCTAGCTATGGGAGATACCAGGTGAAAGGCGAGGTTGGATGGGTGGTGGGGCTTTTGTAGCCAAGGAGAGTTTGGGACCAGGTGAGAGGCGAGGGGGGATGGGTGGTGGGGCTTTTGTTGGTGTAGTCGGCTTGTGCAGGGAAGAGTTGATAAGTATTGACATAGCCCTTGCTATATTGGGCGTGAGTGGAGCCATCTTAATGCCTGATTTGATCAGACTTTCAAAATGGCTGGGAAGGCCCATGGGTGAGAGTGGAGATGAGAAGGAGAATGATGAATCTTTAGTGGGAGTAGATGTTGCAGGGGGAACCCAGGGCTGGTGTGAAGGCAGGGGCGATGACAGGGATGTTGTTGGGCTTGTCACAGATGGGTCTAAGGCCTTTGAAGATTGTTCCTTTGCTGGAGGCGGTGGAGGTGAATGTGGAGCAGCTGGAGCTGAATCCTTTGCTGGTGGTGGTGGAGCAGCTGCTGATGAATCCTTTGGTGGAAGCTGAGGTTGTGGTGCTTTTGATGTTGAAACATTGGCTTGCTCTCTGGCTGATGGAGCAGGAATTCTTCTCTCATTCCTCTCTTCTCTAACTATCTGCTCAGGACCCTGTCCAGGCCCAGTCCAATGCCTCAGAGCGTGGAGCAGGTTCTCTGTCAGCACCCTCACTCCACCTCTGCATAGGTGGGGGCCATTTCTCTTAAACAGGTCTTCTCATTTCCAGAATAGATAGAAGTTAGAAACACTCTTTGGTCAGCCATGTGTTCAGCTGAAGAAGCCGGCTAAACTTGTTTATCCTCCTGTCAATGTTTGGAAGAGGTCTACTTATGAATGTTTTGATTTCCATTTTAGCAAGCACGTCGAATAACTTCAAGAAGTCTTTTTTCAAAACTTCAGTCTGTTCCTGCCGCATGTCCACTGCACCCACGTGCACAATCAGCTGTTTAGCTCCTCCATGCTTAGCCATCATATTTGGAAGGAGTGACGTTATCTCAGAAACAGCCCTAACATCTCCATGAAGCGGAGATGTTAGGTCCTTTCTGGCGGACACAACCAGATAGGTTACACCTATCTATCATCTATCATCTATCTATCACCTATTAAAATGCAAAAACAAAACATAAAAAGAATGGTAAATATCCACATCAGAAAACTAAAATCATCACAATTTATTCTCTAATCCTCATGACCTTTTTTGCAGCAGTATTGAATCTCACCTTAACAGAACTCATTCCACATCACTCCTACAAACAGAAACATGTGCACAATAACTACTGCTGTTACCTTTAGAAACACAACACAAACTTGAGCGAGATGCTCATGTATTTATGGCTTTTATTCTGTGCTGTCACAAGAATCGTTTCTGCAATATGACAAGAGCAGTGTTTTCTCAGAGGTTGGCAGCTGGGTGAGGGCTTATGTCCCAAAGCAAAATATGTACTACTTCAATCCTCTGCATTTTGTGAAGTGAAGTTTAGGTTTCCCATGAATGAGGTAACAGGTGCTAAGGCAGAGTGCAAAACACAGTGACATGTTTCTAATGCGACTATTATGAGCAGGATAATCTATTAATTATTCACCCAACAATGTATTAATTGCCAATGTGTTGTTGAGGAAAGTCCTGTTGTATTGTTCTTTCATATATTACTTTACTTAACTTAAAACATAGCAATTTGAATGTTTTGTTGGAAAAAATAGGAAACCGTAGTTGACGCCAGTAGGAACTCAGTGGCTCTGGCAGCAGGCAAAAAAACAAAATCAACTTGACAAACTTCACTTTTCCTTGGTTCCTAACGCTATAGTTTTTAGTCTTCCACATTACCTGCAAATGTTAATGACCAAAGACTGGAATTACCCGTTCTGATTTCTTCTCACCTGATTTCTTCTCAACCCTCTGGGCCCCATGGTGTTAAGTCTTCATCCATCTATTTAGCACCCCTGTGGGGCCTTTTGGAGCCATGGTGTGTATGTTTTCTGGCTCTCATCTTCCTTGAATCATCCTTCCTCTAGTCTAGCCTTTACACGTACATATTGTTTGGTCATCTGTTTCTTGTGTCTTTTTCCCCAGCAATAGCAACTGGTGGCACAGTGGCATAGTGGCTAGCACTTTGACCTCACAGCAAGAACGTTCAACTCCCGGACCTTTGTGTGTGGAGTTTGCATGTTTCTCCTCTTGGGTGGGTTTCCCCCGTGCACTCCAATCCACTCCCCCATCAACCCAAAACCATAGGTAAAATCCTACAGCTACGGTAGCACCCTGTCCTCCATGAGATATATTCCTGATCCCTGTAGAATTGCGGTCTCTCCCGCTCTTCCCCTTCTACCCGATTGCTCCCTTTGTCCCGGTGGGGTTCTGAGTATTTTGAGAGACTCCGCTGTGATATGCTAGGTTATTCGTTTTACTCACTGTTTAGGAGTCTCTGCTCTGTGACAATGTTATCACAAGGCTATCTTGTGTTCTTCATAGCCATCGAGTTTCAGTCACCAACTTTACTGTTCCACTCAACCATTTTATTGTTCCTCCAAGATTATAGGTGTAATGCCCCTGCCATTATTATTCATTTTCTCTGCATTCTGACCCAGAACTTTTCTTTACACCTCTGTGACACGCTCCTGGTCCTTTGTGGACTCTGGTCTGTCGTTGGCTTGTGTGTTGAAATTTGATGCATCTAACTTTTTTTTTTGCCACTTTTGCTATTTCGCAATATCCAGCCAAATCAAGCTTCTGTGTCCATCCCCACACCATTTTTTTAGGTCTACATTTAGTTTCAGGTATGCCTTAATACAACTACTTTTAATAGTTGTAGCCTGGACCCAAAGGCGAGGTCATCAGGCAGCTTTTCTTCTTTGCCCTACAACCCCAACTTTGGTCAACAGACTCCACACTGACTTGGTTGGGAATCCTCGACAGCCTTCCTAAATTGGTCATATTAAAGTTGGCCATCCTTTGACCAGATAATCTTGGACTCTTGGACCTCAGCTGATTCCGTGAGCTAGAAAGTGTTGGGTCTGGTTAGTTCTGGGACGGGGGTCTACTGTGATGAGGTTACATCCACTTAATAACATTTGATGTCATAATTTCAGAGGAGGGGCCATGGCCTATAGAACTCCATGTGATTTAATGTTTGTTTTTAAAATAAATATAATGTAGTATCTGTACTAGGACTGCAGCTATCGATTATTTTAGTAATTTACTAATCTATCGATTCTTTTCGGTTAATTTTTTGTGCATTCTGTAAACCATTTGAAAGCATTTTTTTGGGGGGGATAAACGTTATAGTTCATAGTAATAAACAATTAACAAAGTTTCTGCTTAAAATAACAGATTTTATTCAAATTTTCACATAAATATGTCCCCAAAAAAGCAACATTTCACTTCACCTGTCCAAACTGTTCTGCTTGCATATAATATATATAAAGGACTTTTTACCTGTTTGCAGACTGTTACATTAGCAATGATTTAATTAGCATTTCTGTCACATAACTTAACATATCGTTACATAAATGACAGAAATGCTGCTGAACAAAGCAAAACGTTTGGATATAATGTGTCAAATCCCCCAATGAGGGTGCAACACTCCTTTAAAACACCACTGCAATAACAACAGAGAGGACAAGTAACCCCCACAAAAGGCTCCAAGGAAAAGTGGAATTATCCTACGGTAGCCGAAATCTTTTTGTTCCGCTGGATGGAAAATTGGACACATTTCTTAAATGGCTATATTTCACATTTAAACTGACTTCATATTTCACAATGTGATCTAAATCTGTAACTAACCTATGTTCTGAAGATCCCTTAAGAACTGTGTTTTAAATGTGTTGTGTATACATATATATGTATATATGTTTATGCCATATTTGCCTCATTACTTGCTAATGATGTGTGTTTATTAACATTGTAATATTCTCTTACCGTTACATATGTCATTGTGCTGATTTAAATTTGTCCACATTAGAAACAATAGGTTTTATTGAGAGTTACAGCGAGTTTTAATGTCGCCCCAACTTTAAGCCCCATCTCAGTGGCCAGACAAAAAAACACTGCACGCCCCGCTCACTCTCTCTGCTGGAACTTCACCAACACAGACAGAGTCGGTGACCTCCAGGTGCCCCTCCTCCACTCAGGGACTTGGGCTCCTTTGTTTCTGGTTTGTGCATTCAGGCAAGGGCCAAAGCTTCCCTTTTCTCTGCTAAAGAAGTTTAACATCTCAGCCCCATGCTGCTTCGTTTGACTCTTAAACATCTTCAACCTTGCTCAAACATCAGCACTCTGCGGATGGCTCCAAGGGCCTAAAGAGCCAGAGAAGGCCAGGATCCATATCCAAGTCTCAAGGACTTCGGCGAAGCTTCGCCTTTCCTCAGACATGTAAGACTGATCCAAAAAGTGTCTGAAACCTGCACAGTCTGGCATTAACAGTAGTCGAGGTTTCTCTTAGATTATTCACAAATTAGTCAAAACTTAACACCAACATTTATTTTAACTGAGTCCAGTCCAGGCATTGCCTGAACAACTTAATGTGTAATTAATTGCGTTGATATTTTTGTTTATTAAACCATACAAAATCATTAGTTGTGCCACCACATGAGGGGAAAACAGACTAATATATATCAGATCATGTTTAAAAACAGCCTAATTAAAGTCATGCATTAATCGATGTTGAAACAATTGGATCAACTGCATAAAGGAGTTTAACTAGTTTAAGTAGTTTAGATCTTAGGTGATCTATTGAACAGTGGGAAGGACTAAGCATCTTAACTATCTTTGCCAGTTCACTGAGGGCTTTAGGCTCAAACTAGGCTCCAAAGCGACATGACACAGGAACAGCAGCTGAATCAGATATCACGGACAAAAGGAAGGTGAACCTAATTCCTTCAACTTTTCCAAAAAAAAAATCAGGATTTTTTCATACAACCTTGTGCGAAAAAGCCCCGGATCAATGGACTTAATGACAACAGGCCTGTGGCGCTGACGTCTGTAGTCAAGAAGTCATTTGAGCGCCTGGTCCTTCCCCACCTAAAGTCCTTCACCTCCCCCCTGCTGGACCCCTGCAGTTCAACTACAGAGCCAACAGCTCTGTGGACGACACCATCAACCTGGCTCTCCACTTCATTTTACAGCATCTGGACTCCCCGGGAACCTATGCCAGGATCCTGTTTGTGCATTCAACACCATCCTCCCTGCTCTCCTCCAGGACAAGCTCTCCCAGCTCACCGTGCCTGACTCCACCTGCAGGTGGATCACTGACTTCCTGATGGATCGGAGGCAGTGTGTGCGACTGGAGAAGAATGTCTCAGACACTCGGACTATCAGCACAGGAGCTCCACAGGACTGTGTACTTTCTCCCCTGCTCTACTCCCTGTACACAAACTACTGCACCTCCAGCCACGACTCCGGAAAACTGATCAAGCTTCATTGGGCTCATCTCGGACGGAGGTGGACCGGCTGGTGTCCTGGTGCAGCGGTAACAACCTCGAGTTCAATGCCCAGAAGACAGTGGAGATCATTGTGGACTTCCGGAAAGTCACAGCCCCCCCTCACTATGACAGACTCCCACATCACCACGTGGACTCCCTCCGCTTTCTCAGCACCACCATCATCCAGGACCTCAAGTGGGAGCCCATCATCAAGGCCCAGCAAAGGATGTACTTCCTGCGGCAGCTGCAGAAAGCTAAGCTGCTAGCACCCTGGACACAGACTATTTGAGCCACTCCCCTCAGGCAGGAGGCTACGGTCCATCTGGACAAGAACCTCACGTCACAAGAACAGTTTCTTTTCCTCTGCTGTTGGACTCATGAACACTTATAAAACACTGTCACTTTAAAGATGGGCTGCCGTGTTTGTTAATAAGTGGAATATAGCTTTCGTTATTTCACAACGAAGTCTGGACGGTTAGTTTTAACCAATGACAAAAAAAAATCACGAATTAATTCGGCCAAACCAGAGAACGCGCCATAGCAACCGCCTTGGTAACCGAATGATTTAACCGCTGTCGTAAAATCAGTGACGTAACACCGGTAACATGCTGTAGCCGACCCTCATTGTTCTCGTCTGAAATGTGCTGAACAGAGCGCAATTTTACGTTTTACACAACGAATCTTGCAATAACACGGAGATGTGAAGCACTGCACTGCTCTAAAGAGGGAAGCGGGCTCTTTGAGAGGCCAAAACGGAAGAGTTGAGCACGTCTTTGGACACGATTTGTCTCGGACTAAGAGAATGTTTTTGGGATCCCAGCTCGATGTATGGCAAGTCTGGTCCAGGGCTATGCTACCGACATTTCACAGAAGACAGTTTCCAAAACCTCGCTAAGTATCTACTTGGATATGCGAAAAAGTAAGTTGCAAGATATTTTCACGTCGCAGATGTCAGTGCTTTTCGTAGTCACCATATGAGGCTTTCTGACTGACGCCGTGTGCGTGATGTCATTTGTTGTTGTTCACGGGGAGAGTGCTAACTTTATGCATATCAGTGGTTGTAATAGATATACCAGGAAGTTGAAGGGACCAATGTGTAGTATAGTTATCTGCTATAGTTTTCTGAATAACTTATCTGGGAAGTGCATGTCAGCGCGCGTCCTCCCCGGAGGAGGAGCCTGCAGCGCGTGTTGTGGAATATCTGCAAACAATTACCAGAAAAAGGATGAAGCAGAACAGTTTGTCTCTCTCAAAAGGTGGATCTTTATTTACTCGTGCACAGTAAATAACCACTGGAATAACCACGAGGATTTAGTTGTATTTTCGCTATCGCTGTCCACTTCAGTGTAAATATCCTCCGTGTTGGCTCGACAATGTCCCGGTGTGACGACACATTTCCGGGTTAGGTGAAGGCAAAAACACGGACGCAGCAAAAGGGCGTAATTCTTTATAATAATTCTTTATCTTTTTAAGCAGAGTATCTGAATATATTAAGACTTGGATACTAACGGCCGACGATGACTTGAAAGCACAATTTCAAATAACTTTGCAGCCCATCTTTAACTACAATTTAATCACTCACTGCACTACATCTGTAAATTCAACTGTAAATTTGTGTACATAGTAAGCCTATTTTTATTCTTATTTTCTATCTTATAGCCTAGTTTATTTTGATCTTATAGCCTATTTTTTATTTTTTGTCCAATATCAGATTTGAATTTTTTTTCTTTTTGATTTAAGTAGGTTGTTGTTAACTTGTCCTTTTGCCATTTTTTCTATCTGTGCGTCTACATTGGCGTCTGAGTTTGCGCCTGGTCTCATTCAACCATGACAGACACACACACACACACATTTTTGCTGTATAGTACGAAAGGGCACAGTTCAAACTACCATTGCAGGTACTATCAAACGCAAGAGACACTTCTTCAACATTCCGCCAAGAAGATAAAAACTAATTTGAATTTGCAAGCAATGAGGAAAATTGAGCCAAGGTTGAAGAGATCATTATACTTCGAGTGTGCGCATCCACAATTTCATCCATGCACACGTCCAAGCCATGAGACAAAACATAGGCCACTGGTGGCCTATGAATAAAAACCCATTATTATTGCTTTTAATAAGGCCACATTTACTGCCTCTTAACATTGACAAGAGGCAATAAACCGTGCTCTCGCCCCCCAAGAAGGAGCCAGAGCAACACATGATCTGTCTGGGTGCAGTCTGCATGCCCTCCCTGTGTTACAGAGGGTTCTCTAGCTTCCTCTCACGGTCCAAGCACATTTATGTGTGGTCAAATTTGCAACTGTTAATTGGTGAATGAGAGTGAATGGTTGTCTGTGTGTCAATGTCTCTGTGTTAACCCTGGGACGAGCTGGCCCCTGTCCAGGGTGTGCCCCGCCTAAGGCCCGAAGTTACTGGGACAGGCACCAGTCAACTGCGACCCCTAACGGGAACAAGCGGTAGAAAATTAATGGATGAATAAGAGTGAAAAAGGGAAAAGTGGCTAAACTATGCTATAAAGTAGATTGATTTGTGTGAAATGTCCAATGCTCAATCAAGTCAACAATAAACCAGTTTCCTGGGGCCTGAAAATGACTTGTTAGTCTGTTTAGATCTTATTTTCTCTCAATGTTAACTAATTCAACCAGAGGAAGGACTGCATGTGACAGCAGGGCTCAGGCCAACTTCCGGAATAAGGTGAATTGAAGGGAATTTTACAAGCCTAGTTAATGCGTAAACTCTGACCATTAACCCCACTTTTCATGACTCATTTAAATGTCAGTGTCAGTCCAATGAGAGAACAGAGGCAATGTTTACAATGTTGTGGGAGCACGTGATCTGCTGAGCGCGGGTGTATCTATGTTTTATGTGAACAACGCTTGTTGTTGGTAATCGACGCACGGGCGCAGAGCCTGTGCATCGCCGCGTTTATCTACCCAGACTCGCACTTATCAATTGTTCCGCGCGTTCCAGAGAGTTTGTTTGTGGATTTTCAAATGATCCATGATCATTCAAAGAAGATTACGTTGAGGTTGTGTTCTGGAGTCGGGTCCATGCACAAGTTTATCCACAGATGCCTTAGATATGATGAGTAGTTCAACCTCTATTAAGATGCATATATTATTCTAACATATTCTGAGTTATAATGATATTTTAGGCCAGTTCATTTTTCTTGAATATTATGTTTTTGGCCTACTTGGTCCAGTGTTTACAAAAACGAGAAACTGCATTTACACAAAAGCAGCTGTGACATGCCTTCATGGCTGACTCCACTAAGGGCTAAAGTAAATGAAAGAAACAAAGCATCAAAATGGTCACATTCACAACACTCACACAGACGGGCAACTTCAGATCCCAACTCTTCACAAAACTGTCTTTAAATCTGGACTCCAAATGTTTGCAGTGAATATAATCCAGCATGTTGTTGTTGACAACAGCAGTAGCAGCATGTATGCTAATGTTAGCTGACCAGAATCTTCTCTCTTCCCAATACAAACAAATAATGTGTCCTGTTTTGTCACGGGTGTGATCGGTGCTGAAGTTAACTTTTGTTCATGAGTTATTAGGGGAGTATTTAAATCCAGCGCTTATTTGTGAAACAGACTAAATCCTTTGAATGAGCCTCTGTCATCTGTACAACACCAACACCCAGAATACAACACAGACTTATCTCACATTTTCATATCGTTATTCTGGACAATAATGCATCAACAACTGAACAGGAAAATGGAGCTGGAAGTCAGCTATTGACTCCTTGGAACTTGCATCTTCAAGGTTCCGACTTGAACATTTCACTGGAACAGCCTTCCGAGTCTGAGTGAGAAAATCAAACAATGGCTGCTTCCTGCATTGGGTAAAATATATAGTACATGAACACCTGACAGCATCATCAGTAATGAAGCCTGCGTAAATTCAGCCTGGAAGACCTAACTCCACCCATCTACGTCAAGGCCTCCATGGAAGGACCCCTCTCCCCAGCGCCATCATCACACTCAAGCGGGCGCCCGCCTGTCCGTCTGCGAGAGTCAGATCCCTCACTTCACCATGGACTCTCCCAGGTTTCTGCGCTTATCCCAAAGAGGTTATGCAGTTTTTCCCGGCCAAGAAGGAGGGTGAAAGGTCAGGGGGCGTCTGCACCATGGCCCGAGCACCTGCTCCTCATCCCCAATCAACGCTCTCAAGTGACTCCTCCCCGCTCCCAATCAGCGCCCAGGCGGTCGCATTTAAGCGCTCAGGCAGATGGCTCGGCCGCTCAAACCGTACAGCGACCCACCACCTCCCCAGCTCCTCCTCTACATTCCCCTCATCCTCTACCTTCTCTCCACATCTACCAGGGGGGAGACATCTGATACAAATAGATCATGGAGTGCCCATGATTGCAACGTCTTCCGCCGGGGTCTGAGCGCCAAATAACGAATAAAGCTTGCTAAACAGTCCATTCTCGTGGTCTCTTTGTCTCTCCAGGGTGAAATAGTACTTTTAGTCATTTTACATTTGTATTTGCAATTTCCTGTCCACCCACTGTGTGTGAACCTGCTTCTGCTTTGCCTCTGAGCTTCTACAGTCATAATCGTGCTGTTATGTGCCGTTATGAAAATGTTGCTAACATCTACACAGAACTAATGAAAACAAGAGCAAACATTGTTTTATAAACTGGAGATTTGACAAGAATGTCCGAGTCGTTGCTGTAATATACTGGTAATAGTTATTCCGACCTCTGAGGACGACTGGAACGCAGCATTAATACTCAATAGCCATGTAATGGACATAAACAACAACATTTGTCTGCGCGGTTTTAAGCACATTTTCATTTTGCCTCCTATTCAAATTCATAGGATAGAAAATGTGTTGGTTCCAGGCAGTGTGGACAAATATTCTTAAAACATCCGTTCTGAAAGGGTCCATAAGACAGCTGCGTCCTGAATTGCTGATAGTTTACGAGTGCAGAGGCCTGTTTCATAAAACTGTCTCACTCAGCTGCTTTAGCGATTCGGACAGGGAACTTATGCTGCGCTCCAGTTGTCTTCGGAGGTCGAAACTCAGACCTTGGAGGGACGTTTTCTTCCAATTTTCAGATTTTTTAAAACATCCAATTAAGTAAAAATAGTAATTGAATAGGAATATGGTATTAAAAAAAAAAACATTTTCACAAAAATATAATTTTAGAATCAATGGGAAATAATACAATTATTTAAAGGCGGTATGGACGATTTTTCTGCGATTTGAGAACGCAGGCGGAAGTGCGCATGCGCACTCCCCTGTGCGGACCGATACAACACACACGTGCGTTTGTTTATTAGCGCAACGGAGCGCATCGCATCGCTCGTCTCCCGTGTCCACTTCTACGTCAGCTCGAACTGTCTTTCTCCGTCTTCATTTTGCCCCGTACACTGAAGGAACTATATTATGATAGATCCATGCGCTTAGGCACGCGGAAACGTGGGGACGAACCGCACACGGCTGCAGGTGAGCGATAGGTATATGCATGGAAGTATATGCTGCAGAAGATCGGCGTAAGCGCAGGAAATGTGGGATGTTAAACTTTATCCAAACACAGGGAGCAGCCTTGTTGGATTGGCTAGCTTGGATAAATTCGGAGTTCTGAAATGTTGCCGCAGTTTCCAAGTAGAAATTGCAACATAAATATTGTATTAATTTCCCCAATTTATACTGTAGATTGTGCATGTTTTGGGTTGATGGGGGAAAGCGGCGTGCTCGGAGGAAACCTACCAAGGCACAGGGAGAAATATGCAAACCCCACACTGAAGGGCCCATCTGTACTCAAAGCTGTACTTGTTAATAGAGACTGGGCTGTGCGCCGCTGGGAAAGTCCTGAGTGAGACTGATGAAACAGACTAAGTTTAAACTCCTGCATTTATGCTCAGTCAAGAGAGAAGTCGGGCAGAAAGTCTGACTTTACTGAATACATAAAGGTCAGTTATTACAATAATCACGTTCAATTCTAGAAGCAAGACACTTAAAGGTGCATTGCATGACTTTTCTGGTGAATGGCAGGCCACTTGTATTCATGGAAATGTTATTGTTTTATCTAATATATTTCAGAGAATGGCCTTCAATCTAAATACAAATTACTTTAAATGTAGTGAAACTGTAACTAACCTTTTCTCCAGGTGGTTTCTTCGTACACTGTTTATAATGTGCTTTGAGGGCACAATGGAGGTAGAAAAGTATCACATAATTGGCCCATTGCACTTTTGGCTCTTCGTAGATGGAGTTTCCACCTTTCATAATTTCTCCTTTACTGCTCTAAATGAACACAACATTTGTACTATGATCATTCCACCTTCTCTGCCTTTATTCAGCAGTCCATCGGGATGAAGTCAGTCATCTTTAGCCGATCAGACGTCTACCAAGAGACTGCGCGCCCACTTATCTTTGTATAATATAAACTACATACATAGAAGTCTGTCAAGTGCTGAATTGGACATATTATTCCACACACACACACACACACACACACACACACACACACACACACACACACACACACACACACACACACACACACACACACACACACACACACACACACACAGTGTACTCACTTTTAATGAGTACAAGTGAAATCAATAGGAAAGTATGTCATCATAGGTATGAAGGTTATTCTGTGTTTTTTACCAAAGCATTTATTTGACACTGAATTTATATAATTTAACTTTTTGCATTTTAAATATGTGAACAGATTTTTTTAAACATTCAATTAAGTAAAAATAGTAATTGAATAGGAATATGGTATTTAAAAAAAAAAAAACATCTTTACAAAAATATAATTTTAGAATCAATGGGAAATAATACAATTATTTAATATTCAGGTTGTATTGTGCTTTAAATTTCAGGGTATAAAAATAAGTTTTAAAATGACTTTGTTAAATACAGTTGCTGTTTTTTAATTTAGTGCAAAGACTGAAGCAGTCGTTCCCCATAAACAGTGTACTGCGACATCATTTCTTCTGCTTTGCTTTTGAAATGAGAAAAATAAAACTTAAAAAAAAAAATTGAGCATTTCGTTTATATTTTTGTTTATATGTATATGTAATGTATTTATGCATTTTAATTTCAAAACCTTGCCATTAAAAGACTTATGGTATACGTTATCTTAGAGCGCCCTCTTGTGGCTTTGAGTTCAGGCTGTCAATACGTACAATGACAGAGTCGTCTCCGTCTCTGTCGAAGACTGAAAGAATAGACCACCTTACATTTTCTTATACTATTTTAAGATAATGGCCACAGTAGAATTACTGTCAGATGCTTTTCAAGGCTAAAGTGGAATGGCCATGGTTTTTCATTGATCTGTGTGGCACAGCTTGTGGAATAGACACTTTGCACACAAGCATTTATATGGATATAAGCCTACAACATTATACAATTTATGAACAAATGTACTTTTGTAGGCTGTGCATCACAATGCATGGAGCCGCGCCACAAAGTTCAATGTCAACAAATTCCCTCTCCAGTGTTGCCTCCTGAGAAAAAGCGAGGCCTTCCCCTGGTCAGAGGATTCCTCCTCATTTCCTTGCTGCAGTAGTCTGTTGCAGAGCGGACACGATCCTATGCACACAGTTTCCTCCAGAGCTAACACAGGCTCTGGCTCACTCTGCACGGTGCTGCCATGTCATACAAGCGACCTGATGAGCGGGGCTCAAGACTTGAGGTGCATGTTGTGTAGGTTTCAAAAGGCATAAGAACAATGCTTGTGTTCAAAGTGTCCATGCCATGAGTTGAGCATTTTGAGCATTTTTGCAGCACGAATCCTGCGTTTTGAGCGCTGGACGCGGCGCGTTGGGGGCGTTTGAGCTGTGAACAAACATAGGAACTTGTCTTGGTGATCGGTGCAACATAAAACAAAGAACAATAAATAATTCATTCCATTTTACCGTTCCATCAAAAATAAAAAAAATAAACTATGCAAGAGCGCGCTCTGAACCCGGGTCTCCCATGTGATGGGCAAACACCTATCCCACTGAGTTAAACGGCATTCTGTGTTGTTAAATGACTAAGTAACATCTAATCATAAGACAGAGCCTCAGCTACAAACAAAGAATTATCTCTTAAATATAGTTTATAAGTCTGTTTGTTGAAACTTGGCGCTGCTGGTGCTTCATTTCTCCTCTGCACATGCTCACTAAGGGCAAAATCAGCAAACATCCTTGATTCCCACACAGGTTTATTCAGCGTGGTTGGAGGTAGATCCATGGGTTTGAGGCTGTGTGGTCCTCAGAGCGCATGTGCCTCTAAAAGAAGCTGCTCTCCGCTCTGGTTCTAAAAGCTCCTGTTAGAGCATGAACGGGCCTCTGAAAAGGGCCACAGACTGAGCAGCTGTGGAAAGAGCAGAATCATGCTTCCCATGCAGTACTGCCCAGCGGCCTGAAGAGGCCACTAAAAGACATTGTGAGTTCAGCCAAGCAGCAGGGGAAAACAGGCTTATTTGGATACATTTTAGAACAACTCATATATTTCCCTGACCGCACGCCACTGCCGGACTGTTTTTTTTGATTATCCGGGTAGATTTTAACAAGGGAAATCTCAGCCATGAAGTAAAAAATACAGACAGGTTGTTAAAGTTCCGACCAGAGAGCAGGACATAACTGTTACACAACTCTGTGGCCCGTGCTACTTCGGGCGTTTTCGGATCACACTACGGTTCACCTGATCTCCACGTACAGACAGAGGCTGAAGCTCTCCAAACCTGAGGACCTCTAAGAAGTGGACCAATGAGGCAGTGGAGGAGCTACGTTCGTGTTTGGACATTACAGACTGGGAGGTTTTCAGCGCTGCCACAGATAGTTTGGATGAATACACGGACACTGTGATGTCATACATTAGATGCTCTGAGGACAGCATTACACCATCACACACCAAAGTCACCTCCAACAATGACAAACCCTCTGACAACAACCCTGCCTCTGTGTGGGGAGAGGGCTCCGACATTTCACCAACTACAAGCCCAGAGCCCCCCACGCTAAAAAAAACCCGCAAACTGCCCAAAGAACTCAACAACACCTTTTGGACCTTTTTTGAGATGCTTTTGAAACCAAGGTTTTTACATGTTTTGATTATGTGAGGATGTTTGTTTCAGGTGTGAGGACGAGGATTCGGAAATGTGAAGTCAGAAGGGTTACTGTGCGTTTATGTATCTATGTAGAAATGTGTGAATAATCTGATTCAAAGTTTTAATCAATTGACAGCACACCTTATCACACAAACTCCCAATTCTGAACTTGACTTTTAAACAATATGATGTGTGTATGATGTGTGTGCAAGCAAACTCATGAACCCACACCGAGTTATTAAACATAAAAACATTGGTTTTGCCTTGGTTGAATGGTCAGATCCATTGACCCACACGGTGCAATCGCAGCTGCCTCAGGTGAATACTGCCATTGTGATTCAAATCTATTATTCTCTATGGAGCTGAAAAGTGCTATAATCGAACTATTTAAAGTATAAAACATGTAATTCTAGTCAAAAGTGTTTTTTCAGTCATTTCTATTCATCAATGATCAGCTTGGGGAGGTCAGACTTTGGAGAAACTGTTTTTTGTTTTTGATGGCAATTATTAAAAGTCTATATTTTCTATGTTCAGGGATGTAATACTGAAAGCATTTGTTTTGTGCTAAATCAAATACAATCTAAATCTGTGGTAGATTAGTGCACTTTTTGTTGCCCAGCCCATGTTTACCTGTTGAGGCGTATTGAAAAGTCCGCTATTGTCCATAAATTTCACCCAGCTGTGTAAAGCAAAACTGGAACAGGCCCGCTTGTAAAAATTAATGTGTTATCTCACCCAATTAGCAGTCAAATTAACGCCTATAACATCTATCCAAAATTACTTTTATAGGCCAGTTTGACGGCAACAAGTGCTTTTTAATTACCTTCCAAGTTATAGTGTGCGTGCCTTTATAGGCTGTGAGGGACTACTTCCTGGAGAATGAAGATGTGTAATGAGCTGCCTAGACAATGCTTGAGCGCGCCGTGGTTAAATTGGTTGTTGTCAGGCGAAGGGGAAAAAGCCATAAAAACTATTCCCTCTCTTGCACAAGGCAAAATGCTTTCTAGCCGCAGAGATTCTGTACAGGCAGCCAATGAAGCATGGTGAAATTAAAGAGGTTCCCGTAACGAAGCTACCGGGGTCTCCCTGATAACCAGAGCAACTAAGTTGGAGCTATAAATAAGGGACAAGCTACGAACATGACAAATGAGGAAGTATGAGGAAGTATGATCCGGACAAACAGGGAATTGTTGATTGTAGCTAGACTGAAAAGACAGAAGGATTTTGGAATAAAATAATTGCAATTTTAAAATCACGATGCATGATTACAGTTTTTCTCGATCGTTTTGATACCTGTGTCACCTCTCAGAACAGTTCACACTCGTGTCTGAACAAAAGCTCTCTGGACAAAATGACACATTTTGCTTGCAAAAGGCTGTTCCTCTCTCGAAACACTTAAAACATGCAGCAAAAGCAAATCTTGCCTTCAAACACTACAACGTGTTGCTAATTCAAAAGCACTCTTTAATCAGTCAAGAGATGACTTTTGCTGTGCAAAGAAAGAAGTCATGAAAACCAAGTGGGTTCTAGTTTACTTAAGCAGGTAAAAGCAATCGAGAAAAACTGTAATTCACTGTGCACATTTCAAAAACATTCAGAAGCATTGACATTAGAGAGATGACAAAATATGTTTGTAGAGGGTTAAAAAGGACAAAAAAGACCCCATGGAAACAAGATATTGACTTCTTTGCAAAGGAATCAATATTTCCTTAATTAAAGACGGAAGACAGATAATATTGCATGAAAAACATTGGAGAGAGTATATTCACAATTTCAAAAAGGCTTTTTAATGCTTTGTTTTTGCTACTTTGGATTACTTGGAAAAATAAATAGATTCACTTTGGTGCAGGAGATGTCATGGAACAAATATTGGAGATATAATTGCAAGGGACATGTCACCCTCTGGGGCCCAGACACTGGTGGTAAAAATGATCCAGAGAGACTGAGGCGACTGGTTGCATCCTGCACAAAGAATGGCAGGAAAGAATGTATTCCTATGAATGACTTGAAAGGTAATTGGGAGAGGCTTTGATATGCTGATAGAAAGGGACCACAGCAGGCGATAACACCAGGCCAAAGATACAGATCAGATCTGAGGCGAGCCTGTTAACTGTAAGAGCAATAATAGCAACCATAATTGAATGAATGTGAGATAGATCCATTACCTAGGAGGTAGGAAAATTCTATAAAGCCGTAAAGACAACAGAAAAGATATATGGTGCATTGTTAAACTGAATTAAAGCAAAGTAGTGATAGATTAAGCCAAGCAGACAGAGGGCAAATTTAACGTGTGCATTTTGTTATACTGCTTTTCCAAAAAGTTTCCACAGAAAAAAAGGGTCACACACTAATATTTCGTAGGACCTCCTTTAGGTTCTATTACAGCACACATTTGCTATGGCATAGTTTCAATACATTTTTTTGGACAGGCAGTGATATAATCCTGTTAGTCAGATATAGAAAATATACAAATGCAAAATGTTTCTCAAATCAAAAATGTTGAAACTCTGGGACCTGGTACAATTCAAAACATGGCAAATTCTACTGAAAGCAAATCTCAACTTGCTCCCAAATCACCATCCAAAGATGAAACTTGAGAGGCCAAATACATTTCCAAAAACAGTTCTATCGAACCACTCTTAAAAAGCTTGTGTGTTACGAGACGCGGGATGGATTTATGTAACAACTTGGATGAAAACATCAAAGCTGGTGGCATTAAAGTCATCATTTGACCCACCTAATCCCAAAGAAGAAGAACAAAGGATGCGTAAACGAGGAAGGGACAAGTCTGGTAACACTACAGGACCAAAACAAACAGAGCTGATGGTCCATGGCCCCATTGGAAAACCTTTTTTTTTTTTTTACGGTAAAGCGTAAAGCACATACTTTGAAGACGTACAACTACAGTAGGTGGCGGTAAATGCACCTTTTTAGCCGTCTGCCAACCGCCAATAAAAGTAACACAATAACAAAAACAACAAGCCATTGGAAAACAGCCCTTATTGCAGGCTAACGAAGCTAACGAGGCTAATCTGATGCATTTTCTTTAAAAAACTGGTCCAATGTCTGGATACAGAATTAATGTACAAAAAACTGAAAGGATCTCATTCTGGCACCCCCCTCTGACCTCAGAGAACCCGACTCATTTAAATGTCAAACGGAATCTCTTAGATATTTAGGTGTGGTACTTCATAGAGACCCATCAACTATTCTGGGGAAAAAGTATACCCCTCTCTTGACTACTACTTAAACAATTGTGAAAATGGAACCTTATTCCATACTCGAGTCTAAGTAGGATTGAAACTATAAAAAATTATGATTTTCCCAGGTTTCTCTGCCTGTTCCAAACTCTCCAAGTTTCTATTCCCAACCGGCAGTTTGATGAATGGAATGAAGCAATCACAAGATTTAAACGGCAAGGAAAAAACCTCATATCCAATTCAAAACTTTACAGTTATCAAAAGAAAAAGGAGGCTGGGGTTTGCCTTGTTTACTTTTTTTTATTAGAGCCGTGCTGTGCTGGTGTGACCTAGAATATGAAGCACGTTGGAAAAATATTGAGATTGGTGTTGTGCCTGGAGTTCCTGTGCAGGTCTTGCTGGCAAATGAAAAACGGTTGAGTCATTTGGGGGAAGTGGAGAACCAATGGGTGAAGTCTGTTCTTGCAACATGGATGATCTTCAAATAATAATATTCGATAAAGCATATAAATCTGAAGTCTCAAGGGGATTCGTATCTAAATCATACAATTGTATTAACAATCCGCTTTACTGATTACATTAAGAGTAAATGGGAACGAGAGGGTCAGTTTGTTCTGGATGATGAAGAGTGGGAAAGTACCAGTATATGTCAATCTCAGTGGAAAACCAAGGAATCACATGTTTCACTCAATTTTGGAACTATGCACTTGGGCCTAAAATCTCCTGTCATGAACACAGTGAATGGATACCTCTGGAATGTGTTTTTGGCTGAGGGAAAGAAGACATAAAGAAGAACTGGATGAGGCAAAATACAGGAATTAGACAATGGAAAAAATAACATTCAAATTTGACAGACTTTGGACTGTTTTTATACTTGTTTAAATGTTTAGTTGATGTTTGTTTATTTTTGATTGAGGTTTCACTCTCTGGTTCTTTTGTGTTTTACAAAAAAAAATGAAAAAAAATCAAAGCTTGATAGATCTTTACAAAATCATAAAAATTACACTATATCAAAATATGTTGATTATTTAAGGTAAAATTACATAGAAATTCAGCTTTTATCCATGTTACTATAAACATTCATAAATTTAAAAATGTATTCGTACATTTGTAAAACATTTTTTGCCAGATCATAAACTGACTTGTGAATGTTCAACGAGCACTAACAGAAATGACTTGAACTTAAATGTTTTAAGCTGTACAAACATAATTTACTGTAGCATACACTTGAGCACAAGCGTATTCCCCTAAGCATTCCAAATAAAAATGCCTTATGAGAGGGTGTGAAAACCACACAGCAGATGACTGTGTGCATGAGGGGAAGGACCTATAGAGGAACACACATTATAATGTACTGTTCAGAGTTCTTTGAACTGACATTGCTCAAACAATATAAACTAAATAAAATAGTTTTGATTGCTGACTTGTCCAAAAATTTCTGCTTCCATTCTCTCTGCAAAATGTAGTGACTTTTCAACCCCTTAAAACAAAACATCAAAATTAATTTTCAAGTCTGTTCTACGCCTGTGGGAGAGTTATAATTATATAAAAGGCTCCTCTCGTCAAAATACAGAGTAATGTCTCTGTCAAATGCACTGCATTGGTTTGAATTGTAAATGAGACTGAAATGAGTCAAAATGAGATTTGCTCCTCCTAAAACAAACTTTGAAGTTAAAGTAGCACGAGAATAACTTGGATTTTGGATACAAGGTCCTTCATTTTTTTTTTAAATCAACATTATAAAATTGAACACTTCTGTTGATGATGTTCCCTTCTTTTCATCAGGAAATTAGCTCCTCAAATGAAAAACTGCCTTGATTCTTGAAGTACTGGGAGAGAGTGCAGGTGTTAAACATGTTCATACTTAGAAATGTGTTCCCAGCATTGAAACCATCCTTCAACACAAGAAGTGGCAGGACCATTTCTAGATCTTGAGCTTGGTGTATCCACCTGGATGAAGGGGTCATGAGCCAATCGTACATGTTTTTGAGAGACGACTCAAAGGAGCCAAAATAAATAAAAACATTGAGAGAAAATGCACACAGAAAAGCACGAAGGAGGGACACATCCATTAACCAGTAGAATGTGTCCTTATTACAATAACATCATGGCAAATTTGATGCTCAACTACAGCATTATAAGAGATTAATATATAAAGATGAAAACACCAAAGAACAAAACGTGCTGTGTTGGTTTCTCAAGTTTATTTCGATTGATGATTATCAAAGACAATGCCCGTGAACATAAAAAAAAGCTCTTCATGATTTTTGGGAAGTAGTGAAATGGCATTGGAACATTTCTTCTCTTAAATTGAAAACAGCAAAAGTAAAAAAGGTAAAAGACAAACATTTTGACAGACGGTGGAGAGGTTCTGAGGGATATTTTGCCAGTGGAGTGCTTTGATTGGTGAGCCACGTGCATTTGGAGTTGGCCATAATCACATCACTGTTCTTTTTACTGTTGGAGTGACTGGCATTTCAATCAAGTGCCACTTAACATTATTCAGTCTGGAGTGAAGCTGAAATAGAGGCAAAAACATAATATATAAAAACACACTTTTTTGTAATCAATAATAGGCACCATTGTGACATGGCCCCATCGACATTTTAAAAACCTTTGATCATCCGCTCTTTTCTTTCTGGAGTCTCTCACGCATCCAATGTACAGTACACAATGCACAAGCCACATTCACACCGAAATGAATTCATTAAGACCGTTTAAAAACACTTAAAAAAGCACAATATGGTATCTTTCAAATTAATTGCACAGGTAGTGACGAGGAGAAGAGGGGGATAGTAGTGTACAGTGAATGGGAACGGGGATCAAAAAAGGGCCTTGGTGACGAGCATGGCAATTGAGAAAGACAGTACATTCAGTCAAATAAGAAAGAAACAAAACAAAAAAAACAGCAGGAACAGAGCAAAAGGCAAGGTTAAAATCACTTGAAAAGAATTTAAATAAAAATCTCAACACTTTTTTTTTTATTTCCAGTTTTTTCAGTCAACGCTCAAAGGGTCAAGGCGAGGGTGTCCCTTTGCCCCGTGACTCTTTGTGAGCAGTAGGTCAGTCGTCTTTGTATTTAAAATGTCTCTACTGTTTGGAGGCCATTGGTAGGTGAGGGGGAGGTTGTAGTAGTAGTTTAGGTGCAAGCCTTCCACAACCTAACGTAGGCATTTTAACACAAGTGCTGTCATACATAAAAACACAATGCATTTTCGGTCATTGGTAACCCCTGGATTTTTTGTCTTCGAATGAGTCTGTACAAAAAAGCTCCTTCGGTTTAAATTATCAATCCTTCATTTATTTTGAATCTTTTTTTGTTAATTATTTTGGGAATTGAGCAGCTTGTCCGCTTCAGGATAAGTGGGATATTTCACCGTCTCAATTTTCTCCTTGACTTTGTACGAGGGGTAAAGGCCGGTACGTCCTAGCTTGCGGTTGATGCCTTTCGAGTAGCCGTCCCAGTGGTTGCCAGCGACTCCGATAACATCTCCGGGCTCCAGGGGGATGTCCTCGTTGTTCCGTGCCTGGTGTGGATACACCGCAATCTGGTTATGGGCATTCTGACCTCCGAAGTAGTAGATATCGTCCAGGGAGTAGAAGAAAGATGAGGCGTCTGCGTGGAGAGTCTGCATGATTTCGTAGGCCACTCGACAAACCTGGAATAGACATGCAAAATCAGGTATTGTAGTTAGGGCGTAGAGCTGGGTTGAAAAAAATCGATTTTCCGATTTTTAATCGATTCGCATATTAATGACCGATTATCGATTCATACGTCCAAAGATCGATTTTTTAGGCCCGAGCCCCAGCAGGGCGGAGGGCCTATTGCTCCCGCAACGCTGCCGAAGGCAGAGTTGCAACTGTCTGACCAAACATGCGGGCGCAGCCCGCATGTTTGGTACCCCGTCGCCCCTGGCAAGTACAGTGAACTAGCCCATGCCGAAGGCATGGATCATGCATACTTACTCCTGCTATGACAGAAATAGTCAAGAATGAGTGAATGGGCGTAGCCCATTCACTCATTGTTGACAACAGCAGCGCGAAGCATTCCTCCAAAAACCCTCCTGGCATCGTCCCGTTCGCGAAAATCCATGCCGCAGGCATGGGCCATGCTTGTATCTGCTCAAATCAATGGAAGTCTATGGGGAGTGGGCGGGGCATCCCGACGGAATAGGGAGTGACGAGCGCGTAAGCGCTCGTAATGATGATTCCACCCCATGACGGCATCGGGAAGGCTTAGAGCTTTCAAACGATGTATCATTTGTTGTTATAGTGGAAACGGCTATATTGTTTTTGCTAAAAATATTATTATTATTTTTTTAGGCCTGAGCCCCAGCAGGGCGGAGGGCCTATTGCTCCCGCAACGCTGCCGAAGGCAGCGTTGCAACTGTCTTACCAAACATGCGGCCGCAGCCCGCATGTTTGGTGCCCCGTCGCCCCTGGCAAGTACAGTGAACTAGCCCATGCCGAAGGCATGGATCATGCATACTTACTCCTGCTATGACAGAAATAGTCAACAATTAGTGAATGGGCGTAGCCCATTCACTAATTGTTGACAACAGCAGCGCGAAGCGCTGCATTCCTTCAAAAACCCTCCTGGCATCGTCCCGTACGCGATAATCCATGCCGCAGGCATGGGCCATGCTTGTATCTGCTCAAATCAATGGAAGTCTATGCGGAGTGGGCGGGGCATCCCGACGGAATAGGGAGTGACGAGCGCGTAAGCGCTCGTAATGATGATTCCACCCCATGGCAGCATGGGGAAGGCTTAGAGCTTTCAAACGATGTATAATTTGTTGTTATAGTGGAAACGGCTATATTGTTTTTGCTAAAAATATTATTATTTTTATTATTTTTCTTGTTCTTCTTCAGCGCTTTGATCTCTAATTTGACCCCCTGAACATGCTCAAAAACTCACCAAACTTTGCCCAAAATTCAGAATCGGCGAAAAATTTTATTTTTTCTGGGCCATTTTTTTTTTCGTTAAAAAATGGCGCGACAGCGCCACCGACAAAAGTCAAAATACATTGCGCCTATGGGAGACGCCCCGAGGTCAACTTTGTCGTAAAGCTACGAAATTCGGGACACGCATTCCTCTCGTGAGGACAAAAAAAAATAAATCATTGTGGCCACGCCCCCAGACTTACCCTATGGCCGCCATCTTCCTTTGAAAATGAAAACACGCTGTGTTAGCCATTTTGTTCACGTCAAACTTTGACGAACTCCTCCTAGGGCGTTTTGCCCACCGACTTCAAAATCGGCGTACTTCCTCTGGACAAGTGGGGCATCTAAAGTGTTCCAATTTTTTGAGATACCTTTTACGGTCTGTGTGCGGCGCAGCCGCAAAGTTGAACAACTTATTTTGGAATATTGCAGATCTAAAAATTGCTCCCATTTGATCAAAACAAGTCCGATTAGGACCAAATTTGAATCAGTTGTTAAACTTTCTAGTTTGGACCAGTTTATGATGACAAAATTGAAATGGGCGCGATAGCGCCCCCTACAGAGTGACCTTTAAATTAACATTGAAGGTCAAAAATTAGTTTTACCAAAATGTTCTAAACTTTACCCAAAATTCTATTTTGGCGTCCCGATCAAAAAAGCCAATCAGACAAATGCCTTATTTTTTACGGCGTAGTCGTAGCGATGACAGAAACCTCCCAATGTTATCCCTATGGGAAAAAAGCAACATCGCTCAAATCACCACATTTTTACGCTTCACACTTTAACAAACTCTCCTAGGGCGATTGTCCGATCAAACTCATATTTGGGGAAAATCATCTACACAAGCGGGGCATCAAAAGTTATCCATATTTTGATTCTAAGTGCTACGGTCTCTGTGTGGCGGACCCGCAAATATATGTCACAAATGGGAAAACAGCGAAATCTCTAAAATGACCACGTTTTCACGCTTCACACTTTAACCAACTCCTCCCAGGGCGATTGCCCGATCAAGCTCATATTTGGGGAAATCATCTACACAAATGGGGCATCAAAAGTTATCCATATTTTGATTTTAAGTGCTACGGTCTCTGTGTGGCGGACCCGCAAATATATGTCACAAATGGGAAAAACACCAAATCTCTGAAATGTTCACATTTATGCTTCACACTTTAACAAACTCCTCCGTGGGCGATAGCTCGATCAAGCTTTACTTTGGGAAATATCATCCACACAAGTGGGGCATCAAAAGTTATCCATATTTATATTCTGAGTGCTACGGTCTCTGTGCGGCAGAGCAGCACATTTGACTGACACTTGTGTTCATTTGCACTGGATTGGCCATGTCCAATGTGTCGCCGTCTGTCAAGTTCTTTTTTAATTCAACACATAATAAGGGCGCCATCTTTATCAAGTCGAAAGCGCAGAGTCGGAAGGCCGGCGGCCCGCGAGGGCCGTTGGATGCCGCTTGCGGCTTTAATTTCTTTTTCCTCGGTCTAAAAATAACTCGAAAACAATCATGCCGTCGGACAGAGATGGTAACGTTAGCGTAACACTTAGACACCTGAGACACTGAAGGCGCCGATTTGGAGGAATTTCGGGTTCCGGGAAATAGAAGGGACCAACGAGCTGGACAAAAGTAAAGCGGTCTGCAAAAAGTGCGGAATTGAGGTAAAGCACTGTGGTAATACCACCAACTTAAAGAATCATCTGCGGCGGCATCACCCTAACCTGCCCTTGGGACCGCTTTTGGGTGAATTCTTAATTATTTTCAAGCATAATAATAATGCACTGGTTAGTGTCCCAGTAGAATCCACTGTTGCAGATGTAGTCACCTCAATGATGTCCTCCATTTATTGTTCTGAATTATCTTTCTTGAAGGTAGATTGACCCTTAACCTTTTCATCAGTCTTCCAGCCATCAGTAACTAACAATACTTGTAAGATTTTGCTGTTTAATATTGATATAATACTAGTTTTAATATGTTGCTTCTCTACACAGTCATGAAGTGAAGGAAACGGTTCAAATACATTTTTCATTTTTAATAACATTAACCCCTGGATCGAATCGAAATCGGATCGAATCGGGAATCAGATCGAAATCGGATCGAATGGAATCTGAGAAAATCGGAAAAAAACGATTTTGAAACGTAAAAATCGGAATCGAATCGATTCTTGAAATTTGAATCGAAACCCAGCTCTATTAGGGCGAGAGTTTTTTAATAAGTTGTTTCGCGAGCCCGCCGACGTCAAAAACGGAGATTCTAAAAAACAATATATATATATATATATATATATATATATATATATATATATTTTTTTTTTTCTGTTTCAAAAAGTTTTTTTGGCCAAAACCTCAATAAAAATAAAAATGTATTCTGCACCAGCATCTCTGACCTCCGACCATTTCTGCACAACCCCGAGTTCGTCAGAACGTAAAAGCTTTAAAACTCTCGCAACTCACGGCTTCCTCGATCTAGTAGATTAACATGAAGGATGCGGGGTGGGCGTGGCTTTGGCTCGCGTTCCCCATTCATTGAACTCGTGTTCGAACGATTATATCAGAATCATTTTGTCAGCTCGTCTGTGGAGTCACGCGTTCTCTTCTGATCACATTGTAAGACTGATACTTGTCTGAATCAGATGAGCTGCGTGTCACGACTCGAGCGTGGGAAAAATGACTGCGCCGTTGGATCAAATCACTGTGGCCAAATTGAAGCTGCTCAATTAGACATTTTCATTCATTGCACACTTTGTGCTCCTGTCAAGACTCAATAAAGTTTATCAAACTGACTTGTTTGGTCACGGGATGATTAATTTTCGGGTTAGTTTATGACATAGAAGGTATTTTTGTACACCGCAGTATAATAAGAGTTATTTTCAATGTCTTGCATTGATAACTATAACTATGTAGATAATGTAGAGGGAGTAGGGCCTATATTCTAAGAATCCAAGAAAATTATTTAGAATACAATTTTATTTTTAAATTCAACTCCGACTTTTGGATGGTAGGAATGTGATTTGATATATTTTATTTTTATTTTTATTCTGTCCTCCCCTTTTAAAAATGCCAAGGAAAGTCTGTGAAACAACAAATTAAAAAACTCTCGCCTGGAGGATAGTTGCAGGTTTATGAATCAGGATAGTGTCAGATAAATGTTTGTACCACGTTTACAGCAGCAACCTTCGTACATATGCCATATCAACACTATCAGATTAGTATATGGATTTGCAAATAATCAAATATACTTTTTAGCTGTAAACAAATTCAGAAAAAACGCTAGATTCTGGCTCCGCAGGATTCTTGAGCACCAACAATATGAACATACAGTAATTCATTTTTATTGACTGGGGTTTACTTGCCAGTGATGTATGACTTAAATAAATAAATAAATAAACAATGATTGACAGGTGATTGACAGCTCACTAGTCCACTATCAATATAATATCAATAATTCAGTCAATATTCAGACACATGGGGTAAAGAGACACTATACAAATTTAACAAAAGGGAGTATTGCTTTCATAGGTTAAGTGTCTAATTTACATAGTTTACTATAATATGTTAGCATCACATACCGATCCCCTACATGTATTAAGAAAATAAATCATGAGGTTATGTGCCCTACTATGTCAGTATTTAAAGGTTTAAAAGCCAACAAACTAATTTCCCTGGTCAATTATTAAGCATTCCAGTATTAACAAAGAAAGAACAGTTCTTAACATGTATCAACATTTGTAGAAGTTAGTGAGGTCTTCAACTTCAATCAATGAAGGGTGTTTTAGCTTTCTCGCAAATTAACCTGGTTTAGATCATGTATAGAAAAAACAACAACATAATAAACACAAATGACACATGTATGAGTATGTGAACCTAATTTATATGAACAATAACTTGCTACAAGAATAAATCAAACTATTCCATAAGTAGCAAGGCAGCTAGAAACTAATGTAAGTGCAATTTTGTATCCATAAACCGTTACACGTTGGCCAATTTCATCCCCTTTGTTCAAATAATAATACTCTAAAATAGCTGGGAACACAATTACATACGTGCATTATGTTCAATTCTTTAAAATGTCTGGGCAATTTATTCTACATGGCCCCAAAAAAAGCACCTCTTTTTTTTGTAGCTTGCTGCATGCCGTGAAGCCCATTTCTTCTTTTGTTGTAACGTTCTTTCAAGAGGCACTTTGAGAGGCGACACGCTTGGAATAATAGAGATGCCATCACAATCAACAGCATAAAAGATCGGCTAACTTCAGGAGCATGTGCAGTAAAACTACATTATTTTAGCCCCTCCTGGGAATTGTGACGTTGCCTGTAAAAAACAATGAAAGCTTGAACTTGGTGTCGCTGGTGTGGAAAGTGTCACAGGCTCTACTGTATAAATAATAATATAATACAGTTGTTTGCCCAAGGTTGTTAAGCCAGAAGAATGATCAAAGACACAACTTTAGCATGGTTTCTAACTTGCGTTTCTGTTTTTGTTGCCTTGAAACATGTGACAAAAGTGCCAGTGGGAAAAAATAAACAATGGTGGAAACAATGCTACATTGTGTTTATTTGGTACATTTTCTAATTCACATCTTACTAAAAACGTACTGTCGCAAAAACTTTTTTTTTTTTTTTAATTTAGATTTTATTTTTCCAGATGTATCTTTTATTGTTTTGTTGTACTTTAAAAAAAACATATTTATTATTTTCAATGCTTGGACACATTATACATCGTCATTGCCTTAACCTAAATGTATGTTAAGGTTAAGTCATCTCTGGGAATGTGACGCATCTTTTTTTAAAGAAATGTAACCAGTTCTACTATTGTATGAAGTGGTTGTGCCAATTAAAAAACATTATTTTCAAAAGCCAACGCACTTGTGAGGAGAAGGTGCAGACCAGGAAGTCAGTCTGGGACAGGAAGTGGATATCCAGGATGACCCCTCGGAGGGAGTTCTCTGTGTAGCGGTTGTGCAATCCGGCTGACCACGAGATGGAGTTATCGCTGATGAACTCATAGTCTGGATACCTATGACAACAAAGCTAGGTTTAATGTCAAATAAAGAAACGATAATGAATAAAACATCTAAATTAGTTTAAATGAACCCCTTTTGACAAGGTTTCTTCTGCTTGTCTCAATTGAAGATATTTTTGACTAGTTTGATATATTTAATTTAAGAATGATTTAGGCTTGGTAACTACTTAAATATGACCCTGACTCCTCAACACACTATAGTCTACACCAAATAATAACTGAGGAAAATTCAATCCAACACAAAATCATTTAAATGTATTGGGAAGTACAAGCAGAGGTACTGACTTGGTCTTGGCCTCCTGTAGTAGAGATGGGTCATCTGTTGCTAGGTAAACCCGTTTCTTGTCCACGTGACCACGTCGAGCCAAATGCTGGAACTGCTCCTCCACGTGAACCATGTACTCCTCTATGGGGTGGAAGGCCGCCTCAGTGCCCACCTTGTCCGTCCTCCGCACATGTACACTAAAAAAAGAAGGAAAAATAAATAAATATTATATAGAATATAGAATATCAATAAAGATGAAGACTGCCATATTTATTTCTTCTTCACCATTTTGGTGTTTGGCTCAGGGCAAGACATTTAACCATAATTTGCCATGTGTAATGTGATCAGGGTCTGTTGGTGCATAATGTGGGAGGAGGTCCGCAACCTGCTTGTCTAGATGTTGTCTAGATGTTGTGTAGATGTTGTCTAGATGTTGTCTAGATGTTGTCTAGATGTTGTCTAGATGTTGTCTAGATGTTGTCTAGATGTTGTGTAGATGGCATTAAACATATCCAACTCAATGGAGACAAAGAAGATGGTCCCACCATTCGCTCACAGTAAGAATTGATGTTTCTCGAGATGTTTTTGAGGAGTAATAACACATGTAGATGAATAAAGGCAAGACAGATACATTTAATACCATACAAACATTTTAGGCAAAACAATAACATCTAGACAAGCAGGAGGCGGACCTGCCCACCAGCTACATTGTGCCCCTATAATTTAATTCAAAAACAGTAAATATTCTGTTTTAGTTTGCCCTGAAAAGACGAAGAATCAAAAACCTTATTTGTAAGTGATTTTCAAAAGCATGTAATTGAAATATGTAAATATTGGAATTGAAAGCCCTAGTATTTTTTTAATTATGAATTGATTATATTATTCCTAATAATAATTCATATTTCTACAATGTCTCAAATCAAACATTAATACATCACTTTTCATACAAAAATGTCCATTGTAAACACTTTCATATGCCCACATTCCCACCCAACCACGCCCACATCCCACCCAACCGCGCCCACATCCCACCCAACCGCGCCCACATCCCACCCAACCGCGCCCACATCCCACCCAACCGCGCCCACATCCCACCCAACCATGCCCACATCCCACCCAACCGCGCCCACATCCCACCCAACCGCGCCCACATCCCACCCAACCGCGCCCACATCCCACCCAACCGCGCCCACATCCCACCCAACCGCGCCCACATCCCACCCAACCGCGCCCACATCCCACCCAACCACGCCCACGCCCAGATCCCACCCAACCACGCCCACATCCCATCCAACCACGCCCACATCCCACCCAACCACGCCCACATCCCACCCAACCACGCCCACATCCCATCCAACCACGCCCACATCCCATCCAACCACGCCCACATCCCATCCAACCACCCCCACAACCGCCAGACCCATAAAACAAGACAACACACAGACAGACACACGCTAAAATACATGAGGCATATAATAACAACCAGTGGAGGAAGCACAATCAGAGGAGCTGTCTGCACCAGGAGAGTCTCCTGCAGCCACAGGACACAGGGCCCGGGGCCCAAAGGAGAGACGAGGCCTCAAATCTCCACCAGGGGCCACAGCCGACCCCCACTCCTGGTACAGAGGGCTCCCCAGAGGAAACACTGGAGAACCTAAAAGTGATCATAACTAAGAACTAGAATATAAAATAGCATCAATAAAATGGGATGGAATACAACTACAAAATAATAAATATAAAATAGTAGCCTACAATGTAAAAATAGAATGAATGAATGAATTACATACAAATAACACTAATACTGTGATAAAATGTGAATATATGATTATATTTCTGTGATGTATTTTATCTGCATAATAGTAATATTTTATCTGCATCATTAGTCTAAGAGAAGAACGGGTGTGTGACAAACTGCATTTGTGAAGGGGTCGTAAAGATGGGCCAAAGGATGTTTGCCCCAGGGGGGGGGGAGTTGCACCCCCCTTGCAGGTTTTATCTCTACGGAAAAATACCAAGTGCCTTGATGTGAGGCTGACCAATGAGAAATGTGACCCGCCTATTCCAGAATATCTAATAAAACCAACCAGCATGGGAAAAAACGGGGTGAGATGCAGGAGGATCACGCAGGCTGCTTACAACAGCTTGCGTGATCAGTCCCCGCGTTTTCTCCCATGCATGCCACACACTCCTCATGTCCGTCTGTCCTCCTCATGTCCGTCTGTCCGTCTGTGAGAGTCGGATCTCTCCTTCACTGGAACGCCTCCAGGTTTCTACGCTTTTTTCCCAAAGAGGTTTTTTTTGTAGTTTTTCCTGGCCGAGAAGGAGAGTCTAAGGACAGAGGACCCTGGGACATCGTCCCTCGCCACCACAGACATTGTCTGACTTCATCGCCACCACAGACATTGTCTGACTCCCTCGCCACCACAGACATTGTCTGACTCCATCGCCACCACAGACATTGTCTGACTTCATCGCCACCACAGACATTGTTGATTCATTTCTCCCTGTGGCCCTCAGAGGCAACTGTTGTTGTGATTTTGGGCCTTACAAAAATAAATTGATTTGATTTGATTTGACAAATGTCTGATGTTTCTGTGTCGTTTCATATTCTAGGTTGAATTGTGTTCTCGATGTGTTACGGAATAGCATCGGTGTATGTCTGATTCCATGACAAATACATATTTAGATTATTATCATACAGATTCAGCCAGCATATACTGCGCAAACTTTTAAATTATGAATTGTAATGTTAAATAATATGAAATAAATATAGTCATTTGTGTGTGAACGTGCACCATTCACAGTGCCTCATTTATAGACAGATTTGGGGCTTTCCTGTTCCCCACACGTGACACAGCATCGCTACGGTTCAATGCGGCTTCGCGTTTTAAGCTGATCTGATGCTGAGCAGAGCAAAAATGTAAAGAAACAACCCCATTCTTAACGCGTGCATAAGAATAGTCTGCATTTTTGTAGAGCTTGCCGGATTAGCCAAGAGATTTACAAATGGATGTGAAGTGAGAGAAACAAAGCAGAAAACAAATCAATATGTAAAACTGGATGTTCGTTTTGGGAAATCTAAAGCAAAAAGATGCATTTATTGACAATGTTGTATGTAATGTCTTTATTTAGACTTTTACTGACAGAATAGAAACTGGCCTGGTATTGATGAATATTGCATGCTGGGAGAAATCTTTTAATCTTTTGCCAAACAATGTTAAAAAAAAGGAAAAACAAAAAAAAGTAAATCTGCAGCTTAGAGGATTTCAGTGAATAAAGCACAGATAGACACAAACAGAAGATTTAACAGAGAGCAAAACAAAGATTAGGCCAAAATAGGTAAAGGAGGCAAACACAACTTTGTCATACAAGTATTTATGAGATGAATAAGCCAAACAAATTATATTCAGTTGTGAGACATGTAAACAAACATCTGTTGTTGGGGAACTACAGTACTAGAGAGGCTTATTATACTTTGCAATACGTTAAAGATGTTTTTGGACATGTTGTAACTATATACATGTTGAAATAAACAAGTTAGCTAATATATTGTAATATATTCCTGTATTATAACTTACTAACTAATATGTCTGGCAAAATAAATAAGTTACCTGTTAAAAGTTAAACCTCTTGGCTAAAACAAGAGGTCAAAGTTCGTTCAGAGCTGAAATGATCGTTTAAAACACGGAGGAGCACTGGGTTACTACATAGTGACATCATGCAGTGGAACCAACCATTTCAGTTCTGGTGAGAAGAACTAAATGTGCAGGACAATTCAAACATACATAAGAAATATAACACGACTAAATTGTTGGAAGAAACTACTTTCAGACTATGAGCTTAGTGTTATCATACTAGCCAGATTACTTTAAATGTGTTGTACCTGTACCTTTTTAAAAATGTATTTACAGAACTATTTTGTTTTAAAATGTTTTCAGAAGTCCAAACACATTTCTCACTTTCTAATCCAGTCCTTAGAATCCCAATTATTCGAGTTTATAAGAGCTTTTCACGCCTTTCAGAAGAACGCCATACTTTCTGGCCTAATAAAAGCCTGTTATAATTTGAAGCAGACATTACACAGTGTCCTCACTTTTACAATAAATCTAAACTAGGGAAAGAAAGAGACTTTATTACATGAAAAACATTGAGTACTGCCCATTTAAGACCAACTTAGCCATGGTTAAATTAGTGCTGTCAATCAATCAAATATGTGATCAGATTATTCACACTTTATAAATGTGATAAAGTGCGCTTTTTAAAATGTCCTTATTTAAATGTCTATTTGGATGTATTCACATTCTTATATTCATGTATTTATTCATCTTCTATCGCTTTTCTAATCGGAGGTTGCGGGTGACTGGAGCCTGTCCCAGTGACTTTGGGCCTTAGGCGGAGAACACCCTGGACAGTGGCCAGCTCGTCGCAAGGTTATATTAATGAAATTATATCATGTCATTGTTTCACAAATCTACAATGTAAGTCTTTGTATTTCATGTTGAATTGGAAAGTTTAGTGGGTTAAAGACCCATAATAATCGTGTAAGTGGCTCTCACGGTGACAGCTGTAGCTGCTGGTGTGGGCCTGGCCTCCACAGGTGTTGTGTTGTAGTTTGGTGAAAGGTTTGGCCCATTTCTCTCATTTCCACGCTCACACTTATTTCATTTTCGTCACAAAGCGCACGCAGTTCAACCCCAGAACTCTAACGGTCTTTGGTTTGATCTGTCACTCTGCGCTCGTAAGCATCAGTAGCAGATCACTCAGCGGCTGATGTGGATGAGCGCGAAGCGGCGGGGAATGGTGCGAACTTGCTTCGCCCCGCGGAAAGAACTAGCGGAGATCTGGAGTTGAACAACGTGTGCTCAGTGACAAAAATAAAACTGCGAGAGCTACTAGAGCAGAGCAGCACGAAGCAGAACCATTTAAAAGGATTTAGAACCGGAAAAAAAGGTTCAAGATCTGAAAATAGGTAAAAATGCCACATATCTGACCTTTGTAATGTACGTCTCTGACAGCCAAAGATGAGTTTTTATATCGCGCTCAATGGGAAAAATACTTTCTGGATTGCATTGTTTTTCGCTGCAGTACCAATGGACTGGCCACTGGGGCCGACGCACCACAAGTTTAAGCTTGCAATACCTTATCCAGCTAATAGATCCATGGTGTGGTCAGACGGATTGATTTAATATGTATAATTGACCAGGCTGCTCTTCCTTCGCTCAGGTGAGCCTCCCTGTGGAGTCTAAAAGAACGTGTTTGGCGATCCTAGCGATTAATCAGCGTCAATCTGTGATTAATGGGTCAATTTTCTGTGATTAATCGCATCAGTTACAGTGTTAACTTTGACAGCCCTAGTTACGATAGGATAAATTCACGCATTGCATGTTTAACATCCATTTGGCTTCTTGTAAGCGAAAGACACATTATTCACAAACGATTGCCACGAATAACAAACTTTTGTGTAACTTGGCAACATCATCAAAGGCAATCTATATTTCCCCCTCTACAATGAGGCATGCCTTTATATGAGAGTAGTCTTTTTTCTACAACAGGAATCACACGGTCTTCACTCTCTGAATGGCTCTACCTGTGTGTGTCACTACCTTGTATTCTTCTGTCGTGGTCCATTCGGCGCGAATCTAGTGAAAAATCTCAGGTCAGGAGCGCCTTTGTGCTGGCCATCTTTTCTCTTTCAATCTTTCTCGAACGCTGCAGGGCTTGTCTGAACGCGAGGCTATATGGGATCTAATTTTAGTGTGTGCAGAAAAAGCATGCCATACGGGTCAATCACTGCACATAAAGGAGGCTGGTCGCATTGTTTAACACATAAGGTTGGAGAAAAAGAGTGTTAAAGCCAGGGAGAGGGTTTGACTTGCGGGATCCTGGCATTTTGAAAGGTTCCCCATCTTCTTTCATGCCTGTGACCTTTTGGTTCCTGTTTTGGGGCTTTCCTTTGCCATAAGCTACCGCCCACCACAGTCCAGAAGGCTTTCAAACAGTGTTTCCGTATTATTATCATTACTGGTGCACAAATATGGATATTCTAGGCCGATACAGATACGGATGTTGTGGGAAAAGCCTGGTCCGATAATTGACATTAGGCCGATATTTTATATACATCGTCGTTGTTTGGGTATTTTAAACACAAATTTCTATTTTAAAATGTGTAGAACCAATTAGAACACGTAAAAACCTTCTTTGGGGAAAAAGGGCTATAATTTATTTAGCAGTATGTTTAGATATAGGTGGACTAAAGGCTAAAAGTCTGAAAAGTGTGTCTATAGTGTTTATCGAGGGTCGTGAGTGACTTTGTCTCACTTATTGTTTAATGATAAGTTTTGTCAAAACTTTGAGAGTTTTTAAAAGTCTGTAACTTTGTCATTTCTGGGTCTTTTGACTCAGAATAAAGACTGAATAAAAATTCTGTTAGAATATAGCAGAAAACCTGTCCACGGAGCTGTTCTTTTCTTCCTATTTCTGAAGGGGCCATGCTAACGCAATGGCTGCTGTATTTTAACATCAGCAGAATTGTACTTTTCCGATCTTAAACAGTGATTTTTTGAAATACACAGAATCCACCAGAAAATGTGTAAAAGGAGGGAAAAATGTGTGTTTTCCTTCGAATTAACCACGTCAGACGCTCCACACTATGACATGTTGCTCACTGTCTCTCTGACCTTCCGCTCACGTCCTCCTCACTTTTTCTTCATCTGACACTAGACTAAAGCACCACTCCCCCTTCCCTCTCTCCACTCCTCTGCACTTGTAGCCTGCAGCTCTGGCTCTCGCACTCTCTCCTTCATGATTTGATTCATTTGCCCGTGTCTGGACCAAAGGGTGCACAGGGAGAGTCGCGGTGGGTGTAAAGAAAGCATACATTACAGACATCAAACTGCCCCGCCCAAACGGACACTCGAGCTCAGAAAGTCAGTGATTGGCCAGTGCTTTCCGGCTGTCAATCTTTTTTTTTACTACGGCTTTGAGAGCATTTGGTTTTAAGTTTGCGTTATGCATGTTGAAATGAACAATTTGCATAGCAGATGGACTCTACAAGGCTACGGCTATACTTACACAATATTTTAATATTTCAAACCTATATATATTTTAGCAATATCTAGAATGAAGACTTATAACTTCCTACACTTTGATTTGGTCTTCTACAAATGTCACTCATCCAACTGAAGAGATTTGACTTTTGCACCTTGATTACATGCACCTGGATCTACTTCCTTCTAATGATGGGATCACGGTCCTCTTTGCATAATTACACGAGTGATATTTAACTTTTGACAAGAATTTAGCTTAAAACCTGCTGAACTTACAATCTTACAACTTAGCAATCCGAAAGTTTTAAACCAAAAATATGACAAATGCAACATTTACATTTGAACTTGAACAAAGCTGCATATAGGGATCTTCTGAATCCCAACTTGTAATTGAACCCCATTCGAACTCAGAATTCCTACTTGGGAAATCAGAAAATTTCAGAGCCCGAAATTGAAAATCAAACATGACCGCGCCCGTCGTTTGGTGAAAGATAAAAACCCGGCAGCTTTGTTGGTGATAGCGCTTATGAACTTTGTGCTAATTTACCTTTATTTGCTCTATGCTGTCCACCTGCTGTGTGTGAACCTGCTCCTGCGCTGCCTCTGATCATTATGTATGCACAGTTATGCTAATGTTGCTAATGTAAAGAAAGGGAGAAGCGGAATCATGTTCTCATTGCCAATATTAATATATATACAATATAATAATATATCCTTATTATTATTATATGTATGCACTTTTACATTATTCAATGTAAATACTGGGTAAGATGGTCCTTATACTTATTATTGAATATATATTATATTATTATACATTATAAATATATGAACGCATATCACAGAAATAAAATAGATGAAGATGCTCGGAGAGTATAGCCTGAGAAGAAAGGAAATGCGATGTTGTGTGGTTGCCGTGGAAACACAAATGGTAGCCATACTTGCTCCTGTGAGTGGTGCAATGAGGAGTGAAAAGGAGAGAGAAGAGAAGATGGAGAGCTGATAACTGATAAATGTGAATACATTATTCCACTCAAATAGCTCTTCAATTGGCTTTGCTTCCAACGTTTACTACGCAAAAATTAGGTTCAACAACTAATACTTGAAATTTTGGAATTTCACAAACATTGTTGTATGTAGGAAGGCCTATATGCATATAAAGCACAGGAATTATACCACAATGACTATATAGAGGTACGTTGATCTAATTATCCATACTTATAAGTAATGACACAGTATAATATCCCAAACTGTCTCAAAATGGAACCAGTTACCAGTTCAAGTAGTTTCAAGCCTACCTTTGGGTTTGAAACAAAAAAAAAGAAAAGTAAAGAAAAAGTCGTCTGGAAAAACCATAATATCTCTCACTCTCTTCCCTCATCAGTGTGATATCCACTTGGAGTTGGCCAATTAATGGACCAGAAATAGAATTAGACGCAGTGTTAGCCTTGAACACGTGTCATTCAGCTTCATAATCATGTGCAATACTGTGACATAATGTCAATCATCCTGGTGCAATATTTTCTGTCCATATAACAGCTGTAAATAAGAGTGTTATTTGTATTAAGACTATAGGAGGTTTCTATATAACATATTTTTTTATGAGAGTTTTTTTCTAAGTTATCTGTTTCTTTATTATTATACTTCTGGACCTAATCTGTGTTGCAACGTTGCAATTTACCCATTGTGGGACAAATAAAGGTTATCTTGTCTTCCATATGATCTTTCGCTAGTTCTAATGTTAGATCAAGATCATTCTAAAACCATTCAGGAAAACTTTCTCCTATTTATACGTTTTGTTTTTTTCAGTATTGATACTTCTCCAACTGAGCATTTAGTTTCTATATTAAATTTAGTCCTACCTTTAAATGACATTTAATCAACCTGATTAAGACCTGATTTTGTCATTCTTTTTGTATGGAATCCAGGGGAACGTTTAATGGCCTGCCAGGCGCCGAACACCAAACCATTTCCCTTTGCAAGTTATGATATCCATTGCAAAATGATTAAGTCGGTAAAATCAAACACTCATTTCATCTTGCCCAAATCCACCCCAAGTGCCCAATCCATCCATCCTGTCTATTCTTCCAAGCTCTGCCTTTTATTCCACATATATGCCCTCTCCCCGCTGCACTGATACGAGCACACAGGCACTTTGTTGCAACATCAGTGCGCCGTGGACTGGATCTATCGAGACCCTGGCAGGGCAAGAGCAGACAAGACGAAGAAGGAGGAAAGGGGAGAAAAAAAAACTTTGTTCCATCCAGCGATTCATTTCAATAAGCTGTTTCCCAGTGGAGCAGCAGAAGGATGTGGAGAGGAGGAGATGGTAATGCATGAGAAGAAAGCATTAGAAGAGCCAGGAATGGAGAGGGAAAGGCTGTGAGCGTGTGGAGAAGAGGGAGTCACGAGAAGAAAAAAATGTGGAAAATCAAGAGACGGGGGAGCGGGGACTGCACAGAAGGCTGGAGTTTTAACACAAGTTTAAAGGGATGCATAAAGTAGGTTAGCTTGATGTCTCATTTTGGGAATCCCTATATTATGCAAAAGTGCTGCGTCAACAACTTATTTTGCGCTTAAGAAATTTGAAAAAAATAGCTCAGAAGTCTCATTTTGATAAATTCTGTCCAAATTGACATCACGACAAAGCTTTACAATTTAGACTAAAGCAGCTCGGTGGGGGAAAAATAAGACAACCTAAACACAGTGGATTGTAGCCGTGGGTTAATTTCCATCCATTATCCTGCATTCAGTCTCACAAACACACTCTTTCATACACCGCCTCCAGTCTACGCTACATACTGGAGGCAAGGTGGGTGGATCGTCTTGCTCAAGAACAGAGGCAGTAGCACTATAGCCACTGCTCATTTCATCTGAGCAAAGAAACATACAGTATGTTATATGGTAAGTTAAACCAGGCCCACGTAACTTCATAAAACATAAGAAAAAAATGAATCAAAGCACATCCTGTCCCAGCTGGGATTAGGCGGCCCCGCGGGACGAGGATGGAAATCACAGTCGCTACGACGACAAAGAAAAGTCATAGAGGACGCTGCGATATATAGTCACTATCCTCACCAACATCGGAAAAGTTTGCACACTTTGGGGTTCATTTGAAGGTTGTCAAAAGGATGGCCAATAAGACAAAAGGGTTTGGTTCAGAAGTTATTGTGATGCAGCCACTAAGGGATCATCTCACAATGGGTTGAAGCTGAAAAGACGTAATGTTTTTCGTCTTTTTGTTGCTTTGAAGCTTCAATACATCGTTGTGGCAGTAATTGTTTTGAAATGCTAAAAAACTGTCTCTGCAACGAGCATTAGGCCAACATTAGGCGGCAGGTGCGGCGCGGAGCAAGGGGAGTGCGTACGGGGGAGCACGGCGCAGTGCGGCCCGTGCGCGACCCGTGCGCGACCCGTTTGCGACCCGTTCGCGACCCGTGCGCGACCCGTGCGCGACCCGTTCGCGACCCGTGCGCGACCCGTACGCGACCTGTGCGCGACCCGTGCACACGGAGCGTTGTGATCACGGCCCCGCACCCTGCACTGGCCACGGCGCGCCGTGGACCATGTGGATTAAGTAAACAAACATGCGCAACAGGTGACATTATTTGGAGAATTCATAACTTCTACTGATAAACTTACCAAAGGATGTTCAGGGATGTTCACTAGAGGTGAGCAGGTCTATCAAGCTTCTATTGTTTTATCAACGCGTTAACATTTTATGTGAAGCCTGTGAAGTCTTTCGTCTTTTGAGGGGGGGAGGGGGTCCAGAGAGAGACGAAAAAAATTACATCATCTCAACTTCAACCCATTTTGAGATGATCCCTAAGTGTTCTAAGATAATGACACCTTCAGGTTGGTGGGAGTGCTCTAACTACTGAGCCACTGCTGCTCACACTGTAATACATTTCATGTTCTTGGTATTAGCTGCAATATTGTTTGAAATATTTCCCGGGTATATTTACCAGGTTATGTAATAAAATAAATAATAAACTTAACCGTGTATGTGAACAGAAACGTGTTCCAATAGTGGCACATACTGTATATAATTCCACAATATTATAAAAATGAAAAAGAACTATGGTGTGTTTATTAAGTATTTAAAGAATGTAAGATTGATTTTAAATTCCATAAACATGACCAATCTGCGTCCCCAGATACTGTACATCAAATTGCTTTTACTGATAACAAATATAATGTTCTTAAATACCAAAACATTGGACATGAAGGCCAAGTTGTTGATGGTATAACTTTGTGTTTTAGTTCTCAAGATGATCATCCAATCAGAAATCAAATTGAATGAGGCTCACGCACCTCTCAGTTGGGTTCCAGTTTCAGTGCTGATATGCAGTTGGTTTGGTTTGTTGGACGTGTCCTCTATAAGCAGATTGTGGCCCTGGCAACCAAGGATCAGTCACGGTTCCTTTAGACATCGAGTTACTGTTGGAGGTTACCGTTGTTTCTCATGTATGATTTGCTTTGTAGTAGAGCAACAAAAATCCGGGGCATCCAAAACACTGAGGTCATGTCCAGTTAATTTCTGAGAACTGGGTAATTTGATATTGATATTGTAACTAAACACTATTGCATTGGCCTACCTATTGTATTGAATTTGGGAGAATATTCATAGCCGGAAGTCAATTTTGGATTAAGGCCGTTCAAAATTGGCAGCGGCTAAAGGCGTGCACATTCAGCCTATTGTATGCTGTACACAACATGTAACACAAGCTTTGAGTAAAATATAGCATTGTTATTTATAGTGTTGCGTTACACTGAGCAAACAGATGGTAAGATGAAGGGGAAAAAACTGTCAAGAACAATTCCTTTGGATCTAAAGTATACTCTGAAGACACTGACTCCCAAATGAGCAGGCCTTGCGAGAGCTGAGTGCACTAATGAGCACTTTTCAATTAAGTATCAGACGGCTACAACGTGCCCAAAGCTTCGACTCTCGAGGGACGAAACAAGACATCCAAAATCAAAGCCAACTGCAAACTCAAAATACATGTCAACATTTTTTTTTTTTTTAAAGCTAGCTAGAAGAGATAAAGGACAAGTATCTCAGGGTTCATGAGTTCAAGGTTCAGAGGTATTCTGGACATATTGCACCTGCAGGAGGCTTTAGGTGGACCTCAAGAATAGGGTTTGGTATTGTAAACATAGAATAATGCTATATACTCTCTAGTGCAGTGGTTCCCAAAGCGAGACATGCGCTGGGGCTCACAAGATGACTTGGAAGATGTTGATTTTACAATGATGTCACTGTATTTAATGTGTATATATATATATATATATATATATATATATATATATATATATATATATATATATATATATATATATATATATATATATATATATATATATATATATTAAAAACAATATACCGTAGAAGAATGGCCTCAAATGACTTAATACTCCACTTAAATACCGCATTTTCCGGACTGTAAGTCGCACATTTTTTCATCGTTTTGGCCGGGGACAAACTGCGACTTCTTTTAATATACTCACTTATGTGATATCATTTGTTATTTTCACACTTGCAACCACATTTCATATTCCAGTGAAACTTATGCATGTTTTTTCTTCTCCATTATGTATTTTTTGGCTGGTGCGACTTATACTCCGGTGCGACTTATAGTCCGGAAAATACGGTAAACACAATTAAACCTGATTCTAAATGTTTTGCAACTTCAAATTATCACGGATGACAATTTCATTTAGCAGTGGGGGGTCCCAGCTCGATTGCATTGGGGGGCTTGGTTGCCGCGGGGGTCTCGGCCTGAAAAGTTTGGGAACCCCTGCTCCAGTGCATATATGTTGTAATTATCATTATCTAGAATTATAAAACCAAGAAGAAGAAAAAAGTTAAATTGTTGCTTTGAGACCGAGTAAAACCTCATAACTGAAAAAAGACCTTTTCCGATAGCAGCTTTCAACACTGACATTGTTGAAGGTTCCCAATCCCCCTTGTACCCCTTTTTCCACCAAGCTGGTTCTGGTGCCAGCCATTTTCTAGTTCAGAATCATCTCTAAACCAGTCCAGAGCATCAGCTAGTTGGAAAAGTGGTATTAGCTTATGGCCTAGGACTCCTAACTTGCTTTTGGGTAAGGCTTTTACAATTGCTGTATAAATGTGGGGCAATGATATTCCCAAGTCTATGGCAGATGACTAATGCTAAAGTGACAACTCTTTAAAAAGCCATTTAACATTTCATATCTCCACAGAGAATTTAATTTTCTCAAACAATGGGACAAAACACAATGCATAAAAGTTCTCATCAAAAACACATTTACTTCATATTGGTGTTTAGGTGCAATTAATGTCTGGTGACAAGTGAGTCTAAATCACTAAATCATTCCCCATGACTCTTGAAAACAACATAATCAATACTTTGCTGAACAGAGAAGCAAAACATTTCCAATACTTTCTGTTGTATAAATAGACAGCTATACTGAATTAGTCGATGGGATTTTAATTGGGATACATTTTCCATACATTTAAATAGTGCTTGGAGCTAATAGTGTGGCACTGGAAATAGGAAGTTGATGGCAGTTGGTGTCAAAGAAGATTGTTGTAGTAGTAGTAGTAGTAGTAGTAGTAGTAGTAGTAGTAGTAGTAGTAGTAGTAATTAACCGTTGTTAGTAAAAAGGCCTTGAGGTTTATAATGAAATGAAGAGAGAAGAGTCCAACCACATCGATACATTCCTGAGGTAGTCCAGTGATGTATTATGACAATTGAGCAAGGATTTTCTAGTCAGTACTATTCAGTTGTTGACATTGACCTCCATTTAACACACACCAAAGTTTGTTGGGGAAGTCTGACCAAACCCACACATGGAGAGAACATGCAAACGTGCACTCGCTACAGAACATGAGGTAATTGATGAATACAGAATACTTCAAGGCTAAGTCTATATTTAGCATGTTAAAATCTACATTGGTGTAAATTAGGCTGACTGAAAATCCTATGAGGTATAACAACAAAATCCAGAGCTGATTAAATGTATTTAACAAGGTCTAAACTATAGGTCTAGTCCTTGACTACATCCAAATCTGGACTAATCCAGAGCCAATATAAGTCTAAAAAAACATGGACATAATAACTAAGGCCAAATATGAAACTAAACTAAACAGGGCCTAAACCAGATTTAAAGGTAAACATGCACTTGAACTACATCTGAACATGTCTACAGCTTACCGTGGAATTAGCATTTCTCATGTAAAGCTGAACCATACCTGGTACACAGGGTTAGACCTAAAATGGGTATCAGTGTGTGCCTCCACTTACCCGATGATGGGATGCTTGAAGCCCAGTTTGGCCGTGGTCTGCTGGATCTCCTTCTCCAGCCAGGCTTGAGGTCGGACCAGGTACTTGACAAACTGTGAGACCCACCAAACAGAGGGGTCGCCATGGAGCCTATGTAGCCGGGGGGCCAGGTCCTCGGGTATGGCCAAGGGCAGGTATGGCGGGCGAGGGTGTAGACTGTCCACGATGGGCAGCTCCACCACCTGGACGTCCTTGTCATGGGCTTCTCCTAGAAGGGAATATGAAGTTAGTATTTTACTTCCATCATAACAATTATTTCTGATATTTGCAGTGATTCTGTGACATTATTGAAGAAAAAGCCAAAGCTTCTCTATCAAGCTACCACATTAGCTTTCCTTAGCTCAGTGCTAAGTAGGGATGGTCTGTTTTTTTTCAGCCATTACAGATATCGGCTGATGAATGTGTAAGCATACAGACACTTTTTCTATTTTCATTCACAGTTCACATCTGATGCACTGAGGACAAACTGTAATGAGGCGAAGGCACAGGGAGATGAAGGCAACTTTGACCGATACCAATACCTAAAAAGAACAAGAATACAATATTGATACTACTGATGTACTGTCCATCCCCCAAAACAATAACAAAAACAAACACAAAGCAAAAGTGAAAGCACATGATTCTCTACCATCAGCTGTAAAGTAAAAGTTACCTTATTTTGTACAGAGCTTACAATGAGCAAGGGAAGTTTAGAAGGTGGCAGTGACATGACTTAAAGGTCATTTACAATAAGCTAAGTCCCAGGATGGTCTACTATAGAGGCTTTAAGCTGGTGCACTAGTGCCTTTAGCAATTGCCTACGGACTCTTGTATGAAGGACAAACAGACATACTACTGTGTACAAAACACTAAAGAGTAACAAACAACCTCTGACACAACATTTACTTTAACCTAATACTGTGGTACATTGATATCTCTCAACAAAATTTACAACTGGTTTATTTTAATTAACAACAACATAAATTCTCGGTTGAGATTTTAAATGCACAGCTTGTTCAAATGTGTTTAGGTTACTAATTTGCCAAGGCCATTGTTTATTTGACTTGGCCACCCACAATACAGGCAATACATAAAACCACACTTTTACTATTCATGCCTCGATATACAAACAGGTTAAGCCAAATACACAGAGGGCCAATATTGTATTTTATGATTCATAAACAACTCTCCAGGTCTCCATTGTTGCCCTCTCTGTAAGACCGAAAGCCCCATGCTCGTCCTTGCTTGGAGGCCAAGTGTTCAGCCTCTAAACCTGAAGGTTGAGCTATGCCACGGGGGCAGAGCCGGACACTGGCAGGGGGGCATGGGGGTCTTGAAGCCGCTCCCCTTTTAAGCACTACAAGTCTAGGTAAAAATATAGGAAGTTGCTAAGTTGCTCATCAGACTACAGTTAGGAATTACAAGGTTTTCAAATTCGGAAAAAGACAATACAAAATCTAAGTAAAAAAACAAAACACACTGAGCTATCTCAACCCACCAGAAGGGATAGCGCTGGCAGACTTAAGATCACATTCAGTTCTAAAATCCATTTGCTTTGTTGCTAGGATAATGCTCGCTAGCCAGAACAAAGCCAGGGGTTTTATTGACAGTGTGCAGAATGAAATAACAAAAGGCAATGTAAGCAAGCACTATGGTTGTTGGTTCAACTCTCAAAAAGGGTGTTACTGTGTAATCTCCATGTCATCCCCTGGTACTTCAGTTACAGCTAGTCCTCCAACTAGGTACTCCGGATCTGGTCAAATACGGAGAAGGTAAACTATGGTGAATTTTGTATAAGAATGTAATGCTTTTTCCCCCTAAATGACCTGGGTAACTAGATGTAAACAGTGGGTACATATACATAGCCAGAAAAATAAATAAAATGATAAGATAACTCAATAATTAAATGTGATTATTGGTGTGAGAATCATCAATAGCACCTAGAGACAAGTGTCAGCTGATTTGTTTGAATAACTGTTTCATCAATATTAAAATAACTCTCTTAATTAGAAAGAAATCATATTATTCAGTTTAATGGCATTTTAATAATCTGATTACTAAACTATGCACATGAACAGCCAGGGATAAAAAAGTAGGTGAGATATTAGCTTAAACAGGGTTTCTTAGGCTATCCATGGGTTTCAGAATAGCAAGAAATTAGGACTGTTGCCATAGCGATTAACAGTATAAACAAAATAGTATATATTTTGAATTGTAGAAAGTCCAACTGCTGGATATAACAGGATGCAGAAACCCATGAAAAGGTACCCATCTTATGAACCAAGTCCCTGGATAGTTCAGGTGAGGAGTACCAAGCCGGTCGTTTGGTTCACAGATATATTTATTGCCTCGACATCAAACCCAAATCTTCAACGCTGCAGACAGTAAAGCGCTCATGGAACCTTCTCCGGACATCGAGCAAGGTTCACAATAAGGAGCACCCAGCTCGGGGGGAGAACATCCGGAGAAACTACGCCATAATCAAACCCGCAACCGTCTACCCTTGAAATACTTTGCCACCATAACACAACTTCTGATGGGAAAATCCCAAAATGTATAGTACATTTCCGCTTCTAGTCAAATCTGGGACACATCTTCCATTTTGATTTTACATAATGACATAATGATTACCGACTGATGCTAATATCGTCACAAACTCTTCTACTATACATCATAAAAGATTGCATGATGAGTGAGTTAAAATGGTCTATTCAGAATATCTTTATAAAAAATATAAAAAAAAACACATAAGCTAGCGTGTGCCTGGGGATGGCTCGGAATATAAATCGCTACAGGCATCAAATATTGAGCTGAAAAAATATTCCCAGGCCTGTCTTATATAACTGCAATTCCATGAATCGCATAACGAAGAAATGGTCTCGATATTAGGAATATGGCGCATGTCTTCATCGCACTAATTAGATCAAAATTTCACTCCAAAGCGGGAGATGCGCACGTATCCCCTGCACGTGGCACGGCTCAGACGGTGTGGATGTCAAGCAGAATAGCAAATAATGTGTGATATGTAGTGATCCCGATGAATAATGTATGAGATTTTAGCAACAAGAGAAGCCACAGTGACAAACTATGCAGCAGGCCCAAGCGTTCAGAATATACAGTGCGTTTAACCACCACCACCACCACCACCACCACCACCACCACCACCACTACTACTACTACTACTACTACAGATACTACCACAGATACTACCACTTCTAATACCAGTACAACAGCATTAAGGCCAACAGATCCTTCTATTGTGACAGTGTTCCAGCAACTACTATGTAATTACTACTCCGTACTACTACTACACACCGTTTCTACAATAGCAACTTCTAAATCTTATGTATTCCATAAGATACCCGACAATGTGGCTATTAATTACACCTGTAATCATGTTTCTACAAATTACTACAAAAAAAAAAAAATCTTCTATCACTAACTAAAACTACCACTACTACCATTACTTCTACCACTACCAGTACTAACACAAAAAATAGAAACATCTTAAAAAGGAACTGCTACTGCAAGATTGGACTGAGAAAATATAACTAAGACTCCATTAGCTGTTGCTTTAAAAAAAAAAAAAAAAAAAATCTTCAAACAAATATGAACTACTTGGAACTGAGTCGATTCTAGTAAATAAACCAAAGTGTGTTCAAACTCCTCAAATCAAGATCCATATTCCATATCCCAGTAAAGCAAATCAACTAATTTTTCAGTACGTTTGCTCAGGTATTTTGCTCCTTCAACCATCTTCAATACAATAATATATTTCATTGAATACCACTTTTGACTTGATGAAGTTAGAGTCGTCCTTTTGTAGTGCTTAAAATGCAACATCGACTTGCTTTAGAATTCTCTCATAAGAATGTAATATCAGAAGAGAGAAGCTCAAAAGACTACACCCTTCTCTCCATCAAATGAGCGCTTTGATCAGCAGACTATTGTTCCACATGAAGACGACGTTTCCCCCTCTGCAGCCGAGCGTGGCTGCAAAAATGCTCCGCTCGCTAAAGCCTGGCCAGAACGTGGAGTCTAAATTGGCAACAAACTACTGCCAGAGACAAACAGGGGGAAGATGGCAGCAAGCTAGAGCTGTGGTTCGGGTAAAATTCCAAATCAACATTAAATTATTCTGTCTCAACTTTTAATTTTCATTTACAAGAAGAGATGAGCGGTATTGGCAAAAATGAAAATCTCACATCTCAAGAGTGACATGAGATCTCACTCATAGCTATATTTTTACTATCCTGATAATGATAATCAGATCTTTTTTCAATTATCTTGGTGACAGAGGTTCAAAAATGGGATGGAATGTACATTCAACATAGAAATGTATAATGGACATTTGTTACAAGTTTTTACATAGTTTTTGATAGCTGGAACAAAGGCTTAATTTGTAGTTAATTATTAAGTGGTACGATAGTTGACAAAAGTGACCACCATTTCTTTTCATTTCTCTAGACTTAGTATGACGAATGTGATAATGTGATTTATGAACAGAAAGATAAAACACAAAGTCTCTTCTCTCACCGCTTTTGTCACTAGAGACTTATTGGGAATCCAAGAACGTAACCCAATTGAGAGTACACGTTTAAAGTTTTTACATCAACCATGTGTCCCATGAGTTATTAGAAACAATAAGTACCATACACTTCCACCTGTGAGAGTACAGCAACACCTGACTAAGAAAGATACTGAATTCACCTACAGAGCAATTCCATTCTAAAATTCATTTTCAACAGTGGGGCATTTAATGTGGGAATTGAACCCAGGGTTTTCTTAGCGTGACGCTAACGACTTGACAGCTGTGCAACAATTCATCCAAACTTCCATCCCTGTGGCGTTTTCATACACATGGCTAATTGCTTTTACCATTAATCAAAACTTAAATCCTCGTTAGATTCATGCGGACAAAATACAAAATGACATTGTGTGTAATTGCATACATCTATTTTAATATCGACTCTCTGCTGTTTCATTTTCTCATTTCCAATTTACAACATTGGGGAGCTGCTCGGCCCCATAACATTTCTGCTTAGATTTCCTCCCCCCAAGCTATACGTTTCATTGGATGACATTGTGAGAGGTGGATATAGTGCACCTCTCGTATCTGACCTCCTGGGGGAGACCCTTATGAGAAAGACAGACACAGACACGGCCAAGGAGCACGGCCATTTGCACAATAAAAACACCAACATAACCAATCAATAATGAAGCTTGTTGCTGTATTCACATGAGGAATGTAAAAATATCCTGATTATACCATATAAACTACAGCAAGATAATTCATATATGGTTTGAAATAAACTTTGTGTACAAGATCTTTGATATGGCATGTATATATCTAGCCATCTATCCATCATTTCAGAATATATGCAACTAACTAAGTTAAATACCCTCCCCTTTCGTTATTCAATATGGCAACAGGGTGTAACACACAAACAATGGCATGAATGAAAGAATCTGGTGAAGGTGTATGAATGTAAAAACCCAGAGGAGCTTTGTGGAAAGCCACAAGATGAGGAGTATCTGTAAGATGTCCATACATGGGTTTCAAAGTTTCAAAGGAAAATGTAACAATACTAGACCATGTCAGGTGTCAGATGTGACATTTTCCAGACACATACATGATTTGACGAAACATTATAGGAAATATGAAGGCAAGGAAGTTGAATGTACTTGATGGACTGAATCAATAAACTCTGCTTGTACATCCCACAATGAAGTAGCTAGAACCGCTAAAGCACATAAAAGGCCAGTTTGAGGCTAATTGACTGGATATTAAATGCATATCCAGTGACTAATCCAGTGTTTGCATTTCTCTGTGGCGCAGGAGCCTGGGAGGATGTTGTTGCCCACATTGTTAACACAACAGGCGTGACCACAGCATTAGCTACAGCTGAGGGTTAGCGGTGCTTTTCTGTGTATTACAAGTCTATGCTGGGATGGCCAATGAACGATAAAAAATGCAGAAGGTAGGAGGAATGTTTTATGCATTTGATATTTAGGGACAATGCAATACTGGTACAATAAACTACTACTACTGCAATTGTTAAATCACTGCAGATTAGAGATCAATAAAAAAGAAAATCACGGCTAATGCCAATACCTATTGACAGACAGCGCTGTCGATATTTTAGGGCCAATATGTTGGGCCGATTGATACTTTCCCCCAAATATATTAATATATTCATTCTTTACAACAAACAGAACGTCAGAACACATTTGGCCCTCCATTTTGCACCGAGCAATCACCTCACTCCGTCCCGACATGAGCCTCCTGTCACAGAGCACAAACTCGATACTTACAGTTTAGTGGGAGGAAAGACTTGCAGTAGCCCATGAGCTAAAAATAAAAGTCTTAGTCTTTGTGGCCACACTCAGGTGAAACGTACAGGTTAAGGAGCGAAATGCTTGGGCTCCTGAGATACCTGCTGTAGAAGGGTCTCTCCACAAAGCCACAAGCAGCATTATTTCATCAATGTGCAACATCTAAATTGCTAGCGCGTTTGCTTCTTGTAGCACAGCAGTTAATACAAAACAGTGGCGTGTCTTATCACAATTATGCACACGACACTCAGATCTATGTGTCACTGTCGGCAGGTGAATATGGACCAGTGGATTCACTCTGTCACTGCATCCAACAGATCAGTGTGCAGACGCAAAACAACTTTCTCCAGCTAAACTCAGACAAGACTGAAGTTATTGTCTTTGGCTGACGGAAACAAAGAGAAAGTGTTAGCGGTCACCTCCAGAGTCTCACTCGCTCTAAAATCTGTAAACAAAGTAAGACATTTAGGAGTAATAATGGACTCAAACCTGAATTTCAATATTTACATCAATTCAATAATATCAGTAGCTTTTTTTCTGTCTGAAAATATTGCCAACATTAAAATTATAGTGTCTAAACCAGACTTGGATTAGACTTTTGTAACGGCCTGCTCACTGGCCTCTCCAAACGAGCTGTAAAACAGCTGCAGTACATCCAGAACGCTGCTGCTCGGGTCCTGACTAGAACCAGGAAGTACGATCACATTAGTCCTGTTCTCAGGTCTCTGCACTGGCTCCCTGTGGCTCAGAGAATAGACTTTAAAGCAGCTCTGCTTGTGTACAAGTCTCTCCATGGCCTAGCACCAAAGTACATCTCGGACATGTTAGTGCCATATGAACCATCTTGGACTCTGAGGACCTCAGGGACCTCTGAGAATCTGTGTTCCAGTTCGATGGGGCAAAGACAGGCCCCCGGCTGTGTTTAAATCTAAGATAAAGACTGCTTTGTTTAGCCTCGCCTATGACCAAAATACTTTTATTTGTTTAATATTTTAGATACCACGTTAATGTGTGTTTTTCTTTACTTATTGTGACTTACACTGTATTGTGTTTTTTATGTGTTTTTAACGTTGTAAAGCACTTTGAATTTCACTCTGTACGATTTGTGCACTGTAAATCAAATTTGATTGATTGAATTGAAGATGTAAAGGGACCTTAAAGTGACATATGTAAAAAGCCATTTTTATGCAAGGGAGCAACAACATGGATCTATAGGAGCCCGGGATGGTGAGACAGGGGCCCGAGCAAGACGTTAGATAACGGGGAAGGACACTTGAAAGGCAGTGGAATGAGACGGGGCCAACGCCGCGAAGATAAGAAAGAGGGGAGCCCAGGAGAGAGCCAGTCAAATGAACCGATATGAGGAAAATGAAGAGAGGAAAGCGCGAGAGGAAAAGGAGAGAGCAACAAGATCAAGGAGAGGGAGTGAGAGACAGAGGGGGAATAAATAGACAGAGAGAAGAACAGTAGGAAGAGAGAAAGAAAAGGGAGAGAGAAGGAGAGTAAACAGAGAGCAATGAGATGGAAGGGAGGAAGAGATGGTAGAGAGAAGGAAGGAGACGGGTAGAGTGAGAAGGAAAACAAAGAGAAAAAGAGAGAGGAGGGAGAAATAGAAGGAGACAGAAGAAATAAATAATATAAAAAAGGGGAGAGGGGGAGAAATAAGGGAAGAGAACAGAGAAGAAAGGGCCAGAAAATTAAGAGATTGAATGAAATTTTAAAAATGAGCAGGAAGACAGAGGCGAGGGATTACGGAAGAGGGAGAGCAAAAAGAGGAAGAGATGATTGAGAGAAGGAGGGAGAAGGGGGGTGGGGTGAGAGCGAGTGAGGGAGAAAAAGTAAAGAAAAGGAGGAAGACAGAAAAGGAGAACAAAGAGAGAGAGACTAGTAAGAGGGAGGAGAGAATGAGGGAGAGATAGATGAGAAAAAGTACAAAAACAAGAGTGAAAGATAGTAGAAAATAGAGGGAAGGAGGAGAGAGAAGCTAGAGAGAAGAGAGGGGGAACAGAGAGAGAGAGGGGGAGTGAGGAGAGAAAGGAGGGAGAGGTAGAGAGACATATGGCAAATGGGAGAGAGAGTCTACATTTATAAAACAGAAAAGAGTGCTCCAAGTGAGGTCCCGCACTGCAAGTCCTAGAACTAAATCATAACATATCTATATTTCACCAATGTCTGTTAAACAATGATCTCTGGGTGACTGCTAAGGAACCCAAATGCATTCTGGGATATAAATAGTTTTAGACACTGCTCCCGGTGCCACTGGGCTTCCCTCACATACGCTCCCAATGCTGCTCTAACAAGACAGACGACAGCTCATATACCCACAATACTACAAAATACTTCAACTCTCAAAGATGTGTGCACAAATGCACTTAAGCGCACATGATGAAATCCACTTCCTGCCTGAATCTCGGTGAGGAGCAACTGGCCAGAGGATTATGTTTGTTATAGGTTGATGGGGGGAATGATGGTATCTAAAGTGAACACACCAGAGGCATAAAAACTCCATTCAGAGTCAAAAATTACTACTTTCGGTACTATAAGTGAGAAATATGTTCTTTGCTACTGCTACTTATGCTTCTACTAGGAGATTATATGGCTCAAATCCATATTGCACTTTACTTGATGAGGTTCTTTAAGTGTGTCGATTAAGTGCTGATTATTCATTCACTCGCCGTGGCTGTAGAACCATGTATGGGACATAAGGTATAGACAGTATAGACAGGATAGAGTGGGATTCATACTGTCAGCAGTCCCTTTATGTGATCACTCCATAACTATTATTATTGTGACAGCACCTGCTTGTCTCTGCAGTTGTTATCATCTTGCCTGGGATCTTTCATATGTCGTTAAACTTTTCGTGCATGGAGACAAACAGGTCACTGTAAGAATGCATGTTTGTCCTAGCAAAGATCTTGAGATGGGGCCCCCACTGCTCCGGACTGTTGCCCCAGGAGCATTGAAGGATGGGTCAAATGCAGAGGACAAATATGGGAACAATAAAGTGTACCTTTAGGAACATTTAATCTTAACTTATCAGATAAAAAGATATCAGAGTAAATTTTTTGCTTAACTTAATTATTTGATTTCATAATATATGTTTAACACGTGAACCAAATTGAACAGAGACAACTCCAGAACCAACTCACATTTTTGTATCCACAACCTGGAGCTGAACCAGCAGAAGGCAGCGTACCATGACTTAAAAGTGCATCTATTAAAGACAGATCAGAGCGAGAGGAGAGTAACCCAGCTGAGGGTCACGCGAGTGGGTTGCGTATCATTGCAGCGTTTGTTGCCACATAAACTGCCTGCCAAAAATGTTTGTATGAAATAGTATTATCCAGTACACAGCCAAAGCTAGTGTGAACTAAAATACTTGAAATACTAGGCACACAACTAGAGGACTGAATGGGCATCACTGACACTGCCTTATACCAAATGTATTGCTACAACTACTACTCCTATACTATACCTATCATTAAGATCATTGAGCTGATCGGCTTAAAAGGTGAAAATAAAGGGAGACCTTCAGGATCCAGACTATAATAGACTTTTGTCTTTTTTGTAACAAACTCATCTGCCCTTCTGTATTTTTTAGTCCAGGTAATATCTTTGCTTACTGTTTTGTTCACACTGTTGTTTTCGTTTACAGTGCCATACAGTCATTCATAATCTTATCTACGTTTTTATTGTGATCATAGATCATGAATCTTGTAAATCTATATGTCTTAGGTATTTTTACGTCATAAGTCATAAAGTCAGTTATGTAAAAAAATCCTAAATCACATGACCCCACAATAATTTCAAAAGGTAGTCAACCAGTGTTAAGCATCATTTTACTCTTAAGCCCTGAAGAGGTGTGGAAACATTTTCATTTAGCTTCACTACTGCTTACAATTATGTACACAGTACGTGTTCTGCTATTCTCTGTTCCTCACTATCTATACAACTATTATCACTGTTAGGTATCCACCACATGATTCTAGGCTTACAAAATTAAATGCAATTGAATTCAAATAATTATTACAACTTCTAAATTATTTCAACATAATTTTCCTTATTTCAAGCCAGTTTTTTATCAATCGGGCATAGAAATTGCACTTGCAGAATTGCAGAAAAGATTTCAGGCTAATTATCCCAAATCCAAACAGAAATGTCATGATGGGGGTGCTTTCTCCAATCACATCACAGCGATTGTTGGCATTGAGAACACAAACCTACTGCTAACGTTAGCCTCCTGCCAAAAAGCTTTAACTGAAATTGCATTGTCCGTATCACAGCCAAAGAAGTCTAACTTTGTTTTCGCTGTGGTGGCACAAACACGGAGCTGGCAGTGGCTTTTATACTGTGGCCAGTCCTGTAGTTTATTTAATTACATAGAGCCACTAATCACTGAAACGTCGAGGAGCAAATTGCCTATGTCTGGATACTGTTCAAAAGGTACCAGTACCGTACGGAAAAAACTGCTAACTAATAGTACCAAATAAATGCTGGTACATAAAAAAGGTAGATGACACACTTTAATGGGAGAGCATCATAAAAAGAACCACACATTTTCTTTCCAGACATAACTACATTATGCATTTAGATGAACCAACAATCCTCTGGTTAGTGGGTGAACACTTGGCCACTGTTGCTTGACTTATTGCCACTTTGCCTGATTTTGGTAGTCAGAGCAACTCTCAGTGCTGATTATCATGATACTAGATTGATTTATTTTTCAATAAATATTTTTGGGCTCAATATTTAGATTTTTGCACAAGAACTTATTCTTAATTAATAACATTTCAGTTGCTAAGGGAGAATAATATGACTCTTCATGGATAATATTCATCTGCTTGTGTTTCCCATTGTGCCATATCATCATTATTTTTATTTTAATTATGATAGCATTTTTTTCAATACAATTTGGTTCATAAGCATTGGCTACTCTGCTAAAAAGGGCCTCAGGATTATTGTTTTCATTTTCTGTAGCAATATGTCACACTTCAATATGTGACAGGCCTATTGACAACTGCATGTAAGTTAGTCCGCCCCAGGGCAGATTTGGCCTGTCATCAAGCACGTGCACTGAATGAATAGTGCCAGTGACTTCACATGTTCAAAAAGCACTGGCAATTGAAGGTGCATTACACCATAAACGACTCATGTTCCTTCCTTACCAGACCAGTGTCCCGTGGAGGCTCCGGAGCGGTCAGTGCAGGTGTTGCTCACTGGCAGGAACACGGTTTCCCAGCCTCCAGGCGCGTACCTCCAGTTGTGAGACTCCAGGATGAGGGTGCGCTGGGTCCCGTAGGCGATCATGAAGCAGTAGACCACGTGGTGCAGCTGGCAGCCATACCCGCAGCCTTTGTTTATGTTGCAAACCAGCTTACGGGCCTTGCTGCAGTCTGGAGGGTTCTGAGGAGAGAAACGGAAGAACATATGAAGCCTGCGTGAATTCAGCCTGGAAGACCTAACTCCATCTACGTCCACTGCTACGCCAGGGCCACCTGCTCCCCAGCTCAACCAACGCACTCAAGCCGGGCGTCCGCCTGTTTGTCCGTGAGAGTCGGATTCCTCCTTCGCGCGGAACTCCTCCAGGTTTCTACTTTTCCTAGGAGTTTTTTTTGGTAGTTTTTCCTGGCCGAGAAGGAGGGTCTAAGGACAGGGGACTCCCGGGACATCGCCCCTCGTACCTGCTCCTCATCCTCAATCAACGCACCCAAGTCACTACTCCCCGTGGCACGGCGTACCTCCTCTGCTCCCAATCAGCGCACAGCCGGTCCCATTTAAACCTTCATGCAGTTGGCTTGGCCGCTTCAGACCGTACTGCGACCCACCACCTCCCCTCCTCCTCCTCTGCATCCCTCTCGTCCTAATCATCCTCTCTACCCTCTCACAATATCTACCATCACCTGTCTCCAGGCCCTGGGGGAGACATCTAATTCAGATTATGGAGTGCCCATGATCGTCATGTTTTACGCCGGGGTCTGAGCACCAAATAACCTTCATAATAAAGCTTGCTAAACGATCTTTTCTGAGTCTCTCCAGGGTGAATTTTAGTTATGTTTACTTATATACAATTGTTACATATAATTAAAAATTTGAGTACAACAAAAGAACAAAAAAGTATTGATTTGAAACAAGAGTTGCAACACTTTTTATTCTGCTGACACCAGAGGCCAGTGCACACCACCATAATGAATTCAATTCAATAGGCTGTGTTTTTTTTTTAAGCCCAACAATTTACAGAACGAGACTCCATCTGAGTGAGGACTAATTACTTTGGCAAAGGTTCTACTGTGTTAGCACTGTATCTTACCGTATTTTCCGGACTATAAGTTGCACCTTTTTTTCATAGTTTTGGCCGGGGTGCAACTTATACTTATATAATATTATTTGTTATTTTCACACTTGCAACCGCATTTCATACTCCAGTGCAACTTATGTATATATGTTTTCCTTCTCCATTATGCATTTTTTGGCTGGTGCGACTTATACTCCGGAAAATATGGTATATACTATACACAAGTACTTTCAGTGGTCCAGAGCCCAATAGTTTATATGGTTTGGGTAGAGCATTCATACATGCCAAAATAACCAAAATTGTGCACCAAGTCAACCAAACACAACCCACCCTGAACTCATCGTAAAAGTCAAATTTATTTAGGACCAGCACATAAAAATCCACAAAAAAAAACCTTGTTACCTGCGCCACAGCTCAATAAAACACACCAGCTTCAAGACTTGAACGCTCAACATAAAAAAGACTGTTTCCCAATTTGTTATTACTTCACTCCACTCCCGTAAATATTTACCATTTTCTACTGTTACAAGCTCAAGCAGAACACAGTCCTATTACCTTAATGCTTCTTAAGACCCACAGCTCCTTTTTAATTCATGACCTTTCCCCACGTATCTTAGCCCTTCCAATACGTTTACTGCTACTGCATTGTGTCTTTTGGCGACACACTGGCACTGAAAGAAGCAAACATGAAAATTCTCCTCGCTTTCGTTTCCGTTTTCCTTTCCGTTTGTTTTGGCAGCTTTCGCGCACTCATTATTTTTCACTCAAAGCGCCATTGCGTTGATTCCTCCTCCAATACTTGTGCCACCTTGCCCTCCTTCCTCATCTCATAAATTAGCTTCAATGCCATAGCCGTGAGTAGCAAAGAATACTAAAAGGAGTAGAGTTAGCAAGTCGTTTTTTGTGTGGGAAAAGCTTAAAAATAAAGAAGGGAGTGGGTAAGCGTGTGTGTTGTGATTGGTTCCGTGTGAACATTTCCAAAGCTGTGATTTGAAGCTGGTGCTTTGATCAGATCTGTGAAATAATCAGTGTTGGATAGCGTTACTATTTAAAGTAACTGCCCTGGAAAACTAACGCGTTACGTTACTGCGCTACTGTGTTGTAAAAGTAACGCATTAGAGTACTTTTGAGTTACCAATAATAAACATTTTTGTTCAACGTATATTGTTTGCTGACAATCCTTTTGCATTTCTGAACACAGTAACATGATCATTGAAATAAAAAATAAACAAGCAAAGTAAAGGCGTTTGTCTGAGCTTGATTTATCTTTTCTGTTGACAGATTACTACAATACAATGCCATACAATAAGCAGGTAGGTCTGTCCTCAAGCAATGAAAAACATCACTAAAACAAAACACAGATGCACAACAGAACGTGGTTGTTTTAGCACTGTAGATTATTTAAATCAAACTCAAAACATCGCTGTTGCCCTATATTAACTCCAAAGGGGAAGGAGTTTTTCAAAACGTGCATCTAAAAGCTTTCTCTTTGTCGTGAGGACAAGAGTCCGTAGTCACTAGTTGTGCAGTCACAACAAGCTCACAACACGCCAAGCTCTGAGGAGAGGAGACCTAACCAAACTAACACGCTACTGATCTGAAGTAATGATGTAATCTGAAAATGAAACTGGGTTCACAAAACAAACATGTTAGGTTCCTTGTTACTCTTAAAGGTTCCTTGTTACTCTTAAAAAGTAATTTGAGTACTCTAACGCTTTATCCCCTATTGTGTTAATAACAATAAGAAAAATGTGTGTAAACCAGGTCTTAACACTAGGACTAAACCAGCAATAAACCAAGACTAAACCAGGACAAAACTGGAACTAAACCCAGGTCAAAAAACTGATCCAAACCAAAAATATTAGGCTTACAAATGAAACAGGAAACAAAAGTGTGTTCTAGCTAGAGGTTGCAAGACAATAATAAAACAAGAAAAAAATATTGATTATGTAATTTGGTTGTACTGTCATGGTAACGTATGAGTATGTGTATGGGTGTGAATGTCATGTGGGTGTGAATGTGAACGTCGGTGTGGAAGTGTGTGTGAACGCATTGGCAAATGGTTAGAGGAATCAAATAATAATAAATACATAAAATATATAAATAGCCTGAGGGCATTATTTACATCATTGACCAATGCATTGTCGCTGCACATTTCCACTGGTGCTGCATTTACTGCAGCCATGTGGAGTACTGAGGCTACCACAAATAATACTACTGCAGCAGCAGTAACTGTAAAGTACTGAGGCTACATCAAGACAACTTGCATTAGGTGTGGATACAAAGTCCACTGAGGAGCCTGAATATTAAAGATGGGAATCTCAGATCTCGGTCCGATACAATATGCGACTCGATAAACTTGCTGCGATTTGTTGCGAGATGCATTTCTTACAACCAACGATCCAATCACCACTGGAAATGTCATATTGGAGGCTAGATAAACACAAGGAGCATTATGAATAACTACCTCCGTCAAATTTTTAGTTAATAATAGAGTGGATTCACTTCTGGGAGATACTCAACTCACAGAAATATATTGATGACTTAAAAAAACACTAGCTAAGCAAGCTATGGTTTAAATATAACATTAACAAGCAAGGATGTGGTAAGGATAAAAAGACCGGCTAGACAATGGCAATTTTTTCCGGAAGAACCTGATAGAACTAAGCAAACCTGGGAAGAAGTTGAAACCAAAGTGAAGAAGTGTCTCACAAAGAATCTGAAAATGGATGCACCAGTGAAGATCGAATGTTGAAACAGACATGCAAAGTTCAGTGGTGAAAATTACATTCCAAGATCCATTATGGTAGAGGGAAAGAAATCCTGCACACTGTCAAACTTGCAAAATAAAAGTTTAATGGTACAGAGGCCATCGTCTAGGCCTTCGTCGAAGGCCTGGACGCCGAAACGTTGCCTCAGTGCGCGGGATTTCTTTCCCTTTACAGTTCAGCGTCACGTACGTCCAAGATCCATTATGGTAAAACTACAGCGCAAGACTTTGAACAACTAATCCTGACACCGCTGAGGAACTCCTCCATATCAACAAGGACTTCTCTGAGTGAGGAAGCGGAAAGCAGTTTTGTAACCTATCATCAGTTCAAAAAGGGCGTACATGTTAACATTTTCATGGTGTACTTGTAAAAATATGGAACTTAATTTACCAAAACGAAGGATACTTTTAAATAATTTAAACATCAGGAGTTTATGTAATACATTTCATTATCAAATTGTATTCACAATGAAAGAATACGAGGGCTCTGTCTGAGCCATAATTGTGTATGATGACAATTGTGTGACTACAGTAAATTACAATTTTTTTAGATGTGATCAAAATCTGGAGTGGAGTGGCTATTTATATACAAAGCCACATTTCAGCCAAGGTAAGGACAGACCTGATGGAGGTGCATCTCACTTATTGTCAACCAAGAATTGGCAGTATTTATAGGCCACCAGGTCCAAGTGCATTGTATGATGAGGAGTCGTGTTCTCTTCTTACAAGTATCTATATTCTCTATAAAGAGTCTGATTTGGGCAATGAAATGTATGTTCAAGTGTTTTTTTGTTGCTTTCATGAGTAGAAGACAAGCAGAAGTGTCATTTATTGTTTGGTTTTTTTATTGTTGTTTTTTTGTTTTAGTCTAAAACCTGCTGTTTTAGTCTAAAACCTGCTTTGTGTGGCCTTTTGAATTATGCGAGAAATCAGCACAACTTTTTGACTTGAGCCATTCCCAGAACGGAAGCAGCTGATGACGCAGAGCTGTGACTTTATGGAACAATCTGCCACAACAACTGTTAGGGCAGCTTCTACAAAAGACTTCTGAAAAATGCTATGTGGATGGAGGCTTAAGTATTAACATGAAATGGCTGTGTCTATATATTATATGGTATCTCAATGTTTAATGGAAATAATTTGTATTTGGAGAAGTAGCTAAAGAAATAAAAATGTCCAAATGATAGGCCTAAACAAGGGCCAAACCAAAACTAAACCCAGTCTGCTGATCTTGGGACTAAACCGGGACCAAAAACAGGACAAACCAGGGGTAAACGATGATTGTTGGTGCTAAAATGGTGAAAATAAATAGGGAATGAATTGAACTAGGCTACAGTGCAAATGGCCCAAATGAACCACTTCCAAACAGTGATTAGACAGTGGTAGGCCTACTTTTCTCCATAGGGTGCAGCAGATGTGGAGGGCTGGGGTAATCAGGACTCAGAGCTCCCACTGGCGCTCGAGTGAGCCGGGGGTAAAATGAGGAGTGTACAGAGAGCAGCGGCGGTTATGGAGAAGTATGGAGCTGTCTGCCGGTAAATAGCAGCCACGTGTTTGGCAGGTTGTCTCAGGGCAGCTGTGGCTACATAGTGGAGCAATAAGGCCCAACCGTAATGAGAAGCTTGACACTATTGTGATATATTAACCATTTCACGCTACACTCTGTGGGGGGTTTGCAATTGTAGCCAAAGCTTCCCTGGGGTAAACTGACCAAAGCAAGGCTGCCAATCTAAGAAATCGGCCCCAACGACCACCATCAATCAGTCACACCACTTTTATACAAGGCAAGGTGGGTCTCGCCTAAGGACACAAGGACAGAACTTTCAAGCAACTTTTTCAGCTTAGGAACAAGAGCAAAAGTACATTTTTTTTGTACTTTGCTTCCTGACAAAAGTTGTGATCGTCAACATCCGGAACATCTATCTGGAGGATTTGTATGTTTTATAGAAACATGGAGCACCCATCGAAAACCTGCCCACTGGGAAATGAACCACTGACCTTTCCGTATGAAATGAATGCTAAACATACTGAATAAATTTAGTTGAGCCAGCATTTTCTCTACAAAACACAAACTCTACACCCGCAGCTTACAGTACAGCAAAAATGCATTAGGAATCTCAGAGAGCTGTCATGCTATTTGTCTGACGAAGGATACGCAACCGCTATGAGTACCTTGTTTCAACAAAAATCACAAAAATTCAACTTGGCAAGAGCGTAACATTTCTTTTACAAGGTTATTCCTCTTAACAAGTGAATATATACTCTATGAAAGCGCCACGCTCAGGTAATTACAGCTAAAATGCCAGTGCTGGGATGAAAGTGTAGAATCAGGCTTTTGTTTGAGTAAATGTCTCTTTGGCTGCCATCTTTGTCATCATAATTAATTTGAAAGCAATGCATTTCACACTGTATAGCTCTCATTATGGGTGACTGTCGCTGCAGGGAGGACTTTTGAAGTAAAATACCTGCTGCCTGTGAAACACTTAATGTATGCAGGGAAAAGCAATGTTCATGAATACAGGAAGTGGAATTGCAGTAACCTTGTTTTGCTATTGTTGGCGTCAGGTACAACAGGACTAAAACAGGATTAGAGGGATGGGACTTAGAATTTGTATATTCATATCAAATATATACTTTATTGATAATATTTGCCATGCAGATTTATCCAATAAGAAAGCAGAAGAGTGTTGCCAGTTCCAATGCTGAAATCCAGCGTGCTCAAGCCTATGTGTCCTCTCTGATCTGAATGGTCACTACCTAAAGCCCAGAACCTGCACTAATCGTGAATCAGTGCTAGTGCAGCCTTTGCAGCTTTGTGGGCCTGGCATTCTGGAGGTTCTGAGCTGAATGTGATGCATGGCCTGTCCACAACCTGCAAAAGGAAAAGGAGAAACACTTGTGTCTCTATCTGCAGGTGACGACACTGGGAAACCAGGTTCAGTTGAGATTAGAGTCTTTTCTCTTTTCTTTTTTAAACAGTAAGAGCACAGGCTACATACCCTACTTTAAAGATAAACTGTGGGACCAAAGTGAGACTTGAATAAAATTAAACTCCGTAAAACAAGACTGAGCATGGACTAAGCAAGGTCTACCAAAGATTAAACTGGGTCTTAACTAGGGGTCCTGGCCCAGCTTAGTACTGAAGTAGACTTGGTTTAGACTTGTTCTATTTCTGGACTTTTTCCATACCTTCCACAATTTTGCACCCGAGTGGCTATGCGGTTGCCATGAAACCCGCACTCCGATTTCCAAATGTGGAATTTGGCTGCAAATTAGTTGAAATAAATGCTAGCCTCAATTGGCTTCAATTGGCTGGAGCCAAACAATATCGCGTCCCTAAGTCCACTTTTTCTACACTCTATGATTTTTCCTGATCTATAGTCCAGGTTTAGTTACAGGTTTAGTCCTAGTTTAATCCCAATTTTGATGTAGTGAATATCTATATCAGGACTAAACTGTGTCTAAACTAAGGTTAAATTGTGATTAAACCCCAGGGCTAAACAAGGCTGAAACCACGACTTTAACCAGGGTCTTAAACCAGTTCAAAATTAATTAAACCAGTGTTGTTCAAACTAGTCAGCTACTAAACTTGGACTAAACACAGTCTAAATCAGAATGTACCAGGACCGGACCTGTTTTAAACCAGGACTTCCTGATGGATCGTAGTATTTCAAAAATTCTGTAAACGTCCTTGCAAGAACTGTTTGGCATAGCGGTCATTTGCATCCAGTAATTGCCTCTTATAATAACATTTGGTCCTACAGTGGCGTTATCCCCAAGCAATTTCACTTTGGGAAAACACATATACAATTAGAGTCGCATGCAGCCCCCAATACAAGTCAATACACGTGTTAGTTCTACAATTACCGGTGCTCATGTTAATATACCGTATGCAATTATTACTGCTATAGCAACCAAATTAAAATCAATATCACAACTAAGACCAATTCAGAAGCAGGGCATGTGTTGTATTGAAAATAGCAACCCATTCAACCCATTTCATTTTCACAACAGAAGTCATTTTCTAGTCATTGACCCATTTTTTGATAATGACAGTATTTATGTGGCCTGATTTTTATGACGCTGGTTTAGACGTTTTGAATGTAATCGTGCCACATATATGACAATGTGTAAGAAAACATCGTGACCAGTACAGGATGATGTTTTTGTGCCCTAATTCTAACCAAACAATCATCTCGCACGCGGTTTGTATGAATCTCCTCTTCACTGCGACCAATGTCCAGATCCAGGAGGAGATACTTCAAAATACATTGCTCCTTGATCTTTTATCATGATCTGGCCTCACGTCTCTCATGGTTGAAATACTGTGAGGACAAAATGGTCTTGTTCATGAATACAACAACAGCATGGACTTGGACGGGGCTGAAAGATACAAAGATGTAATCGGATCCTGAGATGATATTCTATTTTAGTGAGATCGTCAGATTGGGGTTCAGTGGTTTTATGTTTAATGCAGCACCCCGCTCAAACACAGACACTTTTAACTGCCCGCTCCTCATGCTCTGAGTGATTAACAGGTGGATTTAACCAATCACAGTGTAAATATGTAGCAGATGGTTTTAGTTTCCCTTTAATCGAGGATAAAAAGCATAGGAACTGCATGAATTCGGATCAAATCAAAATTGTGATGAAGGTGCTGGAAAAAATAACGCCATCTATAATAAACCTCCTTTACATTACACCATTCTGCTTAATCTCTGGTCACTAAATTCAACAACTGATCTTGAGAAATACAAAGAAAATACTAAAAGAATAAAGGTCTTGCTCAGGGATACAGTATGAACTTAAGCAAGGTTTGTACCAACTTCTGTCTGTGCCAACCCATCACTCAAATGTGCAACTTTAAATCATACTACAGCATTTCTATGATAAATAATAGCACTTACTCATTGTAATCAATTCTCCTTTGTTGAAATCTATTGACTCAGGTAAAGTTGAATCCACTACCCTCTGGTTGGTGGGAAAAAAACTCAACCCACTGTGCCAATGTTGACCAACCAATTGAAAGTGTTAACACACTCTATTAAATGCCTCCAACTGCTCATAGCATGACATGTTCTTAATTCTCTTTTGCTAAAACCACTTTGAGACCCCACACTGACAATTAGGCCTGACTGACGCACACATTTGTTACGTTGAGATGAAATTTAGCTCTTTAATGATCTGCCATTCAACTGGCATGGCTATAATTTTATGTCTTGAGCATAATTTACGAGCAGAATAAGAAAATAATAATACAAATGCGCTGTAGAATGGTGATGGATGCCCACCATCATTAACAGTAGCGTAAGTTCTGGAAAGGCAAGGCAAGGCAAGGCAAGTTTATTTGTAGAGCAAATAATTTTCATACACAAGGCAATTCAAAGTGCTTCACACAGCAGGAAAAATGCATTCAAATCACAAAGAAATTACAGAAATACAATAAAATTAACTAAATTAAAAATTATCAATCCAACTGATTTTCTAAACTAATAAAATCACAAACAAAAGAGAAGAGTGCAAAGAAATAATCCTTTCAGTCATATGCGCAGCTAAACAAAACTGTTTTTAGCTTAGATTTGAACATTGTCAGAGTAGAAGCCTGTCTCACATCTTCAGGAAGACTGTTCCAGATTTTAGCTGCATAAAACTGAAACGCAGATTCCCCATGTTTTGTCCTGACTCTGGGCACCAGCAGGAGGCCGGTCCCTGAGGTCCTCAGAGTCCGAGATGGTTCATATGGCACTAACATATCCAAGATGTACTTTGGTGCTAGGCCATGGAGAGACTTGTACACAAGCAGAGCTGCTTTAAAGTCTATTCTCTGAGCCACAGGAGCCAGTGCAGAGACCTGAGAACAGGACTAATGTTATGGTACTTCCTGGTTCCAGTCAGGACCCGAGCAGCAGCGTTCTGGATGTACTGCAGCTGTTTTACAGCTCGTTTGGAGAGGCCAGTGAGCAGGCCGTTACAGTAGTCTAATCTACTGGAGACAAACGCATGGATAAGTCTCTCTAAATCTGGTTTTGACACTATATTTTTGATTTTGGCAATGTTTTTTAGATGGTAAAAAGCTGCTGATGTTATTGATTTGACGTGGCTATTAAAGTTCAAGTCTGAGTCCATTATTACCCCCAGATTTCTAATTTGGTTTGTAGGTTTTAGAGCGAGACTCTGGAGGTGACCGCTAACACTTTCTCTTTGTTTCTGTGGGCCAAAAACGATTATTTCAGTCTTGTCTGAGTTCAGCTGGAGAAAGTTGTTTTGCATCCACAAACTGATCTGTTGGATGCAGTGACAGAGTGAATCTACTGGTCCATAGTCACCTGCCGATAGTGAAACATAGATCTGAGTGTCGTCTGCATAATTGTGATAGGACACATTTTCACTGCGTATCAACTGACCTAACGGCAGCATGTAGAGGTTGAACAGAAGGGGACCCAGGACTGACCCTTGGGGCACTCCACAGGTCAGGGTCATGTGGTCTGAGACACAGCTACCAATTTCAACAAGGTACTTCCTGTCTTCCAGATAGGACCTTAACCAGTTTAGGGCAGTGCCAGTGATGCCCACCCAGTCCTCTAGTCTCTGTAAGAGGATCCCATGATCGACAGTGTCAAAAGCAGCACTCAGATCTAACAGAATTAAGACTGAGGCTTTGCCCGTGTCAGTGTTCAGGCGGATGTCATTTGTCACCTTGACAAGAGCAGTCTCAGTGCTGTGATGAGGTCTAAAACCTGACTGAAAAGGAGAGATGCAATGAAGAAACGGACAACAGAAGTGACAAAGTGGCAGGAAAGGCAGGAAAAAAAGATTGATTCCTTTGGGGACGTAGATCTAGAGTAATAAAAGTATTGACTACTACTTTCTCTAAAACGTAGGATAATCATCATTATCTGACTAAAAATCTTGTTTTGTTTAGTTTGTTAATTTTGGCGAAGTTTATAATTTTATTTCATTGCAGGCAGGCAGCAGATGTGACATAATAACATACTCTTACCAATACAATAAACAAGGGTCAAATGTGTGTAATTCAGGCTACCCCAAATAAATTGTCTGTTTGCTGTAACCCGAGCCAACATTTTTCAAGTGGCTCGGACGGTAGGCAAATTCTTATTTTTTTTACTTTGAAGGCAAAAATTATTGATTATTATTTGAGTCTGAGTGACCACCAGGGGTCAGGCTTCAACAGTCAATGACGGAAAACGTCTCTATCAACCCGATTTTAAGACATTTCAATCGACCTTTTGTACGCCACTATCCTTTATTTTGGTAGCGAAGGAGAGCGGGGGGAACGTACGGGGGACACGGGCACCGCCATGTTTGTTGTGATGACGCTACTGGGTGTGTGTCAATCCCAGAATGCATTGCGTAAAACACCCTGACAAAGCCTGGCATGTCCTATGGACACTAGAGTGGCGCCGACGGAGGTGCACCAACGTGTTAAAGGCAATTTGTCGTCATCAACTCTCGGTCTGTTTTGTTACAGACGCATGTGGGGGACTGACTATGCAGACGCACATGCGCTGCGCAGTGCGTTGTTTTTGCTATAAGGATGAAAGATAGGATAACAAGCGTGATAAAAATGTTCAACACGGTGGTTTAGGGAAGTCCGGTCGGTGAGTCGGCGAAATAATTGAAAAATAAAATAATTAAAATTTTTTTCAACAAAATGCTGATAAAAACATTTCAGTCGGCTAGTTTCACACTGGGTCGGTCGGGTTACGGCAAACAGACATATTATTTTGCTGAGCCTCATACAAACGTTTTTATTTGACGATTAAAAGTTAATGGCTCTCGCCCCCCTCGCTCTCCCTCGTCGCTCTCCCCCGTCGCTCGCCCCCCTCACTCGCCCCGCTCCTCGCTCTCCCCCTCGCTTGCCCCTCTCACTCGCCCCCCTCACTCGCCACCCTCACTCGCCCCGCTCCTCGCCCCGCTCCTCGCCCCTCTCACTCGCCCCTCTCACTCGCCACCCTCACTCGCCACCCTCACTCGCCCCCCTCACTCGCCACCCTCACTCGCCACCCTCACTCGCCCCCCTCACTCGCCACCCTCACTCGCCACCCTCACTCGCCACCCTCACTCGCCCCGCTCCTCGCCCCTCTCACTCGCCCCCCTCACTCGCCCCCCTCACTCGCCCCCCTCACTCGCCCCCCTCCTCGCCCCTCTCACTCGCCCCTCTCACTCGCCCCCCTCACTCGCCCCCCTCACTCGCCACCCTCACTCGCCCCCCTCCTCGCCCCTCTCACTCGCCCCCCTCACTCGCCCCCCTCACTCGCCACCCTCACTCGCCCCCCTCACTCGCCCCCCTCACTCGCCCCCCTCACTCGCCCCCCTCACTCGCCACCCTCACTCGCCCCCCTCCTCGCCCCCCTCCTCGCCCCTCTCACTCGCCCCTCTCACTCGCCCCTCTCACTCGCCCCCCTCACTCGCCCCCCTCACTCGCCCCCCTCACTCGCCACCCTCACTCGCCCCTCTCACTCGCCCCTCTCACTCGCCCCCCTCACTCGCCACCCTCACTTGCCCCGCTCCTCGCCCTCCCCCTTGCTCGCCCCTTACCCGCCCCTCGCTCGCCCCTCTCGCTCGCCCCTAAAAAAGGACAGAAGTGCCTTGTATTTAGCATGTGCTTGTTTATGTGTGTTTTGAGGCTTCTTCCAGCTTCGCAGTGGACGGCAGAGCATTCTGCTCCTCCCTTCTCACATCTCCATATGAATCTTCCCTTTCAACACAGGCCCCAATGTATCATTGTTTTTAATGGCTATTTTATCTGTTGAGAGGAAGGAAGCTTACTCAATCTTTCTGCAGCTATTATTCTTTTTTTTTAATTTGCCCCTTCAATTAGATTCTAATTATAATCCTGCTTGGAAATTTCCCTTCTGCAAAAATACTTTTATTTACAGTTTTAGGCAGTACAAACAGAATTATAGCATTTTGTTTTGCAGTCGAGTAGGCCAAAAGTGTGTGAGTGTATGTTTGATAAATGAGCAGAGGCAGCCGGTGGAACACCGTGCCCTCTCAGCGGTGGTGACAGCAGCTGTTAGTGGCACTGCTGTCTCCACCCGTTCAGACCGGCTGCACGCTCTTTATAAAACATGCTCCTCATTGCTGCCGTTGTTCTACATCAGCAATATATTACCCAGTACTGAGGAGGGACATAACCAGATAAGTTAGGTCTTTTGGCTTACAGCAGGAAGATTTCAAGTAGGATTCCTACTGTAATGCTGATATATTCTTGATTATCACATTGATCATGATGTCCAATTTATTGGTGTTTTGATTCTCAAGATAATGATCCAATCAGAAATCAGAATGCAGCCTCTACAGCTCACTGAAGGAATTCTGGTGAAGAAGCAGAACATGAGGCCTGTCCATAAACTGAGAGGGGAAAAACCTGTATGTGTCTAATGTGTTTAACCACTGGCAACACAGGTTCAGTTGTGATTGTAGTTCATTTTATTTAACAGTAAGAGCGCAGGCAACAAAGGGTTTCTTTAACTTTTCTGGTGGAGGTAAGCAACCTGCAAGTCTTTGATTTCTTCTTCCATTATCAAGTAATACGAAGCCATTTTAATCTTAACAAACACATACTCAAAACTCAACATGTATGCATCTATTCAAACTAATGAAGTCATCGCGAAAGGCCAAGAGAATACAAACATACAGACATTTTAACAGCGTGTTTAATTTAAAATATTTACATACCCCACGGGAGTGCGATGCAAATATAGCAGTTATGGAGAGTGCATCAATCCTCTGTGCATGTTCTGCCTCTCCTGTCCCACTATTCTAGCTCGTGTCTCACATGCAAATAGTTTTGCATATGAATGGAGAGTGCACGTGGGAACAAAGTGCTGACAGGCTGCAGGAATTGCGATTATCAGACATCACAGTGTTCATCTGACGGTTACAGCTGGAGCAAATATGACAAGGACTAAACCAATTCTTGCAACCACAGGAGGGCACTTCAGTGGGAGGGCTAACCACCAATCCTGGCTTTACATATTTTGAAACATGGCAGGTGTCAAGTCTCCATCCCATTATACATTTACAGAGGGCACTAGTGAGCAATTTTTAAAGATCAATACGTATCAATATGGCCAGCTCTTCAAAATACACGCCTCAATGGCTCCTTCCAAAGCAAACCATCTTTGTCAAATTTACTAATCTTACCAGCAAAATGACATTTTCGTTAGTTCACTAACTCTTGAGAATCCATGTTGTAAGACTCCCGCTGATTCGTTTGCAGCACGCACCAGTGGTAACTGGACCAATCACATGGCATTAAGGGCTCACAGTCGGGGCTAGAACCAATCAAAGAGCAGCATTGTGGTTTCGGCAAAAGTCAAAACAATCTGACCCAAAAAAACATGGCGGCGCCGACAGTCGTACGTCGTTCTATTTTAGGAGAAATATGGACTAAATTGTACAAAAAACTTGCACTCAATGGTGCTTTGTACATTTGTAGATAAGAACGAGGACTGTGCTATTCTGACCACGGGATTTAACACAATTTAGATTTTTCTGCTTTGTCCGCTGTTGTGGCGCTTTGATCTATAAGCGTGAAGTATTTTTTTAATATCCCGACGGCTTTCGGCGAAAAACTTTCAGATTGACTAATGTGAAGAACTCAATGAGTGAAACACAGCTCAATCTGGCGTGAGCCAGGTTACACATTTACCAGGACCTTTGCGTTTTTAAAATTGCCGTTTCATTAAGAGCTCATTATGACGACACCCTGAGACTATAGGTTTAGGGCGGGGCCATAAAATATTCTATTGTTTGTCTTGGGATGCTCTATGTATCTGCCAAGTTTCATTTGTCTACGAAAAAAATTAAATAAAAGGCTCTGTTCCCTCCATTGGTGTAATGTATTTAGATTTTCAAGAGGGCGCCGCTGAGCCGGTTTGTAACGTAGGATCTTGGCGACTTTACGTAAAGTAAATTTGAGCCGAGCTCTAATTTGTGCCAAATTTTATGACTTTTCATGCACGTTTAGGTTTTCAAAACTTCTATTTCGTTGTCAGATTGTGCTATAATCAGCACGCTGTGTAATTATTTTCAGAAGTCCATGTCAAAGAAACGTTTATATATTTCAAAAAAAATAATTTGAAGGGAGCGCCACTTTAAAAAAAAGGGGCCCTTAATTAGCATTTCATTATGTCCAGCTCACAATTCTCACAATTCAAGTGCTCTATTGGGTACGTTCAAATCAGATGTTTGTAAAAGCTCAATAAATTGTGATTTTGTTGAAACTTCACCATGGCCACGCCCAATGTTCTATTTAAAATCAAATTGACATCGTTCATTGCATATGAGTTTTCAACGTTTTGACCAAGTTTGAAATGTTTTCCATTAAAACTGTTGGAGATGTCAAAAGATGATGTGTGACTTTTTAATTATCGGGGCTGATCCAATACAACAGACCTACTGGAGGGTTTAGGGCGAGGTCATGACTTATTTTTTTATGCCAAATTTCAGCTGTGCACGTTGAATTTTTTCTAGTCAGAGCTCCAATTGCAGCCCGGTAAATAGGTTTTTTAGGTGGCGCTCTTTTGACAGGTTTTCTCGGGGTCTTCAGACAAAATTAGAGCTCACTTAACTCATAATTTCAGATTTACAATTTACTTGCATATTCATCATTGTTTACTACTTGGTTTTTGCACTTTCCCTCAAAAAGCACAAAATTGTCTCAATTTTTTTTGCTAAAATAGGCTCAAGTATGTTTGTCCAAGTTGCTATGTTGTTTTGGTTGGTCTTCTTCGGACCCTGTATAAGGAAAAACAACAAGACTAAATCAGATCGAAACCAGGACTAAACCAGGACTAAACTTGTACTAAAGCTGGACTGCACTGGATGTAAACCATGTGCGCTATGTGTCAAAACCAGCAATAAACCATGACTAAACCAGGTCTGAACTAAAACTGTAAATCAAAATTGCACCAGATCTAAACCAGGATCAAAATCATATCCAAACCAGGACTAAACCAGGGTTTGACTAGAATCACACCGGGACTTTGTGTTGAATATAAATTGTGTTGTGCCTGTCCTTCCTCGCCTTCCAGTACATCTTGCATGCGTTTAGCTTAGCATGTGTTTGGAGCGTCGGTGTGTGAACAAAGTGCCGACAGCTTCCAGGAATCGCACCTGTCAGGAATCGCACCTGTCAGAAATCTCAGCGTTCACTTGCCTCTCCAGGAATGGCCTGTGACAGTTATGGATGGTGCAAATGAGATGTTTGCACTTACACGTTCAGCGTCTTTGGGATTGTGAGAAAACAGGCTGGCACTGAGGGTAAGTACACGTCAACCTGGTTTGTATAGGAGGAGGAAGAGGAACTGGCAATGACAATGTAAAGAGCTAAAGGACAAATATGATGCATTATTTGTATTGTTATTGGCATTTTAAAAATCAACACTTCCTGGTATAAGCAGTTGTACTCATCGTGATTTGACGGCAGAAATGCACAGAATGAGTCCGGCAATAATTTATGGACTTAAAAAGAGCAAAAAATATTCTCTGAACCACATCACAGTTAAAAAAAACATCAGTTATCGAGGTGGTTCAAAACGTGTTCTTGATGCTCGGAGGGCAGAGGAGTCATCAAAATAGTGTGAATGAAGCTAAATGCAACACCAGGTATGTTTTTGATGAGGGATAGTGTTAGAACATGGTTAAAAGCTCAGAATACTCAAAAAATGTAGTGTTTTTTATGACAAACGCCTCCTTTTTTAAAATTAATTTCCCCCAGGCTTGTGTTGGTGACGAGCTGCTCCAAGGCTTGAACCCCGGCCGTGGATAACGCCATCAGTTATGTCCTTTTCCATCAGATCATAATTTTTGGGTGATCAGTAACACAACTTCATAAGGATAACGCCATAAAATCCCAAATCAGAATGTTTATTTACCTATAAGAGTGGGTAATATGGACAAAAATTAAATTAAAATATTTTTTTTCATTTTTTTTTCATTATTTTGATGACAATATTCAAACGATAATTTTACAAAAGGAACTTGCTAAAATCTGTGCCAGTAAATGTCAATCCAAAACGGGTATTGTGATACAACACATCTTTCGCTCTAACTCCCACCTCACCTACACCTGAGGATAGAAAGGAATAAAAAGCTTAATTACCTGTAAGTAGGTGATCCTGTTCTGCACCAAGTCAGACAGATCTTTGGCCTCCTTTGCTCTCCACTCGCCCACGCCGTCGGCCTGGCTGAGGTAGTACAAGTCTGTCATGACGGATCTACAACAACACACACACAAACACATTTCATTTAACGTGCAAAGCTAAGTAGAAAAAACAAAACATTACTTAACATTATGGTTTATTCTATTTGCCCCCCAATGCCTCAAAAAATCTATAAAATATTTGCGAGAGAAAGTCCCGATTACATAGCACACTTCTCTAAAAGTTTAGAACAACTCATACAATCTCACAATCACAGACATTTATAACACTGGAGATGAGAAGTGTCTTGCAAAAGGACACAACAGCAGAGCCTTTCTAGGGATCAAATGACTGAGATTCAGATTAGTCCAGCGTTCTTCCCTAATGAGCTGATGCCAACCAAACAAATATGAAAAAAAGTCATATATACAGTATTTGACATGAAAAAATTCCATTAGAAGTCGATGCTTTCCAAGGGTATTTTCTCTGACATGATTAATAAAACATTTCCAATTTCAAAAGCAATGAGGAGTTAATCACTGCCATGTGTTTAGAGGAACTATTTACATCTCGCCGTATTTGCTAAAAAGTGCCTGTGCGTTAAAATAATGGCAGCTTTACCCTGGGGACACATTTGAAACAGGTTTTACGGGCCGGGCGCGCGTATCATCAAAACCACACAGGCTGTCACTCCTCTACCACTAAGTGTTAATGAATACAACATCTGGACTCAATCTTCAGGGCGTTAAAAATGGCATCGCAAATGTGTCGCCTGTTTAAAAATACAATATGCAAATACTAAGAGGTTATTCCCTCAGCAGTCATTTACTTGGAATATAAATTTGAAATGATGACAGGATTATGGTGAAAACAAATATATGATGATAAACATATTACGGTACTCTTTATTCTTGTTTTTCAGACAATTTTGTAGACTTTTAAATTTGCATTGACGATTTTATAGTGCTGGTTGTGTAGACTTAATGGCTGAATTGGAATTTTAACCCTCGTCATTCACTACGTAGCCCTGCACTCTTTAACAGACGCTGTAAATTGCCCCCGCGACAGCACTTCAGACACTTTGCTCGCTTCTTACTCCTCGTCGTAGGTCGAGCTATAGATAAGAATGGATTTACAAGTTTTGGGCAAGCTAAATCTCTAAACGGACTGGATTATTAAACCTTTTTTCCTGAGATGGGAATCTATTGATCATTTCACAGCTCAAGTTAATGTAAGCGGCTAACGTTAGCGACTTCACAATGGTAATGGTTCATTTATTCATAATCATGAGTCAACAGTTCTTTAAAACAGCTCCTCTAGGTATCTGCGAAATACCTGTTGTTACATGGTCTACCTGTAAATTGACCCGCACTTGACACTACTTTTCAAAGTGTATTGTGGGAAACTATTACTTTTCACCTGCTGGACATTCGGACATTCGTGCCCTGGGAACAGTGTGGACATTTAGACAGTGCCGACGTGTCATGAAGAGGCCATTTATGTTAGCAGCAAGGCTAGTGTTCACGGGACACTAACAGAAAGATGCTGAAAACGGATCCTTTACTCAGATATAATAGTCCAGTAAAAAAAATTATATAATTATCAATAACAATTCCATAATTTCAAGTGGCAGAAAGGGCATTCGGCAATACAAATCTCCCAAATCTCCACTATGATATCTAAATTAAATTAGTGAAACATTTTTGGGTTACTATGGCGATCACAGAGGGCAACATGCAAGATGATATGAGTTACCGCTCCTGACTCTCAACAAAAAACCTTCTGAACATTCCAAAAGAGGACTAAACTTGGAAGCCTAGAAGGAACGAGGCTAAACCTGGTTACAGCGTCCCACACAACTAGGTCTGCCAAAGGACAAAACCAAACCTGGACCAAAAAACAACATAACCAGGGAAGATTGAATCAAAACAGTTCAAATTATCCAAAGGCATCGAGTATGTGCAGTTTTCTTCAACTACATCTGCTCTGAATGTCAATTATTATTCTGACCTATTTTACAGAAACAACTTTAAATTGGTTCTATAGATTTTCTTTCTTTTTAAATCTCGCATTAACCCGGCCCGGCTTGCATCTCTTCTGCAAACATAAGCCTGAGAAGCTGGATGCATCAGCTAGAAATGTCTTGCTATAAATCCCAGTTTTGCTGATTAGCACCAATTATGTTTCATTTGTACTTGCATCTGCAGAACTGTCTGACATGTTGTGTAGGTGGTAATATAATTACATCTTGTACCTGTGATAACTGCAAGAAATTCTGCTATTTTTATAAGTATAATTTTGTCCACGGATCAAAAGTTTCAAGAAATGAAATTAAGTGTTCTGAATTTGCCCGAATCAACAATAAAGTCAGCAAAACCAAAACGTATCAGAGTGCCGTTATAAATTAAGTGCAGCAGTAGTTCTCAGTATGTGTAATATATGTGCAGTAAAATAGTGCGTTTGACCATTACTCCTAAGGCAAATTTCAGTGTGTTACTATTATATATAAATTATCCTAAAATATAGTAAAAAAAAAACATTTCCCCCTCACTTCTGCTGCTGAAGCTTGGCTGAAGTCAGAGTGTATTTTAGTGGCCTCTTCAGGCCGCTGGGCAGTACCGCGTGGGAAGCATGGTTCTACTTTTTCCACAGCTGCTCGGTCTGTGGCCCTTTTCAGAGGCCCGTTCATGCTCGAACATGAACTTTTAGAACCAGAGCGGAGAGCAGCTTCTTTTAGAGGTTTGCACATGCGCTCTGAGGACCACACAGCCTCAAACCCACGGATCTATGCTCAAGCCACGCTGCGTACTTCTCCCTGTACACAAACTACTGCACCTCCAGCCACGACTCAACGTAAAACCGGGCTCATCTCGGACGGGGATGAGTCTATCTACAGGCTTTTTTTTTAATTTTTATTGTTATTTTTCATCTTATAGCTTATTGTATTTTCCATCCCATAGCAGATGTAAATTGTTTATCTTTTGACTTATTAATTGTTCATTGTTTTATGTTGCACCGGATCACCAAGACAAGTTCCTATGTTTATTAAATCTGTTCATTGACAATTAAATAAACCCTTTCTGATTCTGAATAAACCTGTGTGGGAATCTTGGATGTTTGCAAGTTTTGCCCTCACTGAGCATGTGCAGAAGAGAAGCAAAACAACAGCAGCGCCAAGGTTCAACCAACAGACAAAAAAACTATATTTTAGAGACAAGACTGTGTTTGTAACCAAGGCTCTGTTCATGTTTTCTAATTATTAACACAGAGCGCTAATTTGTGTAATGAATTGGTTGGTGAAGTGAGCTTATTTATTCTATTCAGCACTTTGATCGAGTGTGGGAGTTTAGTGGAATAGACCTTTGCCCTTCACGCGGGAGGCTGGGGTTCAAACTTCACTTCACTTTTGTGTTATCCACCAAATATTGAACACCCCGAGTCTGTGGAGGTGTGTGGTTAAATGTAGCTTCAGGACTGGATCTGAGAGGCTCCGTCACATCTAATCACCTGACAGTGTTTGAGAGCAGTCAGCATATGTTAGTACTGCACTGTTTGCATTCACAATGTACTGCCTTATACAGCTCAGAGGGAACTGTGGATTAATAGGTACGTGCCTTTTATAGCTGCTCACAAACTGCGTCGGTCATCTCTCAACAACAACATATGTCAGCTTTACATTATTTAACACAATTTGTACAATGAGAAAAGTCCCAATGATATGTTTTGCTAATTATGACTTTGTTTGGTGGGATTTTGCGTAAGTCAAATGCCAGTTTGTGAAGACAAGTTGAAATAATAGGACCATATTGTAAAATCCTCTTATTTATGTTATCAATGCTCAAATTCCATTCAAATATCAGGGACAATTTATGCAATAGCAACAGATTTTTTTTTCTTATCGTCTGAATGTGAATTTGAATCTTAAAATATACATTATGGTATTATGGGAAGGATTGAGTAAAACATAACAAAATATAATAGTGGATGAAGAAAAAAAAACACTAAAATAATTAAAATGTCCTTTTGAATTGTGTGGTTTGGATATGTTAACTATGTATACTTGAACAATTCTTAAGCAAATATAATGCTTGGAGCAATGGTTGGTTTGGGTAACCATAACAACACATGCAGTTCTTGAGATAATCAGAGGGATTAATGGTAAGAGTTGTTAGCCCTTCGCCTCTAAATAATTTCCACCCACCAAAACCAGATCTAAAAAAAACTGGGCTTAACCGGGAAAACATGTCATCTTGTCATTCATACGCCTCAGTGTTCAATAACTTCAACATCCTCCACAGACTGTGTAGCTATAGGCAGATGCCGCATGGGTTACTTACACAAGCCTAATTCATTACTCATTTCTTTGACCTAAATCAGTCAGTGGAGTGTTGTGCGGCGTGGATTCAGCGGTGCATGGAAGACACAGACGCATGGGCGCGAGAGATAAACGCCTTAAATGAAACCACAATGCACACTGGCTTTATGCTAATTGTGAGGATCCAAATCGCACTGTAAACGAAGCTGAAGTTGTGACTAAGACGGAGAGAGAAGGCAAAGGCTGGGTAAAAACTAAAAAATATGGTGACTGAATTTGAAGTTAAAATGAGCCAAAACAGGTACGATACGATGTTCTATTGAAGGGTTACTTGTGTGAGTGGAATTAAAGGGTGCACTTCTGTCATCATGTCATTCATATGGTTTAAAATACCTGGAAAATTACTTATACAGAACAGCTAAGAAGTTTAAATCAGACGTTAAACTTCTGTACACGTTTCGTGTACTTCAATATTGTTGTGTTGATGTTTAACCCTTTAGAATGTTTTTTATTTTTTATTTTTTTGCCATGCTGTGACCTTGTGGGGTTCTTTGGCCTCTTGTTTCATTGATCGTCCATCCATCCATCCATCCATCTTCTGCCGCTTTATCCGGGGCCGGGTCGCGGGGGCAGCAGTCTGAGCAGGGACTCCCAGACCTCCCTCTCCCCAGACACTTCCTCTAACTCCTCCGGGGGGATCCCGAGGCGTTCCCAGGCCAGCCGAGAAACATAGTCTCTCCAGCGTGTCCTGGGTCTTCCCCGGGGCCTCTTCCCGGTGGGACATGCCTGAAACACCTCCCGAGGGAGGCGCCCAGGAGGCAGCCGCAACAGATGCCCGAGCCACCTCAGCTGGCTCCTCTCGATGTGGAGGAGCAGCGGCTCTACTCCGAGCTCCCCCCGTGTGGCCGAGCTCCTCACCTTATCTCTAAGGGAGCGCCCAGCCACACGGCGGAGGAAACTCATTTCGACCGCTTGTATCCGCGATCTTGTTCTTTCGGTCACTACCCAAAGCTCATGACCATAGGTGAGGGCAGGAACGTAGACCGACCGGTAAATCGAGAGCTTTGCCTTTCGGCTCAGCTCCCTCTTTACCACAACGGTCTGATGCAGCGACTGCATCAGTGCAGCCGCTGCACCGATCCGCCTGTCGATCTCACGCTCCATCCTTCCCTCACTCGTGAACAAGACCCCGAGATACTTGAACTCCTCCACTTGGGGCAAGGACACCCCACCCACCTGGAGAGGGCAAGCCACCTTTTTCCGGTCGAGAACCATGGCCTCGGATTTGGAGGTGCTGATTCTCATCCCAGCCGCTTCACACTCGGCTGCAAACCGTCCCAGTGCATGTTGCAGGTCCGGGTTTGATGGAGCCATCAGGACAACATCGTCTGCAAACAGCAGAGATGAGATCCTGTTGTCCCCAAACCGGACACCCTCCGACCCCTGACTGCGCCTAGAAATTCTGTCCATAAAAATTATGAACAGAACCGGTGACAAAGGGCAGCCCTGGCGGAGTCCAACATGCACTGGGAACAGGTCTGACTTACTGCCGGCAATGCGAACACAGCTCCTGCTCCGGTCATACAGGGACCGGACAGCCCTGAGCAAAGGGCCCCGGACCCCATACTCCCGGAGCACCCCCCAAAGGACACCCCGAGGGACACGGTCGAAAGCCTTCTCCAGATCCACAAAGCACATGTGGACTGGTTGGGCAAACTCCCATGAACCCTCGAGCACCCGATGGAGGGTATAGAGCTGGTCCAGTGTTCCACGACCGGGACGAAAACCACTCTGCTCCTCCTGAATCCGAGGTTCGACTATCGGTCGGATTCTCCTCTCCAGTACCTTGGAATAGACCTTACCCGGGAGGCTGAGGAGTGTGATCCCTCTGTAGTTGGAACACACCCTCCGGTCCCCCTTCTTGAACAGACGGACCACCACCCCGGTCTGCCAGTCCAGAGGCACGCCCCCCGAACGCCACGCGATGTTGCAGAGACGTGTCAACAAAGACAGTCCTACAACATCCAGATACTTTAGGTACTCAGGGCGGATCTCATCCACCCCCGGAGCCCTGCCACCGAGGAGTTTGTGAACAACCTCAGTGACTTCAGCTTGGGTGATGGATGAGCCAGCCTCCGAGTCCCCGGTCTCTACTTCCTCTTCGGAAGACGTGACTGAGGGATTAAGGAGATCCTCAAAGTATTCCTTCCACCGTCTGACGACATCCCCAGTCGAGGTCAGCAGGCCTCCACCCGCACCGTAAACGGTGTTGGTGAGACACTGCTTCCCCCTCCTGAGGCGCCGGACGGTTTGCCAGAGTTTCTTTGGTGCCGACCGATAGTCCTCCTCCATGGCCTCCCCGAACTCCTTCCAGGCCCGGGTTTTTGCCTCTGCGACAGCACGAGCCGCGGCTCGCTTGGCCTGCCGATACCCGTCGATGACCTCCGGAGACCTACAAGCCAGAGTGGCCTGATGGGCCTCCTTCTTCAGTCTGACGGCATCCCTTACTTCCGGTGTCCACCACCGGGTTCGGGGGTTGCCGCCACGACAGGCACCGGAGACCTTGCGACCACAACTCCGAGCAGCCGCATCAACAATGGAGGCGGAGAACATGGTCCACTCGGACTCAATGTCCCCAACCTCCCCCGGGACATGGGAGAAGCTCTCCCAGAGGTGCGAGTTGAATACCCTACTGACAGAGGGCTCCACTAGACGTTCCCAACAGACCCTCACAATGCGCTTGGGTCTGCCAAGTCTGTCCGGCTTCCTCCTCCGCCAGCGGATCCAACTCACCACCAGGTGGTGATCGGTTGACAACTCTGCCCCTCTCTTCACCCGAGTGTCCAAGACACGCGGCCGGAGGTCTGATGACACGACAACAAAGTCGATCATTGACCTTCGGCCTAGGGTGTCCTGGTGCCATGTGCACTGATGGACACCCTTGTGCTTGAACATGGTGTTCGTTATGGACAATCCGTGGCTAGCACAGAAGTCCAATAACTGAACACCGCTCGGGTTCAGATCGGGGAAGCCGTTCTTCCCGATCACCCCTCTCCAGGTGTCACTGTCATTGCCCACGTGGGCGTTGAAGTCCCCCAGTAGAACAACGGAGTCCCCGGTAGGTGCACTGTCCAGTACCCCTCCCAAGGACTCCAAGAAGGCCGGGTACTCTGCACTGCTGTTCGACCCGTAGGCCACCACAACAGTGAGACCTGTCCCCCACCCGAAGGCGGAGGGACGCGACCCTCTCGTTCACCAGGGTAAACTCCAACACGTGGCGGCTGGTCGCCGAGGCCCCTGCCGTCGACTGCCGCCCAGATCTCTCTGCACCGGCCCCTTATGGATCCTCCTGCGGGTGCGGGAGGGCGGCCCCACGTCGCTCTTTCGGGCTGTGCCCGGCCGGGCCCCGTGGGGTAAGACTCGGCCACCAGGCGCTCGCCATCGAGCACCCATCCCAGGCCTGGCTCCAGGATGGGGCCCCGGTGACGCCGATCCGGGCGACGTAAACTGCCTTGTTCGTGTTGTCATCATAGAGGGCTTCATCGATCGTGTTTAGGGAAATCGTAGGTGGAGATGCTTAGGTCTTCAGTGATGTTTGGAGTCTGTTTTTTAGGTTGATTTATGTCATCTGTCAGACTGTGTTCATCACGGCTGCATGCTTGCATAATTCATAATTAGGGATGTCACAAATTTAACTTTTGAGATTATTGCGAGAAGAAACCATTAGCAAACAAAATTAATGTTTAATTCAGAATTTACTTTCTTTCACATGTATAATGGATTGCCATTCTCACTGGCTTTATGAAATCTGACTTTCTGAATGAAAAAGTAATGATACGGTGACATAAACAGTACTGTTCATGTACCGTAGTTTGACTTTTTTGTCCATAATGAATTGAGATTGCTCATTGTTGCTGCCTACAATTGTATGATTCATATTATATTATTTTCTGGACCTTGCGATTGTGTTGTGACCTGAGTAATCATAATTATTGATTCACCTAATAATCTTGACATCCATTTTCATAATATGTGTCCTTTAAAAGTCAGCATAGTGTCATTGCAGACTGTAGGTTGCACTGAGGTTGTTCACTGCTCCTGACATGATGCCAAAACTGTTGCTGTGATCAGACAGAAACAAAGCCATTCGAATCAGGCTAGTTGATAAAGCCTTTTTGTAAAGATGTTTTGAAAATATGACACATATTTACTTTTTTTAAGCATTTACCATGATTTAAAGATCATGCTATTTTTCCTGTTTTGTAGTAAGGGCATATTTTATAATAATTGCACGGTGGCAAAGGCGGTTAGCGCTCTTGCCACGCTCTTCCCAAGCTCTTCCCAAGAAGGAGATCATGGGTTCAATTCCCGGACCAGACCAACATCACATGATCTCTCTGGGTGGAGTCTGCATGTTCTCCCTGTGTTACCGTGGGTTCTCTCCGGGTTCTCCCACCGTCCAAAGACATGCATATGTTAAGGCAAATTGGTGACTCTAAATTGGCCCTAGTGGATGAATGTGAGAGTGAATGTTTTTCTGTAATGTCTATGTCTCTGTGTTGGCCCTGCGACGAGTTGGCCACTGTCAGGGTGTACCCCGCCTAAAGCCTGAAGTCACTGGGATAGGCTCCAGTCACCCGCGACCCCGAAAGGGAACAAGCGGTAGAAAATGGATGGAAGTGTGCAATATCCATCCAACATAATTGTTATAAAATATCACCCATATCTTGGACCCCGCTCCCAGAAATGCAGATGGCTTTGTTTGCAGTGAAGAACAATCTGCCTCCCCCGCCCACCCCGTGACGTAGCCTCAGTGTGAGCGTGCGTTCCCCACCCATCCCATGACGTAGCCTAATGTGGAGATGGTGGGGGTGTAAACAGAGGCCAAGGTGTGCGCCGCTACACAGCTCATGAAACAGCGGCACTTGTCAGCCGCAGCAGCGTTGGAACAAAAGAAGTAGCATTTGAAGCAAAGTGGGTCTAAATAGCTACGGTTCCTCTCGAGCGCGGTGTACCAATAACACTGTAAGAAGGTTAAAAGCTCTGAAAACTTGATTTTGCATGATATGGGACCGTTAAGATTGTTCCTTCATCATAAACATACTTGGAGTTGTTTTTAGCTTCATTCACACTTGTTTCTTTAATAGTGTCGATAAGACTGTTTGATGGCACAGACCTGAGAGTTTTTATTTGAGCAGAGTAGAGCTCTCCTGTGCTGTGCTTAATTCCCTAAATCATAAGCAAACTAAGCATTTCTGACGCTAAATTGCACATTACATTAATACGTTGGGGCTAGTTAGTAGAATGTCTTATTTTAAATAGTAAAACATCAGATGCCAAGGAAAGACAATTAATGCATTGTATGTGTACTTCAAGCTTAGAAATGACTGAATATAGTGAAGTTGAATGGTGAGGAACACTATATCTACAAGATGACATCATGAGGGGGAACAGAGCATGTTGGCCTCTCTTAGAAAGTAACAAGAGACAGCAACACTTTCAAACTCTGTTGCAAAGAAGGACAATATCATTTTAAGGGTGCACTTATTTATTTTAAGTAACAAAGTTGCCCTGAAATGTGAGAACAAACATTACCAATCAATATTATCTCCATTGACCAAGACAGCCCAATTATGTTGCACCACATAAGGTCAACACAGTAGAATGTTTTTAAAAGCTTCAAAAGAGCCATAGTTTTGGTTGAACTTCATAACGCTTTGTTGCGAGAAATACATTTACGTCTCAGTTGTCAAAAAGCAACTGAGATAACGCAAGAAAAGTTTGCCAATTTAGATTTTTCTCTTGCTCTTAACACATTATCATTTGTCATGGTTCCACTGCTAGCATCGCTGCGTGAGTAGATCTCGAGGAGCACAGCAAGGCATCCAACACTATCAACAGGAGGCAATGTAAACTAGTATGGTCACTGATATTAGCGGAGACAAAGCGACCGAGACAGCACCCAAGGGAGCTGGCAGTGAGAGTGGTAACACCACAGCACCTGCCTGTTGTTTATTTAACACGTCGCTATTGTGGATAATGTATGGCCTATTCATTTGACCTGAATATTACCTGTCGAATAACAGGGGAATAACATGCAAGCTAATAGTTTGTTATGTTGATATTGAAATATGGTTATGAAAAATATTGACTATGATTCAGCACTAATTCTGGAAATCAATGTAACATTAGATGCCTTGCGTATGATCAAACGCAATGCTAAACTTTCAAAAGTTGTTCCTATTTCCTGTGTAAGTTCTGTTGCTCTCAATCACAGTTTGACACCATTGCCTTTCAACCAATCTCTCAAGACATCCATTTGAAATCACACCTTTCCCCTTCTGCCTTTCTGTCAAAATTATATTTCTCTTTCCCATCTCCGCCACAGCAGCAGAACCATCAGCCTTCTCAGCTTCTTTACATTACGTGAGCTCTAAATTTGATGTACTTTGCCATAAGACTTCAATTCAGATGTAGTCTACTCCCCAACTAAACTCAAAGATATTTAATTTTTTTTATAGGATTATTTTCCTTGTGCACATAATCATATACTTTCAAATTCCACTAAAATCTCAGCTGTAATACAATCTTAAAGGACAAATATTAGGCATTATTTGTATTGTTATAAGCCTTTAAACATGCTCACAATTACCATTAGTTTGGCATCTCATGTATTAGAACAAAAAAAGAAGAAGTTTATAACAAACACAATTACATTTGGATCTCTGCTGTTTAACCTGGGATTTACTGTGTTTTGGCCAAAGGGAATTACACACGGTTGAAGATAAACATTTGAGTGCATTTCAAGCTTGCCTCTCACTTCCAGGTCTCAGGACACAGTTGTACTGATCGTGATTAGATGGGAGAAATCAGACGGAGATCCATCAAACTAGTGTGAATGAAGCTAAACGCTACTCTAGGTATGTTTTTGATGAGGGAATAGGCAAGGCAAGTTTATTTGTAGAGCACATTTCATACACAAGGCAATTCAAAGTGCTTCACACAGCAGGAAAAAATCATTAAAATCACAAAGAAATTACAGAAACAGAAATACAATAAAATTCCAACTGATTGTCTAAACTAATAAAAACACAAACAAAAGAGAAGAGTGCAAAGAAAAAATCCTTTCAGCCATACGCACAGCTAAACAAAACTGTTTTTAGCTTAGATTTGAACATTGTCAGAGTAGAAGCCTGTCTCACATCTTCAGGAAGACTGTTCCAGATTTTAGCTGCATAAAACTGAAACGCAGATTCCCCATGAATACTGTTGAAACATGGTTAAAAGCTTAAAAAATATATATAAGAATGAAATAAGATTGTTACAAACGTGAACAAGTTGTTACTTGCATGACTGGGGACAGATTGAGTTTGATTGTAGAGACAGGACCAGAGGGTACTGTCTGTGTGAGTGAGCGAACATCACAATAAGTGTCCAATTGAAACGTTTACCTTTCCCAATACTATTACTCTTGTCGTAACATTGCACATATCAACCAAACAAACATGAACCAAATCTTATCAGACAACATTTTAAAACCTGTGTCAACTAATTTCACCCATTAAAAAAAAAGATTCATACATACATGTAATGGATTAATACATTAAATAAATGGTTGGTGGATAAAACAAGTAAACTGCAAATAATGGAAGAAAATTAAAAACAAAAGAAAAAAGGGAAATGAGTTAAATCAGCTGTAATAGTTTTTCAGATGCTAATGAAGCTAAACACTGTTATTATTCCCTACAATTAACCACTTTCCATAATGCAATTGGACTATGTATTATTTTTATATTTAACCATAAAGAATTCTTAAATATACACTTAAAGGGATATGTAGTACATCAGCTATTGGAGTGCATTATTCTGGCATTGCTGAATATGATTGAGGATATGTAAAAATTAGGTGTTTTGCATAAAGCTGATAATAAAGTGAGATATATTTTACATTTACAATTGCATATGTACTTATGATTAAGGAATGATTTTAAATGACCCAATGTGAATTAATTCCAAAAAGTTGATACATTTAGTACCTCACTTCTGTGCTCACTACAACAACTGATTTGTCTTATCTGAACACCATTTTGTATGTATAACAGATAAAGCATTCAAGAAGTAACAGTATCATTGGGTTAGTCAAACTGACTGACTTAAGTGGGAGTCTCACCGTTTCTAGTTCAGATTGTCCTCACATCTGTAAAGCCTGCACTTGAAAGTTGTGTAATGGGATATTGTCAAGTTAAGTTATATATCACAAACTTAACGTGGAAGATCCCACTTTATAAATTAGATCCTAGTTGCAGTTAGGGCTGGGTATTGCCAAGACCCTCGCGATACGATTCGCATCCCGATACAGGGTCACGATGAAATTTCATATTTATCCACAAAGCAATTATTTTTATAAATCCATTATGCTCTAATAAATTCATACATCCAACCAACTGATCCAAATAGAAATATAAGGAACACATTCTAGTAAAGTACAACATGCTGCAGCAGCATCTTCTGCACAGATCAGCTTCTGATCAGGTCCACAGCTCCTTCTTACCCTAGTTGCAGTGGACTAAAGCAATGTTTTGTATGGACAGACGGACGCACTCGGCTTTTTGATAGAGGGCCGTCTTCCCGTATTTTGGACGGGGTATTTTAAAATGTGGACGGGCATTTTCGAGTGGAGGGACAGCTATTTTATTAATAAATAATTTTTGGCTGGAGGGGCCCCGCCATGCTGAAAACATACCGCCAGGTATTAAGATGCACGCTAGCCAAAAGATAGCACCAGGCAGTACGTACGGCGCACAGCGTTAAAAGCGCTGCTTTATTTTGTAAAAGCGTCGGAAAATACGGCACGATACGCCGCTTCTAAGTGGCTGAGTGTGATCATATTGGCTTTCCATAACGATACATTTTTTAAATACTTTAATTAGTCCGGAGAATGCCGAAGCTACTCGTTTTTTCACCTAGTCGGCCCTGTACCGTGTTTTCAAATCCTATCAAAAAGCCTGCGCAAGCACGCACACACACATTGTGTCGCCATGGATACTCGCACAAGGAGAAAAGGGGCGGGCTGAGAGAAAGCTGAAGAGACAAGACATACACACTCACATAGACTCACAAAGCACATGCCACAGCTCTTGAAATGTAGAAAAGGCTTGTCAAAAAGACAACTGAAGACTTTACATTGTTCGCTGGACTTTTCCTGAAAATATTGGCTGGGCAGAGAGCTGAAAACCGCTGTAATGTGTCTCAGCAATCTTCTGAAACTTTTACAGATTATACTACATAAAGGTTCCTCCAAGACATAACTCGCAGCTCTAATTAAGTGATAACGGTGTGCAAAATTGGCGCAAGGCTTTAGTTGGTCCTGTCTTTGAAAATAGTTGTGAGAGAGATGTGTGAAAAGACACTAAAGTTGTCCGCTCCGTGCACACGGCCGGACACAGCCCTTGATTTCATGATTTAGCCATTTTTCACATCATCAATTATAAAAACACCTAAATTAATTGAATTAATTTGATTTATCGCCGAGCCCCACACTATAGTAATGCAGGAAAATATTCTCCCTTTTCAGAGTACCATGGATTTGATCTAAATCCTTATTTGTCCAAGAGTGGTCAATGGTTGCAAACAAGTAATACCTAACTTCAACATCTACCGTATTTCCTGGATTATACGTTTTTACATAGTTTTGGCCGGGATGCGACTCATACTCCGGAGCGACGTATTTGTGATATTATTTGTTATTTTCACACTGGCAAACGCATTTCACATGCCAACCACAAGCGACACAGCTACGCTCTAAGCGAAGGAGAAGAAGAACCGGGACTTCCTCTACCTCCGGAGTTTGGGAGTTATTTAGAAGTGACACAGAGGTTGTGATTAATTGTGTGAGTAAAACATGCAGTAACGTATGAACTAGTAAAATTGGAACTAGTCAAAACAACATTGAGGCTGGCTGCGTTCACACTTAAAAAAAACTATGGTTTAACAAACACCTGTGGAGATAGAGGACACCACTGCTGTGTGCCTCCTGGAGCAGTGCAGAACACTCACCGCTCCTGATGGCCCAGGTCCTGAAGAAGTACCTCTGCATACTTGGGCCTCTCGCTCTCCTCGGTGTTGGCCAGTTTCTTCACCTCACTGCGGACAAAGTACCAGAACTCTTTAACTCCATTCTCCACTCGCCTCCGGAGCTCCTCCTGTGTGGGGCCCGGGCCTAGAAGGAGAAAAATGGACATGTAATTAGAGAAAATAAAATCCTTTTTTGTTAGAGAAAGATCATATATATATATATATATATATATATATATATATATATATATATATATATATATATATATATATATATATATATATATATATATATATATATATATATATATATATATGTTGTAGTATTTGATGATGCCTTAATTGCAGATGGTGGGCAAGGGCCCCGTAAATACAGAAATATTAACCATAAACCAGGTCAACATATAAACAACAATACATTTTACCACAGACGTAAGACTTTACCATATTTTATACACTAGAGAGAATTTTTTTTTTATTGAACTACTAAATGAACAGTAAATTGGAAATACACACTACTATAGTGATACTAAATGAAGAGGTCAAGATTGAAAGCTGCTGCAATATAAGTAAAATGATTAAAAAATGCTTGGGTATATCTAAATATCCAGTCATGTCCACAACAAAACATCTTCCGAACTTTTTGAAGAGTGCAGAAAAACTTGCTTCTTTCTTGTCAAATATCAAATCATTTTAAAACTTCAAATTGAGAAGGAACTCTCCAGCTTGAACATTTTGACAGTTTGTTGCACTCTGTTGTGGTGGGCCAACTGACAGTTGCGGTACAAAAAAATTCACTCCACACCATTTTCTGCCTCTGAAAGTAATATTTCTTGACGCAACTAAGCTGTGGATATTAGTTAAAGCCGTGAGCCAAACTATTTATTTAATTTTTTCTTGCTTCTCACTGTCTCATCATCTTTGTGCTGTTCTTGATGTCCATGAAAATAGGCCGCGCACGTCTCTCATGTGATGCAAGTCTCAGGAATTCAGTGTAAACTTAGAGTAAAAGAGCTTCTGAATGTAGCTTTATGGTAAAGATCTTGACTTCTAATTACATGTACCGTACTTTTCAGACTATAAGCCGCTACTTTTTTCCTACGCTTTGAACCCTGCTGCCATTATAACAGCGCGTCTAATTTATATATTTTTACTGGCAAACGGCCACCAGGGGGCAATCGGGCAGGAAGCAAAAGACATCAGTGGATGCACTCTACAAGGGAGACGTCATGTTTTCTATAGTTTAAGCTTCAAAACGCTGTGTGTTTTTTTATTACAATCGTACACAAATTCACTGAGAAATTAGTTTAATGATGAAGTGAATGTAGACGCGGCAGAATACAAAGACACACACGTGGAGCGCGGACATGCAACATACGGCGGTCTACAGTTTAGAACCTGCCGCATTGAAATGTGACTTTCTTGGCAAGACCTGACCTGTGCATCACTACCGTGGAACATATTTCTGTATGAATATCTCACTCGATAAGTACAAGCTCAGGAGCAGATGATCCAGATGTGAAGACACAGACACAGGTAAATCAGCTCAGACAGAGTGATCAAGGAAAGAGGGGACACTAGGGACAACTGTGATGTGTTTGTTAAGCTTCAACATGCTGTTTGTTTTATTACAAGGTTTCCACACACTGATCTGTTGGATGCAGTGACAGTGAATCCACTGGTCCATATTCACCTGCCGACAGTGAAACATAGATCTGAGTGTCGTCTGCATAATTGTGATAGGACACATTTTCGCTGTGTATTAACTGACCCAGTCGCTGTGATGAAGTAAAAAACCTGACTGGAAAACAGTGAACGAGTTGTTTATAAAGAGGAAGTCACTGAGTCGTTGGTAAACAACTTTTTTGAGGACTTTGCCCACAAATGGCAGATTAGAGCTAGCCTGGTAATTGCTCAGCATCAAGACTGCTCTTCTTTAGGAGAGGCTTTTTAAAGCCCATGGGAATGTTCCAGATTAAAGCAACATGTTAAATATGGCTGTTCAGCACAGACTTTAGAAATCTGGTGGGTAACACATCGAGTCAGCATGTAAATGTACTCAGGCTGGTAATGATCTCCTGGACAGTTTTGTCAGTTACAGGTGCAAAGTGCGTTAGCTCCTAGGTGTCTAGGTGGTTTAAGGGTTATTACTTGTGCTGAGTGTCATTACACTTAGATGTGGAAATTATTTCTAACAGCAGCTGACCTGGTTTACAACTACAAACAGGACACGTTACTGCAGCTTCCACTTATTTCAGAAAAAATATCTTCCCCTAGTTCTACATAAAATTAGGTTGTGCATGCACAACTTCGTAACTTTTTGACTTTGGAGCTTTGACTTGCGCCATTTCCTCTCGGCCCATGGCACTCCCTTTTCTGTGCCCTGACCGTATCATGCACCTTCTGCTCATTTTGAACCATTTTAACCTTCATAGGGACAATGGTGTCCAGAACATTCAAAATACTAGATATAACAGAGTTCAACAAATAATTTACATTAGAACATGAAACATTTTCAAAGTTTATCATTTCCATAAACAGTGCACCTGTGCCATCATTTATGAACAACAGCAGGACCAGCTGGTGGTTTGGGAAAAACAGACAGGTCAAAGCACATGCAGAAATGATCAGACTGAGCAGAACCGACCATATTGAGGTTTAAATGATAAACAGCTAAAAGACAAAATAGGCCTACTATGTATGCCCCATGTTTAATTTAAAGGGGACAGTGCAGCTGCTGCACAAATAGCCTATTCTGTCATTCAATCCAAACTGCCCGGTCAAGCTGGTGGTGCTCCTCGGAGCACTTGATGCCCTACGCACAGTGCGTTATGTGCATAGTGGGAGCGGCGGCACTGATTGTAGCTTAAAACTGACAAAAAACATTGGGAAAACTATGCTAACTAAGTCTTCTGAAATTATTCCAAACAAGTCCGAGGACATACACCACCTCAATTCCCCAGTTGCCCTTGGCTTGTATTGTATTTCTTTTAACATCCCAAGCGTCTACTTCTTCACAAACCAAGAGACGGCCGCTTGAGGGCAACAAGGAGAACATGCCTCCCAACAAAATACATAACAAAGACACTTAGCTTGCTCTGACACAAGGAGGCACTGGCACCATCTGAAAGAATCCAGCACATCAAAAGACATGCATGGGAACATAGCCGTGAGGAGGATGCCAGGCAAAATGCTCATTTCAAAAAGAATATGCAATAATATAGGCATTAAATCTTAGGCTCGGCTCCCAGGGTGTTGCTTTGACCTCATTAGTGGTGACTTAATCGTTCCAGTTGTAGTGTTCTTCTCTTCTTCTCACACACTTTCAATGAGAAAAATGAGAAATCCATACCGAGTACTAACAATGTATGAGGAAAGTTAAAGTACATGGAGAAAATAGATGAAAGCTCTGGTTACTTTTAAGGCAACCAAAAAGAGCCTAGAGCACAAGGTAGTGGCTAAAATGGACATGTTCACTTTTCGATGCTTCAAGGTTGTTTTTGCAAAGCCAACCCAGGAGTGCAGGAATATTTTCATTTTGGTGTACACAGACTCCGGTCCGGGTGCGGTTCAGGACCCGGAAGTACTTAAAATCAATTCGCCCTGTTACACTGACCACCGAGAACTACAGTCGAGAGTTCCGGGAGCAGCGGGGTTTTGCGGAAAGGATATACAAAAAGTCCATTCTTGACAGAAATGGAGCGAAACAACATGAATCTGTGTGGCGTTTGTCAAAAAATGGACCGCAGTGGACTGGAGTTGGTGTAACAGGAAATTTGCATCCAACCTGCGCAGGTCCTGAACCGTACCAGCAGTGTGCACCAGACGTTATGTCGTTCCTGACTAAACCTGCATGATAAAACTGAAAAATCTGATTTGTTTGATACATTTGAGGTCCTATAAGTAAAGAAACAACAATGGACAAGATTAACATACTTCTAAATAAGGCTAGAATAGGAAAACAAACTGCATTCAAACAGAAACAACAAATCTTTCCAATTATGTGCAACTTTTGGACAGTCAGTAGTATGTTAAAAAGTTGATTAAATGGTGTTTACATTCTAGAAATGTATGTCGTTATAACTTTTTACTAAGAAAGAAATATCAAACTTTCAATCCATAAATGTTGAACCTCATTTGTTATTGGCTCCAAAAACTTGTTATATACATTTTACAGCTTAAAGTTCATTTAACTGACAAGCATCAAACATTTGGGGTTGAATACAATCCTAGGGGGTCTGTCATGGGAAAAACTCTACCTATTGATACAACTTGTCCCTTTTAATATGTTTCCTGTCAATTTAAGTGTAACTAATTTAAGCAGAATCACATCCGAGTCGACATGTAAGTTGCAGACACATCACCCCAGAAAAGTAAACTGATAGTTCTGTAGATAAATTAAGCAGACAGCGCTTCCATCGCAGTAGCATTTATCCCTCATCTGCCGTTCGCATTCTTGGCGAACTATACAAATTTGGGACGTTCAACCACTGTATTCTTTGTCTTCATGACTGTATTTGGCACAGTATATATAAATAAACTGTTGTCGAACAGCGGGTGACACAGCTGCAGTTCTCTATTAAAGTGAATGGATTGCTTCCCGAACAGAGGGCCGTTTGTGGGTGATTCCTCAGATGCAGACTGTATCTATAATGGCACTACTTTCTGAAGCTAGTTCCACCTCAGTTCATTTGTACTGCCAAAGACATTCAACTTTGTGTCATTTTTTGTTGGAGTCTGTGTGGATAGACAGATAAATTACAGATATATTAACAATAAACAAAGTCAATAACACCACCACCACCTGCAAACTGACAAATTCCACCTCAGAATTCTGACCGTAAGCTATGGATATTTAAGAAAGTTATGATGCGAATGCAACCTGATACATCTTTCTACCGAGATAACATGATGTCTGTTAGATTATATTTCTAGAGGTCTGAACAATCAGAGACACATAGTATATCTCCTAATTAATTGCATCTGTTGTGACTTATTAACAAATACAATTTAAATTCTGATTTGAAAGTTTCAGACTGTATGTATAAAATTACTATGATCTACATGAAAAACAACCACTTCACATCCACAGAGTCAGTTCTCACATCTTAAGTCCAATCTGTATAAAAGCTAGAGGGTATATTTTTAGCTTTGTTTGTTTCCTGCAGCAACATGAGACAGTTGACCTATGCAGCGCCTTAACACCCTGTCCCAGTATTCTGTCACGCCAATATACTTCTCATATATTTCCCTTTCACCATACACGTTTCCAGGCCAAATACTAAAAAAAAACATGTACCCTTAACCTGTCTATTCCAGCAAAGTCCAACATCGTCACTCCAGTCAAGAAGTGGATTTTGCACTGAGCTGGACTTGAATTGACCGCAAGCTAAATCAGGAGACCTGGAAATGCTTGAGGGGCCATTTTATTTCCCCTTGCCTGGGATCCAGACTCTTTCACCCACGTAATAGACGATCTCAGTCTGGTCACCACCAGTCCATGCAATCTGGTTTTATTTCAGTGACTCGTGAAACGGAAGACCTCATCTATCATTTAGAGAACAAAACTTCTCTCAACAGATGAGCAGATACTTGTGCTTCGCTTAACGATTCTGCAAATCCACAATATTTTCCATCCCCTGTGATATTTTTTTCCTAAGCAGCCGTTTGTTTTGATACGGACGGACCATGTGTCTTTCTGATTGGCTAATCCACCAAAGCAAACCCACCCATCTGAACTTTGAGAGATGAAAACGGTGACCAGACTCACATGTTTGCAATGTATTATTGAAGTGTGTATTCTTGGCTGGCCAGGCCTTTTCCCTAAGATGCTGCACTGATGTTGCCAAATGCTTCTAGGTTGCCCAGGGTTGCCCAATTATGAACCAAAAAACCTTAACTTTTAAAGGGTAGCCTTAGCAAACATCTTTCTCAATGCATTCTCAGGGTTCCCACACTTTGCTGGACTCACCCTGGAGATTTTTAGTTTTGTAATCACGGTGTCTACAAACACATTACTACCACACAGTTTTTATAAAAAAGATGAAGTTCATAATGATTGAAAATTAATTACACCGCAAAGCAAAAACACTATTTAGATATATACTGGATTGATCACCAGAAATACTTGAGCTCAAATACTTATTTAGTGTTGAAAACGCATTCTTCTCTTTTGAATGGTACTGTGTGTCTAATGGTGCACATCGAACACTGGAAAATAATGGACACATGTGACGCCGAGCCTAAGATTATGAGTAGCAGGTAAAATAAAGACATGATATTATATTCCATGAAATCTGGCCTTTTTTTCGCATATGTGTTTTCCATGTCCATTATTTTTTACCATAATTCTACAGAAAAAACAGCTACTTGAGGCACCTATCCAGCGCCAGAACAATCAAGATGCTCCTGGATGTGTTGGTAGTCTCATCTACCAACTGCATTACAACCACTCCCAACCGGATGACTTTATTTATGTCATTGATCTTACAGTAGAATAAAAATAATGGTCACCTGTCCAATAAATCTGATGATTGTAAATCAGAGGAAAATAACATTTCTTTCTTTCTCTTTAAGATAAGATAAGATAAGATAAGATATTCCTTTATTGTCCCACATGGGGAAATTTCATTGATGCAACGCAGGTAGATACAGAGGTAGATACAGAAGAACAGATCACTTATAGGAAGTCTGAAAAACACTCTCAGTAGAAGATCTCTTATAGACCATGTCAAACTTTGCGTTTTCCTTAGGATGTCCGCCGGGATAACGTGACGATCTCCGGCTAAGACGACAATACTCCGCAGTTTCATGAGTTCTTCCTTTGTGTAAACACGCACCGGTGCCGGCCGGGGGGCGCGGGGGGGCCGGGGGGGCACGGAGCCGAGGCACATCGCAACGACACGACAAAAACACTCAATCCAGCCGAACAAAGTCAAAACAAGTTGAATTAAAGCGATTCCAGTGCGTGTCCCGATTGTTCGTGAAGTTCCTCTTTTATATAAACGTGTACCGCGGCACGGCGTACGTCAGCTGCGGCCGGAGGGCGCGGGGGGGCCGGGGGCTAGCTCAGAGCTAGCGTACATCACGACGGCAGGACGAAAAACACTCAATATTCAGCCGAAAAAAGTCAAAAACAGTTGAATTAAAAACGATTCTAGCGCGTGTCCCTGGAGCGTTGTCTCCATGGAGAGGATATTGGCGTTAACCTATCTCCATGGCAACAAGCAGATGATGGCACCAGGCCAAGTTATAGGTCAGATCTGTGGAGAGGCCACCCAACTCACAGTAAAAAAAAAATTTTTTTAGGAAAAGACATTTCAGTTGAGACAGGTGACCAACCACCCAACTTAAAAACGTACAGTTTGTACCTTTTAACTGCATTGTGGACGGTCGGAAGTAGCAAAAGTTGCAATGTTTTAGGTGATACTGTTCTGCAGAGAACTACATTTCTTGCCTCCATGGGCTATTATTACTATAAAACCAGCTAACCCTGTCATTTATATCTCAACATTTGGAATGAATGGCACTTTGAACATAATCTAAACACTTACATTATATTGCAAATCAAATCACTATTTCAACATTTGTCAGTAAAACTTGCTATTTGATGAGCTCCACTGCATACTCTTACCGTCACCGGTGAGTTTCTGAAAGCTGTGGATTTTCTGCTTAGCTCGGGTCAGCTGGTCTTCCAGAGAGCGCAGTCGTCCAGCGGCGAGAGAGCCCGCCTCGGCCTGCCCCTCCGGTATCCTGGGGTAACGAGGAGACAAGGAGAGAGGTGAAGGGTTAGTGCTAAGGACCCAAACACGGTCAACTTTCACTCTCTGTCAAACGGTGGGTGAAAGAAAAAATATAATAAGAGTTTTGAAATAATAGCATTATTGACACAAGTTATAGAATTCTTCAAGGTTCTGTACAGACACAAATGGGCAATGTGGAAAAAGTTTGGGTAAAAAACTATTTTCAGATAGAATTTAAATGAAGGATGCGAAGGCTTCTGTGAAGCTGCCAAAAGAAAAATGTACAAACATTACAAGAATTTCTAAAACTCCTGAATTAAGTATCACAAAATTTGTTCAGTTTTCATCAATAAAAGTCTGTTCCAGTGTAAACTGTTGTTGTGGTATTTTGGTTAAGATTGCTGTATTAAGAAGTTGGAGGTTCTTTAACCAAACAGGCAGTCAAATATTAGCATTGTTGCACCAGCTCATATATGCAAATACTGTTGTGTTAGGACAGTTATTCAATACATTGATAAACAGCAAAATGTAGATTTAAAATAAAGAAAGAAGTTGAACAGAATTGTAATTCAGTCCATTTGCTGAGTTAAATGATTATGAATCTGCTGATGATAGTAGGGACAAAGTGACATTTTAATGTATTTTGTTATTCTACATAATAAAAACATGAATTTAGATTAAAAATATCTATGTATCAGGTTGGGATAAATATTGTATTGTGACACCTGTATTGGCATACGTATATTATGAGTTACAAGGCGATATCAAGCCCGAACACTGATCTGGAATATGGTTGGTTTGATCTTTTCTTTGAACAGTACATATTGCATAATGTCTTTGAGCAAGACACTACGTCCATGGGACAGTTTGGAGGTGGTAGTTAGAGAGGCCATATTTGGCCAGTCTGACCCCATTTGATTACGACGGAGGAGATAATAAACAATGCACACATTTATAAAAGCATTGTCGAGTGCATAGATCATAATCAACACAACAGTGTCCAGTTTTGCATATAGTTAAAGTATTCATCTGTATTTTGATAACAGATGAATTTGCATATAGTTAAAGTATTCATCTGTATTTTGATCACATATTTCAATGTTCCTACTGTATTGTACTTTGCAACGCTAAAATTTCCCTACTATGGGACATTCATTTACTATCGTACTGCTTGTTCCCGTTAGGGTGACTGGAGCCTATCCCAGTGACTTTGGACCTTAGGCGGGGAACAGGCCGGACAGGGGCCAGCTCGTAAACAACTATGGGACAGACAAAACTCATTTTATATTACCGTTTTTCACATAATAGCACAACTTATTCAAACAATAAGAACCTCCACAAATAATTTAAATAATGAATTCCCTGAAATATAATATAAAACCATTAAATAATAAAATACAATAAAATAAATAATTAGTGAAGTTGGTAAATTTAGATTAAATCAGAAATATATTGAGGGGCCAGTACATTCAATGCTTTAAAAATAAATAATACAATCTAAAATTGTATGATGATGTTCGCAGATTGGCAGCCACACACCACCAATCTGCCCCAGGGCTACCACGACGTAAGTACCAAGTATGTAGAGTATCAACAAACGCTCAATGTAAGCCTATTGCATTATTGTTCAGCCAGAATCACAATGAATAACCCATAAACAACACAAACGTATCCAATTTCTTGTTGTCCAATGGATTGGACCAAATTGCATTAGCAGGATTAACCAGATCTTCGATGTCTCGCTGGAAATCCCCATTTAATATAAGCACAAACAAGCTTTGCGTTTGTCGCCAATGACTCTAAAGACTATTGTCACCAAATACATGTGTGCTGCCAGCGCTAATAACCCAAGATAATATTGCATTCACTGAACCACGGCCCATCTACAGGCTTCTTGGGTTAAAACGTTAAATAAATGTGAAAGAATGATGTGCCGAAAACATGCCGCGGGCAAAGAAATGTATGGTTAAGCCTCACGAAGCCTAATTGCTCATTTGCGGTCCATTTCATGTGCTGTACATTAATGTAGTAAGTCAATTAAAATGCAAATATGTCATTTTAAGAATTAGCGAGAGCAGATGTATGAATTATGGACTTTTTGGCATTTTAAAATTATTATTTCAAGATACTCAAAGTCGCTGTTCAATTTGGTTATATTTTATTTACTTTATTGAACCAGGAAGACCCATTACGATTCAGAATCTCTTGCAAGAGAGACTTGGCTAAGGTCGCAGCCAACGCAATCAACACAGTATACACAGAAAGTCACAAAATATTACATTATAAAACTCTCTCAAGAAAAACAAAAACAATTCTCAATCACCACACTTTTTATTTAATTTATTTTTTCTTACAATTTTCAAGAACTTATCAAGTGACACTACAGCTTCCAATTTAAAGTATAAATTATAAACATATTCGCACAGACAATATTGGAGTGCATTGTCCAATTGTAGTATGCATTTCTGGAATTCAGTATGGGTCAAATGTAGATTAATTAAATATAGCTTAACCTTGCGGAAAGGAGTACTCCAACCACCAATCTGTCTGGTAAGTGGGCAAACATCTCCTACTAACTACGCTACTGTGGCTTCATTGTAATTTAGCAATTTTGAAACATTGTTTTGCCGAATATTGTCATTATCAAAATCTACATAACTATCCTGCCTGTCGTATGCACTTTAACAACAACAAGAACAACAACCTGTCTTAATTTTGTGGACCTCATTTGTTAACTATTGATAGATAATTAACGGTTGTCAACCACAATACGTGCGAATATGGAATATCAGTATCGGCTGATGAAATCCATATTGGACCATCCCTAGTAGATGTATTGGTGACTTGTACTTGTACTTTGACTTGTACAGAGGAGAGATAGTGAATATACCAAAAGGAACATCCTAAATGCTAACGGAGATGCATGTACTGCTAAACTGCAATGTTGAATACTTGACTTATTTTGTTCCGTGTCATAAACAACAACTAATTTATCTGACGGAGGACAAATGAGCGATTTGCAATGCAGGGGATGGAGTGGAAAAACAGAAGAGTCCGTGAGAGTCAACAGGCGATTCCTCAGCCCAATTTAGATGGATAGAAAGCTATTAAAAATGAAATATGTTCCAACGCACAGGGGCATTGGTGAGAGCTGCAGAGGCCATGCTAATGAGTCATCAAGCATCAAGGCATGTAAACTCGATTTAATACTGACTAGAGAACATCAGTTGCTGCAGGCACTAAGCGTCTATCCATTGTTCGCAAGAATCACTGGCACATTAGAAAAAAACAGCGATGTAGTTCAGGACGATAGTAGGGAAATAACACTGTACAAATCTATGCAACCCATGTATGGCAGTCTGATTGGTTTATTAGGTGTTCATCTTTTTAAACGTTTTTTTTTTTGCACCATAGCTTGACAAAATTTGGCTGCACTCAGCTGCCTTCCTCATAAGTGTCACAAGATGTTTCTGTGACAAGTCTGGTCAGCTGACTACAAACTAATTGGAACAGTATGGTTTATAGCGCCATCTGATGTCCGACTTCTTCTAAAAACAAGCTTGCGCTGTATACGAGAAACTCTGCGGAGAAGTCTCAAGGGAAGGCTTTATTATTTACTTCATCCATTCTGACACTAACTTCACCATGGATGACGACACATGGAAAGGAAGTGATGTACATGTACAACATTATATTAGAAAATGCGTTTTTAATCTGTTAAGGCAACCATCACTGGAGTAACTTGGCCTCTGAAGGAGAGAGTAAACAAGTGCAGAAGGTAAGGACCAAAGAGAATCCAAAAGGAAACAAGTCTCAGTCACGACAGAAAGGCACATTTCCTGGCATCTGCTCTTTTCTGTCTATGTTAATATTGGTCATTAATCCTTGGGACAAACTGATGGAACACAACAAATCATTGATCTTTTAGCAACATGCGAACAAACCTCACTTCAACCTTGCGCTGAGGTAACGAGAGAGAAAGTGAGCCATAGAAAGAGCGAAGGTAATAAAGAGTGACTGCGCAGGCATGGAGCTGCGGCTCGTTTCATCACTCAAAAAGGGCTTTCAGGATTAATAGTTTTGAGAATAAGTAGGTGTTTTATGTGTATGTGGAGGAACTGGACAGTTTTTGGCCGCAGGAATCATAGTCATTCAGTTGATCCATCTCAAATCTCAACGGATCGCGACCCTAAGTTTTAAAACCATGAGCTGGATGATTGGATTAGTGCCAAAGGTAGCATGCTGTGAGAGACAGGTGAAAGGACACAAGAGGAAGGAGGAGGTATTGCCGTTTCCCTGGTTGAATTTAAAGGGCAAATATTATGCATTATTTGTATTGTTAACTTTACTTTGGTATCTCATATATCAGAAAAAAACAATTAACTGCATGTCACTATGGATTTCCCCACAATAGGAACTGACCCTTGGGCTCCATCTACTGGCTGCAGAGGGAATTACATTCTCGAGAGGACAATGCTTGCTTTCTAACGTAGCCACACAGTTGTAATGATCGTGATTTGACTGCACTTAATGCTCAGAGTCTGGGGAAGAATTATGGACTTAAGAAACTGAACAGGAGCCCCGTCATGGGTAGAATATGACATCACAGAGGAGATTCTAAAAACTTGCAAGGATTCATTAAACTAGGTAAATGAAGCTAAATGTCACTTCTGGTATGTTTTTGATGAGGAAACAATGTTATAACATGGTTAAAAGCTAAAAAAAAAAAAAAAAACTTTTGTGAAATAAGTGTTTAGCAGATAGTATTACCTGAAAAGAATTTTAGCAAATTATTGACATATTTACTTCAGCAGTATTCAAGCGCTCGTGTACATTTCCATAAGCTAACACAGAACACAACACACTTTGCAATTTCCCATCTGCTACACCCGTTGTAAACAGCCCAAGATGTTAGCGGCAGCAAATAGCATATTATAGCTTATATTAGTCTTTCCTTATCAGGTTATTTGTATCTCAGGTGCCTTTGTCAAGCTAACAATCTGGAAGTCAAAAGTGTACAATTGCTTTTCAGTCCCAAGCTTGGTCAACTGTGCAAGAAGAGCATATGACATAAGACGTGCGAATGAAATACAGTGAGCAAATTATCATTGAAGATATATATATATATATATATATATATATATATATATATATATATATATATATATATATATATATATATATATGTATTTATTTATTTATTTTATTGACATTTTATTTCTTTTATTATCAGTTTAAATGTGCACACATGGACAATGCCAGATCTCAGAAGCTGCAAATATAAAGGTGCGATACTGGGATGGCAGTGACAGCTGAGCAGAGACAATACACTTAACTCACCCTGTCTTCAATGTTGAAGGAGGATGGTGTAGAGTATTTGCGAGAGCGAGCATATTGAAATTAGCCCATGACTCGGCTGGCGTGTTTGAATCACGTTTGTTCAATAACATGCACTGGCCCAAAATAAACAAACAAAAGGATCAGAACAAATCCAGTGAAGATTAACGGATTTTAAAACACAGAGGAACACTTCCTTGTATAAATGCTATCATAAACAATAACTCCGAAAACTTATTTAGCAGTTATTTTCATTGAATACAAATTCACAAAATACAAGGACACACCATACACACATACACCACACCAGGCTTTTAGATAGGATTTGAAAACACCCCGTCCAATTTGGACGGGGTGTTTTCGCGCGCTGAATATGGAAATCCAAAATTATGATCACACTGCGCCACTTAGGAGCGGCGTATCACGGCGTATTTTCCGATACGCCCGCGCACACGCACACGCACACCAAACACACACACACACCAGACCCCAAACACACACCACATGCACACCAAACACACACACCACACGCACACCAAACACACACACGCACACCAAACACACACACACACCAGACCCCAAACACACACCACACGCACACCAAACACACACACACACCACATGCACACCAAACACACACACACACACACACACACACACACACACACAACACACGCACACACAACACACGCACACCAAACACACACACAAACCATATTTAAACTAAATCTACTACTTTTCTCTATCCACTTTCCATGTCCCAAACGCAGTGAACTATTCTGGTGGTAAACATCGCTTGGTCTCTGGTGCAAAGATGCCCTAGAAAGCAGTGACTAGAACTCATACAAAGCAATGGGATAACCTAATAGAAGCCTCCGTGTTCCAAACCACAAAATCTAATCCTTCCATAGCTCAACCTTAAACGCCACAATGAATATACTGGGAAGACGAAACAAAATACTAGCCAATATGTAACCAGGCAGTTCCAGTTCCTTTGTAACTCTTTTTCTCTGACATGAATATTGGAAACTGGATGCTGGTGTGATTCGTTTGCTAGGGAACAGCTGGCCTATCATATGTTCAAACAGATTCATGAACCAACTCCACACCCTGACCTGCTAGTTACACCGCTCTGCAGGAAATGTGCTCTCACTGACATCATGAGGGTAAGGTTTCAAAATGCAACATTTTTTGGGGACACTGGACAAAACTATGTCGCCTGAAGCTGTGGAAACATGGTGGTATTCAGGACTTTATTGTTGGCTAATTTTAGTTTTGTTCTAAAAACGAGAGAAAGTGCTAATTTGACTTTTAATAGTTTCTTCTGTCATATTTTAACTACGAGAGGCATGATTACCGGTAGCTTTTTAGTTTAACTTTGGACATATTATACAACATTTATATACTTTGAGCTTTTAACCAGGTTCTATTGTTGTTCCTTCATCAGAAACAGCTGTTGTATGAGTTTTATTTTTGCTTTATTCACATTGTTTCATTAATCCTGTTCACAAGTTTGTTTTCTTTGAGCACTCACTTTGCATTTCCTCGCATTGCTGCATCACAGGAAGAAATCCCGGTAGAAATGCATTTTCCCTGTGTAATTTTTAGGTCCATAAACACCGGACTCGCTCTGTCAAATTGCTTTCACAACAAACTCATGGCTTCCACTGCTTACAGCAGAGGGCACTCAAACGCCTAAATACCTCAACGGAAACAGAGCTGTGGATTGAAAATTGTTTGATTCCAAATGTAGTCATTAGTTTTAAAATAAATGTGAAATACTTTTACCGAGGAGAAGTGAGATGCTATACTGTGGTATAGAGTGTATATAGGAAACATGTCCATTTATCTCTCAGAAAGCTTGACTTAGAAAATATGATGAGTAAGATAAGATAAACTTTATTCGTCCAACAAAGTGTTGCAGTGTAAAGTAAACAGCAGAATTAAACAATCCAATAAAAAGACCATATTTAAACATATAAATGGATGTATGGATTAGCAAACTAGATTAAAAAAAAAAAAAAACATGCCTTATACATATTCTCCAATCCCAGTATTGTACATTGAATGTCACAGGAAAAAGGAAAATAGCGTGTGAAATTCTTAAGAACCAGTTCATTAGGTCATGGTAACAGCCCAGACTAGACATACAGACTACAACACAGCACTTCACACAAGTAGACATGCATTTATGAAATGCATTCACACGACTCCACTCGCTTGAGGAGGTAAACAGAGCTGCGCGAGTACACAAATGGCTCCTGACGGCATCCCAAAAAGCACAGACTAAACCAGGCCCGGTGCTAATCAGAAGCTACAGCCGAGGAAGCAGATGAGAGTGAGGAAATAGGAAGGAGCTAGGAGAGATAGACGTTAGAGAGGTGTAGTGTATGAGCCTCAGAGGTATAGGGTGAGGTTTGACTATAATGGTGCAACAGCTTCACCACTGGTTATGTCTATGGGCCAAGGGTGGTGCAGATGTCCTACATTATTTATACCATTATTTGTTTACTTGCTTGTTTACATTGGCTCCAATACCTTTCAATGGAGAAGTTAGCGTTAGTCTCCCAACATCCCAAACTATGAAAAACCACGGCTGATTTAGTGACCGACAACCGCTCGATCACACGTGAGTAACACCAGAGCCTTCTTAGAAAACATTAGCTTAGTTTATTGATGTATTAATTAGCACCAAAATGAGCATAAACCCTAACAACATAATACTGGACAAATTGCACCAAAATATAGCAAACCACAAAAGTTTGGAATTAAAGCTTTATTAAATCAATCACCACAAATCATATTTAGAGAAGTAAACCTTAGGAAATAGGTTGGAAATATGATACAGTCATGTTGCAAAGTATGACAAACATAAACAGTAATGATTATTTTCTGCAACTCAATGTCAACTCAATTTTTATTTTGCTGCCTTATTAAAATGAATGGGATAGAACATCATAGAATTATCAGCGAGCCGAATGTTAAACCAATGGTAATCTTAAGATGCCGAATACTAAACTTTGCGTTTATTCAAAGGTTTTCTGACAATATGGATTAAAATGTATTTATCAGTGGTGGCTCAGTCATTTATCAGGTTGTTTCACGACGGACATAGTGGATTTCCCTAATATGTTCCACATTCTTTGATGTTACGTCACAAGCTCTTTTGGTATTACGCTGCCTTTTCTATTCTCAGCTTTTGATAACATTGTAAAAAGCTACACATTTGTGATTTCTAACTAACACTTTCTGCCATATCATGCCTTCTTTATCTCATAACTGATCGTCTAATCTCCTCGTGTCCTTTGCTAGCCGGATCAGTGTTATCTCCATACACTTGGACAGTATCTTGGCCTGTAAACCGATTCAGCACGGTGCATTCTTTTACTGCCTACACCAGGTACCTCTAGCTTCTGCTGTCTCCTAGTTAATCTCAAACTGTCAGCCATTTCATTGTATCTTCTACAATGGGGCTAGTGTATTTGTAAAGGCCACGAATGGAAGCTATAACTTTAGTGGTTAAAAGCTCTACAGGTTTAATAAGGTTATGTGCACAGTCAAAGAGGCTGGACTGGCCGTGCCAATGCACACAGGATTTTAGCGTTAGTGACATTTACATGTTCAAATGTCAGCCAGATAAAGCAGGATAGTATAGGAAATGCCATTACGAGATGTGTAGCTCTTCTGTTGTAGGTTCAAGTCTGTAAGCATAGGCAGAATGGGGGAGGGAGGAGCTTCTGTAAAGTTTAATTCATGCACAAATTGCACCTCTAGGAGTAGAGTTCCAAATATTAAGATATATTTTGAAGTCAATATACTCTTAGCTGAGAAACAATCTTATTAGGTGACAAAAACGTCATGCCGGCATGTGTTTTAACATATTACAACAATTCAGTTTCCAATTGATATATTATAATCGAATAATACACCAGAATACCATTATTTTATGTTAGGAACATAAATCATCACCTGGGTGACAACTTTTTACTTCAACCTATGTCAGTAAAGTAATTGACTATGCAGTAAAAATATTTACAATTCCCAGCTCTGTAGATATTGTGTGTTAGCAATTGCTATTATGTTATATTAAAAATAAGTTTTAGCCCCACTACGTAACACTTTCTGGTAGCATAGATACAGCAGATACATTCAGCAATATTTCTGGAAAAAGCAAAACCATCTTAATGGGGACAAGCAGGTTTTCAAAAATCCAAGTTACGAGTTGGGTCAGGATGCATGTTTGTGAGGGTATTTTTCCGAATGAAAAACACCTGTAATTAGACAAATACTTGAATTATATTTGAAATACTATTTGAATCATATTCATTAGCTCAATTTGTGACTTTCAATTAGTTCAGATGTACAAATATCTACAGGAAACGTAGACGTAGAGAGTAAATTGGTAAAAATTCCTTGGAGTGACACATACACAAATATATGATACAAAATCTCAAGAAGCGTTGCAATAGCAGGGTAATTTGTATTTATTTATTTAATATGGACATAGCATTTACATTGGACAAACCAGATGCAATGTTTAAAGTGTTATAGCAAAATAAGCTAATTTTCAACACCTGTCCATAGGAGGCTTTTAGAATTAAAACATCTATCAGACCATAAAGCCATATATGTAATCTGCTGTTCATCAATACTGCCATACATAATGTAGGGAGCTAAACAAAATGTAATTGAATTGGGTTAAAAACTGTTTAAATTTCAGAAAAAGATTGCCTGGAGTTCCATATAAAGACCATGCCAACGTGCAGTTCTTGAAATCCAAATAGATGTAATGTTTTTAAGTTCACTAATTCAAATAATTTCAAGTAATACATAAAGAAAGGCATAACCAACTATCAGAAAATATACAGAACATGTTCAAGGACAAGAAAGATAAATACAATCTAAGGAACACATTTTCCTTTTTGCACTACGTTAGAAAATGTTGATTTATGAAATATTTTAAATGACGAAAGGAATAAATATTGTGGGTGTATCTTAGTGCAGCAATTGAACCCGAGCTGAATATGATTTACCTTGGCAAATGTATGTAATAAAAGGTAGGAGTACTTTATTTCTTTCCTACTCCTTTTGTGCACATCATGTAATTATTTTCCGGACTAAAAGTTGCACCTTTTTACATAGTTTTGGCCGTGCGACTTATACTCCGGAGAGACTTATATGTGAAATTATTTGTTATTTTCACACTGAAAACCACAAGAGGGCGCTCTAGGCTCTAAGCGACGCAGAAGAAGAATCTGCATTGTCTCCACCTCAGGAGTTTGTGGAGTTGTTTTTGAAGTGACACAGAGGAAGACAAATTCATAGGATTTAGTGATTTGGGCTAATACTGATGCTTTGGTAAACTTGTTAGCATGTTCTTTATGCTATAGTCATCATAATTGTTAATATGTTACGTTAGCATACCAGACACCACAGTTCTGTCTGTGCGTCATGTAGTTGAAGGTGTTAGCGTTAGCATACGTACACCTATTCACCATGTTCTCTAATCTGTTATTATTTTAAATTGCATTTCAAGATCAAATTTCTGTTCTTGGATTTTATCAAATACATTTCCCCCCGAAAACCAAATTGTAACCATTGCTTTTGAAATTGGCATGGTAAGGTAAGATAACATACACTTGTCCCAGTAGGGAAATTTGTCCTCTACATCCTTCACTACTTCTGGGGCCACCTCTGTCAGGAGCAGTGGGTCCCTTCTCCAGATCTAAGTCAGGAGCCCTTTGCTGGAGGATAAGAAGATTGTGCAATTTGACTCTTCCACTCCACTAAACCTAACCGACGAACAAACTAACAAACCAATCTTCAAACACACCCAGAGCTACTTTTTATTCCAAGATGGAGTGAAGTGATTGGGGCTCAGCAGTCTGCAGCTTAAACCATTAAAAAGCAATTACATTTAATGGTGGTCAAATCATTTATCTGAATATTGACTTTTCCATTTGTGCATGTCAGGCGCTTTGGGGCTGAATGATGCGCTTTAACATGCATTGCATTCACTTAGTTTATTTGAAAGTGTGTCACCAAAATCCCAAAGTTATATAATTGCAATTTGGAGTATTCAAGTCAAATGTATGCTTATTATTGTGGCCCGCTAACGTGTAACGAGTGCAATTATTCATTTTACAATAGCCAATTACAATTTTATGCTAAAATTAAAAATAATCAAACTAGCATTTTGGTCAATGATGAAGGCAGCATATGCAAATCTTAATACAAAGAGCAATTTAAGGAAATATTTTTAAGCCTAAGGAAGGAGATTCAAACTGTCCTCTTTGGACCCATAATTTAATGTCACTGAGGGGAGGATTTGCCTTCTGTGCAGGTTTTAATGGGGGTGATTCTATCACTTCAAATCGATGATATTGACAGACCAACACAGTCAAGGAATCTATCCAATAACTACCAGGTAATCTAAACCATAACCACAGTTACAGCGAAGACAATACGCTCAGATTTGAATAATTGCTTATTTTGGCTAACCAAATGTATAGTAAACATAACATAATAATGCACACTGTAAATATATTGGACTAGGAATGTGACAATATGATAATTTAAGTATGTGTTATGTTAAAGTGAGACCTGCAGCAACTAATGCTCAACGGAAGAGAAAGCGGCCTGTTTTAAACTCACGTGCGTCTAAGGAGCAGAGTTTTGTAGTGTGAAAGAGCACAGAGGACCGCCATGATGAAACAGAAAGTCCGAAGACACAGAGGCTAAAGTGAACGACACACAGAGCTAATGACTCGACCTGCAGAGCTGCAGAGAAACAGCTCAAAACAACACAACTTACACAATCACTTGCCTCATGTGACAAGGTTTTACAAACACGAGTAGATGTTTCTTATGTTACATTAATTATGTTAAATATTGCTAATTCAAAGCTAATGTTACTATTCATATTTAACCTGGCCCATTTAAAATACAGGTGACAAGTTAATTAGACATTTACAAATATTTCAACAGAAAAAAATAATAATGCAATGTTGTTTTTTCTTTAGCTGTATTGTTTTTGAGGAAGACCAACATGGAGTAAATGATCTGAGACTAAAATGTGGCAGATGCACTCATCATGGACATTTGAACTGGTGTGTTTGTCAATAGAAGAGAAGAACGTAATGATGTTTTGGAGACTTATGTGAAATTAAGAATTTATATATATCATTATATTATATATATCCAACGGTATAGAGTATTTTCTATTCTATTTCAAGAAAAAAACATTAAACTATTTGTAATCCGCATTGATCTGCTTGTTGTGCTTGTTGGCGCTGCCGTAAGTGAAATAACATATAAATTAGATAAGTGCGGAGATGCTCCTTGCTCATCCTACATTTCCTCCTCTTTGCCGCTCTTTACTTAGTGCCGCTCTGGTGCCATCCATCACGGCCCCCCCTCCTTGCCCCTCCCTCCCCCGTGCGTTGGTATGACGGTGGGGGATCGATGCCAGACCAATCCCTCATCTCTACAGTCACTCACCTAGTGCAGCGTAAACCTGTGCAGCAATGTGTAGTTATAAAACACATAATACAGTAGAAGTATAGTTACACTGCTGCTGTTACTACAGTACAAGTACAGAGTAAATGTGTGCTGTAATGTGCAAGCGTAGAAAAGTCACCGAAGTAAAGGTACTGAAAATACTATTCCCCCTGCTACTACTCGATTTACTTCTATTTGATTGTGATATTATATTTCATGAGCTAATGACGCACATGACAACATTTTAGCCAAAGTTAATTCCCTATTTCTGACCCTAGTTAGGCTTTTACGTCAAACTTTAACACAACGTTGTAAAGTCCTTGACAATGCAAAGCGATGAAAGACATTTCAATATCAATTCAAAGAAAGTTCAGAGAAGGTAAGATGTCTGACCTCTGATTAAAATGTCTTTGAAACTGAAGGGAGAGACGATCTAGGTCCTTTTCAAATGAGAACTCACAGATAAAGAGTTGCATTTTTCTGAAGTCTGATTATCCGAAAGTTGTTTTACGCCTCAGGACTGTAACCGTAACACTCTGAGCCCCTCTGGTCACTAACCCAATGCCCCGAGGAGTAAACCTGAACAGCAATGTACAAAGGAAAGCATTAGCCCCAAAAATGCAAGAACATAAATAATCCAGACCCATAGATCACATTTAGGTAAGGTTAAATGAGGTTAAATTATTGCAACTACAATTCAAAGAAAGGCTACTGGATATTTGAAAGCAATAGGAACCATCACAAGGTCAATTGGGACTATGCGTGTTTCAAATCAGCTTGGTCTGAAACAGAATAAATCAAACACTCGGTGCGGTGCCCCTGTTGTCCCCATGAAGCTTTATAGTGGCTGGTTGCCTGGGGCGACTGACAGCTGCTGGCAGGTGGGCGGGGCCTGTCATGCCGCACGCCCCGACCCTCGTTCACCTCTCATTAAACGCTGGCAGCTGATTGGTGGACTGGCACGGCACCTGTCACTCAAGCGCACCCTGGAATGGGAGATCAGATCAGCAAAGCACCAGGCTGAGTGTGAGGCCAGCCAGGTGATGGCAATTTGAATGGGGGGAAACATGAGTGATAGCTTTATTAATAACATATGAGAATGCATTTTTAAAAAAGTACGTCCAGATCAGCAACAATGGTAGGATAGCCAATCAGCCTGGAAGCATGGTGAAATACTATTTGTAAGCACAGAGGTGCACTTTTGAGACCTTTATATTAGATTTAAAATAGTACACTTAATTATAAATAAATATTGAATTATTAGTACTTTCATTACCTCACAATAAAATATACTCGACCAACATATCTCAAACTTACCACCCAAACAATACCGCCAGATTTAAAGCAGGTTGTGTGTGCAATCCATGTGCCGTCGTGACACATATTCATGTGCAATTACTGTAGTGATCACATGCAATGGTATTTATGTATTTATGTATTTGTCTATGGGAGTTTTTGTTTATAGGAGATCTTCTACTGAAAGTGTTTTTCAGACTTCCTATGAGTGATCTGTTCTTTTCTTCTGGATCTGCCTCTGTATCTACCTGCGTTGCACCAATGAAATTCCCCATGTGCGACAATAAAGGAATATCTTAACATGCCTGTTTGTTGTGGACACATTTCTATATCCCTTTTCCATTTTTTCAGTTATGAATGTATTTTTATGTCATCATAGAACTGGTCTGGTTTTAGGCCATCGTTATTGTTATTTTATTTTATTTCTTCATTTAAATAAATATCCTTGTTTTTTACATTCCGCACTCCACAGTCTAATTGTTATTTGCTGGCAGCCAATGTTTGGATCTTGTTCTATAACATTATTATCATTATCTGCAGGCATTATGTGTAGTAGTATTAGTACTAGTAGTTTTAAATTAAAAAATGCTAACTTTTTTTCCAATGGGATAAAAATGTTGTAATATGCCAGATTTTTTTCCAAACAATATGATTTCAAGCCTGTGTTTCTCTACACCATCTTCAGCCATTAATGTTCTTTATCACTCTTGATGAAAAGCAGACCAGATAAAAATGTTTTGGTGCAATAAAACACTAGAAACCTCCAAACACATTCATCTTAACTTTATCTGACAGAACATAGTGACAGGTTTATTGGTTTGGTAACTACTGTATACGAAAAGGCCATCAGAATTGTCATAACAAAATAATACCGCAAGCATATTGCATTACAGACTACAATACTAGGTAATGACAGTTTGTCAATGATAACTAGCTCTGAGTTAAATCCAGTATATATACAAGCACTAGATGTTCATTAATACATTATTCAATCAAAATCAATAACAAAAAACGGCAACTTTTTAGTTTTGTTTATGTAATGTATGTAAGAAAATTGGCAGTATATTGAAATTATGTGATAGTATCATGTAATTTCATGATTCAATGTCATCCCTCATTTGTACGAGACAAACTACTTCCATCCAAAAGTCATTCTCAATCTGAAGAAAATAGTTTGAGAAGTTTGCATTTGTACAATCTTGAGCTCAAACTAGTCCTTCCCACGCACGGGGAGTAGTTATAACTGAAACTAACACTGCTTTGTTTACTAGTTTGACAGTTTCAGCTACAGCTTGGGTCGTTAGGGCCTATTGTGGTCTGAGCTGGGGAAGTCAAGTACCTCATTGACCGGTTAGGTTTCTGCAAAGGTGAAAAAAAGAGTGCAGTATACTCCTGGGAGGTTGTACCGCAAACCTCCATTTCGGTTATATTTCTTAACAACAATGGCCTCTTCCACTCCTTTTTCAAACTTTCCTTTCTCCCTGCTTAAAATGTTAACCTCACTGTCCAGAAAAGTGTGATACAGATTGCAAATCAGAGGACGAGTCTTATTTATTTATTTGTTTATGGGAGTTTTTATTTATTTATAGGAGATCTTCTACTGAAAGTGTTTTTCAGACTTCCTATAAGTGATCTGTTCTTCTGTATCTACCTCTGTATCTACCTGCGTTGCACCAATGAAATTTCCCCATGTGGGACAATAAAGGAATATCTTATCTTATCTTATCTTATCTTATGTGATGATACACACTTTTGTGTAGTGATTGTTTAGTTTGCCCAATGTAGTGTTCATTGTAGCCCTCATCACTACAATTCATGGAATACACCACATTATTTTTGTGTGGGCATGTTGTCCTTGGAATGAACCAGTTTCTGTCTTGATGTATAATGTGTAATTTCAAGTTAAAATGTGATATGAAATCATCAAGAGAATATGTGATGATTAATAATCATGAAAGGCTGTGATACAAAATTATCACATTATTACAGTATCACATAATTTTTCATGATAGTACTGTTAAAACATACAACAAAAGTATCATGAAATTATGAGATAAGAAATGATCATGATTGTATGTGATGTAAAAAGTGGAAGTACAGAAACAATGGAGAATCCAAGCCACTTTTGTGCACTCACAGACACGTGCCGAGATATAAATGCTAGTTATCATGTCATGAGATTTCACACCCCTAGTAGAAGTAGTAGGCCTGCTAAATAAATAGAGCGGACAGTTCCGATGTATGCCGAGTTCTGGGAAAATTGGCTGAGGAGGCTGATGGTTCTGCTGCAGCAATGGAGGGTTTTAGCTGAAGTATCAGGATTGTAGGAAGGAGGAGAAGGTGCATTTACAAGTGGTAGGCTGTGATCAGCTGACAACATGTAGAAAAAAATGGCTGAGCGACCTTCAAAAAAATCTCTGATAAAATCCCATTCAATCGCACAGCTCCAACATAGTATAATTATTTATTTTTAAAAAATCAATACTTAAGAAAACAAATCATGTAGCAAACTATCAATACAACTAACAGTATCGTCAAGTAAACAAAAATGTGTATGAAAATGGTTAGGGCAAAATTCAAATTGTTCTCCCCATCTTTGCCTCCACAGGGGTGTTGAGAATGTAATTACTGTAGTTCCAGCAGGGTGCTTGTTCATAATGGTGTACAACACGTCTAACTTCGTGTCCTCCTGCAGACTGACTGAAAGTACCGGTGGAATGAGCTAAGCGTGCAGGAGTGGTCTGTCAGGGAGCTAGTGAGATGTTATGGAGGGCACGAGAGGGAGAGAATGAGGGGCTTGGGACCGGAGCAGAGCTGGAGCAGAACCAGGACTGTGTCAGCACTTTGGGGAGGAGGTACAGGACGAAACAGAGGAGCGATTAGAGGAACAATGAGGAGACACTTACAGCCAGTTAGTCAGTGAGAGTGAAGGAATCGGGGATCATTCAGTGTGCTTTGATGCCGTTGTTGGTGGTGTTGTTGTTGTTTGTTAGCGGTATTGTTGCAGTTTATTAGCGATAGTATAATTTGTTAGCAGTGGTGGTGGCGTTGATGTTAGCAGTGATGTTGTTAGCAGTGGTGGGGTTGATGTTAGCAGTGGTGTTGTTAGCAGTGGTGGTGGTGTTGATGTTAGCAGTGATGTTGTTAGCAGTGGTGGTGTTGATGTTAGCAGTGGTGTTGTTAGCAGTGGTGGTGGTGTTGATGTTAGCAGTGATGTTGTTAGCAGTGGTGGTGTTGATGTTAGCAGTGGTGTTGTTAGCAGTGGTGGGGTTGATGTTAGCAGTGGTGTTGTTAGCAGTGGTGGTGGTGTTGATGTTAGCAGTGATGTTGTTAGCAGTGGTGGTGTTGATGTTAGCAGTGGTGTTGTTAGCAGTGGTGGTGGCGTTGATGTTAGCAGTGATGTTGTTAGCAGTGATGGTGGCGTTGATGTTAGCAGTGATGTTGTTAGCAGTGGTGGTGTTGATGTTAGCAGTGGTGTTGTTAGCAGTGGTGGTGGCGTTGATGTTAGCAGTGATGTTGTTAGCAGTGGTGGTGGCGTTGATGTTAGCAGTGATGTTGTTAGCGGTGGTGTTGTTGATGTCAGCAGTGATGTTGTTAGCAGTGGTGTTGTTGATGTCAGCAGTGATGTTGTTAGCAGTGGTGTTGTTGATGTTAGCAGTGATGTTGTTAGCGGTGGTGTTGTTGATGTCAGCAGTGATGTTGTTAGCAGTGGTGTTGTTGATGTTAACAGTGGTGTTGTTGATGTTAACAGTGGTGTTGTTAGCAGTGGTGTTGTTGATGTTAGCAGTGGTGTTGTTTGCAGTGATGGTGTTGTTGATGTTAGCAGTGATGTTGTTAGCAGTGGTGGTGGCGTTGATGTTAGCAGTGATGTTGTTAGCAGTGGTGGTGGCGTTGATGTTAGCAGTGATGTTGTTAGCAGTGGTGGTGGCGTTGATGTTAGCAGTGATGTTGTTAGCAGTGGTGGTGTTGATGTTAGCAGTGGTGTTGTTAGCAGTGGTGGTGGCGTTGATGTTAGCAGTGATGTTGTTAGCAGTGATGTTGTTAGCAGTGGTGGTGGCGTTGATGTTAGCAGTGATGTTGTTAGCAGTGGTGGTGGTGTTGATGTTAGCAGTGATGTTGTTAGCGGTGGTGTTGTTGATGTCAGCAGTGATGTTGTTAGCAGTGGTGTTGTTGATGTTAGCAGTGATGTTGTTAGCGGTGGTGTTGTTGATGTCAGCAGTGATGTTGTTAGCAGTGGTGTTGTTGATGTTAACAGTGATGTTGTTGATGTTAACAGTGATGTTGTTAGCAGTGGTGTTGTTGATGTTAGCAGTGGTGTTGTTGATGTTAGCAGTGGTGTTGTTGATGTTAGCAGTGGTGTTGTTGATGTTAGCAGTGGTGTTGTTGATGTTAGCAGTGGTGTTGTTGATGTTAGCAGTGGTGTTGTTGATGTTAGCAGTGGTGTTGTTTGCAGTGATGGTGTTGTTGATGTTAGCAGTGATGTTGTTAGCAGTGGTGGCGTTGTTGTTAGCAGTGGTGTTGTTAGCAGTGGTGGTGTTAGCAGTGGTGGTGTTAGCAGTGGTGGTGTTGTTGATGTTAGCAGTGATGTTGTTAGCAGTGGTGGTGGTGTTGTTGTTAGCAGTGATGTTGTTAGCAGTGGTGGTGGTGTTGTTGTTAGCAGTGGTGTTGTTAGCAGTGGTGTGGTTAGCAGTGGTGTTGTTAGCAGTGGTGGTGTTAGCAGTGGTGGTGTTAGCAGTGGTGGTGTTAGCAGTGGTGGTGTTAGCAGTGGTGGTGTTCTTGATGTTAGCAGTGATGTTGTTAGCAGTGGTGGTGGTGTTGTTGTTAGCAGTGATGTTGTTAGCAGTGGTGGTGGTGGTGGTGTTGTTAGCAGTGATGTTGTTAGCAGTGGTGGTGGTGTCAGGCTTTTAGATAGGATTTGAAAACACCCCGTCCAAATAATTTTGTCCGGGGGTACAGGGGCCGACCCGCGTAACTAGTTAGCGTGCCGGAGTCTCGTTCGTTATCGGAATTAACCAGACAAATCGCTCCACCAACTAAGAACGGCCATGCACCACCACCCACATATAATATAATACATCCATGGGGCCGACTAGGCGAAAAAACAAGTAGCTTCGGCATTCTCCGGACCACGGCTCGGCAGCCAATCAGAGCCAAGCACACTCATTTTGTCGACCAATCAGCACGTACCATGCAAATTTTTACTTGTGAACAGTAAACTGTAATGGCGGCCTAATGTCAAATACCTCCCGGCCCAATTTAATGATAATGTTCCCTTTTCTTCTAAGATGTATTAATAAAATGCCCATCCACATTTTAAAATACCCCGTCCAAAATACGGGAAGACGGGTATCTATCTAAAAGCCTGGGTGGTGTTGTTGTTAGCAGTGGTGTTGTTAGCAGTGGTGTTGCTAGCAGTGGTGTTGCTAGCAGTGGTTTTGGTGATCGTTTTTGCGGTTGTTGTCATCAGTGTTACTTATTTAATTATTTGAGCATCTGTTACATAGAAGAAAACACTAGTATATTGATAGTAAAAAAATAAATAAAAATGCAATTGAATACATTATTTACAACACACAATGGAGTCTATGATGCAAGTAGGGGAAGTTTTAAAATATATTATATCTTACCCCTGTTGTAAAGGTATCAAGTCTAATGTGTTATTGGATGTTATCTAACCCAGTGGTTCTCAACCTTTTTCAGTCGCAAGCAACAAACATAAAAAGTAGGCTACGCCCAAAGTGATAATAATAGCCAAAGACCTAGATAAATTAATTAAATTAATTTGGTTGGCCAACCAATAATAATCTACATATACCACTGCATTTGAAGAGTGTCAAGCTTTCTGTAAGATTATTCTATGAATTTGGAAAAAAAAAAAATCACATATCATCTGGAATGATTATGCGACCCCCAGGTTGAGAACCACTGATTTAACAATACACACCAAACACCCAACTACTTGCATATTATTTCTATATCAAGATGCTTATGATGTTAGAGCATTTGAAGGACACTAGGGGGGCATGGCGATATATCGCGACATTTACTCCCGCAATCAATTCTCGATGTGTTCTCGTCAAGTATTGATCTTTTAACCTTGTAAAAAGCCCCTATAAATTGCTCTATTCACCATTCCCTCAAGTGAGCTATGTAGTAGTGCGAGATTGGCTGTGGGCGGAAGAAGAAGTCGTACACGGATATGAAAATGGCCGGAGTCAGATGAGGAAAACAAAAGTGAGAAGAACACGTTAAAAGGCGCATCAGCAACATTTAAGTCCAGTATGGACTCACTTTGGCTTCTATAGCAGCACAGATGGGACACAGCTCGAAAAGTACTATCCAATATGCAATAACTGCTTTTCAAAAGTTCGGTAGACGGGAAACACAACCAACATGCACAGCCACCTCTCGCAGTATCGTCATATTGTGATATTATCGGTATTGTGAGCTATGAATCGTGTATCGTATCGTATTGTGAGGTAGCCAGTGATTCCCAGCCCTAAATGACACTAGAATATACTGAATTCACCCCCTTCTAGAGAAAAGCTTGGTCCCACATCAACCACAAAGTCAACCCTGATCAGCAAGAGTGCTAGCCCCATCTGGTGATCGGCCCACTAAAAGCTTCCCTGCTCCCCATGCTGTGAGTTCCACCTTTGTTTTGGAGCCAATTCTGAATAATTACAAAAGCAAGGGATTAAATGAGGGACCAGCTGTCTGAGGTGAAGCGTGCATGCATGTGTGAGTGTTTTTTCATATTGATTTTCACTGATGGGGAGCTGCATCAAAGGGAATCTGGTAATCACACAGGAGGCTCTGAAGTTCTTCCCTTAAAGCTGAACTACATGGTTTTATTAATTTAATAGTGTCATTGTTAACAAGCATATAACTTAAGATTAAATATTGTCCATATATATATATATATATATATATATATATATATATATATATATATATATATATATATATATATATATATATATTTATTATGTAACCCTATTCTTCATTCAAAAAAATGTATAATAAATACAAATAATAAATAATTTAACTTAAAAATAATTTGCGTTACAATGACTTTTTATTAATGTATTCCTTTCTGTCCACATCTGATAAAAATAAACTAGATCAAGATGACGGACATGTTGAATATAAAAAGAAAGCTGTAAACCACTCAGCCGAATCAAACATTCTGGAATGAATCAGGCTCAGCTTGTACTCCAAAAAAACAAATAAAACATTACCTTAAAATTCCAAATATATATAAAATATAATAGGACTTTTAGATGAAACAAATTCTTCAGTTTTCAAATCGGAACGGTCAAAACCCAACAAATGCCCAAACCAGTGCAACTCTGACCATCCTCCAGACACCAGCTTTACTGCCCTTTATATTTCCCAAAGAAAATCTAGGTGGAACTTGATCGAAATTATGATTTAAAGTAAATCAGACATCAGAGGTCAAAACTATAGAAGGTCAGCTTCAAAGAGTCCAGCCAATTGCTCAAAAGGGTTCAAGAACTTTGAAATGGGGCTCATTTTAGACAGGAATTCTTGATAGGGGTTTATTTATGTGTTACTTTACAACTATTACTATTGTTAAGGAACGTTACCACAACCCATGCCAGTGTTAACATGGCCAATAGCAGAAACACTATCAGCATGCAGTGCTAAGAGGAGAACCATCTGTGTCTCTGTTCCTAAGTGTGAATTGTGATGTGAGCTTAATAACCTCATACAATGTGGCAATTCTGTGCCAAAAAACCAGTATGAAATCTGTGAAGGTGCGCTTGGTTTACCCATCTGTCCGTCTGGGGTCTTCTGCAACACTGATCAACTTCACAAGAAATATTCTGCACACAAATTTGTTCCACTGTACAATCTAACATGCACACTCACTCACAGGATTTAATTAGGCATGATTTTCTTTTGACCAAAAAGCAAAACCGGCAACCCCTGTTACTTACAATTTTGCATTTGTAAAATTAGCTTGATTAGACAAACAGGGTGCGTGGTTTTCTTAGAGAATTGGAAAGGAAAAATACATTTAACTGTACTTTAATGCAACATACAGCATTTATGTATATGCAGTTAACTGTGCAAGGGAGATTTCAAACAAACAAAGCCTTGCATCCACCAAGGAAATAATAATGTATCTCGTTGTCTAACTTTCTCACTTGAAATGGTGCCGAAAATTGGATTTACAGTGGAAGGTTCCCAAGGTTTATTGGTCCACAAAATTATTGTGTATCATGGTATATAATATCAAGCAAGATGATTAACTTCATTCACACAAATAGTCACATGGTGGTAGCGTATCATCTGCGGGGCCTCTTTGTTAAGAGTTTGCAAGTTTTTCCCATGTCCTCCTCTGTTTCCATCAACCAAAATCTTGCAAAATAGATAATCCTCCATATACATCAGAGCTCTCCAATCTTTTTGCCTCCTGTTCCCATATATTTCATAAAGTTTAAGTTTACTCAACTAGAGATGACAGAGTGGCGAACTACAGTTGAAAATCATAAGTTGTTGCACTGAGACAACACACATGTGGAGCACACCGAGTTTATGGTCATAATTTATACGAGGATCCAAAGTCCGGTCACCCCACCCTGAAGACGGAAAGAAGTAACTCTAGCCCTAAATTGTGCAAATAATGCTGTAGTGTGTACAAGGCGGAAGTCTTCAGAGATCCGGATTGTTATCTCTATTGTTAAACCAATATAGAGTTAATAAGTTAACACAAAAGTATTTTTTATTTGCCAGTACCAATTATTTCCTAATAATCATTTCTAAGTATTAAATATGCTATACATAATTTATTAGAAGGAGGGCTTTTGATGATATGAAGTTTGACCAAATCTATCTCGTTCAGGTGTCTCCAACCTTTTTGCCTCTGTGAGCGACTCATGTTCCAAAATATTTTATGGCTTATTTTGGCCAAAACAAAGTAATTTCTGTTGTCTGAACATTTATCTCAATATATAATACAAACGGATGTATTATTATCACAGTGTATTTAAAAAGCGCTTTTGCAGCATCAAGGACATGGTTCAACATTCTAGTTATTTATTTATAGGCAAAACAGTCTGACAGCAACACCCTCAGAAAAAAATTAAATTATAAGTGATTTCCTGCATTCTGGTGAATTTTAGATGTACTATTTGAGCAGGTCACTGCCCATTCACTTGCCTGCATGAAATGATTTTATTTTATTTTTAGTCAAATCACCCCAGGCCCTGAGTTTGGCTGCACAGCCCCTGGCTCTTCACATCTTCACATCTTTTCTCTCCTTCCGTGTGGACTAAGAGGCTCCAGGTAACACTCAGGCAGCAAACATTTTTTTCTCAGGACTGCTAAACTTAGGTTTTGTGTTGATGGTAAATTTATAACATTTGTCTTTTGCCAGAATGTGTTGTACTTTCCGTTGTGCTTCCGTGTGACACTGCTTTGTCGTCAGTTTCCATTCATTCACGTTTGCATCTTTCTACGATACATTAGGTCGATTAACATCAAATAAAATACATGTTGTAGCTTGAACAGCAGAACAAGGCTATGTTTTGTGCAGTGGCGGCTGGTGGTAAAAAATATAGGGGGGGGCTATTAGACATGAGTTTTTTTTTTTTTTTTAATGTCCAAAATTGAATATTTTGCATTGACTGTATAAATACATATTTTAGATACACATTTACAACTGAATTAATAAGTAAACACACTTTATTTCCACTTTTGGTAATGAATGATAATACTATGACTTAGAGGCAGATACCATTTGTGAGAAAATTCATTTGACATAAATTACAAACTTTATAAAATTGTAAAGATAAGATTGTAAAAAGCAAAACAGTGATACTTTAACTTATAGTACAGAGTATCAATAACTACATGAAGAAAAAAATAAAAAACACAAACAATTGTTGATGCCCCTTTCATAAAACAGCTTCTAAGTGGCATTAGTTACTCGGAACTACATGTGTAACATTTTACATTTTTATATTTAATCATCATAGACAGTATTGCTGTATGGAGACTTGTTCTTAAAGACTTGTCATTTATAGCATTCTTTCATGGGTTTTCTAATAACCAAAGCATGTTTTTATGAATAGAAGTTAAGCAATACTTAATGCTTAGCGTTATCCTTATCCAGGTAATAAACTAAAAAAAAAAACACTCCTCTTTAGGGTGTTTGTTGTCATGGTAACGGAGCACGAATTTTGACACAGCAAACAGTCGAGGAGCTCATTCTGAATCGTTTTGGACGTACCTTTTGTACACAGACGTGTGTAGATGCAGTTTTAAAAAGTAAACACAGAAAACAAGGCATGTTGCACTTCCGCGCACATGTCTGTGTCTCCAGCGTAGACTGCGTAGCTCCGTGGCATAAACACTATGCTGAAAGACAGTTTTCCTATGGCTTTTCCAATAGTGACGTAGTCCATTTTTCTCAGAACGTGATTGGCTAAAGTTTCCCATTCCCATAATAATTTAACATAACTTTGAACAAATTATATTGTTTTTAGACAAATCAATTGTTGTTTGCCCCATCGCCCATAATGGACCAGGTACCACTGGTTATGTGGCTATAATTTTCCCCAGTATCCCAGATCCGCCGGCGCACCTGTTTATTCCGAGTTTGATTCTAAACCTAACCAAGCCCACAGCTCGCTGCCTGCACCTCACGGTATTAAGAGAAAACAGAAAAAGGAGAGATGACACCTCAAAGGAGTGACAGTAAAGAGGAGAGTAAAGCTTGTGCTGGTCTACACGGGGAGAAAGCACTAAAGTGTCACGAGGGTACTAATAGTGAAGCATCAGCGATCAATATGAAACTCATAGACGACACTACTGTATCACATCAAGTACCCACAAACAGCAGGATCTGCAGATCAGACACACGCACTTGTCATTGACATTTGTAAATAAAAAGACAGATTCCCACTCTTTATGAATACTATGTTTTTGGCTTCTTGGCAGCTCATGCCGCTTGACACATGGATGTCTGCAGGTCACAGCCACGAAAACCAAGTTTGACTGAGACAGACAATGTTTTGGAAATCCCTTTGAGAGCTACTCAAAATTGGGCCATGAGCTACCGGTAGCTTGCGAGCAATAGATTGGAGACCACTGATCTAGTTAATAGGATCAGAGTTTTCTTGGCAATTTTAGCCACTAATGTGCAATACTTGTGGAATACTTGCGCTGTGCATGTCCGGGTCATGCGGCGGTATGCATCTGGCAGCCAAAGTGGATATAGGAGCAGGCTTTCATCCTCTGAGCAGTTTAGACAGTTTGAGGAAGGAGAAAGGGCAGAAGAGAGCAGCGAGGACTACTACAGTATTTGTGAGGTGCCACTTTCAAATGCAACTTTGACAAAGCCATGAAGTGCTTTGCATTTTCATTTTTAGCCATTTAGTAAGTGTGCAGCTTTGAAACGCTGTTTTCTCAGCAAAATAAGACACAAAAGTTTTCACAGGGTCATGGCTTTTGTAACATTTAACCAACGCATACAAATTATAACTTTTCTATGAGTAAATCACCAGCGTATGCGTACCTTTGAAACGAGTGAAATCTGTGCGTTCTGTGGATACATTGGGAAACCATTTGGCTCAGTTTGAGTGGCTGATAGACGGCAGGTTTGGCTCTGAACCTCTATTATTCTTTAAAAGAATAATAGTCTCTGGACTTAAAGAGCACGTTTTAACCAGAAGAGTTTCACAAGGAGCTTAAAGCGCTACTGCAATAACTTACTAACGACTACCTCAAGCTAGATGTGATCAATGCATGTAAAGTGTGATCAATGCGACTGATCGGCCCATTTTGCAGCTCATCAATCACATGATTTTTGGCGTGATAGGCGGCCAATTGATCGAAGCACCTCTACACTATAGTATAACATAATGTACCAGTAGTGACCCAGCAGTTAATAGGATTAATCCATTGCTTGTTTTTTTCCTTTGTTTGTTTTGGCCTTCCATGGACATTTTATGACAGATTTTGCAAACATTGTTCTTCTTAAATAACATTAGCACATTAGCCCTTTTCTTACCTGAGTGATTCAGCCATGCGTCGTAGGTCCTCATTCTGCTGCTTGAGCCTCTCCAGCTTGGCCAGGATCTTGGACAGCTCTCGACTGGACCTCTCTGGGTGCTCGCTATCCCTCACCAGGTGCCCCCCAATGTAAAAGAGCAGAGTACCCCATGCTAGCAACACCAGGGTAATCCACCGCCACGATCCCGCCCAGGGTCGCATGGTTCAGCCTCAATCCCCCCCACCTCTTCCAAGAACAACTCCCCCCACCCCAGAATCTGGACGTCTGCAAGTCACAAGCCCCACGAGTGCTGCAGTGTGGCGGGCATGGGCATCTCGGGCAGGGGTGGTGGTGCGCGGAGGGAGAAGTGGTAGAGATGGTAATGCAGTGGCTGGAGCTCAGGAGTGCTTTGGCCTTTGATCATCCAGGCTTTTTGAGGGGGCTAAAGCGTGCCCGGCATGCTGCTCACTTTTGGGGAGGAAGAGGTAGTTTTTCCTGCTGCTGTACAAATCTGTTTCTCTGGCTCCTTCGTCTTCTTTTGGTGCTGTAAGCGTGAGGTTGGATGAATTCTGTAGAGGAAAAAATAAAGACAATTGTGTGTAAGCTTAGGATAAAAATCTAATTCCACTGGCACAACACTACTGACAATCAGCAGGGTGGTTTGAGCGCCCACCAAACGTAGGGCGATCAGTTTGAACATTGTAGTACACAAGAGCAACAAGAATATGATGAACAAGAAGTTGCCATTTTTAAGAACCGTTGACAACTGGTGAAATATCATACAAAATAAAATGTTGTGATGTGATCGAATAAATATTAAGTCACTAATTGATGATTTTTAATAAACTGAAAGCACCATTTATTTGACACTGGCAAACTGGTCTAATCTGACCGAGGGACAGGGACAAAAGTATAGAGATGAGTAAAACTTACTCAAACTAATAGCATTGAACATTAATAGATTAGACTTGAAAAGCAAAACCACCAAACATTAAAACAATTATATTTTGACATAACATTACTTTTCTTATGTGCAAAAAAAACGTTTTTCTTCAAGTAAAAACTGCTCAAATCAAGATAACATATTCTTAATTCAAGTTAATTTATCTGGATATTGATATAAGAAGCTAAACTGTTGGTAAACCAGAAGCAACAAAGCTTATAACCATGTTGCATTGAGCTCTACCAGCACAACTGCAGCCTATAGCCGAGCAACAGCGTTTGACAGCATGAGTGACAGAGCTGACTGGTCCCTCCACAGTCCTGTACAGCTACAACAGCAGCAGCAGCAGCAGCAGCAGCAGCAGCAGCAGCAGCAGCAGCAGCAGCAGCAGCAGCAGCACAGCAGCAGCAGCAGCAGCAGCAGCAGCAGCAGCACAGCAGCAGCAGCAGCAGCAGCAGCAGCAGCAGCAGCAGCAGCAGCACAGCAGCAGCAGCAGCAGCAGCAGCAGCAGCAGCAGCAGCAGCACAGCAGCAGCAGCAGCAGCAGCAGCAGCAGCAGCAGCAGCAGCAGCAGCAGCAGCAGCAGCAGCAGCAGCACAGCAGCAGCAGCAGCAGCAGCAGCAGCAGCAGCAGCAGCAGCAGCAGCAGCAGCAGCAGCAGCAGCAGCTCACTGGATTGATCTGCACGACACTGCAATTTACATTTACACACTGAAGCCTGGTCCCGGAAGGCCTCACTGGCCCGGCGCATGCTACGTTCAAATGTAGCCATGAAACACGTTGTCAGTCTGCTCTCTCTTAAACACACAAGGCTCGTAGCAACAGGGGACGTGCATCATTTATGTGGAAAAGCAAACTCAGAAAAATATCTGGACGTATAGAAACTGAAAGACAACCATTTGTGCCAATGTTCTTTTGATGCTGATTTTATATATTGCGTCATACTTACCAAATTCAATAAATTGATATTGGGCACTTCCTAACAGTATCGCAGTAATCATGTTTTATAATTGAAGGCATCAATAACAATTTCAACCTTATTTGATTTGTGTATTATTGAAGAGGCTACAAAATATATCTTTTTTAAATAATCACAAATCAGGCAAATGTAATCTGAAATCTGATTTAATCATATTTTGTATAGTTTTCATATTGCACAAAAACAAAGACAATACTGTAAGTCAAAAATGAAATGATATATTGCACTCAAAGGCCTTAGATCGGATTTGTTACCTGCTTGTTTCCATGGAGATGGTATTACTTTTATAATATAATTACTCATGATCATTTTTCTTCCAAATTTTCAGACACAACTTCTCACTGCACAACCATCCCAATCCTGCTTGATCCTACTTGAATGCTACTCGCCTTTTAAATTCTCAAAATAATCCCCAACAAACTTTTGGGGAAAGCCACGACAAGAACCCAGCAAGCCACTACCCACATCCTTGTCTGACAGGCTACAACATTGCCAAGGTGATAGAGCAAGCTCAAAGCAGCAATGCAAAAATTCCCTGGATTATCACTTCCCTTCATCCTCAACACAGCAGGAGACATGGGAGGCAACCTTCACTGTCAAACTCCTCAACAAAGATCTGCTGAGTTTGCGGAGACAGCCTGTATTATGACGAGATCGAGAGTGGCAGGCGAGTGTGGCAGCCATCTTTGACGTGATGAGTTGGGGACAGAGGCGGGGCTTAATTTGATTGGCGGTTAGAAGGGACACAAGGAGACAGTGGTTCGGCGAGGAGGGGGTGCTTTTGACGAGATGGAAGTAGGTTAGCGAGAGCTGTCGTGTTAGCACAGCACACATGGGGAATGCTAAGTGGAGAGTATGGAGTTTTGACTGGTGTTTGAGGGGGGATGATGACTGTTATGATAAGATTTGTCAAAATGAAGGACATTGGCCTAGAACAGCAGAGATTTGAGTTATCACAAGTGCCTTTGCTAGTAGCTGGAAAGCAAAGAGTTGGAGAGATAACTCCAGACTGTGTGGACTGTAAGGTGCTGGTTCAGGTTTGTAGCGGTCACTGTTCTGGAGTGCCGGCCAGAGCACCACTTAAAGCCCGGATGGATATTCAGATAGGTGGAAACAATGAGGAGACACGGTGGCTGGTTCAGGAGCTTTGTGGAACCTCACAGGTACACACAGATTACACACTTTCTTTCCTTCCTATTCTTCAAAAGACCAGCTTCCCTTTTTTCCTCTCTTTCTCCCTCTCTCTTTCTTTTTCTCCCTCTACTTCTCTATCTTTTTTTTTTTTACGGTATAGGGTAAAGCACATACTTTGAAGACGTACAACTACACCTTCAGTGCACTTTTTCAGTTGGCTGCTTCTTCTTCTTTGGTGTTTTATGGCGGCTAGTATCCAAGTGTTACATTACCGCCAGACTTTATTCTTCTTCTGGTGACAAAGCATTTTCAAGAGTATGTATACTATATACTTCAGAATATTTGTATTTTGTCACATACTCTATTGGCAATATGGACAAAATCACAATGTTTTGGATTTTGAATAAAATGTATATTGTTTTATAATACATAATAAGATCAACTGACAAATATGGATTTATTTGAAGCAGGCCATTTCCACCATCTTGTGCCTGGTTAGAAGAACGTTGCAATATCCAATATTCCTCTCCACATTGTTGTTTCTGCTACTAAAATCGGTTTCTTTACCCTCTCGTTTCCTACCCATGCCCTTTATTGCATCTAAGCCAGCCTTGACACAGGGGTAGCTGCCTCTTATGCATGCAGAGTGGAGCTGTGCTGAGCTTGGGCCTTTATTATGGAAAATATGAGCTGCTTGCAGGAGGGTATCATTCCGTCAAGCTAACGGGCTAATGCCAGGGACTGTACTCAAACGCTGTCGCACCGTTGGAGTAGCGGTAATGAGGTTTGTGTTCACTAGACTAAAACTGATAAATTTCAAAATGGCCGAGGACAAGGCGGGCAACAGTGGCTGCCAAATAGGATATGAGGGGTTTTCAGATAACGACTCCGGCTGCTGTGCTTAATATTCAAACTTGTGGTTTAATGCAGTGTATTCATAGAGGGTGGGTAGATTTAGAGGAATTAGCAAGGAGAAAGGTGCAATTAAAGACTAATGGTAATGACAATATTGGATTATACAAATGGTAGTGCTCGGATTAATTCGCAAGTTGGCATTACAACAGGAAGAAAAAAAACAATGTTTAATTCATAGACTTTGAGAAAAATGTTGACACGTTATGACCGATCTTAATAGCGGGTTCCAAAATATGGGGGGAAAGGTAGTAAAAAACAACAAACAAATACAAATACAAGGCTAGGCTAGGCTACTACTGGAACTATTAAGAGCGTTCCTCTGACAACAACTCCTACTTTTTGGCAGAGGTGGACGTAAATCAAAATTTTGTTATTTAAGTAAAAGATACTGATACACAAGCAAATAAATTAAGTAAAAATATCACATAAATACATTGAAAAATAATAAAATAAAAATGTATTAATTGTTTATTGTTATTATTAGTAATCAGTCCAGTTGAAAAATATATTGAAGTGGAAAGTACAGACACTTTCTCTCAGAAGTAGTGAAGTGAAAGTAAAAAGCATCCACTGTAAATTCACCTAGGTACAGATACCCTTTTCCTTCTTTCCACAAGTGCTTTTGAATGAATGAAATTCTTTTTTGAAACATTTAGGAAAAATATTGGGATTACATTTTTGGGTCACTTTAGGGTCACTTTTGAACTAAATACAACATGTTTAGGAATATTGTCAAGTATATTAGCTTTGTTGGCTATTCTGTGCTACCGTGAGCTACTTGGACATTTCAGAATTAATTCAGGCAATTTAGTAGTACAAGTTTCTGCACTGCAAAAAGGCTGATTTCAATTATTGCTGCACACTGACATTTAACTTCTCATCTTTCATAATTACTTAATAATAATAATAACTTCTTATGTATAATTACTTTCAATTATCAACCGCTTTCAATAAACTTCCTTATATTTACTCTGTTGTTGGTTGTCAAGAACTAATTCGCAGAGGTGGGACCAAGTCTTGTTTTTTGATTGCAAGTGTCAAGCCTTTGGCCTCAAGTCCAACTCTTATGTTTTGAGTTTCAAGTCTTTTCAAGTATTTACACCAAATTACCAAATACATATTGTATGTTTGCAATCTATGTGATATTGTTTCTCCTAAAAAGTCACCAATGGGAATGTGGGGGAGGGACATGCTCCCCTTTAATCCTATAAAACAAGAAAAGCAGACCTAATAAGACAAAACCAGGACTAAACATCGGAATAGCCCAAGTCAAAACCACCATCCAACCTTTGAACCGTACATAGTACCTACGCTACACTGTTGAAGGAAATGCTGTAAATTTGCAAATTTAGTCCAGTTTCTTCTTTTGAACACTGATTGGCATAAAGTGAATTGCACGATAACACTTGATGGAGGTTTTCACAGCCTTGACTCTATAAAAGTATTCTTTGAACATTTCTATTCGGTCATGTTCTTTATGCTTTTGTTTTTCAGATCAACTCACCTAGCTACAAATACGCAGGCTTTGTAAAATCTAAGTACTACTAGACTTGCTGGAAACACCCATTTTCCTTACAATTTTATTTGCTGTCCAAACACTTAATTGTTCGTTATGAGAAGTAAAGTAAGTAAGTACATTTAATTTGGATAGCACCTTTCACAGACAGAAGTCACAAAGTGCTTCACAAAAACACAATAAAATAATAAAGGCCGTGGCTGCAGAGCCGCGGCGCGGTCAAATGGCCCAGCAGTTTCAGGAACCGCGGCACTGCCATATAGCCTCATGGCTAACCCTAACCCTAACCCTAACCCTAACCTTAACCTTAACCCTAATCCTAACCTTAACCCGGCACGGTCTAAAACGGCGCGGTCAAATAGCGCAGCAGTTTCAGGAGCCGCGGCACAAAATAACATGGCAGTTTCGGCCGCGCGCCGCGGCTCTGTAGACACTCCCAATAATAAAACACAAAACTTGAGTGAGCAATACACATACAATAACAGTCAAATCAGTCTCTAAAGCAACTGTAATTAAAAGGCTCGACTGAATAAAAAGGTTTTGAGCTGACCTTTAAAGGCAACAACAGAGTCCAGATCATTCCAGAGGCACAACAGCCTGGAAGGATCCGTCTCCTCTGGTCCCAAAACGAGTGCGAGGAACCAACAGCAGTTTCTGATCCAAAGACCTCAGTGAGTGAGGGGGAGTGTATGGTTTGATCAGATCGCTGATGTACAGAGGGTCCTGACCATGCAAAGCTCTGCAAGTCAGAACTAACATTCTAAACTGTATCCGGCAGTGAGGGGCAGAGTCCAAACATCTTGATCCCCCCCCCCAGATGGCTACCTTTTAAAACATGTTTCCATCATTCAAGATACTGGTAAACAAAATTGTAAAATTTGAATTTAAATAAACACATAATGTGTATAGTTTGTCATTTTTCTCATAGTTTTTCCATCCAGAGGGGAAGTTTGATAGAGACAATACAGCTGTTGCTGTTGCAGGATACACAATATATTTACCAACCATAGTAAATGCATAAATACATTTATTTCAATGAATATCTTCAATAAAAGTGATGAATCTTTAGCCTTAGCCGCATCAGAGCCGACATGTGGCAGATGTGTTGACACTGCAGTTTTCTACAGCGACATTGTAAACTACGTTTTCTGTTTCTTTCATAGAGCTCCCATCGTTCCAGTGCAGAGGAAACAGGATTGTAAAAGGTTAGAGGCAGTGGATAAAGAAAAGTCTTTCTAGTAAGCTTCGAGTCAATTAACTAACAAATTGGGGGAAATATTTTTTGCCTTCCAAATACTTACCAGAAAGGAAGGAATTGACTTTTCATCAATCAAACACTAGAGCTACAGAGGAATCCATGTAAAACCAGAAGGTAATATACATGTTTGAAGATATGAAAAAATGACAATATCAAGTGCATTGTCTATTGCAGGGGTCGGCAGCCCGACCAAGCCAAGCCTGGGACACCCGTTTCAGCGCGGTGCGCATGGGCGGACCAGTGCCGCGCATGTGGCTGTTGTAAACAAACCGGAATGAACAGACAGACAACAGATTCAATGAAGATTGGACCAAATCATTTGTTTTCATTGTCAATGCGGAAGGATTGCCTGCATGTTTGCTTTGTAATGAGAAGTTGTCAAATAGCAAAAAGAGTAATTTGGAAAGACATTTCCAGGGAAGTAATGCTAAATTTGCAGCCGAGGATTGACAGAGAAAGTCCGATTTCAGCTCTTCTGGAGAAATGAGAGGAGCCCAAAGATAGATTTAAGAAGTGCATTTTTAAGAAGTGGATTGAATCTCCAAACTCCATTACTGCTGCTAGTTTTGTTGCTGGGAGATAATAAAGCATGGAAAACAGTTCATAGATGGTGAGTGCATGAAGGATTCTCTGCAAAGACGGTGAAGGAAAGGGCCATTCAAATGGCAGGCAACATCACCAATTGGTAAACCAAGGTCATTAATTCAGCTCCAGCATACTCAAGTGCCTGTGATGAGTCGTGATGTGATCGATATCGAACAGGCAGCGCTGTTATGCAGGTATGTGAATTCTGGCCGCGAGAAGAAATTATAGAATGTATAATTGAAGGCTGTGTGCAATTCCACTGCCCGGATATGGAGGGAAAGAGAAAAGAATTGTGTTGTTATTGAGGATTGAAGAGGACTGTTTTTGTTTTCTACAAATCCTCAAAATAAAAATGACACCAAAAATCAGATTTCATAATTGTATTTCTATTTTTTCATCAATGCAACAAAACATAATACAGTAACATTGAAATAAACTTAATCACTAAATATCTTATGGCAGAGTAGTCACGTGGTGCGTCACTCTCTCCAGGGGCGCTGCAGAGAAAATAAACTTTCAATCAGGAATTCTTATTATGTATTTGTAGCCTGGTCATTTGATAATAGGCTAAAATTGCTAATATACACTTACACCCTGCGTTCCTGCTTATATAAGGCTATTCATTTTTTGCTGCTCCAGGCAGATTCGTTTTTTTGGTCCGATATGGCTCTTTGAACATCTATTAAAAAAACTCGCTGAAAAAATCCAACAAGGGTTTAAGGTGATCTTTTCATTTTTCTATAGTGTTTTTTTTTAATTAATTCACTTTTGAATTTTATATTTGAACCTCAAACAAAAAAATGACATTTCTTAATTAATAAACATGTGAAAACATGGTTGTCTATATATACCACCCTTTGGCTGTAATCATGTTTTTAACTACAGATTCTGCCACTGTACAATATTCTTTAACCACAAGACATATTTTCCATATTGAGAAAACCACTATCACATACAGCATATGTCATGATCATCTCTATTCTCTTGCCCACTGTCGGCCTGTGTGTCACTTCACATGTAGTTAGTGTGAATTATGTCAAGGTGACATTTTTTTATATCCTTCTGCTGTTACAGCCTCTCCATGCAGGCCCAGTACAGCAGTTTCGGGAGAAGATAGGGCGATACACATATTCCATAAGGAGAAGTATAAAAAGGCCCATTAATTTTGCCCTTCACCTCGTATGGGAGGGGGGCCTTGGGTCTTCAGTAACATGTGAAATGGACCAGGACACTGGGGAGGGATTGTTCATGTGGCCCGTCACAGATACAGCAGGGAAAAAGAAAGGAAAGGTGGTCAGAAATGTGTGTCTCTCTAAAGTCAGAAATGGGAACGGAAAATAAAATATCACCGCACAACAACAAATTCTACCACAATACAAATATAAAATTTACCACAACCATTACAACTACTATAATCAAAATGACCAAGACATCTTCTAGTTCCGCATCAGCTAATACTGCAACTTCTAGTAATTAAACTATACAATTTATTGTTCCATCTGCTGCTAGTACTATTAACTACTGCAACTGCACAATCACACTGAGAACTTTATCAAATTAAGGCTCAAGGACACAACAGAATTATGTAAGGCTTCTAATGAATTAAATAAATTCCATTTGAGATATGTAATATTTGTTTGTCACCAAAGTGTAAAAATATGTAAAAACTAACCAAAAGCAGAATTATAAGCATATGCCCACTAACCCAGGGGTTTAGAACTTGGTCCCGTCCATTGAAGACCTTTTAATGTCCCACTGATGTGTAAATGACATGAGAGCACAGTCATGGAATGGATGGGAATGGCAAAATTGTTATCATGGTGGTTATAAAATGGTAATTACAAAAAACATCCCCCACTCTGCTTAGGGTAAGAATTATTTTCTGGTAATCGATGAATCATAACTCTAGCCCTAGCCCCTTATGAAGAGTGTAAATCAAATGGTTGGTGTTTTCCAGAAATAATACGAAAACATGGCTGTAAATGTATTGAATGTATTGATCCCCTGTACTATTACTATTATGCCATACTATTCACTTGTATTTCAATGAAAAAAATGCATTTTGTAATCATCTTCTCAATTTGTATAAACTGGATTATTACATAATGTGGCAATTTATTACATAAATTGAAGTGTGAAGTAAGACTACTGCGCTCGACTACTGCGCTCGACTACTGCGCTCGACTACTGCGCTCGACTACTGCGCTCGACTACTGCGCTCGACTACTGCGCTCGACTACTGCGCTCGACTACTGCGCTCGACTACTGCGCTCGACTACTGCGCTCGACTACTGCGCTCGACTATTGCGCTCGACTATTGCGCTCGACTATTGCGCTCGACTATTGCGCTCGACTACTGCGCTCGACTATTGCGCTCGACTACTGCGCTCGACTATTGCGCTCGACTACTGCGCTCGACTATTGCGCTCGACTATTGCGCTCGACTATTGCGCTCAACTATTGCGCTCAACTACTGCGCTCGACTATTGCGCTCGACTACTGCGCTCGACTATTGCACTCGACTATTGCACTGCAAGACTATTCCACTGGCTGAAAAATCTATCTTGAAATAAGAACAAAATATGATGAAATCATTAGGAAACATCCTGCTTATTAAGTAAACGTATCAAAAGCATGATGAAAACTACTAGTCCTAATAATCTGAATTCAAGCAGTGCACTCTGCAAGTGGGATGATCTAATATAGTTCAATATGATGTCAATTCAGACTTGTTTCTCTCCTTTCAGTTGTTTCGACCGGTAAATAGAACAGTTTGTGCGAAAACAGATATTGGCTCTACCAAATCTAACTTTATTTAATAAAATGTAAAGGTTTCAGAGGTAGTCACCTGGGCAATCTTTTCAAAAATTAAAAACATTATGGACTACTGGGGGATTAATCAGACTTTATCAACCAAAATATTATATAATAGGCTAAAATGAAACAAAATATGTCTTGTAATTCTCTCATTTAAGATATAGATATATATAGATATATATATATATAGATATATAGATATATTATCTCTTAAATTTACATTTCAAAACACAATTACATTTCCCAAGATATCTTTCATAATTTGTTCCTTCCTGCTCTGGGTGGAGGATGACTAAGGCCAGCACAGAGGTCATCTATCAGAGCAAAGGCAATGGTCTGTGGGCATTTAGCTGCACACTGAGGCCCACTGATGAATAATACATGTGTTTGGAGACTGAATAGCACACCACGAGCAGAGGCAGCTTTAGCCAAACTGTAGGAGTCTGCCACTTCATATCTGAGTGTCTGAGTAGTGCAGGGAGTTAGGGAAGGCTTAAAGGGACAGTGTACACGGGACTTTGTGTGATGTCGACAGAGTAATTGGACATAAGGAGAGAGTGAAGGAGACAAGCGAGTGATGCGTTAAGAGAAAGTGTGAAGACTGAGCCGGGGTCTTTTGGAGGTTAGGTTTGGATTTTTGTTGTTGTAATGTATTATAAATACAAACAAACAGAACAAAAGCACATTCCTTAGGTATCCATCAATCAACCCATCGCTGGAGCCCTACATCCGAGATACATCTGTCAGTATAAGAAAACAGAAATGAAATAATCATTTGACAATAGATTCAGAAAGTTGATTAATTGTTGAACGCTAAAGGTGTGATTGTTGTCAGTTGAATGGAAGTTTGTGGAACCAATTCTAAACAAATAATGATATGGTCCTCCATCCATCTGATTTTGTGGTTCTCCATTGAGATGTATTGTATGTTTCTATTCCTAAAACACAATTCCCCATTTATTTTTGATTCCCCCGGATTAATTGTTAAGATCAGTCATGCATTTATATAGTTTTGATATGATTCCCCTGTAGAGTTCTGATTTATATGTTTTAATAATAAAAAAACATCTCAAAAAATGTCTAGTGTTTTTAAACTCCTTATTTGTTAGTTCCAATACAAAAATAATATCAATCAAATTATGCTCAAAGGTTCCATAGGACATGATTATATTAAGTTACACTAACTATATTAATAACTCATGAGGGATTTTCATTCACTTGACCCATCTTTCACCTTCGGAATGCCTGACAGTTATACATTTCCCATGATCCAACCAGACGTAAGGCCATTACATTTCGAACAAAGAAGTGTGACAAATGAATAGCCTATTTGCCTTCCTGCATAAAAGATGAATATGTGTGGTAATAAAGACACCTACCTAATATTAGCCTGGGAAAAGTGAGACTGCATGGGTCCAACTCTGGCAGCCATTTTGTACATCGTTTATCTAGAAATGTTGCAAAGTTTGCAGTTCTTTATAGCCGTAAGGGGCACTCAGTCCCCCTGATGGCTGCGTGAACTCTGATAGACGACCAGTGAGGATCTCCACTCAGCCATTTCCAAAGCAGGGCACATGCTTGATCAGGTAACAGCCAAAATAAGCTGTCTAATAATAATAATAATAATCATCAATCAGCTAGCAACCTCCTAAATCATTCTGGGAACTAAGCGTACCAAAATGACCATGAATGAAACAGGTTTACAATAAGTGGCTTTTTCATTAAATTGAAAACTAGGGACTTTTTTATAGACTTTTTGGCCACAAAAGCCCTGGAGAAGAAGCATGGCAGCCAAGCAGCTCCAACAGTGACAGCAAGTCACAAAGCAACCCTGATGAACTGGGATGAAGTTTCTTGCCCAAGGAATTTTGCCATGGGAATCGAACCAGTCAGATTTAATCTTGGTTGACGAAACGCTAATTTTGCACCAAAAGCAATATTGAGAACATGAACATTAACATGAAATGTGAAATAAAAAGTATATGTGCATCATTACATCCTGGAGGATGTTTTAATAGATAAAATAACCCTAAGTACCATTTAAGTGTAATGAGTGGATAGTTTTAATAAATAGTTTTGTATCAATTCATATCCCCCTACACACACACAGATCACAATTGATGCAAATGTTCAGTTAATAATCAATCATCTTTTCAATTCCAAAATCAATTGAAGTTACATTCCAGTTACGTCTCCAGTAAACTCTATGAGCAGTCACTTTTGCTCCTGGTTCACATCCTTTTGGCACCAGTCCCACTCGCATACTCACACAAACATGCCCTCAGCGGCTGAAATGTTTTAAATGTCCCTAAATGTGTGGGAGTTTCCAACCTCCCCCATCATCACCAGGCAACGCAAGGTCAAAAATACCCCAAAGCATGCAAAGTCATACCAACACTGGTTTTATTTCATATCATAGAAAGGATGGGTTTTAGATTGTTGCAATGATTTAAGATGATTGGAATCAAGAGTCTTGTTCTGAGTGGCTTGTATGATACTCATTAATAAGTACTTTAAATGTGTCCCTGTTAATACAAGACGAAGAAGAAGTGTCTACAGGTGAAAAGGAAAACAATCTGAAATTTAGAGGTAAACATTCAAAACTTATTGTGCCCTTTACTGCAAAAAACAACATTGCATACAATAATTTATGGCTGCACATCTATAGTAAACTAAAGAAATTATTTTCCACAAAAGACATGCTTTGTGCTTCTATTACGGTATTTGTCTAAAAGGGGACGTGACGTCATTAAAAGTTCTTAAACTATCTCTGATCCAACCATTTGCCCCTAAGAAAAGTACTTTTTTATACACATGTTTAATTGAAAAATTTAAAATAAAAAAAGAAGGAAAAAAAAAGATATCCACAATTCCCAAACCTCTGGTCAACTCAGTCATGCCTTACTAAATTACTAAAGGATATTAGCTCTCTCTGAACTCTTTAATTAAATGTGTGACTAAGAACTTTGCTAGGGGCAGGAATCAAAAAGTTATTCTCATTATTGTGCCCTTTCAAACAAACTGACATTTATTGACTATATTCCTTTATATTTGTACGTAATTAATTCAAATGATTTCAAAATGTGACGAATGCTGACCGATAGTAGTCGATGAGTGTCAAAGAGCTAAATTGTCATATATCTCACATATAGACTCACACCACAATTAAAACCCCTAAATAGTAGGCCCTATCCAGTGTTGTGAATATTTTATGAGATTTCTTCACAACATTTCAATTTTAGTGAAATGGCAGAGAAAGGAAAGCAGCAGCAAGCCAGGAGACGTAAGGCCCCAGAGCTACGAGTTATTGCACTGAATTTGATAATGCCTGCAGTGAATAGGCTAGTTTAAACCGGCGCACACCAAGGTCAAAACCCCACCATGCTTTCAGGCACAGTTTAAACATCCAGGAAAAGACTTGAAAGGCCCACTATACCATTTGTATGCTCCATACATTAACATAAATATATACTTTCGCTAATGGTAGAAACATTAGCTATATTTGCTAAACAGGTTGAGAGAAAATGCCTTTAGCATAAAGACAAATCCTTGCATAATTATAGAGGGAAAGAATGTTTTAGATACTAAACCTTTTCGGCTCTGTAGCAGAGAATAATATATTTTAACCAAAAGATTTTGTGTAATTGTAACCAATGACTAGTGAATATGTTTCAACTGTATGCGTATGATTCTAATGACAACTCTAACTCCTTCTTCACTACATAGTTCAGCTCTCTTTACCAGACTCACACTCAGCTCACTACCAAGTTCTGAAAACAGATGGATCAAATCCCTCTGATGTGCATACATCTATGGACTAATATCAATCACACAAGTTTAATCAAGATGGATCTCAAGTTAATGGACTGGATTATTCAGGTAAACAATTAAACTTTCTATCATTATCTCATACGGCGAACACGTTCTTTAAGAGTGCTTCATTCATGATCTCAGGTTAAGTGCCTTCTTAGAACAGCTCTTCTATGCACTTTCATTCAGTTGGGTTTGTATCGTCTAGATTGAAGCTGGACTGTTCAAGGTGAATTATGGGAAATGTTGAGTATAGTTCTACCTGCCACAAAAAATGTGGGGAAAAGTATAGAAGGATAGAACTGTGGGTGGGGATAGGGGGAAGGTGAAAAGAGACATTTTCTGAGCACTCAAGCCTCAAATGCAGGACAACACAGAAATACTCAAATATGTGAATCAATCAAAATACAATTTGGGTAAACTAAGATGAGGGAACACTTGTAGCTTCGTTAAAGCCAATAAAACTCAATTTTGTGCGATATGCCGCCTTTAATGTCCCGGACGAAAGGTGGTGAGGTGGACTGGTTGAGTGAGGCAGCCACCTCATCCTTTAACTCCAGACTTTCATTTTTTGAGGTTGCTAAGGGTTAACTATGCCTAAACCAGCGTTCATGCCGCTTTCAAGTCTGCTGCAGTTTGTTGGTCAATATCAGAGTCGAGCACACACACCTCTCCTCCAAGGTTATCTCCTTGGAGGATTTACTGACAGCGGGAATCACAAGCGCTCGCCTCCGCACAAGCACGCGCGCTCATATGGTGACACAGAGATAGGTACCTGAATGCACCGCCACGCTAAATAACAATGGGGGGTGTAATGGCCCCTGGATAATTCAAGCAGCGTTTTAATTAGCAAGGAGGCAGCGGAAATGATCAGTGAAAGCAATGCGTTTGGGATGTCTTTTGTAATTTTTGTGTGCATTAAATTTATTATCTTCAAAGCTAATTCTGGATATTTTGGTGCTCTATAGTCTACTAAAAGCATGTTTTCCCATGTGTTTGTGGAAAAGCATAGCGTGCCATACTTACAAATAAGCTTTTTTTTTAAACAGACTAGCACAATGTTTTCTAATTCCTTGATATGTTTGGATTCCTTCTTCCTCAACGGGGTCATGTGGTGTTACTGTGACGTGACTTTATATAAAATATATATATATATATATATATATATATATATATATATATATATATATATATATATATATATATATATATATATATATATATAGCGAGTGTGGCGAGGGATCCATCAGTCTTTGTGGAGTGATAGCAGATCTGTGGCCTCAGGGCTGGTCAAGGGCACAGCTGTAAATCCACTGTGAAGGAAAGACTGATGAACAAGTGCAGCAGAGGCCTTGACCACAGAGAGGAAAAGAGTAGAGAGCGGAGAGGGAGACATTTGGCAAGCAGCATTTGGCTTGTGTTTAATATACAACAATAAAACATGAACACTTAAAAAGGAAAAAAAAAATTCAATTATTCACCATCTTTGCCTGGCTTACCCAATCACAACATCCTCAAAGTGACTCCCTGGACATGTCTTTTTTCCATCCCTTCTCATCATAATTAGTCGTGATGATGGTTGACCTTTTCTGTGCAGGGAGAGTTGTGCCCAGAACGAGGCGCACAGGGAGGGGGCAGAAGCACCGGCCTGACCCTATCAGGGGGGCGCCAAACTGCATCATGTCACTGCGCCCATGCATATTATGCTTTCAAAAGGCTTTTGTAAACCATTGTTGTCTTGTTGTAGGATTGGAATTTCTAACTTCATATATACAAAAAATAATAATAATTTGTACTGAAAACTGTTCTGGCAACAGTGGAATGCTTCAAGCAATGTAAATATGGCCAAAAATATGAGCATATTGTGTCAAAACGAGTTAGAAGATTTCTTGTCCCATTGAATGGGTTTTATTGTTATAACATTGTATAGCTCTTTTGCACCTTCAAGGCCCTGAAAGTACGTTTTTATTGTCTTTAAAAACACAAAGGAGCACTTACAATTATTCCTTTGTATTATTAATTAGTATGATTATTGTGTGGAGAAACATTACAATTGTAATATTATTCACAATTATTGATGCCATGTCCAAACAATAGTAAAATCCCCAATTCATTTTCATTTTCTTGATGTGATAGATGTTTTGCCGCAAATAATACTTCTTGAGAAGCTCAAAAACAATTTAGGAAAAAGTATTATTTCCATCTTTTGTAAAATAAAAGCCACTTCTACTAACATTTCTGCCCCGAAAAATAACAACAATATTGTGCTTGTTATAAAGACCAGTTATCAGACTTATAGATCTGATGCTGTTTAATCTTTGAAAACATACTGTACTATGGTCTACTTCACTTTGCTTCCAGATGCTTCCATTCAGTATGTTTTTGTTCACATTCAGATAACAGACCATTTTGAAGGATGTGTATGGTCAAATTTTGCTTAAAGAATGTTCAAGGTTCAGGTTACTATTTTCGAGAAGGCAGCAGCCACAGCATGCGATGTTATAAATACATGCTTAGGTCAAACAAAACACAACTCCTGGTACGTTTAGCATAATATCTTTGGGAACCCATCCACAGAGGACAGTATCAGTGACCAATGAAAGAGACGGCGAGACAGGAGGGTTAGAATGCTAAGAGAGCACTAAATGAAGTGATATTATCTTCAGAAATATACACATGACAGAACGATACAGCCAGCATAGGAACGCTGCAAAGATCAGTATCAGAGCTTTGAGCCACACTTTGAACAGAATGAATAGCGGTCCGTGTGATGTGAGCTATAGGCCTGAATGCAGTAGGGCAACTTGGAGAGGTTTTTTAAAAGGATTTTGCAATTATGATTATATATACGCAAATATTTGTATAGAATGAATTGTTTATAGCCAAATTAAAACAATCACTTTAAAATGTAGGTCTCACTGGTGCCGAAAAGCGTGAAATAGTATAGTATAATAAGAGATTTGTAGCTGATTCAGAGCACACAAAGATTTGTGCAGATAAAGGATCAATGAGGAAACTTTCTGTCAGACAAATACATCGGATTAAGAGAGCAGTTGAAAAAATGCCATTACAAAGTAGCAAAAAGGTTTGAAGCTGCTGTTGCCTCTGGAGTCCCGCAAACGTCAAGGTGTAGGTTCTTCCAAAGGCTTGCAGTTAGGCCGAATCCTATTCGTCCACCCTCAACCAATGCTAACGAGCAGAAACGGCTCTTATGTGCCCAGAAATAATGAAGACTAATTTTCAAACAGTCTTGTTCACCGATGAGTGCCGTGCAGCCCTGGATGGCCCGGATGGATGGAGTGGTGGATGGTTGGTGGACGGCCACCGTGTCCCAACAAGGCTGCGACGTCAGCAAGGAGGAGGCGGAGTCCCTGAAGTGAAAAAGACCTCTGTAAAGTATGTGGAGTTTCTGACTGACCACTTTCTTCCATGGTACAAAAAGAAGAACTGTACCTTCTGTAACAAAATGATCTTCAAGCATGACAAAGCACTATCTCATAGTGTAAGGAATACCTCTGCATCAGTCAGTGCGTTTACATGATTACGAAAAAAACGGTTTGTATAACATTCGATTTTGACGTCTTGACGAAACTCTGTTCTTGTCCAGGTATACATGGATACGAGAAAGTCGAATTCCTGACAAAAACGTGTCGTCCTCCTAACACTAAGTGGCAATATGCGTAGTTTCAACGGACTAATTCCGGTTGATCTTTTGCGTCACATATAAACAACTGTCATGCGCATTTTTAAACAACAGCCAGATGGATAGTCGTACAGCTTTGTTCATCTCGTATGTAATGTCCGCGTTAGTTATTGTGCAGATAAAGTGCACGCTTCCTCTTCCTTCTAAGCGACCGTCTTCCTTGTATGGTTTGGTTCCGGGGTCATACGTCAGCGTGGGCCGTGGAGCATGCGCACAAGCCGAGTCTAGTTTCAGTGCGATTACGCAATCGCATAATCTGGGTGTCTCAATCGGAGTAAGGTGTTTACATGCACACGAAGATGTCTGATTGTATCGGATTAAAGCAACTATTTGTTTTTTTTCGTTTGCATGTTGCACTGATTGGCTGCTATGGGTTTAAAGAAGAGGGACTCATGGTGTGGCCCCCATCCTCCCCTGACCTCAACCCAATTGAGAAACTTTGGAGCATCCTCAAGTGAAAGATCTATGAGAGCTGGAGGCAGTTCACATCCAAACAGCAGATCTGGAAGGATATTCTGACATCCTGCAAAGAAATCCACGCAGAAACTCTCCACAAACTCACAAGTTCAATGGATGCAAGACTTGTGAAGCTTCTGTCAAATAACGGGTCCTATAAGATGTAATTTGATCTGTTAGGATGTTTCGATTGAAATAGCTTTTGATTTCAGTAAATATGACCTGCTAAGGCTTCTAATTTAACAAACGTCCATTTTAAATTCTTTACAGCCATTACATTGTTTGAAACTCTGTTATGCATAATAATTTAGACAAGTGCATTTTAAGCTTTGGGAGGTTTGTTCAATTACATTTGAATTGAACTCTAAAGATTGATGACTTGAAAATTATGATGCTTATGTGGATTATTTGGTCAAATCAGAGAAAATATAATTTGCATAATAATTTGGAACGCAGTGTAGCAGATGTTTAAACGAGGGATGTTGATTATTGTGTGGAAAAACATTCCCATTGTATAATAGAACAACACTCTTCAAGTACATAAACACCTTTATGGAATCAAACCTTAAAAATGATTTAAAAGTAAAGTTGTTGTGACATAAGCAGCCAGATAAAAACACATTTCACATATGCTTACGGTTTTAAGTGTAGACATTAAATCTTTAAATTTAGTTTCAAAAATTTCCTTAAAAAAAGATGTTTTAATTCTTACAGTTAAAAACTTTTAAACACTGTAATCTTGCGTTCCCCTGCCAAAAACATTTATTTTTGTATTATGAAATAATAAATCCAGTATATTGACACATTTTGGTCTCTGGGGTGAATAGCTCGTGTTCCTTGCTGCAGTTTTGCTGACCATATCGTAAAGCTGTCAGTCACACATTTTCAATAAAAAAGTTGCAAGTTCTTTTTATTACTCTCACAAACTTTGTCACCTCTACTACAGCCATTAAAAAAATATGACTTTTTAAATTTTGAATGATTCTCATTCAAAAGCAGTAGAACTTGGGCAGTAGAATATGAGGACATTAAATGCAATATTTTATATTACATACAATAAGCATATAGGAAGTTACACATTTAAAAAAAAAAAAGTATATGTATTGTACAGCCACTTGCAGATTCATCCTCTTCCTCAGCCTCTCCAGCTTCTCTTCTTCACCATGACCAAATATTTTACTTGCATTGCAACATAAACCACTCCTCCCACATTACCCATTTGTCTGCATCCTTCTACATATCTAATAGTTGGAAATGTTATTCTTCTTTTTTTTTTTTTTTTTTACAGAGTTTACAGAGCCAAGGCTGTACTTTTGGAAGTAAAGTTCTTGCTGAGGGATTATGTTTAGGGTCAACAGATAGGAGGCTCCTCCGAGTGAAAAACTGTCCTCCTGTCCCACTGCAATCTCCAAATAAACTCCAAGATTGACGACATTAGTTTTTCTCGATGGTCTCTGGGGCTATAACTTATTTGTTTTGCTGGAAAAATAAGCAGAACAAGTTGATACTGAGGCCTTTCCACTTATCTCTGGAGGAAGGATTTACAGTCCACGGTTAGCGACTATTACGGCCCAGCTGGAGGCTCAAGCTCACCCCCATGAAGAGACCCCGAGTTCCAAATACGATTATAAAACAATACGGGAAATCATGTTATTGTAGTAGAAGTAAAAGAAACTACTATTACACAAAAAGGTTGCCAAGATAAGGTGTATGGTTATATGTAATGCCATACTGTCGAATATCCGGGGAAGTCAACGTAATCTCAAGACAAGCAGGACCCTCCACCAGAGAAGTTACAAAGGGCACCTTTAACTACATTCTCTGTCAACCACTCTTTAAAGACAGCAATTGCAACATTTTTGTGAGGAAAAAAATAAGCTTAAACAAGACCAGCAAGAGAAAAAATAAATAAGAGTAGCAGCTGAAAAAACAAATTCCCATCTGGACCAATGTCTAGCAAAGTTATCCACTTTCAAGTTCACCGCAAATGTGATCCCCCCGTCCAGCATATGTCCATAGTGGCCTGTGCTCAGTCCTTTATAGCCGGTGCTTTTTGTGTCATCAGTTTTTATGGCTTTTTTCCTGCTGCCAAAAGTGCATTCCAAAAGGTATCCATCTATTGTTTCCATTGAAGATTTAATGTCCCAGATAGATGGTTTTAATGTTAAGTGAGACATTAATGTTGAAGATAATTTGGAGCGCTCCATTAATCTGAGTCCGAAACAACTTTGCAACTACATAGCCGCACATATTTCCCAGTGAATAGTGTGCACTTAAACATGGTGTTATACAGAGCTTTGACATTTTTTTCAAACAGTTATTATTATTATTTCCAGATGAGATGTTGTGGTCCTCCACGTATATTCATGATTTTCAGGCAAATCATTCCTAACTTGTTAGAAGCATTTTGTGAGGGCTTTTCCACATTCAAAAGATATAACATTTTGATTTGAATTGTGCAATTTTCATGCCAAATCCTTCAAATCAGGAAGGAATCCTTATGCCTGATTCATACGTTTTCCCATTTGTCTTCTGTGATAACATGTTATTTAATCATCAATACTTCTCCCAGCTCTACCTCTAGTACTCCTGACCATCAACTTGTCTTAGGTATACACAGAAGATACATTGTTCACATGGCAACCATAAATAAAAACATTTCAAAACGCATTAAGACGGGAGGACTGCATATCTACAAGACATTTATCGTTACTGACTGTTGCCCGAGAGATTTTTGTATCGTGTTCTGTGAATCTTCCAAAATTCGCCGTTGTCCATTCAAGTTAGAAGCTTTTCTTTAGCACTGCAGGCGCATTTGTGAGATGAAGTGAAGACTCTATGCCTCGAGCATGAAGCATCGCACTTGACCGGAATCTTCAACAAATAAATGATAAAAGCAGTTCGCGAGGTGAATATTTGAAGACTTGAGATGTGTGTTTTTGCTGTTGCATTTTCGACCTTCCTTTTCTATTCTTCTACTTCTATTTTTGATATTTCGAGACGGTTGTTAGGTTGACATTTAAAGCCATTGGGAACACCGTCTTGCCAACAAACTAGGGCAGACATTAACATTTTAATTCAAAAGCTCAAGGGTGCAGATTGTTTGAAAGCATTATCTTAACCTTGGAAAGCCAAAAATTACTAAGAACCAGAACTAAGGAAGCTAGTAGTTGCTCAACGTGTTTTCATTGTGGATTAGAGATTGGTAGAAAGAGGAATGTCAAACAGAAAAATATGAAATTGCTCAGAGTTGTTATTCTGGGATTCTAAATACATTTTTGATACTTCCTTCTTAGTATTTTAGTTTGTTAAAATAATAAAAATCTACATTCCTCCCATTACCTATGGTCATGAGCTTTTGGTAATGACCGAAAGGAAATAGGGTGAGGAGCTCAGTCACATGGGAGGAGCACGGAATAGAGCCGCTGCTCCTCCACGTCGAGAGGAGCCAGCTGAGGTGGCTCGGGCATCTGTTCCGGAGCCTCCTGGGCGCCTCCCTGGGGAGGTGTTTTGGGCATGCCCCAGTAGGAAGCGGCCCTGTGATAGACCCAGGACACGCTGGAGGGTCTCTCGGCTGGCCTGGAAAATGCCTTGGGATCCCCCGGAGGTGTTGGAGGAATTGACTGGGGAGGGGGAAGTCTGGGAGTCCCTGCTTAGACTGCTAACCCCGCAACCCGGTTCCGGATAAGCAGAAGAAGATGGATGGATAGAAAATAATAAAAAGCAAGTAATGTCCTCATGTCTGCTTACAAAAGCTGGTGAACTAAAGAGGGAATCCATTTTCCTAAAACTAAAAACATGAATTGCTAATGTCAAAGTTGGTTAGCTGTGGAGTGAGTCATTCATATGTAAAAACATGGAATCAGAAACACATCAAAGTTAGCTATTGTGTATATATATTTTCTAATTAAAAATCTGCAATTGTTATTACTAAATCATGACCAATAAAAGTCCTGTATTTAGTTTTTACTAGCCAGTGCACCAAAGTGAATGCTTCAGCGCATTATACAGTAGAGAACAGGTGAAGTAGTTATCGGATGCTGATTAGATAAGGTAATTTAATGATCCCGAAAATTAAAAGTCACCTTTGTGTCTCAGTCAAAAGTCTCAGTGTAGCTAAGCAGGAGGATTCTGTTACGTTAATATATTTCAGAATTCAAAGTTTAAAACTAAATACATGCTTTTAATGTATGCCATCCATCAGCATCTTGTCCTTCTTGGACGCCGGTGTCAGTTCTGGAGCGAGAGATCCATATTCAATTTTACACAATCAGCGTCAGACTGAGTGTTTTCATTGTAGACACGAGACAGCAGTGAAGGACAGTTACACACAAGCAGAGATGGGAGCAAAGTGGTAAAAGACAACATACAGACAGCAGACAAGAACTCATGCCACACCATAATGCAAGATAAAACTGCCCCTTTCCCCCATAGTTGTATAATAAATAAAAACACTACCCAAACAACCCAATGACTGTTTCATTGGTTGATTTTCTAACTTTCTATTGATAAAACGTACAATTTAGGCAAGCCGTGTTAGGCCACTGCTGTTGTGATTTTGGGCTTTACAAAAATGAATGTAATTGAATTTCCCTAGCAGGACTAAATTGAGAACAAAAGTTTATTTGTAGAGCACAAGGCCATTCAAGCGATTCACACAAGAGTAAAAATACATCAATATCACTAAACAGTTAAAGACATAAAAGAGTACAAATAAAATTGTTTCAGTCATATGCACAGCTAAACAAAACCGTTTCTAGCTTAGATTTGAACATTGTCAGAGAAGAAGCCTGTCTCACATCTTCAGGAAGACTGTTCCAGGTTTTAACTGCATCAAACTGAAACGCAGGACTAGGCATTAGAGCTGTATAATTTCAATCGTCAATGATCACCAACTCTCTAAGTAAAAGCATGCGATTTACTTTAAAGCAGAGTATAACATTTGAAGGAAGAAATTTGACTTTTTTTGTTAAATGTTAAAAAATCTAAAAATTTAAAGCAATATTTATTTGCTAATTTATTTATTTATTTATATATTAAAAATCAATAATAATCAATTTGATTAGTCAAATATATACTTTATTTACTAGCCCAACTAGATTAGGACTAAACCAAGACAAGGATTAGACCAGATCTACGTACATGGAGACTAAACTGGGACTAAACCTGGGACTAAACCATGGCCAGATCTGGACTAAAACAAGACTAAACAAACCTTTTCATCGAGTTTGAAAGAAATATCTTGGTGGCACGGTGGCAGAGTGGCTGGTTGAAGGCTGAAGATTTGACTCCCGGTTTTAATGTTCCTCCTCGTGTCTGGATGGGTTTTCTCCGGGCGCTTCGGTTTCCCCCATCAACTCAAAACATGCACCAAGTAAAATCTTCAAGCCAAGGTCCTGACCAAGCCTAGCACAAAGATTATTTGTGGGAAAACCTTCACAACTATAACTACATTTTATCGATTTATGGACTACAACTTCTCAACCATATAAAGGATCTCATTTATAACAAGGGTCATTAAAGTGTAGAATAATTCAAGCACTGAGTATACATTCCAACTGCTTGAAGATTGAATTAAGGTTGTTTTTAGAGGACTTGTTCTTGAACTCTGCACAGCTGCACAATACAAAAAGCAATATATTGAAAAGCGCAATTTATTGTTCAGCTTACTTTCTTTTAAAAAGAATTGAGGAAAAGCTATCTTTTACTGCAGGATTTATGCATAGGTTCAGGGACAGGACCACAATAAATCAATAATGCACTGCCTACTGTATACTGCAGACTACAGGTTCTGTGTACCAATTATCAAGCTAAACACAATGTCATGTAAAAAGTCCAAATAAGTAAGGAGTGCGACGAGGCAAAATTCCTACAAAACGAGAGATGATATTGGGTCACAAGAATGACAGAGCATAATAAATAACAAAACATTCAACTTATTTTTTAAACGCAGTATATAAGCAGTGTTCTCGCTGGGCTGAGGTTGGAGGATGGCGGGCCGTATGCGGCGCTCGAGAAAAGTAGTTAAAAAATGTGTGCTTGTGTTTTCGGCACTCGCGATCGATATGGAAAGCCAATATGATCACACTCTGCCACTTAAGAGAGGCATATCGCGGCGTATTTTCCAACACTTTTACAAATAAATCTGCGCTTTTAACGCCGTGCACCGTCTGATGTTACGTTCTCTTAATTTACGCTGCGCCATAAGCCGCTCCTAAGTGGCGGAATGTGATCATATTGGCTTTCCATATGCCGCCGGAGCATGGCGGCATATTTTGGGCGTAGCGGGGGCCTGCCCGCCATGCCCAAACCCTTCAGCGAGAACACTGTATAAGAGAAGAACAAGACCAAAAGGGGTAGGATTAAACTTGTTCCTACTCCCCTCTGATGCCACTAGATGGAGTTCTAACACAATCCTGACGAGGGAACACCTGATTGCGAAAAAGTAATGCATGCTCTCTGTAGATACATTATTTTAAGTTATAAAACATATAGTAAAAGTACTCAAGAGCATGTTTAAAGGCTGATAACGATACAAATAATGTATAATATGTGTCCTTTAATTTAACCCAGATCTGAGCCAGGACTAAACTAGGCCAAACGAGTACCACCAGTCGTACATGCCCCGCACTGGTCTTAGATGAAAGCCGTGCCAGACGTCCAGGGAGGCCGGCAGCAGAACCTGTGGAGATGGCCTGAGCAGATGAGAGGGAAAGGGGCGGACTTGGCAGGAGAGTGAGGCGCAGAGGGAGAGCCCGGTTGCCACTAGTGCAGATGTTGTTTATGAATCTTTACACAAGGTTGCACTTGATCCCAAATTCACCAAAAGGCAGCAGTGGTGCGGGCCCAGGGGCTGAGCAAACGCAACTTGTAAAATAATGATTATGTACCAGATCAAGGAAGAGACGCTGGTCTGTTCATTCTCACTGTCCACAAAGAGATCTTAGTACTGCTACCCTTAAGCTATCCAGCTTTAAACTGGTGCTATTACTTTGCTGCTACTACGACAAACACAAAAAATGCTATCATTACAACATTTAGCATCGCAGTTTATTTTTATATTGAATAATACTACTTCTGCAACAAAAATTTTGACATGCAGTATGTACTACAACTGCAACACTGACACCGACCAAAATATTATTACTGCTACCAATGCAGAGGGAAATATAGCTCCACACACAATACACAATAAGATAAGATAAGATATTCCTTTATTGTCCCACATGGGGAAATTTCATTGGTGCAACGCAGGTAGATACAGAGGTAGATACAGAAGAACAGATCACTTATAGGAAGTCTGAAAAACACTTTCAGTAGAAGATCTCCTATAAATAAATAAAAACTCCCATAGACAAATAAATACATAAATACCATTGCATGTGATCACGACAGTAATTGCACATGAATATGTGTCACGACAGCACATAGATTGCACATGAATTTCACAGTAATTGCACATGAATTTCACAGTAATTGCACATACGACAGAATTGCACATCAGTATTAGGTTAGGTCAGTATTGCGCCGGGATAACGTGACGATCTCCGGGTAAGACGACTGTTCTCCGCAGTTTCATGAGTTCCTCCTTTGTGGAAACGCGGTACGGCGCCGGCCGGGGGGCGGGGCCGGAGCCGGGGGGCGGGGCCGGAGCCGGGGGGCGGGGCCGGAGCCGGGGGACTCAGAGCCAAGACACATCGCAACGACACGACGAAAACACTCAATCCAGCCGAATAAAGTCAAAACAAGTTAATTTAAAGCGATTCCAGTGCGTGTCCCGATCGTTCGTGAAGTTCCTCTTTCATATAAACGTGTATATAAACGTGTACCGACGACACGCCGTACTTTAGCGCGGCCGGAGGGCGCGGGGGGGGGCTGGTGGGCTCGCTCGGAGCTAGCTCACGTCACAACAACACAACGAACGCAACGAAAAACGCTCAAATCCAGCCGAAAAAAGTCAAAAACAGTTGAATTAAAAAACTATTCCAGCGCGTGTCCCTATCGTACAGTAAAATAGAAAAAATATACTAACTATATTTACAAAATATAGGAGATAAAGCACAATAAGTGTGAGAAAGAAGAGAGAGCGTTTACACCGGGCTGCCAGCTGTACCAGCGCCTTATGACAATACAGTGAACCCTCGTTTATTGCGGGGGTTACGTTCCAAAAAGAACGCGCAATAGGCGAAATCCGCGAAGTAGAAACCTTTATTTTTTTTTACAGTTATTATACAATTAAATACTCCATAAAACATTGAAGCTCACGTGCGCCGCTCTCACCGGCCTCGCAAACTTCAATTTGGCAAGCGGTTTTACGTACGTGTACATATTAATCCATAACGTTATTGACACACAGGTAGAGAAGACGCGGAGAGACTGTTTAGCCAATCAGAATGCAGAACACAATGCATGATGAAAATGAAACCGCGAAAAGTGAACCGCGTTATAGCGAGGGATCACTTTTACATACAATTAATACAATAATTGCCCCCTTGCACCAATGAGGTCCCATGAGGTAACCTTGTGAAACTACAAATCGAGGGGTCAACAAAACTGAATGTGGAGCAGGTGGAGCTCCACACATCATTAACGCTTTCCATCGGCTCCTACTGCAACTACTGCAGTTACTAGCTTTAATTTAGTCTTTATTTGAAGAGACAAAGAATAGAGACATAAAGCTAAAAACACTGTTGTTATTGCAACTATTATCATTATAACCACTTACTGCTGAAGAGTACAATCATATATTTCCACCTCTCCTTTTACTACTCCTACTTCCCACATGTACCACACATTCCCCCCACTGCTGCATAGCTCCAGGCATCATCCAGGCAACGTTAACTGTTACGTATTGGCTTGTAAAATTACAATTTGAGTTATGTTGAACTGCCAGCAACTGCGTCGCATTATTTACCAGGCCTTGGAGATCATTAACATGTACACGACTCTGCAAACAACAAGCTCTTTTGTATTTATTACTACATGACAAGGTCCCTCATCCCGGCCCCACACACCGCTCCTGGTGACAAACAGGCAATTTGGAGTTTATTGAGGCAGTATATTCTTGTAATGTAGGAAATATTGATCCTGGGGCATGTGTAAAAAAGACATGACAACATTGGACGGGAGATATTGGGTCCTATATTATGACGTATACAGGCTTTTTAAAAAGGTACACATTATAACATTCTTGGAGGGTTCAGCACCAGCTTTTCTTCATGGAGATGTTTTAGCTCTCCACAGATCTGACCTTTAACTTTACCTGGTGCTTTCATCTGCTAGTCTCCATGAGGAAAGACTTTGATGCCATACTATGGAACACTGAAGGCAAATTACCAGGTGACCACTGGAAAAAAATAGTGCTCCTTTAATTTTTGTCATTAACTTGTAATTAATATTTCACAATCAATCAATCAATCAATCAAATCAGCATTGCAGACTAGATGCAGATTAAACTGTTTTAGTTCCAACTACATATACTAGATCCTGGAAATAGTATTTTTAAAGGCAAAATAGTACTTTTACTGCCAATATAAAATACATTATTTATGAAAACCTCACAGATATTGCATTGTGATACAGACCTAAGGATAATGTCAAGTATATTCCTAGCACATTTACAACAACACCATTAACACAAAGCACAATTCATGGTAAAAACATTAAAAAGTTATGCTCTAAGCTCTGTCAAAACTATGTTAAATAAACCCATCTGTTTAAATTAGATTACAACTAAAACATGAAAGAGTATGTATGCATTTTAAAAACAACTCCAGGTATGCTTTGGTGAACAAACAACAGTATAACAACACGTTTGTAAGCTCAAACTAGCCAGTTAAGCGCCATTTTTAATATAGCACTTGATATGTTTCAAAGGAGAGGCCCCGATTAGATAAAAAACAAGCTACGCATTTGCCATTTTCTTTCATGTACAACTCTGCAGACATGTATTATTGATACATATTGCAAAAGTAAGAAATATTAGTTCAACTCTTCAACACCATCTTTGCCTCAACCTCTCCATCTCCAAAATGTTGTCTTGCTTAAGTAAACAACAACATACTGCAGTTAAGTCCACACTGTGCAGTTGTAGTGTCGGTGGGCAAGACACTTCACCCGCTTTGTCTGAGCAGATGTGTTACTCTCTGGTCACAGAAACTTGAATAATCAATATTTTAGATATTTTTGTAGCGTTTGCTTGAGTGCGTCTTCTAAAACATCAGTTCAAGTCTGTAAAAGGTTTAAAAGCTTCAGCAGAGGACTAACCAAATTATACGTATAATTTATTTAGTTAGTAGAGGTTTTGTCTGTAAAACTGATATTGGCAAAACACTGGAACAGCTTGAAATCCACGCTCTTTGTGCGAGCTAACCACACCTGGACACATGAAGGAGCCCAATTAAATGCTCCTATTTTTGTGGAGTGTCTTTTGTTGTGCTTGAATCATGTTTAGACAATAGAAATTGGGAGATGTGCAGTGCGACCGATAGTAACGCAGTCCTGGCAAGAAAAGTAAGCATGTCGAGCGCTGTTGGCTTAAAAAATCTGATCCAAAAATTGTGCTGAAAGTTTTGTTTGTTTGTTATTTGAGTTTTCTGCATTTACACTCAGCTTACGATCACCAAAGCAGTGTGGAAACGGTTAACAGTCTCATCTCACAAAGTCCTTGATTTGTTTTTCAGACCGCGTGGGGCATCCATCCATCCATCCATCTTCTGCCGCTTTATCCGGGGCCGGGTCGCGGGGGCAGCAGTCTGAGCAGGGACTCCCAGACTTCCTTCTCCCCAGACACTTCCTCTAACTCCTCCGGGGTGATCCCGAGGCGTTCCCAGGCCAGCCGAGAGACATAGTCTCTCCAGCGTGTCCTGGGTCTTCCCCGGGGCCTCTTCCCGGTGGGACATGCCTGAAACACCTCCCGAGGGAGGCGCCCAGGAGGCATCCGGAACAGATGCCCGAGCCACCTCAGCTGGCTCCTCTCGACGTGGAGGAGCAGCGGCTCTACTCCGAGCTCCCCCCGTGTGGCCGAGCTCCTCACCTTATCTCTAAGGGAGCGCCCAGCCACACGGCGGAGGAAACTCATTTCGACCGCTTGTATCCGCGATCTTGTTCTTTCGGTCACTACCCAAAGCTCATGACCATAGGTGAGGGTAGGAACGTAGACCGACCGGTAAATCGAGAGCTTTGCCTTTCGACTCAGCTCTCTCTTTACCACAACGGTCCGATGCAGCGACTGCATCACTGCAGCCGCTGCACCGATCCGCCTGTCGATCTCACGCTCCATCCTTCCCTCACTCGTGAACAAGACCCCGAGATACTTGAACTCCTCCACTTGGGGCAAGGACACCCCACCCACCTGGAGAGGGCAAGCCACCTTTTTCCGGTTGAGAACCATGGCCTCGGATTTGGAGGTGTTGACCGCGTGGGGCATTTGCACGGAAAGTTATTTCAATGTTGTTTCGGTAAATGGCACTTCTTAAAGGGCCAATATTTGCACACTTTAGACCAGGAGTTCCCAAATCATGAGACGGGACCCCCGCAGCAAGATTAAATAGATGTCTGTAATAATTTAAAGTCTGAACTATTTTATTGTTTTTTTAATAGTTTAAAACACTTTGGGAACCACTGCTTTAGCGCATTGGCTGTCAGCCTTACATCCCTAGCATCGCGCAATATTTTTTGGGTGCGGATCGCCTGCTTTGATGGATGGATGTATTTCTTACTTTAACAGAAAGAGGGCATTGCACAAAATGTAACTATACTACTCTTCATAAGGTTTGTATTGAAACAGAGCAGTGGATGTCTCAAAAACATTCTTATAAATATATTTGTTTCTATAGTATACTGTTCTTTGGGAGAAAACTGCACTGTATTTGAGTTTGTCCACACATGGGGAAATTTTGTTGTTACAACACAGTAAATACTGGGGGAAAGGACAGATAACTTATAGCAAGTTTCAAAAAAAACACTCTTAATAGAAGAACTCTTATAAACAAAACAAAAACCTCTTATTAACAAAACTCCTCTCAGATCGGAATGGAGGATAATAATAATGATAATGATGATAATGATAATGATGATGATAATGATAATGATAACAATAAAAAGATAAAGATAAAAATAAAATAATAAAATAAAGTAAACAATAATAAAGTAAAGTAAAAATAGCTAGCATAAGACTAAATAATACTAATACTAATGGTAAGTAAACACTCTTATTTACATCAGTTATATGCACCTGAATATGGCCTTAATTGCTTGTGAGTATGACAGTAATTGCACATGGGTTATATTAATCGATTATATTTTGGAGAAAATTATTAAAATCAGCCTCAAAAATATTCACAGATAATTGGCCATCAGGTGCTCTGGGTTCCAAAAGACATTAATATTTATACACTACAGCATTTACAATCAATACACACTACTACTACTGCTACTGCTGCTTCCACTACTACTATCTAGTTACGTGATACAAGATTCTTAACTCTTAATCTTACTATCAACTTGTAAGTGCTTTGGAAACTTCTTTGCGTTAACATAGCATTTTGCAATTTCTTTTTTCAATGAACATTAAACATGGAACACAGAACACAGAACACAGAACACAGAGCTCAGAACTCAGAGCTCAGAACTCAGAACTCAGAGCTCAGAACACAGAACACAGAACTCAGAGCTCAGAACACAGAACACAGAACACAGAGCTCAGAACACAGAACACAGAACACAGAACACAGAACACAGAACACAGAACTCAGAGCTCAGAACACAGAACACAGAACACAGAGCTCAGAACACAGAACACAGAACACAGAACACAGAACACAGAACACAGAACACAGAACACAGAACACAGAGCTCAGAACACAGAGCTCAGAACACAGAGCTCAGAACTCAGAACTCAGAACTCAGAACTCAGAACACAGAACTCAAACAGCATCCATTTATTGTGTCCATGGCAGGAGTATTCGGGCCCAATACATGGTTCTAAGGCAATGTAATAAACAGTCTGCAGTGCATTGTTAATTTCAGTTCAATATTTTTACAGGATAGTCCCAAAAAGTCCCTTCTGGCTGGCACAGTTTCTACAGCAGTTAGCATTTCTCCAGCAGTTAGCATTTCTCCTGCAGTTAGCATTTCACCGTAGTATACTTCCTCCTCTCTGAGTGCCCAGTAGCTTCTTCAAATTGGCCTGACTCAACGTTATGCTAATTTTGTTAGCAATATTGTCAGCGTTTTCATCTGCTCATCATGTTTGAATATACATAACGCAAAAAGAACGCTACTGTCGGCCAAACTCAATTAGCATTGTTTTGACACCAGCAAAAATACTGACGCTAAGGTGATATGGCAGGGTTAGCATCGCATCACAGAGCATACTGAATTAGCACCTTAGTTTGTTTGCTATGAAACTGTCAAAACGTTGCTATTTTAACATGCCAGGTACAGTATAAGACGTGACGTTAATTAGCTTTGGCCTAGTTTGAGCAAAAAGAGGGCAATGTGTACGTTTCAATTGCTTCAAATAGTCAGAGAGCTTCAAATTGTCTGCATTTATAGTTTCTAAATAATGAAAAGAGATAGAGAAAAAAGTTATAATAGAGATGAAATGTGATTTCTCGAGACCTTAGAGAAAGTTAGTATGGAGAAAATGTCATTGCCGCTCACTGCAAAAACTCCAAATGTTGAGATGTCATCCACATAACATCTTAACTTAATCCTCCTGATTGAGAGGTTGTTTTAAGGTCTTTTTAGTTCTCACTTTTTAAGAAGAATTGTATCTATTTCCCTCCCATGCTTCTTTAACCATTTAGTAGGTAAATAAATCATTTTATTTTATCCGTGGAGGTGGTGTGCTCACATAAGCAGTCCGGGCCTAGGTTTTTCCGTGACAAGACCCTCATGGTGCAGGTAATGGGTCCCTGGAGGTGCATGGAGGGAGAGGGAATGTTTGGCAAAGCATTTCAACCTTTGGCAATTGAACTAGCAACCCTGGCGTTACGATCTTGCCATCATCTCACATCGCTTGCAGCAACAGAAGACTGTGAAGCACTTGTCATGGTTACGTGAGGTTATAGTCACAATGCAGGCGGCTTGTTATCTGCTCACGTGACAGTGTTATATTGCCATGGTGTCTTTGATGCTCCTATATCATGCAGAGTTGTGAATTTTTAAAATATCCCCAAAATATTAGGGACATTTTGTGTATGAATTTCATGTTTTGTGTGTCAAATCATTACTATAACTGTGAAGCAGTTGTGAAATGGACAAAATAGCAGCGTGGGTATATTCAGCAAGACAGATGTTTATTAGTAAAGGCAATGTAACTACACGCACAACCATATCAAAATCACAATTTGAATTGCAATTATGTTGTTGTTGTTGGTGTTACTTTTAATGCAAATTGGCAGCCAACGGAAAATGTGCATTTACCTCCACCTACTGTAGTTGTACGTCTTCTGTCGTTGTACGTCTTCAAAATATGTGTTTTACGATATACCGTAAAAAAAAAAAAAAAAAAAAGGAGAGAGAGAGAAAGAGCTGAATTGCAATTAGAAAATGCATTTGGCAATTATCTGCCATTAATTATAAGGGAGTGTCTACAGAGCCGCGGCGCGCGGCCGAAACTGCGAGGCTATTTTGTGCCGCGGCTCCTGAAACTGCTGGGCTATTTGACCGCGCCGGGTTAGGGTTAGGGTCAGGTTTAGGGTTAAGGTTAGGGTTCGGGTTCCAACAACATGTCTTGCCCCCAATCAATTGCCACTTTTGCAATTGTTTATACGTTTGACACCTTAGCCTTTCACATTTCTAAGGTTAAATCATTTGCATTTATGGAAAACAAGTGGATTTTTTTGTGTTTTTAGGTGAGACTTTGACACGCTGAGGACTGGGGCAAGTTGATTAAGTTACCAAAAAACTAAAATGTTTTATCAATAAGAATCAGCAAGTTAATGTAATGTAGTGCCTTCAAATTAACATAAAGCTACAAAAATTCATGCCCTGTACCTTTACTGCAGACATTTCCCCACAGCGACAAATGGCTCCATTTGTGGTGCAAGATGAGCGAGACGGCATGGTAAATATGTATGTTTTGGACAGTGAATGGCGTCTTGGTGGAGCAGAGGTGCATGGAGGAGAAGCTAGGCTAGGTGTGTGGAATGTAAACGAAGGCACTGCAGCACACGGGGCCCGCTGGGACACACCTAACCCTGACTGCTCATGCTCTCACTGTCCATACCTCAACCTGCTCCAAACACCTGGACACCCGCAATTCATCACTGCAAGCATCACAATGTGCAAAGATATCATACTATGCTGATAACAATTAGGGAGTCAAATAAAAGCATTTCAAAACAAAACGATAAGATAGTGGTGGGAGTCTGCTTTGCCTGAAATGTTCCACAGTGTAGCATTATCCCATCTTCATAGAGAAAAGCAGGCATTGCGGGTCAGATCTGATTCATTTTAGTCGTATAAACACTTGTAACTGAATAAAAGCAAGATAAATGACAAACCTTGTAATGTGTCCAATTTCAATTCAACTGAAAGCAAAAATTGTGTGCGAGGAGAAAGATCATGGGTTCGATTCCCGGGTCAGACCAACATCACATGATCTCTCTGGGTGGAGTCTGCATGTCCTCCCCGTGTTACCGTGGGTTCTCTCCGGGTTCTCCGGGTTCCTCCCACCGTCCAAAGACATGTGTTTTCCCCTCATGAATGAATATGAGAGTGGATGTTTGTCTGTGTCTATGTCTCTGTGTTAACCCTGTGACGACCTGGCTCCTGTCCAGGATGTGCCCCGCCTAAGGCCCAAAGTCACTGGGACAGGCTCCAGTCACCCACGACCCCTATCGAGAACAAGCGGTAGAAAAATGAATGAACAAAAACTGTTATCGCTTATGCTGTTTTAAAGTCCATATACTTTCTTCAGACTAGATAATTTGAGCACTTATATTGCAGCCACAACAAAGCATTATGTTTACCATAGCCATGCAGCTGATTTGTTATTTAAAAATGCTTCAACAAAATGTTAAAATCTATTTCTGTGAAAAAGTAAGAAGAAAAAATGTGTATACAGGTGGTCTTTTGTGGAAAACCGCAACGTTCTTCTATTCATTCCATTTTTAAAGGTGTTGGTTTTGGAGTTTGAACAAGCAAACCAGGGAAAATGGCAGCGCTAAATTGTATTTACGTGGCACATTTGCTGCAGTCTGTGGTAAATGGGAGTAAACTGCTTACATTCTGATAGAAATGTCAAGATTAACGTTTTTTTCAATTACTGTCAATATTTATGTTTTTATTTAAAAAGATATGGTAGGTTAATTGTGGGGTTTCAGAACCTACGGTGTGCCACAGAAATATCACTTGAGGTGAAACATGAGTCACGCTTGTGTGTATGATTATTGGAGCCCAGCGTGTAAACTCACCGCTAAACTGAAAGGCTAAAGAAGGCAGAAAGAACGGCACTTGCAGAGTTGTAGCCACCAACCAAATCGAATCTGCAGTGTGGGAAGCAGCAGCCACGTGAGGATCAGGAGGGAAAACAAAGTGCTTTCCAATTAGTTTGTGATGTGCACGCAAAGAAATGGGTGACTAATAATTATTATTGTATTATTAATGGGGACTATTTCACTTATTGGGACATGCACGTTTCAAAACACTGCCAGTAGTAATTTGACATCATGAACATCACTTTGAATAAATTACTAAGTTATAAGTTAAATCAACCATTGTTTTGAAGAGAGTAAAAATAATTGATCCCATTATGTTGTTTATTATGTTTTGTTGCTAAGGTCTGTAAATGCATGTTTTCAGTACAGTCTAGTGGTTCTAAATTATAAAACACAGCGAATATTTGCAAGCTGAAGCATTAAAAAATACAATGTCAATGTTTCCTCATTTTCTGTGAAATCGTGAAAATGTAGAAAGAGTTCAGTTGTTGTCATCGGGACTCTCATCCAAGAGTCACTCTCAATCTCAATGTTTTCTAACAGCCCTGTAATGTAACAAAGAAGAGCAGTCTCAAGTGAATCCAAAAACTCCCTTTAGCAGGAGGTACCGCCCGGTGGGCAGGGCTTACAGAGTAGGATCCTGAGTTCCCAGACTCGATTTGCAGATTGAAAATGACTCTTGGATGAGAGTCGAAACATTTTGGTTTTCCAACGATTCCAAATGATACAACTGAATTTCTACAATGGAACACTCCTGGACGAATGAGGGATTACATTGAATCATGAATATGTTAAAATCACAGGATTTCCCTTCACAATAACCGTAACTACAATAGTAAGTATAAACTAAACTCAATATATGCCCTTTGGTAAATTTGAGATGATAAGCGGAGGAATTTAAACATGATCAATTCAGAACTTGACGAGTTGTTGGGTTATGGGTTACGTTTTAAGGGTCTCTAATTATCTATATTAAAAAAAAATGTTTATATCTTGCAGGTCATAACAATGTTAATAAATATCTTTAATTCTTCCGGAAAAACATAATCTCCAAAAATGTGATTAAAACAAAATAAAAGTTGCGTCTATCAAAATGAAAACATAACACCTTGGACTAAAATAATGCAAACTAAAATTCCAGGCAAAGCAATACCATCTCCATGGACACAAGCAGGTGGCAGGCACTGTACCAGATCATTTACAGAGTGCATCTTTAAATCAAACTTTAATGAAATTAAAACAAATTGAAACATGCCATACAGACATTGTGTTAGCTAATATTACAATAGCACTCCATCAGATCTAGCAGCCATTTGAAAGCTATTCTTGCCCATATTTTTCAGCCGGAGGTAAAGTTCGATGCTTTAATCAAATTTCTCGACAAATGATCCGATTACCACACCGCTGATTAACTGCTTCCTCAACACTTTGTGCACCGCATGCTTTGCTAGCTCTTCTTTATCCTCCCTCTCCCGCAGCCCGATGTCCGAACACCAACGTTAGCTTATGTGTCATTGGCTTGATGCATAGTGCTTTGCTTGTGCATTGCCGCGGAAACGGGTCATGATGGTTGATTCACCCATTAGGCCAAATTAGAGACATCCTTCCACAATCATCGAGAACCCTCCGGCAATGCCACGCAGTCACAACTATTACGCAAAAACGCGAAAACCAATTCTCTTCTTCAAATAACATTAGACGCCAACCCTGCTGTTGCCTGGGGGATTATAAATATCTAAAGTGTATCCCCCCAATTTGAAAAATGAGTGTAGAATGAGGGGACGTGTTAAGAAAATGCTACATCAATGTCAATGGACTTTTTTCCTAGTTGGCCAGAGGGCAAAGCTAATGGTCTCGACAAGCCACAAGATGAAAGCCAGTGGTGAGAGACAGAGGGCAGAGTGGAGGAGGCCATTACCAAACAAAAACAAGTGCTAGAAAAGAAAAGAAACAAGTTGTGATTACAAACAGTCTTGTGTAGAAAAAGGCAGTATTCTGATGTTTATGTGAATTTTTAGTGTTGGGTTTGGAGCTGAGACAAGCAAACCAGGGATAATGGCGACGTTAAATTGATTCATGCGGAACAGTTTCGGGGCTGTCAGTGGTAAATGGGAGTAAATAGTTTGCTTTATGGCAACAATGACGAATGATGAAGAGATGTTTTGAATCAAATATATTAGGTACAGATTTTGATACATACAATGCAATGAATATTAATATATTGAAAAAATGTAAAGATGCACTGTGTAACTTGTCTGGAAAAGGGTGAAGGTTTGCTACCTCATGGCATTGTTCTGCCCAGCTTGCTCCAGAATAGTCCGTTTGACTGATCTCTTTCCATGAAGACTAGAAGGTGGTACACCACCAATGCATTATTTTCACAAAAAACATGTGTAATTCAATAAATGCAAGATAATTAAGTTTAATGGCATGCTGTGGAACATTCCATGCAACGCTATAAAATCACTGCGTGACACGCAGGTAATAGACGTCCTAACAGAAAAGGTACATAATGCACCTTTAATTGTATTTGAATAACACAGTTAAGCCAAGCTTGTCATTTTGCACATTGTTGCACAACCACAGTCAAGTTTTGGCTTTACTGTTGGTGGCAGAGCCCCTTCAGTTCATGTCACAAATTAGATTCCTAAGCAGTGGAAGATCTTTCTGTGTGGAGTGTTCATGTTCTCCTTTAAGTACTCTAGCCTCCTCCACTTCTAAACACATGCAAAATCTGCAACTCCTTCAGCTATGACTGATCAAGATCCTGGAGACTGATCCTGATTTTTAATGTTGAAATTGGTTAGCTGCATAGTGGATGGACCTGATGACATCATGTAGTAACCTTGTGCTGCGAGCTGGACAACCGCAAGGTTTGAATTTACAAACTCATATGAATCCATCTTGTACGGCTCCCAGCTTATCTGTTTGAGTCCACAAAACCTTTGGTGCAAAACAGTAAGTGCACATGCAAGGACCCTAGGACTCGAACCTGGAACCTTCTGGCTGTGTGGCAAGTGTGCTAGCCTCTTCATCTTGACTATTTCCAGCAGACTGCAGCTTTCAGTGCTCAGCCACAGTGTCAGTGATATCCTGTCAAACGGACTTAAATCATGCTGGATCAATTTAACCAAGAACTAGCTCCAAATCCTCTTGCTCCAGCCTGAACCAGCGTTTGGACCACAGGCATGCCGCCCGAGTGTCAGATCTTAATGGCAGGTCGTGCTGCTCAAATGGCAGTGGGTTGATAAACAAGTAGTCTGCGTGTGGTCCACTTGGTCCCAAAAAACAGCACTTTGTCCCAGGGGAAATCGAAATACAACCCATTTCCCCAAGCACCGAAATAACCAGCACAGCACACCGACCAGAGCGCTCCTTTGTTTTCATACGTGGTGCCTTTCTTTCCAATGCCAACAACCGTTTCCTAGCAACACAATATTACGCCTACAGAGAACTGGAGATTATTATTTCATTCTAAGTTTCACATTTCTGAAGAGGCAAGGAAAAAACATAGCTTTGTGATTTCAAGTTTACAAATCCCACTGGTGTAGAAAAAGAGGGGGGGAAAGCAACACAATGCTCTTCACGGATACAAGCACCCCGATGCATCTGAAGAACGGCATCGTGGGTATTTTTAGGGCAGCTGTTCAAATCCAAAGAGTATAATTGGGAGATGCAGCTCACACCAGCCAAGTGGATGATACAATTAGCATAGATGGGTTGAAAGAGCTGCATTCACACTATTGTGTTCAGACAGAGATAATATCCTTCACATTTTGAGAGCTGCTTTATAAAACAAGACACATGCAACAGATTATTATTAATTCTGTCATAGTATTGTGATTCTATTCTGGGATCAGTAGTGGTTGGCGATATTGACAAAAACTATTTGATTTGTTTTTGGATGATATTCAGGTAATATCATAGAATCAGAGATATTCTAAAACATCCATGTCATTTTCATGGCTGGAGGTTAAAGTATTGCACAAAAATGGAGGTGGTAGTTAAACAAAAAGTGTAAAAAAAAATTTTTGCAGTCCATATTCTATATTGCATATCTCCAAAACAATTGTACTGTTATACATTTTTGAAACATCTTCCAACTCTAGCTTCCATTTTTTGTCACCAAAGTGGAGTTTAATTTAAAAAAAAAATTAAAGAATAGTGGTGAATCGAAACCTTGGTCCTGAATTGAGAACCAAACCAAATCGTCATATTCCTTAATTGTTACATCCCTATTAGCACTTATAGCTACAACGTTTCACTGTTAATCCCAAATTACTCTTGAACGCCTCGTTTACATTATTCAGTTCTTGACAAGAGTGGTTTGAGGGGGAGAAGTGAAACAAAAATCTGATCAAGCGCATACTCGAAGTTACAAGGAGATGGATTCGTTTAATGTCATAATGCTGAACAGTCCAAGCAAAGAAGCAAAGAATTAACCGTGGAGCACCATGGAGACAATAAACTGGCGAACCTCCTCCAGAAGTTCCATAGTGCACTTTTAATTTCAATGATAACATGTCACACTAAAAAACCCTCAATTGTCTGTGTCAATTTGGATTCTTGAAATATTCTTATCAGTTTCAAAAGGAGCTTTTCAGTCGTTTTCTACTTTGCTTGACACATTTTATTTTATATGCCATCAATGCAAACTTTACTCCGTCTCAGACAATTCCCTCCTCCACAATGCACTCTGTAAGCACTGTAAGCCTGTGTGTAGAGTCTGGAGGCTGAGAAATGCTCCCTCTGTAATATATCTGTTTATTCAGTCTGGACCACAAAGGCCCTCTGTGCTGCTACTGTCACTGTGGAGCTAATGTATCCTTTCCACTTCCCATTAGCGTAAGCAGCCTCGCTAACTCATTTGTGGAAATATTTCTTACAAATCAAAGCTTGCATTCACACACACGTCTTTTCACTGCACCAAGCTTTAATGTGTTTGCTTCAGCTGTAAAGACACTATTCACAAGAATGACAGCCTGGCGTGAATGGGGCCTTCGCAATCCCGTTACTCACATGACATAATTGCGAGTTATAAAGGCGATAATAATGGGGTTCGTGTGTTCAGAGCTTAAGAATGTTGTGACACGGAGCGGTAAGGAAGAGCAAATAAACATGAATGACTTATTAACTAATGCAAGATAAGTCATGGAGCGTGGGAACACAACAGTTACACTAACGGTTTCATATCCTGGAGATTTGATGTATCTACAAGAATGAGCGAGTTTGTCCGGATGATTATTAAACGTGCTTGTGAGTAATGATGAGATGAAGAAGAGTCGGTGTAATCACTCATTTGTCCAGGAGTGATCCATCATCGAAAACTTTTCAAACCTGGACAACATTTTGGAAATGGACTGATTTGATCAATTGAAATCTAAAAGAGAAGGTTATTATTTCCAACCAATTTCCTGTTTTTTTTTTCTGTCGCTGCCAGTCCATTATACCTTTCCCTTTTAAAAAAACGCATCATTTCCCATTCATTTTTCCCACAGACTTTTAAGAGTGTAAAGGATGGCAGAGGTTCACCCATTCACGCACACACATATTCATAAAGCAGACACTGGGAGCGAGTCAGGTGGGTTTCTTGAAAAACCTAAAATTTGGAAAAATGTCTTCTTAACTTTGCAATTTGTAAAGTTTTGGTGAGTACTGTTGAGCTTAAAGTAAATATATCTCAAAAATCTTGCCCCATTCTTCTGCCATTTTAGCAAATTGTGGAAACACATGTAATTTAGCAGCATAATATACAACATTACATTTTTCTGCATAGTACAGTTTTATTTTTTAATTTTGTATGTGTCAAGGTAGACATTTTATTACAATAGAATGTATTGTAATAATTCCAGATATACATAATATTAGATCTTTGGCTTTCTAACACAGTTTATATATATATATTGCAGTTCAAAACCAAATTGGCACTATTGTATTATCTTTTTAGTCTCAAATCTTAACATCTTAGTCAGTTAAACTCACTGTACCCTGCACTGTGCTAACAACAGAAGAATCCTCCCTTCTCCCTCACCATTTGAGAAAATCAATGGCATTTTAGCGCACACAGCAGTCTGCCCCAAAACACCAGTAGCATGCATTTATTACGAGGCTAAAACATCATTTGTGTATTGAGTTCGACTAATCTAGCTTGTATCTGCTAAGTGTCCAAATGTGCCACTAGTTTCTCGCAAATATTTATCCATATCTACTCTTGACTCAATTAAACAAGAGTTACCGACTGCTAAATAGCTTCGGATGCTAAATGGTGATTACGGTAACCCCAGGCTGAATAATGAACCTGTTATCATGCTTAGCTTCCTGGAACACATTACAGTGTTATGGGCCTGCTAACACAAGGCTAAGCCAGTGTTGTTCTAAAGCGTTGAAGGAGAATGCTTAGATTAAGTGAAGAATCAATAACTAGAAAGGGTTGCATTTTAATGAGAAATATCCAAACTGATAGTATACAAATGTTAAAGGTACAATGCTTACACATTACGGCATTAAACGGATCTATCTAGCATTTAGTCAATTACAGGTGTTTATGTGAGTAGCATATATATATATATATATTTCAATACTAAGCAATACGCTCTATCAATTCCACAATTATAAGAAAAATGCCTCTCTTTTTGGTCAATACAATGATGTAGAAAGTCCTTTTCTTCATGTTACTCTGTGGTTTTATACGAGTTCTGATAAGCTCAAAATAACTCAGAAAATTTCACATTTTTAGCATCGATACTAGTGAAAAACTTTTGACAACCTAAACCGAGTTTAAAGTACTATTCCAGGCAACACAACAATATCTCCAGGGAGACAAGTACTGTATTTTCCGCAATATAAGGCGCACGTAAAAGTCTTTAACGTCCTCAAAAGCCGTCCGTGCGCTTAATAGTCCGGTGCGCTTAATATATGGTTTATTTCTGGTTGTGGTAAATGACCGCGAAGATATTTTGTGTGGTACACGGTGTATAAAGAAGATTTGCACGCGACGCTCTGTCAAAATGTAAAAAAAAAATTCAGTCAGGCACAACGCAGACACCTACCGGTACATAAAGGACCCCAAGAAACTTGACCCAAGATGGCTCCTGCCAAGAGACCATTGGATCTGTTAAATTGTCGCAAGAAATGCGCTTATGGGCTAAATTATCAGTCAACTTTGGTCAGAGGCCGGAATCATCACTGAACCTGGATCCGAGATGCGGGATCACACTGGCACAGAGCACTATCGGCGCGTTGGCTGCTTTTACTATTTGCACCCCAGCAGACATTAAACCGGGACACACGGGACAAAGTCTGTGCAAAACCAGGCCAAAGGATTTGAGGACGAGGAATGAACTGAAAAAGTGAGTGTATTGTGTTGTATTTTACGTGTTGCAACTCAACGAGGCTGGGAGTTGTTGTGAATATGCTAACGTGTCTGTTAGCGATAGCAGAGTGTGTTTTGATGTTGAACAATGTTGATCTGAATGAGTTGAACGCGTTTAATAAAGCTCAACTGACTCTGACTTATCCGTCTGTTTTGTTAATCTAATGCGCTTTACAGTCCGGTGCGCTTTATGTATGGACTAGTACACATGGTACACAGATAGCTGATGGTGCGCTTAATAATCCGGTGCGCTTTTTTGTGCGCAAAATACGGTATGTGGTGGATCCATTCCAGGAAAGCTCCAAAGGTCACCTTTACTCTTTGATCAATTTGTGTAGAGATTAACTTGCTACATTGATCTCGTCATGTTTGGTCTCATGTTTACGATCATGCCCGTTTGGTTGAATCATTTATGACAAAAAAAATCAGTTTAGAAACTATTTTGCTCTTCCACATTCATCCATCTCCTTCTGTTTATAACTATATTCTTTCTCTCCATTGCATTGCTAACCTAAAACCTTCTGGGACATTCACAGGATTATAAAAACACAAACGCATCCATTTTCCTTAATACTTACAAAAATAACTGTGGCGTTCTTGTCTTCAGGAAAGTCCTCATGTAACATGCATTTCCAAAACGAATGGCTTTAGTCCACACTTGATGCCTCCTCGTGAAACAACTTGGAATGTCACGCAATCTGAAAAACAAAACAAAGGAATATTCTTAGAGGAAGCGCGCGTTGTGGTTTTGGTAATCAGACACGATTATGGATCAGTAGAAGACAGGATTCTGGCGGGTGAATCTTGGAATGCCATGAGTCGACTCCATTTGCATATTTTGGGATATTTCTCTTTTTAGTGCTTCAAAACAAATATATATTCTTCATTTGACGTTTGACAAATCACCTATTTTATTACTCAAGTCATTTAATTTCAAAGTAAGAATAGGTTTTGGTTAAATTTCCTTGGTAAACCGAAAGTTTAGCTCAAGATCGAGTTTTTCTCATGAATTTGAATGTTCGCTGTTGATGCCTGAATACCTTCGATCACTGTTTCTGTGTCCTTGGGCAATACATTTCACTGCATGTTCCCGTATGACAAACATCACCCACACGTTGGCTGTACTGAGCTGAAAAAATGTGACAGGAACTGAAGTTGCACATTTCAAGCTAGCACAAAGCAGTAGATTGACAGTTGGGAAATCTTTGTAGTGGTAGCAATTAGGTAGCAGTTCTGCAAACGCAAACTCAGAACCAAGTATGATTGCATTTTTCTCACAAGCAAAAATTAATTGACTTGACAATATAGAGTAATTATCCTCGGGACACAGTGGGAAGCAATATCTTTTAATTGGTAAAGCCTTCTAATACATCAGCAACATTTTATACGTTTGTTTCACATTTACACAATTAGGCTAAAAACAATAGCTGTACAACTCAAAGTATAACGTCATCTTCGTTTACTCTAAACATTTTGTGTGGTAAAAGGTTCATTTTAAGTTTGGCAAAGATTTTTTGAGGAAAACACTGAGGTAAGGTGGGCCACCCATTAAGTCTCTTTTATTGACATATGACAATATAAATGATCAAAATATAAAGCATCAAAAAAGGTAAATTGGAATATTAATAACCCTAATTTTGAAAGGACGAAATGTGGTTGCGAAGTCATTTTGCAAACCCAATCAACAGTTTCAGTAAAATGTCTTTCCCAAAATATAACAATCTGTAAGAACATTTGTACAATAAAAAGTTGAATCGGGCGCTGCAGGTTTGATCCACCACTGCCTCCACAATGGCAAGAAAATTATGGAAAATTATACTTTTCACAATTATGTGTCTAAGGTATCAGAGTTTATTATACACGTCAATTAAAATATATTTGTTGATGCTTTATGTGAATATATGTATCTTTAGGTAAAAATTCAGAATCAGAAATGGTTTATTGTCAGTGAATAAATGGCTAGGAACCTGCTTTGGTATTTCAGTGCAACATGCAACAATGAACAATAATGAAGCAAAATATATCAAATAAGGCATGTAATAAAAAAAACTATTTAAATTAGATGATAAAAATAGACTTAGTATGTACATCCATTCACAGTTAAATTCACAGATGTAGTGCAGAAAGTGAACAGTGCAATGTGTGGTTGTTGATTAAATCATAGTTAAAGTGTTAGGAAGTGTTCATGAGTTCAACGGCAGAGGGAAAGTAACTGTTCTTGTGGCGGGAGGTTCTGGTCCGGATGGACCGTAACCTCCTGCCTGAGGGGAGTGGCCTCCTGCCTGAGGGGAGTGGCCTCCTGCCTGAGGGGAGTGGCCTCCTGCCTGAGGGGAGTGGCCTCCTGCCTAAGGAGAGTGGCTCAAATAGTCCATATCCAGGATGAGAAGGGTCAGATGTGATCCAACCTGCTCGTCCCAGAGCCCTGGAGATGTACAGGTCCTGCAGAGATGGAAGTCTGCAGCTGATCACCTTCTCAGCAGAGCGCACAATGCGCTGTAGTCTCTGTTTGTCCCTGGCTGTGGCTCAGTGTACCACACGATGATGGAGGAGGTGAGGATGGACTCAATGATGACCGTGTAGAACTGCACCATCATCTGCACTAGCAGCTTGGCTTTCCTCAGCTGCTGCAGGAAGTACATCCTCTGCTGGGCCTTCTTAATGAGGGAGCTGATGGTGAGCTCCCACTTGAGGCTCTGGGAGATGGTGGTGCCGAGAAAGCGGAAGGAGTCCATGGTGGGAATGGGGGAGTCTGTCAAGGGGAGGGGGGGCTGGGAGACATTCTTCACACACTGCCTCCGATCAGTCAGGAAGTCAGAGATCCACCTGTAGATGGAGTCTGGGGTTGGATTGGCAGAGGTGGGATTTCTGATTTTGTGTTGTCCTGATTGACCACAATACTTCTTTAATCTTTCAACATGCTGTTGATGCGGGGACCACATAAATTCCATAAATATCATGAAATAAACAATATATATGTTTATACAAGAATTGGTTTCATCATTCATTTGGATGTGACAGAACATTTGCTGCTTCTTGGTAGCAAAACATCTCTGCATTATAGCAAAAGGTATAGAATATTTCTCGTACTTGCTACCAAAAATAGCATTGGCTAAATATAGTACCTTAAACAACATTCTAAAACAACATACTTTGACACTGGCTTCAAATACAGAGAGTTGAAGGTTAGGTTCCCGAGTCAAACTCCCTCCTTTCCGTCAAAGATCTATTTATCTACCATTTAAGTCAATCACAGCCCCAAACAGACCCGCGCACACAGCTCTGATAGCAAAGAGATGGGCATTTGGGAAGTAAACATTTGAATGGCAGTACAAACAAGATGAAAAGACGACCGCATACTCTGCCAACTCTGTGATTGACGAGCCCATTTAGACACCAGCGCTCGTCTACAGCAGTGAGCTCAAACAGACTTGAATAAGAGCTAAACTTGGACTCAACCAGCATTAAAATTATAACCTGGCCAGCAAAAGATCAATATTAATTTTGTGTATTTAGCAACAGTAAACTTGTTTTTGAAAAGCGCGCAGAGGGAAGCGCTTTGTGACTTTGTGAACGGTAGAGATGCCGGTGCTTTTCTTTCAACTGGATTTAACAAAACTGTTGTGACGCTTCGCCAAATCAGCTTCGAAGAGTCGTTACGATGTTTCGCCTTTTATCAATCGCTTTCATTAACATGCGGTCAATAGTCTGATAACCGGTTAACTGCTTTTTTTTGTGTGCTTTTTTATTTATACCGAGTCATAATTAGACCACATTAAGTTATGAGAGAAAACGCAGAGCAGTGACAGGTCTTTAAGCTGTGCACCACACGACTGAATAAAAGCTCCTATAAACGCTGTTTTGACACACCATTGTACTGATTATGAATGATGAATACAGCATTCTTTATTCAAGAGTCATGCTGCAACCAATATCGTGACGTCAACGTTAGCGACATATCTTAGCTTGTGCAGGTAAAACATTGATAGTTTTCCATCTGATGCAAACAGCATCAGATGTTCACTAATGTGAAATCAATGGTAATAAACCATGTGTGGTTATTCCAGAAGTCCTGAAGCATGAAGCAGAAGGAAGCAGATGGCAACTCTGAAACCGTGGTTAAGCAACGGCCCACCAAGGGTTGCCATGGGCTTACTGAAGACTGAAAAAAGTTACCCTATGATTTCCATAATAGGGACGTTATTGCTTTGCCTGAAATGTTCCACACCATGTCATAAAATGGATCTATCTCCAGACAAGCAGTTGACACTAGCAAACCATTTTATCTATTAATTTTGTTGCAATATAACCCTATAACCCTATAACCCTAGCCCTAACGCCCAAGATAAAAGATGTATACATATATACATTAAAATAATACTGTGGAACATTCCAGCCAAAGGATTAACATCTCAATGAGACAAGCAGGGGCAGACCCTCTACCAGAAAAGTTACATAGTGCACCTTTAAGTATTCAAACGAGCCTAAACCAGAATAAGACCTGGTATGGCAAACTAAATCTGAAATGAAACTATTTATGTCTTTGTTATGAGGCCTTTTTACTAGAGCAGAAGCTCTAGATTTGTAGATTGTGATGCCATTAATGGTAATCCATCAACTTTCAGCACATTAGAGTAATCATAATCTTAGTTAGTGGTTATTTGGCAGTTTATAGCCAAAAGCAATGTACCCCAGGCCATTCGGAGCACTAGCATGGCGTGTTTGCATCAGCACCTGGAGAGGGCGAGCTCCATTAACGACGCACTGACAGCTAAAGAGGCAGTTTTTCTCAGAGTAGAGCGTTTAATGGAACAGCTGGGCAGTGTCAAGAGGCACAATATACCCAAAACAACCTGTCTTTTAGAGTGATTTTTGAATTTTAATCTCTGTGGGTTCGATAACCAAAAAGCATTTTAGCTAAGCTCCTTCATTCTGTTGATTGTGGTTTGTGGTTACAAAAAGAAAATATTCCCCATTGACGCGGATGATATGTCATGCTTTTCTATCAAACTCCTATATTTTATCATTATTCAAGATTTATACCAATCTTTGGGTACCAAAATAAAACTGATGTATGGAGTAAAAGTGATTCTGCCTTGACTTCTGATAATACAAAACACCATGCCACTGCTGCTCTTTAGGGAAGCTCGTAACATTTTAATATGCCTGCTATTATCTATAATCTATAATGCTTATGGACTTATAGTCTACTTTAGTTTATTATAATTGCTTAACTCGGTTATCAGCTCTTTACATTGTCATCTGTTCAATTTGATGTTTTATTTTGATCTGAATTCAATAGTCTTACTGTAAATTCTTTTTTGGCCTTACTCTCGTCTCATTCTAGTTCATGCTGAATCTCTGCCCTGCTCCTTGACAGGAGTTCACTCATTTCAAATCTAAAAGTTTGTGTGCTGCACTTCTCATCTTGCGTTGTCATGGATACATACCCAGGGGAGAAGGTGTGGAGCTGAAGCAGGGCTTTCCTAAGAGAAGAAACAATGACTTTAACTGAGAACTCTGTTCACTCACAAAGCACAGGCTGCACAGGCTCTTGTAACATACTAAAGGCTTACTAAACTTGTAACTTTCATAGATTAAACTACTTAAGGCCCCTCAAAGATGCAAATCGCGACTCTAATTAAACTATAAAGACGTGCTAAATCTGCGCTGGGTTTTAGTTTGTCCGCTCTGTGTGCACAGCTGTGTCCTCAATTTAATGCTTTTTACATTTACATTATTAAATTATTATTATTATTACAAAATTAATCAAATTAATATGATTTATCGCCCGACCCTATATTGAAGGTGTCTGGTCTTTAAAAACTGGTTTCAGTAACTTGTCCACTGTACATTAACACCTGTAAGGCTCAGAAACATAACACATTAACACCAATGACTCTCCATAACATTCTTTATGCATGTGCATGTGTGCGAGTAGGACTAGAGGGTGCTTGAGGCGCTGATCGGATTCAGCACACTCACAGCTCTAAAAATGACTTCATCAATTTAATATTTTTTATTCTATATCTTTAGTAAAGCATGGAGAGAATTGCATGAACAGGAGGTTACATTCAGTCCAGGTTTACTCTCAGTTTGTTTTGATCATGGTTTAAACCTAGTTTAGACCTAATTTATTAATATCTTAGGTCTGCTTTTGTCCTACTTTAGACCTGCTTTAGCCCATTCTGTCCTGGTTTTGTTCACCTGGTTTGGTCTTTACAAGAAATGGACGTATATTCAAACCACAACTCTTTCTTCCCATCCATTTGCTGAAGCAGCCTCCTCCTCCTCTGGTGCTAAAGGCCAGTGTGGTCCTCCTTTGTCCCCGAGGCCCTGTTCTGCTGATGGGGATGAGTCAGATCAGCGGAGGCATCTAATCCTGGAGCTAACAGCCACCTCCCTCATGTCTTTGTTAGCACTCTTACCGCCAGAGCCAGACTAAAGTTCAAACTCCAGAACAGAGAGACAAAAAGTGTGGCAAGATTTCAGACTCGGTCTATTCCACTATAAACTGTGTGCATGGTTTATAATCTGCATGCAATACAATTGTTTCATTTTTAGGTATAAATAAGTATAAAAGAATGTTATAGATTGACTGGGATGCACACTTTGCTGGATGAAATAACATGTACGTTGCCAGGGATGAGGGCTTAATTTGTAAATCAGACGTTGCCGGGACAAACAAGGCTTTACATTGGGTCAAAAACGTACTGGAATGCAAAAACAGTTTCCATTTCAATTTGTTTTTGTAAAGCCCAAATCACAACAGCAGGGCTTTCCAATATGATTGATTTTTACCAGCAGGAAGTTAAAAAAAAAAAAAAAAAAAAGATAAAACAATGACAAGCGAAATAAGCATGGGCAAAATGCAAAAATACAACACAACTGCCCATCCAAACCAATTTTAAACCATTATTATTATATTAATCAGAGACCTTGGCAACTCGATGCCCCCCCCCATGTGCTCCAGAGGGCACTTCCTTCTGCCGTATAATACAGTTCCTTCAGAAAATAGGCCATGTTACCAATTATTTCCCCCATATTTGTGTGATGAAAGTCGTTTTCTCTACCGAGATGCAAGGTGATTGTGAGACTTGTGGAGCGAACAGTTCAAACCCATACTCTTGTTTCAGGGTTCAAATTTTTCAAATAAGCAAAATAAAATATACAGTATGACAAAAAAATTAAAAATAAAGATTTAGCAAATGTTCCTCCCTGCTTCTGCGACCACTCTAAATTAAATTGAAAATGACCTTAGCGATTTTCACTTCTACAAAAGGAGCCAGTAAACACAAATAATGTTAATTTATTGGATTATTTAACAGGCTGGAGAAATAGGCCTGCCTGCGTTTTCATGGGCTTGTTAGAGAATAGTCAATCCATCAGTTTACACATGAATTATGCTTTTTATTTCTCTCACAGAAACTAAAGAAATATTCCGATGTATTATTGAATGTATCATGTTTAGCTTTCCCCAGTGTTTAATGAAAAATGCATGAGCAAAATGAGCAAAACAAAAAACTTAAACTTGAAGTAATGAATGAATGAGTATGAATATAAATATAAACCACCGGTATATTCAAAACTGTTAGAAATATGAATGGATTTCATTTCAGTAAAGGAATGGTGCCATAAAATAAAAGTACTTCCACTCTGCTGTATTGTTATAATTGATTGGTGTTATTTTCTGGTTGTTCAAAAATGCAATAAGTGATTCAATTAAAACGACAAACAAAAAACTGACAATTACAAAAATAGGTATAATTTCAGAATCAGTTCCTCAAAAAGATCAGTCATGTCAGGCAAAAAGAAATCCATACATTATTCCAAGGTTGTATGTTATAATAGTCTTGTCTGCATCTTGGGATCCCACCATGAGCCGAGAATTGTGGTCCCTTCGCCGCCCGCAGCAGAGGAACGCAGAGCAGGACGCAGCAGGGGGCAGAATGAAACGGGCTAAAAATGAACATTGCAACAGGGTTTAGTGTGGAATAGGATTGTTCACAGAAATCTGCAAATCTTTTCTCTAAAACTTTAGACCATTACAGCCGAACTACACTTGAAAGAAATCGAACAAAAGTTGAGAAAAGTTGTGGAAAAGGCATTTTCCGTTTTGCTTGTGTTTTTCCATGAATCCAGATTTATTCTGCTGCTTTCTTTGAAGATGCAGGATGAAAAATCAAAGACTTCTGAATGACATCGGTGTGATAATCAGGAGATTTTTCCATTTGTATTGACCATATAGGTTTCTCTACAAATTATATTAACGCAATTACGTGAACGCAAAGTTATACCATTTCAAAGACAAAAAGTGAGCAAAAAAGAAAAGTAGTACAGCACATCACCAACTCACATAACCAATAACAAAAATCCAGAAGGAAAACGTCAGTAAAACAGCTTTAATTTGATAATGAAATGCAGATTGCAAACCGCTCTACTACTAACCGTCCCAAAAATAAAAAAAAATAGGTAATTGCACTACATTCCTGGACTACAATCCTATGATTCCAAAAGGCAAATACTGTAAACCAATTCAATCTAAATGTCGACTTTACCCTCATGCCCGGTGAGTCATGCCACCGGAGGTGGACCCGTGCCCCTATTTGATGAAGTCACGGCTGTGGGACGAGCGAGGCGGGTGAGTGGAGGGGTCATGTCTGGGGCCTCAGAGCAGAGCAGATCTGTCAGAGTGGGTCTGCTCAGGGCGGGATGATGGAGCCAGGATGGACACGCACAGGGACCAGACACGGCAAGAGGGAGAGGGAGGAAGATGGGGGAGGAAAAAGTGGCATATTTATGGACGCACAGTTTGCTTTTGTTCTTAACTGTGCATCGTGCTAAAAGATGCTTTCCCGGCAATATATTAGATTTACAATATTGTATCCATGCAATTTTCACAGCACAAATAGGATACTAATTGATACTATAACAAGTATTGACACTATCACACTATAGTACTGTGTATTCCTTGGTATCTAAATAGTTCTAAATATTAGTATCATGACAACCCTATATTTACGCTTGACCCAGGTAGGTATTACTGCTTCATTATATGAGCAAAGATGACCATTTTGATTTAATTACCATTTATACACAATTAGATTTGTATTGCCGTATAACGTAATAACAGGACTATCCCCATGTTTTTACTATTCACAATTTCCAATGCCTCTACTTTAAAAATCATGAATATTGTTGAAATCGTGCACCTTTCCTTTACGACGAATAGAAAACATAGAAGACAGAGATCTACTCATGACAGCCACAATAATAACGAGGGACAATAACTCTGTACCAAAAGCCCAAAGGGATATTCTACAGACACATTCATGGACGCTCAATGAATGGAGCGTGTTAATAATACAGCGAATGGAAGATACGTTCAGCGTACAATGACTGAAAGACGCTTTGACAGGAGCTGAATCAAAAGGCGAACAGGTGGACTGGATCCAAGGGGAAAATGCAAAACAAACAACAGGGAAGTGAGATGACAACAAGTAGGAGCAAGGGAAAGCCCCAGGGAGAGTAGACTGACAGCGATATCAGACACCAGCTGTGGAATATTGAAAAGTGCAATCAAAATGCAACAAATATCAGACATAAAAGGTGATCGGCTGCAGACTTCCATCTCTGGGACTCAGGACCTGTGCGTCTCCAGGACTCACAGCCGACCCTTCTCACCCTGGACACAGACTGTTTGAGCCACTTCCCTCAGGCAGGGCACAATATCACATTTTAGATTCACTATTATTGTGAGGGGAAATATCGTGATTTTACAAATAATCAAGATTATTGGCAAAAAGAAAGGAGACATTTATTGTGTTATTTCCAACTTGTAAATATTCTTGTGAGAGGAAACCATTAACCTGTCTACCATTTAATACAGCAGATTATTCTGAAAATAAAATATAACGGCCACAAATAGATTAAATTATAGAAATGTAAGATTATTTGCCCCTCAAAGAAGCTCTTTTAAGTATTATATCAGTTATTAGTGAGATAAGCTTGAGACTTTGAGAAAGTCTGCTTTCTTTTAGCTCAACAACAAACTACCTGTCTCTACCCCCTCCCCTCCGCCCTCCCCTCCGCCCTCCCCTCCGCCCTCCCCTCCGCCCTCCCCTCCGCCCTCCCCTCCGCCCACATCCTGAAGCACTTAGCTTTTGAACTTTAACCCAGAGGATGTGAACCCTTTGTATGTACCAAACTAATACTGAAAGACATGACACTGTGTCCTCGTATTGATGTACTGTTGTGAATTATTGTGCATTCATCTAAGTGACTGCTACGAACTGAATTGCCCTTCCGGTGTTTTCGGATTTTTTATTCTGATTCTGACGAAGTGTACTAATTTATAGGCTCAATTATTTACATGAGATTTCGATACCACAATGACAATAAAAAACAAGACCATTCTACAACTGCTCAAGAAACGTCAAAAGCTGTAATGTTTTTTTTTCAGTTTAGAAAGTTGTAGTCATCTTAACAGTTGTTTTAAAAGTGTCCAGATGGCAACTGCATCTTCTTCTACAATGGAACTCTCCTGGACAAATAAGAGATTATACTAACTTCAGCATAGATATGTAGAATTAGTTTTTGTACTAGTTTTAGTGTTGATTAGTATCCGATTTTTGAAACTTTTGACAACACTAATTAAAAGTATATGAAATGTGTCACACATGTAGGCCACACACATACTAGGGCTGTAGGTCAATCGATGGCATCTTATTTGACCAAACTACTTTATTTCATATGGACCAGAGCAAAGTGAGTTAATTAAAGATTTGGGACGGAATCATGTGTTTAATCAGACTTTTAAACACAGTACAGTTATCCGAGTACGTTTCTGAATCAATATCTGTGCATTTGTTTTACTCTTGTGCCGTTGTAGTCTTGAGAGCACAGTTTTCTTCAGATACATTGAGATACTTAATAGCATTGGGAGCTTTTGCCGCGCCCCCTTTTTAGGCGACTAATCTATCGACGAGGAACATCTTTGATCAACGAAGAATTTATTTGTTGATGATAGGGGTGCGCCAAAATATCGATATGGCAATATATATCGCAATATTTACTCCCGCGATAGATTCTCAATGCGTTCTCGTCAAGTTTCGATCTTTTAACGTTGTAAGAAGCCGCTATAAATGGCTCTATTCCCCATTCCTTTGTTGAGACACTTCTTTGGGTATAGCTAGGGGGCGCACAGAGCGAGATTGGCTGTGGGCGGTAGAAGAAGTTGTACACGGACAGGGAAATGGCGGAGTCAAATGAGGGAAAAAAAAGTGAGACGCCAGACGCACCAACAACATTTAAGTCCAGTATGGACTCACTTTGGCTTCTATAGCAGCACAGATGGGACAAAGCTCGAAAAAGACTATGCAATATGCAATAACTGCTTTTCAAAAGTTCAGTACACAGGAAACACGACCAACATGCACAGCCACCTCTCGCGGCATCACCCGCAGCTTTGTGAGAAAGCCGTTCAAAGCCGATAAAGCCCGGCCCAGACTCCTCCTTCCAGGCAAAGCTGCCACCTTCTCCTGTAAGGGCAAAATCAATCACAAATGGGATCGCTATTTACATGTGTAGAACTCAAATGAAGAGTCGCTGTTTAATTGAGGGAAGTTTAATCATGGCTTTTCTTTACATCTTGTTTGCCAGACGGTATATTATGCGGGTGTGTATAGTCTTATATCACACACACTGCTAGACTGGGGAAGCAAACAAACTACAACAAACTGCTAATTTAAACTGTAAACTTATCAAAACTTAGATGGCGAACTCCGACTCTTTCTTCTCTCTCTCTCCTCTCACACCACCGGTGGTCTAGGCTCCGCCCCTTAAAGGGCCAGCATGACAGTCTCTCATGGAGCCTTTTGAAAAACAGGATACAAGTTGTTTATCTATCATTGTGTTTCAACAAAAGATAAATTAAGATACATTTACAAAAAAAAGTATTTATTTAAACATATGATATATCGCAAGTTATTATAGACGATATATCGATAATCGCAGAATCGCCATATCGCGATATTATCGTATCGTGAGCCGTGTATCGCATCGTGAGCCGTGTATCGTGTATCATATCGTATCGTGAGGTACCCAGTGATTCCCAGCCCTAGTTGACGACAACCCAACACATACATAAACACAACATATGTATATACAAAAGAAAAGAGTGTTGAGCCTTTTCTTTTGTATCTAAATATTTACCAGTACCAAAATCATAATTAAAACATTCTTTCTTCTTACCATGGAAGGTGATTTCAGCTAATTGTTTCTGATATAGATACAGACCATTGTTAAACTCTTCGGGCATGATACAATTTTTTCAGGATGAATACTTCAAGAGTTCTCATTAGTAGCTAGTTTACTGGTTTTAATACAGATGAGTGTTTTAGGAAACTCAAGGATATGTGAGAAGACTAGAGAGACAAGCTGTCAACATACAAAACTGTTGTAATGAAAAAAGTCACACATTTATTGAGCAAATCTGCCATGTTTTTTGGCAGTGGTGCCAGATGTCCAGAAACATTAGCCGAAACGATGTTAACGAAAGAGCGGTGGAACGAACCACAAAACCTCTGAGTCACTAGTCCACTAGTAAATAGGGCAGGGCAATACAGAATAAAAATCTCATTCCTGTGACGATCTGCTGTTTAGGTAAAACCGCCATATCGGGATTCACACATTTTCTCTTGAATGCCGCTCTATGCTCAAACAAGGACACGTTTACTGCCCACGCAAATTTTTGGTCCACCTCTGCATTGCTCCGAGTGAGTGACAAGTGTATTAAAACCAATTTATTCATTTCATTTTCGACTCGTTAGGGATCAAGGGGAACACCCTGGAATGGGGCCAGCTAGTCATAGACACACAGACAACTGTTCACTCTCAACCCATCAGCTCCTTATTCGGAGGGGAGAGCTCTAACCGCTCTGCCACCGTGCACCCCTTAAAAACCAAACCAATTTACCAAATATCACCAATTTCAATAAAGCATAATCCTTCAGAAGAAGCTGAGGACTTTAGTTTTCTCATAAAGGCAGTACAAAGACATAAAGTTTGCATGAATAAAATCTAAATTGTGAGATACATTTTTGGGTTCATCGCCCACCTCGACAGGTAAATACATTCAGCACACTCTGGCAAATACTTACGAATGCTATATGTATAATCTCATTTGGTTTAACATTAGGCTAATGGCAAATTCTGATTCGTGACAAAATTGTGAGCTTTAAGCAAGCAAACACGTACCAGACTGTCACAATAAATTAAAAACAAGACAACTATTCCTACACCAAACTTTATAAAACTAACTTTTTCCAATTACTTCCAGACACACCACCTCTCCTCTTTTCTGCACCTTTGTGACCCTGTTGTAATTTCACACAGGTGACATGGGCGGCCATCTTACTGCCCCTAGTTCCATGGACCAAATAAAGCCACGCCATGCTGTCATCTCTCATTTAACTTTGGCTGCACACAAAAACCACCGACTCCCAAGGCTGTGGTATGAGGTTAAACAAGGCATGACAGAACAGCGCGGCACAGCTCTTCAAAAACAACAGTAAATACTGTAATATAGTGGTATTTTAAAAGATCTTTAACATTTAGTCATTTTTAGATACCTTTTGAACACTTTTTTTAATGTATTTTACATATGATGTTTTGCATCTTAAAATATTGAATAATTAAGGAAAATAAGGAAACATACTTCAGCTTTATTGAATTTAAAATAGGACAGTTGCCAGCAGAGGGCGCAAAGACAAAGCTAAATACAAAAGTGTTAACATTGGGAAAGTTGAGATGCATTCTTATGTAGTCATTTTGAGCAATGAAACAATCAAAATGATTCTGGTCAAGGTGTATGGACTTAAAAAACATGGAGGAGCCCTTCTACGATTACCACCTAATGACATCACAAAGTAGAATAGAGCACTGTGAGCTCTGGAGAGAGTGTAAAAATATACCTAATTATTCAAGCATGAATAAATCTAGATTTGCAAACTATTAAGCCTAACAATCTCTGTAACACTCATCCAAATACGGTTCTTTAGGTTTTAGTCCAAGTCAAACTGATTCCCATTTACCTTGCACTTAAAACAATCGAAAGCTTCCAGGTAAACAAATGAATGCTAATAGTGTTTAGTTGGAAAGACAGACTGGCACTAATGATGTCTTTGGCGTAATAGCTCTCACAGCATAGAAAATCCAGGTCTATTGTCCCATTTAATTTAGCTCAATTTGACTAATTCTCTATAAAACATGCACAACAGGTTAATCCACCAGCGAGGTGCTCCTCATTAGCTAAATCAAGATCCACCCAGATTACCCATGCAAATGACAATCTAACACATACACAATGAGCAAAAAGTCAAGCTGAAGATCTGCAGTCACTCACTGAGGTTGAACCGCAGCGGGATAGTAAGATGGGTCAGACTTAAAGACTTAACTTTTCTGATAACAACTTTCCCTACAATTAGAACTGGGTTTCGATTCAAATTTCAAGAATCGATTCGATTCAGATTTTTACGTTTCAAAATCGATTTTTTCAGATTTTCTCAGATTCCATCAGATTCCATCCGATTTCGATCTGATTTCCAATTCGATCCGATTTCGATTTGATCCGGGGGTTAATGTTATTAAAAATGAAAAATGTATTTGAACCGTTTCCTTCACTTCATGACTGTGTAAAGAAGCAACATATTAAAACTAGTATTATATCAATATTAAACAGCAAATCTTACAAGTATTGGTAGTTACTGATGGCTGGAAGACTGATGAAAAGGTTAAGGGTCAATCTACCTTCAAGAAAGATAATCCAGAACAATAGATGGAGGACATCATTGAGGTGACGACATCTGCAACAGTGGATTCTACTGGGACACTAACCAGTGCATTATTATTATGCTTGAAAATAATTAAGAATTCACCCAAAAGCAGTTGCTACCAAAAGCATTTTTATTTTAAAACTGCTCACACACTGCCAGTACTGAAACTGGAAGTATAAAATGTAAACGTTGAGCGTTTTTCCCCCCCAATTTTTTTTTTTTTAAAAAGAATTTTAAAAAATATATATATATATTTTATTTATTTTTAATAAAAAAAAATAAAAAAAAATCTTTGGACGTACGAATCAATAATCGGTCATTAATATGCGAATCGATTAAAAATCGGAAAATCGATTTTTTCAACCCAGCTCTACCTACAATGTCAATTAAGTATCCATTTACCTCAACCTAAAATATCGCTCACTATATTTGATATGTTGCTGGTCTTTCAAGATCAGGGTTATGCCTTCGATCCCTTAGAGCAGGTTTCCACTGGCCTGGGTCAGTCTTGGGCCATTTCGCCGACAAAAAGAATGGCAATTGAATTAATTGTCTCTAATAATTATTGTTAGTCTAAATAATGGTAAGTAAATTGAACAGCTGTAGCCTAATATAGTTAATGACATTTCCATATATTGACTCTTATATTTGAGTTAAAGGTATCATATGAGGTTTGCTTGATGCATTTAACCTGTGCTGATCATATTCAAGTGTGAGCTTCTTGTTTGGTGAAATGTTTTGCCAGATTTACTTGTTGGAAACACTTACACGCTGATGACCACAGTCTGCTTTGTCCGTGCACGTGCTCTGTCCTGGGGCAGTTGTCCACCTAACATTGTGGAAAGGTGCAGCGCAGATCCACACAGTCGAGCCAGCAGCAGAAGCTTGTACCTGGCACGGCCCCCTTCGGCACGGCCCCCCTATTTTAGTCAACTACAACGTTTTATTTTTGAATACTGTACTTTTGAATGCTGCTGCTATATTTTTCACATGTATTTTAATAGAAGCACTTGGTGGTGGAAGGGAGAGCGTGGTGAATGTAGGGAGAGGTGTGTAGCGTCCAAAAGGTGCAGAGCGCTCTGACATCGAGGCCATCTGCCGAACCAGAGGGAGCCAAGGGTCCAACCGGAGAACAGGCTGCTGCTTCTGATCTACACATGAGCTCATGCAGGGAGTGAGTCAGAGAGAGAGCACACAATATTGGAAATATATAGACTAAACAATAGTATGGCTCTTTGCAAGTATATTTGAGAGGTTTGTTGATAAGATAATAATTTGTATGACATTACGGTTGCAAATTTTAGTTAAGTTGAGGAAATTAGAAATGGGAAATATTTTGTTACATTATGTTTAAACAACGTTAAAGTGTTGAAGACACTTTTTCCTTTGCAACCCTCTGGTAAGACTATACTACTGCCAGGTATTAAGTGAAATCAACTATTTGCTATGGTTGGTTGAATCACTAATAATCAATGTTATTCATTTTATGGTATTCTTTGTGAAATTCACAAATCTCAACTCTCAACAGTTATATTAATGTCTATATTTTCATATTTAGCTGATGTATAGAGCTAGAACTGTATAAAAATAACAAGTGAATATAAGAGAAATTGACAACATTTAGCCAACTGCACAATGCAAATTACTTTAAATTACAAGAATAGCACTCCTTTTAGAGCCAATAAAATGCAAAAAGTCCACTTCATGTTTTTGCTGTTTTGAAAGGAAAACATATGGTGAGAAGGTGTAGGAACAGATGGGGGGCCGTGGAGTTGTCACAAAGGGGTCCCAACAAAACACTTCCTGCTGGACACAACCCAAAGACAGAAGAAACAAACACAAATCCCTTGTGATAAACCTAAGAAGCAAATGTGATCAATAACAGCTCTTATAGCAAAGTGGGCAGATTGACTTAAATTTAAATGTTGACTAAATATACCATCACCATGTGTCAATTAGGACAATCACAATATGGTTTTCATTTTTCAGGCTCAGTATCTATTGTGAATACCTTTTCTTTGCACTAATAGGGAAATGTTTGTTACTTTTGTGGTAGAAAGATAAGATTTCCACAGTAGAAGGTCAAATAAGTAAAGACCTAAGTGTGTCATACTGCTGCTCATGCTCATTACAATACTGTACATTTAAAACAGGTTTACTGGGTGTGTATCCTGCTTTAGGTTTACGTTCTTGTGTCAGTTTATTTATTCAATCATTCAATATGGTTCGAATAAAGTTAAACATTCATATCACTACTACATTTCAAGATAAACTAATAATAATGTTTTTTTTTTTAATAAAGGTTGGAAAAATGACCACTGAACCACACCAATGTTATGTATGAAGCAGCATAGTTGGAAAGCGTTGGCAAGAGCCACTCAGGCTTACCATAAGTATCAGACTAAGTATCTACAGTTGGCATAAAGCTAATATTCAAATTAATCCAGTTGTTGTTTTTTGTCTGCCAAAACTTTGTCCAGTTCCAAGTCTTCAACTGAAAATGACTGTTCAAACCTGTGTCACATTTGGGCTTTTTAGTCTATACAGTCGAGGTGTTCATGGTCAACTGATTAATCATCACTTAGCACTTAAAGTGAAGACATGTTGCATTGCACAACCAGATGGCGCTCTTGTGCCCTCATACAACTGTGAACTCTCGGTCTGAGTGGGAAAAAAAGTTTGCTGAACTATGGATTTATCTCATAAAGACTGAGCCTGCGTGACACAGCAGGATTTATGGACTAATATTAATCACGCATGGTTTATATAACATTGATTTCACATTAGTGAAGAAATCAGACTGGGTTATTTTGCTTTTTGCATCAGATGGAAAAATATTGATCTTTTACCTGCACAAGCAGAGATAAAAGTCTAATGTACGTGACTCTTGACTAATGCTTATTTTAAACCAGGTAACACTAAGACAAAAACTGGTTCACCCCAAGGACAAGATGCCGACACAAAAACAGAGCAATGTAGTTTATTCTATCCGATGAAGTGAAGAAAATAGTAAAGCGCGGTACAGAGTGAGACTAAACAGCCACTTCACAAGAGGCTTTATAATCCCTCATTCGTCCAGGAGTGTTCCATTGTAGAAAAAGATTCAGTAGTAGTCATCTGGACTCTTGCCCGGTGGGCAGGGCTCACACAGAGTTGGATATAAAACCTGAGTTCCCAAACTCGATTCAGATTGAGAATGACTCTTGGAGGGGAGTGGAAACGATTCCAGATTAGTACAGATGATACAACTTATTTTTGTTCTACAATGGAACACTCCTGGACGAATGAGGGATTACACTGAAGTGTTATACGAGCTTTTATTTAGTCATGTGCAGTTTAAAAAACTGCCATTGTCACTGATCTGTGTTTACTCTTGTAACACAACTTGGTCTAATTATGACGGATGATGATTATTATAGCTAAAAAAAGGAAAGATCAAGAGCCACAGGTAAAAAACACAGGTCAGATGTAAACAACCTGGCCCAATCCTTGGGCCACTGGTTTATAACCACACTGTGGCCCACATTGACAATATAAAGAGTCTTATCCATTGCACAGTATCTTATTATTTATTTGTTTGTTTCTTGTTTGTGTCCCTCCTCACTCTCAGAAATATCCATAGAGCTTTGTAACCTTTTGTGTTCATGCCTTGTAAAAATAGCACAAAACTAAATTTAAATTTAGATTTCTTGGTTAATTATTCAGAGTCACCATCAGTGTCATAGCATTGCACAATCTTTGAAAAGTTAAATAAAGATCTACTTTGAAAATTAACCCACGCCTTCAACCCCAATTACAGCACATTCTCTACAAATGGCTCAAAATAACAACTTCTTAATGGCTACATTTGGCTGATAGCAGTTTCCTATGGCAGTTTGCTCGTCCTAATAAATTACTCAGATAGCGGGGCAGAGTAGCGACGCACCTCTTTTTAATATTTCAAAAATGCTGGTTTATTTATGCTGGACGCCTTTCTCTGGCATCTTGAAGGCAGCGTTTTCTAAATATGCTTTTGAAATGCGTTTTCGACTTAGCTTTTATCCGAATGACTATGACCTTCTTGTAGATTCTTCAAAGTGGTGGTGTTATTGTGTCTCTATTGGTGCTTTTAAAAGGTTTTGCCTCAATTTGGAGCCAATCTAAAACAATTGTAAAAAGTGAAGTTGAAAATGCAGACACTTGTCCTCTTGCAAAATGGCAAACGTTTTTTATTTGCCAAGGACACAATGTGGTTGTTTTTTTCCGAGCAACTCAAAAATTCCAGATGGTTCCTTACTGACTTACAGATGGCGGTATAGTGCATTGTTACCTTCCAATAAGGAAATGTTGGGTTCCATTACTGTAACTGGAATTTGCATGTGCTCCTAATGCCAGTGGGGTTTCTATGTGCTGTCGTGACACATATTCATGTACAATTACTGTCGTGATCACATGCAATGGTATTTATTTATTTATTTATTCATGGGAGTTTTTATTTATTTATAGGAGATCTTCTACTGAAAGTGTTTTTCAGACTTCCTATAAGTGATCTGTTCTTCTGTATCTACCTCTGCATCTACCTGCGTTGCACCAATGAAATTTCCCCATGTGGGACAATAAAGGAATATCTTATCTTATCTTTCTTTCAATGGCAGGGTGTCCATTATCAACCTTAAACAAGCTGAATATGATCATCCTCTTCCTGCTAAGCACTCAAGATTATTTGGTAAGCAAAAATAAGTCATTTCTATTCAAACTACACTACAAGCTTGATTTCATAAACCTGATCAAGTACTAGAAAAATTGTGACAGAAAAGTAAATGAAAGATACAGTTGTTTGATCTGGTGTATTGTGAATAATTGGAAAATCATGATTTCAACACTAAAATGTTATATTGTGTCAAGGCTAATAGAATGCTAACATTTAATCCTGATTTACAACAAGTTCAAGTTCCATATCGGGACATTTGAACATTTCCTAGTTTTGGAGGCTGCCCCTTAGGCGATGTCACAGGAACACATCTGGCCGCTTTGTACAAAGTTAGAAGCCCCTCCGCTCCAGTGAGCACTACACTTACCCCTCAAGGCAACGCAGACTTTGTGCCTGTTTGAACCCACACGGTGCAAACCGTTTGCAGCTTGCAAATTCAAATTGTGTGAAGTATCAAAATGTTGTGCAATTAGAAATGTTTTGAAATTGGAATTAATTTGAATTCAAGATAGAAATCTAACTTTTCTGCCTTAAAGCAAGAAAGTTTCAGTTTTGATTCCCAGACTGGGTATTTGCATGTTCTCCCTGTGTGTGCAAGTTGTATTTGAAAACTCCACTTTCTGCCTTACTCCCATATACAAATATTTCTAACTCACAAGCACTGCTCCCTCTAAGCTGCGCACATGCGCAATTGTGCACGGCTCCAAAGATCTCTGCACACAGAAAATCTGCTCTGCGCACTGAATAAAAAATCCACCCTGAATTGAAAATAAAAACGTATACAATGTGATTCAGTGGATGACAGGTAAGGACTGGACTGGCAGATTTCCCCGGTGGGCTGATGGGTAAATGGGCCGGTGTGGACTGAGCTGTAGAGGCGAGCTGCACCTTTGCCCCCTGCCTTAGCTGTGTCGGCTCCGACTAGAGACCTGTGGCCCACGGGTCAAATGCAGGACCAGGCGGATTTGCTCTACGTCAGGTGGATGTATTATCACAGGACACTTGGACCATGTGAGTAGAACAACGCTGGTGAAACTTTATGAATGAGTCTGAGCGTGATGCGAGAGGCGTGACCGCGGCGCAGTTTGTGAAGAAGCTCTTCAGTGTCATACATTTCTACCTCTGTTTCAGTGGGATTAGTACAATTCAGTTCATTTTTTTAAAGACGTGAGGGTCTCTAGCTCAGAGCTGTCTAAACATGGACTATTCACGGACTCATCTCATTGCAGTAATGAGGGCCATAACCCTCAAATACTAGGCCTATTGAAGCTATACTCTGCATTGTGTATGTTAAAGCAGTGGTTCTCAAACAGAGAGGAGGCTACAGGCCACAGAACATTCGGCTCCTCAGGTGAAATGAGGCAGTCTGATTTAAGGTGCACTATGCAAGTTTTCTAGTTGAGGGCCTTTTACCTGATTTTCTCATAAAATTGTTCTTGCTTTGTCTAGAAGGTTCAACAGTATGATATAAACTCACCTATCTTTCATTTATCTAGTTAAAGGGCATTATATAGTAGGATGTCATACAACTCTGGCCAACCACGTGTATAAAATAAATATAGATACAATTCAAAAGAAAAAGATAATGAAATTATCCCTATTTTCAGATGATTCCCGCCCCCCTTATTTTTCCTGGGTCCCCCAGACCCCCCTGCAGGACTCCGAAGAGCAAATAATTACTTCAACACCTGGGCCACTTTTTTCACAAGTGTGAAAAGGTCATGAACAAGATGTTGGTCTTTTTCATTGTAAGTGGATTAAAGCACTTAATTAAAAGTAATCAAATCGAAATGACTGCTGTAATTTGATTATTTTAAGAGATAAGATTTTCCTTTAATGTCCACACATGGGGAAATTCCGTTGATACAGAGGAAAAGGACAGATAACTTATAGGAAGTTTGAAAAAAAATAAAAATAACACTGTTAGCATCTCACTTGGATGTGATATGGGCGTGGCCACAGTGCACACGTCTGATGTTGCTCACTAAGGGGCCACTCAGGGAGTTTGTGTGTTTGCGCAACACATTTTAACAGTTAGAGGGAACATTGCTTGCAAGGTGAGTTTCTCTAATCTGAGTAAAACTAAATACTACAGATCCTCCTCAAGAGTTGAAGCTGATAATCATTTGGATTGCAGTTAGAATTGTGATTCCTAAATCCAGATTAAAATAACATTTTAAACACATCCAGGTGCATTGACATTTGAGAGAATCAAAATTTGAATTTGTATTTATTTATTTATATCATTTTTGGGCAATTGATAAGGTCATTTTCATATATTCCTCAATGTACATATCAAGTATTCAAATATGACAAAGAGTCATACCGTTTAGAAACCTGAAGTATTCACTATGAAAGCATTTTACAAAACTTAAGATAAGGTTTTTACCTCACTGCTCGATTCCTATACAGTAATTGTCTCACATCCTTATAGGTCATGTCCAGTATTTTACTGTATGAGTATAATGTGTATAGTGTTTATGCATATTTTTGAATGCTTTTACATTGCTTAAACTGTTCCCCCCCAGGACTTTTCCATAGTCTGACACCACACATAGGCAATTAAAACATTTTTGTGTTGTCTTTACGGTGTTTGTTTTAAAATAGTCTACTCCTCTTAATTATTTATTCATGTATCTATTTATTTACCTTTATTTAACCCAGTAAAAAAACATTGACATCGAAACCTCTTTTACAAGGTTTTAAAAGTATTTTCCGTTGCCTTTTAAAATTGCACGTACCCCCGACTGAACCCAGCTCTCCCAACCTCAAGTCTGTTTGAAGGGCGTTCCAGGCTGCTGGAGCTGTATAAGGGCACAGTCCATATCCCCAGTCAGTCCGTACATGGGGCACTGACAGGCGGTACAAGTCGCGTGAGCACAGAGCACTATGACCCTCCGCTCTCTGCACCAGGGCACACAAGGGGGGCCACAATTATACACAACTTCATCCCATGCATGAAGCCTCTCAGCTGATACCCCCGACTGCATTTGAATATGTTTCGTCTACTCAGTGCTTTATTTGGATTGATCGAGTTATGTATCGACTAACACTTGGTGCTTGACTGAGAACAAAATGTCTGTTCCGACCCCTTATTCCCCACATACAGCTCTGCAAAAAAATAAAAGTAACCACAGAAAATAAAACATTTGCTGCTTGCTGCCTCTTTGGCCTGCAGCAGAGAATCAGTGCTCTAGTTTTTGGACATGTTTCTGGTCAGATTATAGCCATTTAAATGGAACAAAATGTAATGTGTCAACCATTCCATATGTAGATCATAATTTTACAAGAAATAAAGCATGTCTTCTTTTAACAACCACCTCGAGACCTACTCATCTAGGGTCACTGCCTAAAAAGCACTGCCATGTACAGGAATACATACATGGCAAGTACACAAAATGCCCTATAGCCCTGGGCAACCACTGCTGCTGCCGCTGCCGCTGCCGCTGCCGCTGCCGCTGCCGCTGCCGCTGCCGCTGCCGCTGCCGCTGCCGCTGCCGCTGCTGCCGCCGCCGCCGCCGCCGCCTTCACAACAATATATGCTATTGGTCCTCAGCTGGTTTGTGAGCTCGGCCAAGCAGAGCCTAAAATCTGCAGTAAGCAAGACCAGGCCACTGCGACAAACCTGCTCCAAACGTAGGACCATGCAGCTGTTCAGAACCACACAGGCTTTGATAAACAATAGGGTCAGCAAAACATGACGTTATTCTGATAACTCTGATGCATTGTTCATTAGCTTTTGTCAGCGCTGTAGATATAAGCACATGTTTAGAGGCAAGAGGAAACAACGCCCACTCATTATGTGAGCCTTATGTTAACAGTGTTAAGTGTGGATTTAGAGGAGGGCGGTGGAATTTTGTGCTGGGGAATCATGTTGGGTGGTAGATGCTAGGGATGTCAAGGTCGCATTTATTGTAAGAAAAAACACCACAATTTAATGATTATTCACGATTAATAATCACGAACAGTAACCTCAAGTTTCTGACCAAATTCAACTTTCTGAAAGACAAAATAGTTAAAAGTTAAATGTGACCCAAACAGCCAGATAAAAAAATTCTGTTCTTGGACAATATTTTGGTTGCTTCTAAATTTGACACAGTTATTATAGTTTGGTTCTTACGAATTCTAAATGATCAATTAACCTAAAAATCTTGACATCGACATCGACAGATGCATTTGTAGCTGGGGTGAGATGTCAGTGTTTTCCATTCCACTAGAATATGGGACACATTATTGTTGTAATGCGACAGGCAGGGTAGCTAGCATAAGGGTGGGATAGAGACAACAATGAATCTCTTAATATTTTTCAACGACATTCAGATAATATTTTAACAAGAGATTCCGGAATGTGCTCAAATGTGCCCGTAGATGTCTTGGTTGAGGCTCAAGGTCTGCATTAAATATGAATGGATCATAAAAAAAGGGCAGAAATATCATTTTTCTCTCTCTCTAAGTCTGGCTTGGACACTATACTTTTGGTTTTTGATTTTGATTTTTGGCAGAGATAGAATGGAGGTGTCTGCGAACACTTTCTATTTGTTTCTGTGGGTAAAGACAATAACTTCAGTCTTGTCTGAGTTCAGCTGGAGAAAGTTGTTTTGCATCCACACTGATCTGTTGGATGCAGTGACAGAGTGAATCCACTGGTCCATATTCACCTGCCGACAGTGACACATAGATCTGAGTGTCGTCTGCATAATTGTGATAGGACACATTTTTGCTGAGTATCAACTGACCTAACGGCAGCATGTAGAGGTTGAACAGAAGAGGTCCCAGGATGGACATTTGGGGTTCATGTTGTAAGAGACACAGTCACCAATTCAACAAAGTACTTTAGTTTTCAAACTAGGACTTCAACCATTTTTGGGCAGTGATACAGATGCCCACCTAGTCCTCTAGTCTCTGTAAAAGGATCCCATATACAAATCAGCAGAGATCCTGCAGGACCAAAACAGACCTTACCAGAATCAGTGCTCAGACAGATGTCATTTGTCACGTTAATGAGAGCCGTCTCAGAACAGTGGTGTCATCCAAAACCAGACCGGAAAACATCAGGAGTCAATCTTTGGAGAAACTGAATAAACTGTTGGTAAACAAAATGTTCAGACCAATTTGAAATTGGCAGATAACTGTTTAGTATTGGCGTCTAGGCTGCTCTTCTTTAGCTGCGGCTTAATGATTGCAGTTTGCAAAGTAATAGTCTTTTTAAGTTTAAGTTTATCTGACCAGGGAGGGCCTCACTCCTGGGACAAGGAGGAGGCAGACAGGAAGCAACTGCACACTCACATTTTCAACAATCCAGTGTACGCGGGGAATTGTTCAGCCAGCTGGTAATGGTAATGATGTTTAAGGGCGTATTCACAACACAAATCGAATCAGACTTCAATTGGGGACAAAAGTTGCTAAATATTCTCTGTGCTGGAGCAGTTCACGTTCACAGAATTATGATATTGCCAAATTGTTTGTTGTTTGTTGTGTCAAAATCACAAATAATATAGTGACAATAATTAAACCGCCTATAGTCTACTAGTTACATTTACATAACATTACAGTATCTAGTTTTCAGACATAACAGTCCACTTTCATTCATCCGAGCACAGTGGACACAGTGAAGCAGTGGCATATGTGCTGGAGCAGGGAGCATGTGCCCAAGCTGTCCTCTACAGAGCGGGCACATGTAACCTGGTGCCTGCCATCACAGCCACTAAAGTGCTGTGGTTTTAGCTTTTTAGTCTCTCCAGTTTTAGATTCTTAATTCGTTTTCCCCCCGCTTGGTCAGCCATATCATACATTTTGAAAATAAGTTTAAAAAAATGATTTTTGAGTATTAACAAAACAGTTGCCAGCAAGTTTATTCTGTATAGCAGCAATATAATTCTGCATTTGCACAGGAATCGCTCTTAATAGACAGACAATCTACACCCGCAATGTCAACTAGCGTCCAACTTGAGTAATTACTACACGCCACTCAAATTAGGTTAGAGTTGTCATTTTCTATCTTCAACGGAACATCTGCAAGGTTTTCAGTTTTCAGGAAAAGGGTTTATAGTGTCAAAATAAACTGCTGATGCCCTTTCAAAATAAGTTATATAAACATGATAGTCACGTAAACCAGTGTCTCTCAATCTCATCAGTTGTTCTGGGGTTCGCGAGCCCCAAACACTAAAAATAGACTACCTGAAAGTGATAAAGTAGCCGTATTTCCGTTCATTGATTTTATTTTCAGGGGATATCCTAGATACTTGAATTTGGTATGTTTTTACCACTGCATTTGAAGGGTGTCAGGCCTTACTTCAAGCTGATACATACATTTTTCAATATTCCCCACATCATCTGGGAACCCCCTGAAATCATTACCCTACGGGGGTCCCAACTCCCAGATTGAGAACCACTGGCATAAACAACGTGTTTCGCATCCTGATCGTATCCAGGACACGTGCATCACATCCAAGACCCTGGGAAATTAGATTAAGTTTATTGAAAAATACTGTGGCGTGTTCTAAGGCAAACATACATTTTACAAAGATAACTCTGATCAACTCTTGTAGTTTTATAGCCCACTTTATTTGACCAAAATTTAATATGTACTGGTAAGCAAGATAAATCAGTTTGTGGAACTACATGCCATTTAAACACCAGACTCGCGTAGTAGGCGCAGCGCTGACATCTTCGGTGTAGATTTACACCTCTAAATTCTGGTTTATATTATACCTTAGGCTTCCTTTAACTTTTTAATATTCCAAATGATTTAGTATGTGGCTTGAGGTCTCCGGCTTTTATTTTTTGACAATACTACAACCACTTATGGAGATTATTTTAAAAAGAGACTAACCCTAATATAAATATATAAATAAAACTCACTTTGGTTGATTCTGTGGAGAAAAACATATGCAAACAAATATTGTATGTATGCAAAATAACCAAAACATACAGTGACCCTTCATTCTGTTGAGATAATTTTAGCAAACATAACATCGGAAATATGAGTTTGTGTGTACCATGACGTTAGAGCGGATACAAGTTGCCTGAAGTCTTATTGCAGTGTGTAAAATGATTAAATATTTCAGTCATACATGAGGCTGGATCGCGGTCACAGCACAATGAGCCGAGGTCATCTGAATCTGTCACGTTACATTAGAGAAAGAACTCGCTCAAGGCCCAGTGACGTGGTCCAGCCAGGCACAAGTACAAGCTGTTGTCAAGGTAATAACACTTCAAACTTGATTCTAATGAAAAGCCATACAAATACCTATTTTGATCACTTCATGTCTTTTTTTTTAATACAATGTAAATTTCAACCTAAAATATGTTTCTTTAATGACACAATGTGGTTTTATACTAGCTTTGATCAATCAAATATTTTCTATTCAGGAAGGATTCAGATTTGTTGTGTATTTACCGGTATGTTATTTTTGTCCGTATCGATGCCTGCTGTAGTATCAAATTATATCTGGGTTTGTCCCAGAGTTGTAGGGGGAACCAATAAGTGAATGTTGCTATGCATCCATCCATCCATCCATCTTCTGCCGCTTTATCCGGGGCCGGGTCGCGGGGGCAGCAGTCTGAGCAGGGACTCCCAGACTTCCTTCTCCCCAGACACTTCCTCTAACTCCTCCGGGGGGATCCCGAGGCGTTCCCAGGCCAGCCGAGAGACATAGTCTCTCCAGCGTGTCCTGGGTCTTCCCCGGGGCCTCTTCCCGGTGGGACATGCCTGAAACACCTCCCGAGGGAGGCGCCCAGGAGGCATCCGAAACAGATGCCCGAGCCACCTCAGCTGGCTCCTCTCGACGTGGAGGAGCAGCGGCTCTACTCCGAGCTCCCCCCGTGTGGCCGAGCTCCTCACCTTATCTCTAAGGGAGCGCCCAGCCACACGGCGGAGGAAACTCATTTCGACCGCTTGTATCCGCGATCTTGTTCTTTCGGTCACTACCCAAAGCTCATGACCATAGGTGAGGGTAGGAACGTAGACCGACCGGTAAATAGAGAGCTTTGCCTTTCGGCTCAGCTCCCTCTTTACCACAACGGTCCGATGCAGCGACTGCATCACTGCAGCCGCTGCACCGATCCGCCTGTCGATCTCACGCTCCATCCTTCCCTCACTCGTGAACAAGACCCCGAGATACTTGAACTCCTCCACTTGGGGCAAGGACACCCCACCCACCTGGAGAGGGCAAGCCACCTTTTTCCGGTCGAGAACCATGGCCTCGGATTTGGAGGTGCTGATTCTCATCCCAGCCGCTTCACACTCGGCTGCAAACCGTCCCAGTGCATGTTGCAGGTCCGGGTTTGATAGAGCCATCAGGACAACATCGTCTGCAAACAGCAGAGATGAGATCCTGTGGTCCCCAAACCGGACACCCTCCGACCCCTGACTGCGCCTAGAAAGTCTGTCCATAAAAATTATGAACAGAACCGGTGACAAAGGGCAGCCCTGGCGGAGTCCAACATGCACTGGGAACAGGTCTGACTTACTGCCGGCAATGCGAACACAGCTCCTGCTCCGGTCATACAGGGACCGGACAGCCCTGAGCAAAGGGCCCCGGACCCCGTACTCCCGGAGCACCCCCCAAAGGACACCCCGAGGGACACGGTCGAAAGCCTTCTCCAGATCCACAAAGCACATGTGGACTGGTTGGGCAAACTCCCATGAGCCCTCGAGCACCCGATGGAGGGTATAGAGCTGGTCCAGTGTTCCACGACCGGGACGAAAACCACTCTGCTCCTCCTGAATCCGAGGTTCGACTATCGGTCGGATTCTCCTCTCCAGTACCTTGGAATAGACCTTACCCGGGAGGCTGAGGAGTGTGATCCCTCTGTAGTTGGAACACACCCTCCGGTCCCCCTTCTTGAACAGAGGGACCACCACCCCGCTCTGCCAGTCCAGAGGCACGGTCCCCGAACGCCACGCGATGTTGCAGAGACGTGTCAACCAAGAAAGTCCTACAACATCCAGATACTTTAGGTACTCAGGGCGGATCTCATCCACCCCCGGAGCCCTGCCACCGAGGAGTTTGCGAACAACCTCAGTGACTTCAGCTTGGGTGATGGATGAGCCAGCCTCCGAGTCCCCGGTCTCTACTTCCTCTTCGGAAGACGTGACTGAGCGATTAAGGAGATCCTCAAAGTATTCCTTCCACCGTCCGACGACATCCCCAGTCGAGGTCAGCAGGCCTCCACCCGCACCGTAAACGGTGTTGGTGAGACACTGCTTCCCCCTCCTGAGGCGCCGGACGGTTTGCCAGAATTTCTTTGGTGCCGACCGATAGTCCTCCTCCATGGCCTCCCCGAACTCCTCCCAGGCCCGGGTTTTTGCCTCTGCGACAGCACGAGCCGCGGCTCGCTTGGCCTGCCGATACCCGTTGCTATGCAGTTATCTGTAAACCGTGGTTTCCAGTAGTGATGCGCGGGTTGCAAGTCAGATCGGACCAAGAAATTAGCATTTAATAACCCGCACTGCAATGAGAGAGAATAAAGACGCAAACTCCCAGCTACTTTTTTTAGTTGGGTTGATTAATTTGTTAAAATGCATCATTGCACCAGTTAAAAGCTTTCGGGTACTTTTTCAAACTTTGTTAAAACTGTAGTCCAAATTACACTGCATTTCAATACGTAACCTTGAATGAAAGCGGGGCAGGCTGGGGCGAGTCAGAGAACAACAAAATTGTGGGGCTCTGTAGTTGGAAAAATCTCCGACCTGCGCATCACTGTTCCCAGAATTAGGACGGGGACCACAGGGGTACACGAGAACTTGCAAGTACCCCGGCCCTTACTTGGAATGGCTTCAGATTTAAAAACATAAAAGATAAAATATAAATTTAATAGCATTTTACAATATATATATATATATATATATATATATATATATATATATATATATATATATATATATATATATATATATATATATATATATATATATATATATATATATATATATATATATATATATATATATATATATATATATATATATATATATATATATATATATATATATATAAATTTATGTAAATTTCAGAACATTTTAGTAAATACAACTTTAGTAAATAAAATTGTAATAAAAAGACAATATTCCACCATAGTGAACAACAGAGTGTGATACAAACCATGTACAAACAAAAAATGTTGAGACCCACTTATTTATCTCATATCACAGCTATAAATTATACAATAGTTTAGGGGTGGAACAAGACACAACAAAGATACACATCAATATACTGTAGGTCCAATCACCACGAAATTGAAAACTGGGTGTTTACAGTCTTCAGTCAGAATATGTCCGCTACAACTAAATCCTTTTACACTCATGCCAAATAAAGAAAGAAGATAGCCAGTTTCATCCCAATTCATGAGTAATAAATTGGTTTTGAAACTGCAAATGTGTTCATCTGGTAACAGTGACATTGAGTGTGTAAAGCAGAAATGACTAATCTTGTTGAATGACTATTCTGCTATGAAAAATTTAATTAATTCTTATTTATTTTTCATATGAAATTATATGTTACAATCTTCACACAAATACCATCTTAATTCAGCTAACAGACACCCAATTACATCAGCCTATAAAATTACGAAGGAAAATGTAATACAATAATCAATCCAAGAAGTTAACGAAGCCTTAGAGACGTTTTGTATCGCTCAAACCACATTATGTAGTGTGAAACCGTTATTTTACCAAATGAATGAGTCAAAGATGGGGTGGATTGTGCTGTGCGGTCATCCTTTTGAGAGAGCCTGAAATTCCTTTTGCACTCCTCGTCACTTTATGTGCCCCGGGGCAGCCATAGATGCCCCACCACAAGAATGACCTCGCTTCTCTCTCTCTCTCGTTACCATTCCCTGTCTCTTTCTCCCTCTTTTTATGCCCATTATACATCATTGACATTTACTTTCGGAGAGCCTTCAGATAACCATGGATATTAGCAACGCCATGCCAAGATGCAGTTTTATTCTTCTCCTTAATCTAGATGGGTTATCACAAGTGAACCACAAGAAGTGACAGATATATGGAGAAATAATAATATTGCAACGGCTGTTTTGGAGATATGCAAAAAAACAATAACCGGTATACTGTCTATAATAAGTGGTATTAGAATTGCTACAAAAAGAGTGGATAATAAATAAATGCATTTAAAATGTTAATGTTGCCGTCTATTGACTTATTTAGTTACTTAAACCTCAACAAAGACATTTATAGGTACATTTTAGCACATTTCTGGTAAATCAATGTTATTGTATCAATACAATCCAAAACAATATTGTGATATATGTAATAAAGTCAGTTTGTGAAGTACAATAAATGGAGAGACTTTCATTCTCTACAGAGGACAATATCTTTTGTATATTAGTTATACAAAAGATTCCAACTGTCTAAACTTCCGTCTTGGGACAGTCAGGGAAGTGGTTGTTCCCTGTGGCCCATGACTCCTTTTGTGGGAGTAGGTTGGGCGGTTTGGGTCAAAACACGCCGCATACTGGCCCTATCCGCTTTTTTACCACAAGGACAACCAAAGCAAAGGCATCTGGGAAATGTGACGCAGGCGTGCTTAAGAGGAAGCGAGCTTATAAGTGGAACCGGTAGTTCATTTTTGGAAAACAAAAAAAACACACAAAAACGAGCATTAGGATAAAGACAATGCCGTGAATCTTCAAAAACAATGTAGTCTTGATTATAGTTGGGGAGATCAAGTTAAAAATGAATGAATTAATTAATTAGTTTTTGCGGGACCATCCACCCGCAAAAAGGCTGCAAAAAGAGACGATTTTGGGTAGTCTCCCTAACAACAAAGTTGATAAAGTGATATTTCTGCAAATCAACACTTTTGTTTGATACTGTTTGAAATTACTATTTCAAATGAAAATAATTGTTTAATGTCCAAAATTTTCCACAATATTATCTTGATTTTGTCAATATTATGGTTTTGTTTTGAGTCAGACTACTAAAATAATAGATTTCCAATATAACAAAAATGTATATTAAAGGGTACATTAAAACATCACAATCATATCAAAAAATTTAAAATGTAAAATTAAAATCAGGGTTGTTGTTTTCTTGTTTTCACTTATTCTAAGACAAATGTACCCTAGATAATACATATTGGTAACATAGTTGTAGTTGGACAGTATGATAAAGGAGGGTCCTTGAAGCGTAAGAGCAGGCGTGTGCGAGGACGGCAGGGGTCCTTTGGGTGCTTGCTCCCTGACTCGGCTCCTAATCCTGATTAAGTCCAGAGCGGCAGGCGAGCTCACCCAAAGGAGCTCGGTCCAGTGTTGAAGGCATTAGAGGTAAAGCCTCGGCTCTGTTGTTATGCTAATCCACAAGACAATGATTATCCATAGGGCACGTTTCCGTAGCGATACACAAGGCTCCACAAGCTGCGGGAACACGTCAGATCGCCTAGAATGATGGTTAAGGCCTGGGTGGAAAATGAGAGGAAGATTGACAATAAAACCGCTCACATTGACCAATATAATGACTTACTATATTATATCATAACTTATACTTATAAGCATTACTTATTTTTCTAATAAATATGACTTTATTACTTCCCATTACGCTTACCATGAATACTAATTATTATAGGAATTTTCTAATTAGGGATGTCACAGTATAACATTTTAGAGTCACGATTATTGTGAGGGGGAAAATTTGAGTATTGGCAAAAAGAAAGGAAACATTGCAAATAATGCTATTGAGAGGAAAAGGTTAATTGTAATTAACCTGCGTACTAATAATACAGCAGATCATTTTTAAATAAAATAAAATGGGCAAAAATAGATTTAATAATATAAATTGGCCGCTCATTGTAGCTCTTTTAAGTATTAGATCAGTTATTAGTGAGATGAGAGCTCCATGGTAACGCTCAGGAGAAGGGCTTGGGATTTTGAGAATGTCAGCTTTCCTTTGGCTCACGTCTGTAGCAATACTACAGTATTGCAATCCTGTAACAGGCCGGTCGTTCACGTGTCACGTGTACGCCAGACAATCATTACAAACAGATTGGGCTCGTCGACAGACTGGGCTCTGTCCGATACACAAACACACGTGCACCTGTGACTCTCCTTGCACCTGGAGACATTTCTGTGGTATACCATAGGTTCCAAAAACACCACAAATAACCTGCCATAAATAATCGCGGTAATTGAAAAACTGGTTAATGTTGACAACCCTATGTCTAATGTAGAATTTTTCTTCCGAAACCAATATCCAATATTTGTCTTGCTGAAGGTGGACTGGACAAGAACTGAAATTTGGCAAATAGGCTGCAAGATTTTGAAATATAACAAGGCCCATATATTCATAAGTTGTCAAAAACATTATAAATGAGTTTAATTAAAGAATATATTAGCTGTAATATGTATATTATATAATTGGTAGTAGTCTTTATGTCTATGTAAACATACAGCAATATGTTTAGCTTCATAAATAGTTCTTCTAATTCCATTTTCCTATTTAAAAAGACAAACTGACAATGATTTCCTCCTGATTTAAGGATTTTGTGATTTTTACGCATTCAAAAGATAAATCTGTATTTAAAAACGAGAACTATATTTTAAGGACCGTTGCCATCCCTTCATGTCAGGAAGGAATCATCAGGCCTGAAATCCAGTAATAGTAGCACAATATATTGCCCTTCCATATCTGATCATACAAATGAATACGAAAAATGTTTTGCTTTCCATCTATACACCAAAATAATATTTGTAATTTTGCATTTTAATTTGAACTACCAAAAACATGTGTAATAGCCTTCCTTTTTAGTGCACTATCCTTTCTACCACGTCTGTGTGAGGAGACAACGGGCCAACTTGAACTGTGTGCTGTTGTCAGAAGATTAAAGCTTGGTAAAAAGGGGCTGAGGGAGTGCGCTTGGCTTCTCCGGAGAACGCTTGTCGCACTCTCGTTTCACACAGTCACACAAAGACGGTTGCCTTTCATTCACTACACCTTCATCCTGTCTCTACAGAAACACACACACTCCACAAAGCACTATCAGAGGACTTCTACACCATTAAATTTGGGGATATCTTTATCATAAAGCTTGGATGGACTGTGGATGAATTATTATTTTTTTAAATCACATAACTTGGATTTTGATTAGATCCTATTCCACAGATTACATATCTTTATATTGCTTTTAAGTAGTAAATCAGGGTGCTGCCCAGTGGTTAAAACAGCAACCGGCTGCAGTGTTGTGAGTTCAAATCCCGGGTCTGACGGGGAACTGTCCTGTCTAATAATGCCTACGGGCCAAAAATCTTCTGAGTCAGTACTAGGTGAATTTGACCAATTACCAATCAACCTAATTTTCTTTTAAGGATGACATTTAGCATAGAGCTACATTGACGCAAAACTAGTATAGTCAGAGGAATCGGACTGCAAATAGATTTTTATGGCCATATCATCCAGCCCTAGGATTAGAGCAAGAGAATCGTAGCACTTGTTCAATCAAGAGCTGGGATACAGTTGCAAGATTAGCTCATATTTTGGAAGTTTTAAATCCAATACCGATTCAAAACAAGTCAGCTGATTTTCCATTTCTTCCTGCCCGTTTATGGTGCGTCACTATAAACGTCATTGCATCACAGTGTCGCTCTACTGGACCATGCTGAGGGTGTAGGGGGAATAAAGATGACTCAAACATGCATAAAACATGTATGAGACCGTTAAAAGCTCCTTTAAGGCTGAAATGCTGATAACGAAGTGCAAATGACACATAAATGGCATGTACCGTCTTTTAATAGATGTGTAAAGGTTCCCTGGCTGATGGCAGTAAACCAAACCCCCCCGGTACTCCCCAGTCTCAGTGTCACCGACGGAGAACTTCCTCGACTTGCTAAAGAGTAGGACCTTAAGCAACAGTATGGACCTCTTTTAGGTTTTGGTCATGTTCTTTATATTTCTGCGATACTGCAAAATGTCTCGAATCCCTGGACACCTTATATCACAGTGCACTGAGATTCACAACAGGCTGCAGCAGGCCCACCCACCACTGGATGATTTTAGTTTAGAAAGTTTTGTTTAATTGTACCCCCGCCTACATGTGAGCCCTGGCACAGAGAGCGGAGGGTCATTATGTCCTGCGCTCATGTGATTTGCACAGCCGGATGGTGCCCCATGTGAGGACAGACTGGGGAAAGAGAGCGCTCTCTTATGCAGCTCAAACAGACTTGAGGTTGGGAGAGCTGGGTTCAATGGGGGTTTTCATGCGATTTTAAAAAAGCAAAGAAGGAGAGTATTTTTTAAAATACCTGTGATTTAAAAAAACATACACCGTTTTATTCATTCCTAATGTCTTACTGGTGTAAATGTTTTTATGATTTGTGTGCTGTTGTGTCTTGTCCTTTGTCCCTCGTAAAAAGAGGTTTCCATCTTAGTGGGTTTCTTACCTGGTTAAATGAAGGTTAATAAATATATAAAGAAATGAACACCAATGCTGCCGCTTGTTTTAAGTTCTGCTACATCATATCATTAAGCAAACAGAAAAGGTAAATAAACAAGGACATAGACAGCACATTTTACATGCCGTTACAAATACAGTTAGCATCAGTGCTGGTCTGGAAGCTAAAGCCAACATTTCATGCAATGCTAAAGCTGTCCATCGGGTTTTGTTGGGAAGAAATACAGTAGAATTTACAGGCAGATGAAGGCAGAAGTTTGTCGTAGAGAAGGATAAATTAAAACATAATAAATGATTAGTGATTCACAATTACTAGGTTAATTGATAAATGTATACATACATATACATTTTAAAAAGCAATAGGGCAATAAACCTTAAAGGCGCAATGGACGATTTTTCGGCGATTTGAGAACGCAGGCGAAAGTGCGCATGCGCACTCCCCCGTGTGGACCGATACAACACACACGTGCCGTGCGTTTGTTTATTAGCGCAACGGATCGCATCACATCTCTCGTCTCCTGTAGATTTCCGTCCACTTCTGCGTCAGCTCAAACGGTCTTTCTCCGTCTTCATTTTGCCCCGTACACTGAGGGAACTATATTATGATAGATCCATGCGCTTAGGCACGCGGAAATGTGGGGACCAACCGCACGCGGCTGCAGGTGAGCGGTAGGTGCGTTTTATGATTGATACGTGGCAGGACAAATGATTTATCCACGCCACGAGGAAATATGATAAAAAATTTGCTAAAAAAAAAATCGTCCATTCCACCTTTAATGTTGTCATTCAAAAAGTTTGATTTTTTTAAGGCTAGAGGAACAGTAAGGCAAAAGTGAAGGGAAATTAAACATTTCAGTGATGTTTCTGGCCAAGCAAAACGTCTCAGACCTACATTCCTACATGGAGTCAGCACATTCTGAATATAAAAAATGGTATTGTATTTTGAAAATATTTTTTCACATTGTGGATAATGCAAGGCCAGTACATGTTGGCACTTGGCAGCTATATTGTCTCTTGAGATGTGATCTCAGGAGGATAAGTTGTGAGTAATTGGGCAATGAGAGGCCGGAAGAGTCATGTCTGAATTAACACCAAGGAAAGATCCAGCTGTTACCACATCAAATTAGAAAAATTATACAAAATAAAAATTCTTTCTATTCTTATACTGTAGAGACAATAACAATAACTAGGATTGTTATTGCACTTAACAACCATGACAAGATTCTCAGAGCGCTTAAAGGTGGAATGGACGATTTTTTTTCAGCAATTTTTTTTTTATCATATTTCCTCGTGGCGTGGACGAGAGATGCGATGCACTCTGTTGCGCTAATAAACAAACGCACGTGTGTGTTGTATCAGTACGCACGGGGGAGTGCGGACTGATACAACACACGTGCGCTTCCGCCTGCGTTCTCAAATCGCCGAAAAATCGTCCATTGCGCCTTTAAGTTAACCATCATTCATTTACACAGTGGTGGTTGAACTAGAGAGACATGGCAGTCAATTATAAATATATCTGCACCACTGGCTTCCCTGACAACCACATACGACATTCATATTTAAAGAATGTGAGTAAGTGCATTGCCCAAGGACATAACAACAGGAAGGAGTTGAGATACACCACTATACTAACCACTCTATCACTATACGCACCACCACTATACGCACCACCACTATACGCACCACCACTATACGCACCACCACTATACGCACAGTGCTCTCCCCAGGATTTTTTTAAAGGGATGGTAAATATGCCTAATACAGGGTTGTATTTTCCTCCAAGGATGGTTTAACGTACCTTCATTATTTCCAAATGCACATGCACCATAAACATACTATTATATGGTGTATAAGCCTAAACATACTATTACATGGTGTATAAGCCTAAACATACTATTACATGGTGTATAAGCCTAAACATACTGTTACATGGTGTATAAGACTATTCAACATCAATAAATTTGAATATTGGCTTCCCAAAACTTAATGAAATCATGGAAATGATGAATAAACATAAAGACAGTCATTTAAATGTATTACCAGTGAGCACTGTATCATAATACTCAATTGTATTAACAATTTTTGTATTGTAATGAAAATGTGTACAGTTTTAGCTAATGGGTGAAGGCAGTAATATAATGCTGAAATAATCTAGACACATCAACTCTTCAGATAGAGAGATAGAGAGATAGATAGAGAGATAGATAGAGAGATAGATAGATAGAGAGATAGATAGAGAGATAGATATAGAGAGAGAGATAGAGAGAGATAGAGAGAGAAAGAGAGAAAGAGAGAGAAAGAGAGAGAAAGAGAGAGAAAGAGATAGAGAGAGATAGAGAGAGATAGAGAGAGATAGATATATAGATATATAGATATAGATATAGTGTTGCGGAGCCTTTTTTCCGGGTGGTGTGCAGCACGTCACTAGAGCGTAATCTCTGATTGGTTGCTGTGCCGTGTCTGCCGAAAGCGGGTCAGTTTGGGCCAGTTTGGCAAACCGGGTCTCGGCAGAACTGGCTGTAGACATCTCAGTTTAAAAACCAAAGCATATTACTGACAAATGGATATGACTCAACCTCAGTTACATTTTTATTATCTGCCCAGCCCTATTTTTTTTCTTTTCTTTTTTTGAGTGTCAAAGTAAAAATTAAAATCCAGACTTTCAACATCAGAGGGATAATGAAAAAAGACTCTCAATGAACAGATAGTTGTGAAAGTCCAGTTTGGTCCTGGTTTAGTCTAGATGTAGACCATGTCATACTGGAGAAGTCAGTGCGTTGGATCTTGGGGTTACCTAAATCATCACAACTTGTATGAGCAGTGACACAATTAAGAATTTACTGTTCTACATTTAACTCAGCACCATGTAATGTAAACTAGGACACGGTGGAACAAGAAATTCTACATCCTTCTGTCTCAAAGCGGGTTCTTCATGTGTCAGGGGATTACAAAGCAGAGCAAGAGAATATAAAGGTCCCTTCTTTCAAGACATTAGCAATGAAAGTCACAAATGGTAGGACAAACTTTTGGTTCAATGTCAAGATGAGGCTAGGCGACATTTTGAAATATCCTTTATCTCCCAAAAATGGATAAAAATGAAGGTCGTCCACATGCAATCTATTCCAGAATGGACTGTTTCTTTGGCTTCAATAGAAATGTGCCGTGATAATGTTTGTATTTGTGTTTAGTTGATGTTTACTTTTGTTTGTTCTTTATTTCATTATTTCTGGTTGTTCCGTTTTGAAACATAAAACACTGTATTCAAGGCACAATGGTACATTACTCCCTGCTACTTAAAGTATGTGAAATTTAAGCCAAGAGCAAGACTGAAACAAACGCATTTATAACTATGCCCTTGTCAGATGCTAATCAGGTGCTCATCTGTCTATGACACATTACAGGGCTGTTAGGATGACAAAGAAGATTAGTTTCAGGTGTAACTTAAAAAAAAATACAAACAAAAGACAAACAGAACAGGCTATCATCAATTATCAGGAGGTCCCGCCCGGTGGGCAGGGCTTACACAGCTCAGAGTAGGATAAATATCGGAGTCGAAACGTCTTGTTTTTCTAAAAACAGTGTCCAGATTAACACCACTGAATCTTTTTCTGCAATGGAAAACTCCTGGACAAATGAGGGATTACACAGACTTCCTCAAACTTGTTTACTTCTCGTCTCACAGAGCACAGATCGCCTTCTTCCTTGCCTCTGACATGTTTTTGGACAGGACGACCTCTTTTCTCGTGAAGTTGTCTATTTATAGATCGCAAACTTAACATGGAAAGTCAAGTAAATTACACTTTTCTTTCTACCCGTGCTTTATAAATGAGACCCCTGATGTGTGGCGAGGCAAGCCCCATCCAAGCATAACTCTAACCGGCAGAAACCGGCCCTCTTCATTCTACTGATAATTTATACCGATATAGCTTTTGCCAAGGAATGCAATACCTTTAATGCAAAGACTGCAACATAGGCATTGTAAATTTATTTTATAATACAATCAATAAAAGCAACATTAGAGATGAGACATCGCTGGCACGGGGGACTGTTTAGTACTAAGAGATGTTATTAGGAAGCGGACATCCAAGTCCACACGCAAACACATGTCCGGGGCATACCTCAGTTCCAAAGATGTATTATTTTAAAAGTATTACTACTGCAGTATGTTACAAAAGTGCTGATACAATAACATTAACATACTGTAGATTTGAGGCACTGAAGCTGTACATTTTCTGGTGCAAGGTTTGCCACCTACTTATCTTTGGCCTTCTGAGTACCACCAGATTGAAACCAGGACTAAAAAAGGACTGTTCCAGGTCTAAACTAAGTCTAAAATAGGACTACACAATTACTTTACTTTTAAAGAAGAACAAATGGATAAATAGGGATTAAACTGACTCTAAATTCAGAAAATATTCAAATTTGAATCTGCGTACCACCAGAGGGAGCTTGCGGACCATAGTTTTGAGTAACAATGGCCTAGAATGTGCCGCAGTATGGCTTTAAACTTATCTGTCCGTTATTCAATTAAAGGTGTAAGTATTGCAAAAAAATACCTCTTGCAATTTTATAATAACAACAAATGTTTTTTTTTTTAAAAATACATAAAAGTACATTACTGGACGGTCCCCTGTGTTTTTCCCAAATCCATTTGTTCAAAATGTTATCGCTTAAATTAAAGTTCAATGACTGTTGATGATGTTCTAGATCGTTTGGCGATTTCTGGCATGACTATCTTGTTGCACCTATCCTCCCCCTCTCTGTGCTCCTCTCTCAAACCGTCTCAAGTTAGCGATTTCCTATATTTCAGACAAAGCACTTGGATGGTCCCCTCGGAAAAAATGCTCCACAATGGAACAAAGTGTTGTATAGAACAAATCCAAACAATGTACATACAATCTCTGAAAAGGAACAACGCCAAACAGTGCGTGGTAGGATTTCTGGGGCAAAGCTTGTAAACACTAGTACAATTTTGTATCCTGATGTGAGAAAACTGCAGTGTTTTTCACTCCTGCCAATTCAATTTAATTTCAAACAATACCAAATGCTAGGACTTTTCCACAGTATGAGATATTTGTTATGCATGTATACTTAGATGTTTATTTGGGCTTGAAGACATTATAATTATTAGTTGTTGGGTAGTGTTCTTTTCCTGACTGTCTAAATGTACATGTCCCAATGACTTTATTATTATATTATAGTTATAGTAAGTTTTAGTTTAGCTTTACTGGCGGAGCTTGCAATGTGTGCAATGAACAAGCAGCTGGAGCTTAAACAGGTTACGCAGCGTACATCTCGGATCCCGAGACATTGTCATAACCAATGACATTGTATTGAACAAATCTAAATAATGCCATTACAAATTTATAGCATATTCTTATACATAATATTACAGGTAGAGCAGATACAATCTTTAGTCAAGTAAAAGTACTTCAAAATGATTTAACTTAAGAAGTACAAGAGTTAAGGGCAAGAAAAGGTGACGTAGTTGGGGATGCTCTGGACTGGAGCAAGACACATTATTCATAAAGTCACTTACTTGTAGTAACCACTACTACTCAGGTAAAAAGACTGGTACAAGTACTCAGAAGACTGGTACAAGTACTCAGAAGACTGGTACAAGTACTCAGAATACTGATACAAGTACTCAGTCAAATCTGAGGATTAAGGAGGCTTTCACACCTACGCCATTTGGTCGACTTAAGGCAAACTCCATTTCAGAAGTACAGTTTGTTTGGGCTGGTATGAAAGCAGACCAGTGAGTTTTGATCCGTGCTCCAGAATCACTTTCAGAAGGTAGTCGCAGTACAGTTGTAACATGAACGTTAACGAGCCTCAATGATGCTGATGCCTAACTTGCACTATTTGATATAAACAAGCTTCTGTAGCAAACTGAGCACAACCAAGGTAAATCTCAGTGTGATGATCAAAATGGGAGAATACATAATGTGGTCTCCCCTTAAAAAACCTCAAAAAACCTCTAGAACTTTTTGGCAGAATCTATAGCATGCACTGGTGATATTCATGGCATAAATGCAGGTGGCAGATCTGCTTGTCTGATCACACACTCTTTGATTGGCTCCCTGCTGTTTTGGACGACTCCTGCCGTTTCAGGTGACAGGACTCCCACCTAGCGAATCCAATCAGGCCAATCCTATCCTCAATTCACCAATCCTCTCAGCCCGACGCTCCTCTGCCCTGCGCACGAACCATCAACTGTGTGAGAGACCGAGATGTGTGTTTATGACTCTACCACCACCAGGCTATGATATTAAAGGCCGTATTATGCTAAATCCGCTTTGTGAGATAATAAGCGTGTTGTAATGTCAAAAGCATATATTGCCGTATCATCTAATGCTTAATAATCATATAGTATGCATTATTAAACTTATTTTTACTTCAAAAACTGGAACTACCATGGTAACTAACTATAGGATAACAAAAGGATAAACGCATTTAGTGTATCTGTTTTCCTGTTATTAACAACAAAATACTAACCGTGCTGTCTGTTCCCCCTCTAGAGGTCAGAGCGATTCATTTACCTTGTGGGGATCAATAGTATAACCTAAAATGCCTCTCCGGTCGGGTCATATAAACCGTTCCGGAAGCATAGGGACTGAAATAGCCCACCTGCCTGTAAGGGAGGGCATCAGGTCCTCTATCACATCCGGGAGTCCTGTTACAGCAAGCCCGAAGCTGAACCAGGGTCAGGGTCAAAGCTAGGGTCACGAGCAGTACAAGCTAATGGGAAATCCAATACTACTGGGTTTATCTAAGGGCAGTGGGAGGTCCAGAGTGAATTCAGGTGAGGAGAAGGAAATAAAAACATAGGCCTATGGAAAGGTTATTAGGTACATTTCTAGTTAGGGGGGGGGGCAGACAGCGGAACACGTCTACAACAGACTAAAACAGCATTCAACCAAAAGTGAATGCACCCTTTTGTGTCAGTATTCACTTTGTGTTTATTTATTCTACTTTTTCAGCAGAAATGTACATAGCTGAAACCATGGATTAAATGTATCCGTTGACAAAATCTCCATGTGTAGCACACTTTGAGAGCCCCTCTGCTGGTACACCGGAGAACCCAGACATGAGCATACGTGACAGTATGGGTGCACTCTCATACTGGGACGTTGGCCGACAGACTGCCTCTGCTCAAGGCTCTATGGAGGTTGCTCTATTTTCAGGAATCCCCAACCACACTTCCAGCCCTCTCCGGGACTATGAAGGCTTCAGTTTGACCCAAAGCACTGGATCAAGTCGTTAAATTGTGTTGTGTGACCTGCTGTCGACCCCTTGAGTTCAGGAGTTAAATGTATGCTTTTAAAATGTCCCAAACCATGTATTATTTAGGCTTTTGAAACTACTTTGGTACCTTGTTCTTGAAGTAATGTAGGCATATGGAAAACTTAGACCCTGCTTATCAAAGGGACTTCACCAGTCTGCCAATAACGATCACATTGACTTTGTCCAAAAATAAATTAAGTCTAATAAAAATAAATTTATGTTTATATTAAATATACATAATTTATTATTAAAAAAGGATATAGTATATAGGAGCAGGCTTTCATCTTCTGGGCAGTTTGAGGAAGGATGACTTTCAAACGAGACTTTGACAAAACCAGGATATGCTTTCACTTTCCATACGCAGCCATTTGGTAACTGTGCAGCTTTAAAATGCAAATTTTCTCCACTTAATAAGACTCGACAACTTACACAGGCACATTTAAGACACGCATGTAAACGAGTAAAGGCCGTGTGTTCTGTGGATGCAATGGGAAACCATTTGGTGCAGTCTGAGCACATGTCGCTTCATACGGCTGATAAAAGACACATTTGGCTCTGAACCTCTATTATGTTTTTAACTAGAAGACCAGCGGGAGAGCGTGTTTACAGAAACACATGGCTGCTCCTGTTGTTGTCCGCTCCGGGAACAGGCGAGGTGCGAAAGGGAGCAAATAGTGGATACATCGTGGACTTAAAAGGACCACATCAGAGCATTTCATAAGGAGCTTAAATAACGCTACTGCAATAACTTACAGATCATCTACCTCAAGACAAATATGGTAACAATGTAAAGTGTTATGGCATGATCGACCCATTTTGCAGATCACGTGATTTTTTTGCTGTGATCAGCCCGATCATGAGCGGCACACCTCTAAAAACATCTTACTTTTTATAGTTTATTTATGGTATTTTATCATGTATTATTAATTTGAGTTTTATTTCAGATTTTGGTCAAGATTTTTGTTCAGTATTGACACTTTTTTAATGAGAAATTTTGATTTAAGGAGTTTTTATGGTTGATTAAGGAAATTAAGTAGATAAGGGGACAGTGGCATAGTCAATAAGCCCTCATCCTATGACCAGAGGGTAACTGGTTTAAATCCCACATGTGTACAACTTTCCAAAGGTGTTGGTTTAAAAATGGCTTAAGATTTCCGGAGTTGCTATTGGGTGTGAAAAGTTTTAAAACTGATTTTCAGTAAAAAACTAAAATATTTCAGCTTTGTCGCACCACCATAACGTCAGGGGCATCTGGCTCTCCTTGATGGACACAGGAGGAGGAGGATGATCTGAGAGTCTGGAGGATCACACTCTCTCACTCCCATACATGTTAGCACTCATGTCTTGTACGCAACAAGACACTACAGACGTAAAAAGTTTGTGTATGTCAATTCCCACACAAATGGAGTTTCTTAATTAAAGGTTGAATGGACAATTTTTTTGGCCCAAATCTGAGTCTTATTTCCTCGTGGCGTGGACTGCCGATTAGTCCTGCCACGTATCAATCATAAAACGCACCTATTGCTCACCTGCAGCCGCGTGCGGCTCGTCCCCCGAGAGCAGCACGGTTCTGCGCGTCTAAGCGCATTGATCTATCATAATATAGTTCCCTCAGTGTACGGAACAAAATTAGGACGGAGAAAGACTGTTCGAGCTGACTCAGAAGAAGACGGAAATCGACAGGAGACGAGAGATGCGATGCGATCCGTCGCGCTAATAAACAAACGCACGTGTGTGTTGTATCAGTCCACACAGGGGAGTGCGCATGCGCACTTCCGCCTGCGTTCTCAAAATCGCCGAAAAATCGTCCATTGCGCCTTTAACTTGCACACAGAAATTGTCAAAAGGCTGTGTTCACGAGGCAGTACAACTTTATAAACTGCTCATAGTTTAAAGGCGATGGAGACTATGACACAGCTTAGATTAAATACTGACAATTCAATAATACATTGGAGAAATAAAAAATAAAAAAATCCTGAAAAGACAAAATCCAACTGATTTAGCACCAATGTATTTTCCTCAATGTTCTCTCATGCTCTCAGGTTATGTTCTCCTCATTCTGGAGACACAGGCTTGAGAGCAGCTGCGCGCAGAAGAATGTGGGAGTAAATGAGTAAAGGCTCAGGCAAAATGGCCTTGAAAGTGTGGCACATAACATGGTTATTTCTGGACTGAATGAGGATGTACTTGTACATATGGAATGAAGAGTATGTCCTCAGAAGTGCAGACACTCAAGAACATCAATCTTATAGGAGCCTAATATAGATAGGGACCAGTTTCCTGCTTTTAATGAAGGTAAGGGTCACTGCATCAGGGATTGTCCACCCAGAAGCCCCCCTCAGTCAGGGTGGATTTACATTTGTAGGTCTTGGAAATGAATCAATTAATCAAATTTTAATCAAGATAGAGATTCAGTCAACTATAATGATCAATAATACAATATGATTGTTTTATTGAGAGGTTTATTTTCAGACTTCTGTCAGTAAAAGTTGTTAGAAACAGAGTTCGGCTTTTCTATGATCATGAAATCAATACTAAAAGCCATTTTAATTTAGTTTGTGAAAAGAATACATAAAAATTACAGTATTTTCCGGACTATAAGTTGCACCTTTTTTCATAGTTTGACCGGGCTGCGACTTGTACTCTAGAGCGACTTATATGTGATGTTATTCGTTATTTTCACACTGGCAACCGCATTTCACATGAGGGCACTCTAGGCCCTCTACCTCCGGAGTTTGCGGAGTTGTTTAGAAGTGACACCGGGGTAATACTGATGCTTTGGTAAACTTGTTAGCATGTTAGCATCTTAATGCTATAGTTATCTGAATAAGTGTTAGTATGTTACGTTAACATACCAGACACTTACGACAGTTCGTTATCTGTGTCATGTAGCTGAACGTGTTACGTTAGCATACGTTCACCTATTCACCATGTTGTTCTCTTGTTGTCATTTTGAATTACATTACATGTCTGTTCTTGGTCCTAAATTTTATCAAATAAATTTCAATGATTTGTACTCCAGTGCGACTTATATGTTTTATTCTTCTCTATTATGCTTTTCATTTTGTGATTTATACTCCAGAATATTCCGAAAATATGGTAATTGAAAATCTTGATTAAACTTTTTGCTAACTTGCCAAGCCCTACACGTACAAATGAGTTCTTAAAAATTAAATATAGTATATTGCACACAAACTATCACTAGTATGATTGTATATCACAGATACAGTAATTATATTTAGGCCCGAGCGCCACAAGCTGGCGAGAGGCCTATTAATCTCGTGAAAGTGCGCACATAGTGCGCACGAAATCGCCCACTTCCAAACACTCACTAACGCACTCCTTCACTCACGCACGCCCCGTGCATACTAATTAGTAGTAGGAAAATGGAACTTTACCGTTGTAAACGGGCGAAGCCCGTGCAAAAGTACGCACTTTAAATTGGGATGACGACCGCTTCGCGGCCGTCATCCCAATTTAAAGTGCTCATTTGCGCTAAGTAGCTCACGAATACGTTCCCCATCTCTTGCATGTTCCGTGCATATAAGCATGTAATGCAAAAATTGAACATTATTACTGTATAGAGGGCCAAAAACACAAAGTGGGCGGAGCCCACTCAAAATTAACGAAAGTACCCGTCAGTGACCAGGGACCCACACCATGAGGTAGGAAAGCGCGAGCGCTTTCCGAAAATGTATAGTTTATGATATTTGAAAAATGGGAAACATTTAAGTAAAAAATATTATTACGGCAACGCCGTCCGCCCAACCAAATGTCGGCCATATTGCTTCAAAAATGGCTAAACATGACTTCGGAGTTTTTCCAAACGTCGTACTTTTACGAACTCCTCCCAGGGCGTTGGCCCTAAAAAGCTGAAATTTGGTGAAAATGCTACTGAGGAGTGGGACATCAAAAGTTATCCAAATTACATTGATACCTGTCACGGTCTCTGTGCGGCAAAGCCGCAAACTGTAGCAAGAATTTCAGAAATCTCCCAAATTTAACATTTCTGCCGTTTGCGCAGAAAAAGTCCGAATTGCGTCAAATTAGAATCAGTTGTTAAACTCTTTGCCCTAAACGTACTTGAAGTGAAATAAATTAATTAATTTGGAGCCACAGCGCCCCCTACAGATTTTATATGGAGGTTAAATATTTAGTTTTGCTTTCGCAAATATATGAAATTTGACACACAACTCAATTTTGGCATCCCCATCAAAAAAGTCAATGAGACCCATGTCATAATTGTTATGGCTTTGCCGTAACGATGACCAAAACCTTCCATGTTATTCCAATGGGGAAATCGCCAGAACATGTTTACACTTTAGACTTTCACGAACTCCTCTTAGGGCGTCAGCCCTATTAACCTGAAATTTGGTGAGACTCATCTTCAGGGGTGGACCATCAAAAGTTATCCACATTTTTATTCAAAGAGTCACGGTGTCTGTGCGGCAAAGCCGCACATTTTGCCAAGAATTCAAAATAAAATTGCTTTTTGATGGTAAAACAAAGGGGAGAAGATGTGACAGCGTCACAGATTCAGCAGTAGATGTAATAAAAGGACAATTGGGGCGCGTTAGCGCCCCCTCCTCTTGCGGCGTGGCGAGGGCCGATCATTGCCGCTTGCGGCTATATTCTGTTATTATTTTTACAAAAGCTAAATATTTGTGAACTTAACATAAATGTGTGGATTTTAAGCTCTTAATAATGTATTGGAAATCGGCCACAACAGCAAGACAAATATCAGATGTCAGTATGGACCATCTCTAGCTGTTGCCCTGGTCCTGTTGGGTTCATCATTGCCCTTTCTCCCCACGAACATTTGAATAGAATAGGTGAACATGTACAGAGGGAGCGCAGGCTGCAAATCATGTCCTTACACGTTCACCAGCCCACTTTTCATCTCCATGGAAACCTGAACAGTTTGCGACCTCTGATTGGCTCCTACAATCACTAGACAGACACTCAGTCTTACCATAGCGATAATAATGGTGGCGGGATGAGAGCGAGAGTGATGACCAAGGGCCCTCTCCGCCTGTAGTTTGTGCCCTTTAGAAAGACTGAACGAGCATTAGTATACGTGCTATTGAGAATAGAGCTATGAGCATCCTTCAGGGTCACCAAGGGATCTACTGTCTAGGGCCCGACCGACATATTGGTTGGCCAAAATTGGTCAATGGAGAAATATCGGCCAATCTCTAGCCAATATTCCACCTGGGCCTGTTATAGTATATTGTTTTAAAGCTTAGAATCTCTACAATAAAAACATTTCATCCCATTTACGGACAGATTAATCGCCCAATATTTAGTGCAGCTCCATTTTCCTGTGCAGTAGTTTGGTTGTGTGTCAGATGCCGTAGTGCAGCTGAATGCAGCTCCAGTTTGTGTTCGCTCTGAGCATTCATGGCTCCGACTGAGGCAGCGCTGGATTCAAATACTCTGAACTCAACTACTGACTCAAGAATATAAGTTAACTTAAGCACAGATCACACCAGTGACAATATGGGACTTCTTTTGTATCAAAGTGTAGAGAAGATTCGTCAGCTAACGTTAGCACACACGCTGCTACTGCTGTTGTCAACAAGATGCTGGATTATATTCACTACAGACAATGGTTTGGGATCAGGATTAAAATAAATCTTATTTGTGAAGAGTTGGGATTTGAGGTGGCTTGTCTGAGCAGTGAGGGTTGTAAATGTAGCTTATCTATTTTTATGCTTCGTCTTTTGTTAGCGCTTAGCACAGGAAGTGCTACCACAACAGTGTATACATTGCCTCAGTTCTCACATTGGCGATTGTAAAGTAATTATAAGCCTTGAAATAACTATTTTTTTAATTATTATTTCATTAATGATGTAATTAATTGAATTGAAATTGCCGGTACACCACGGCGCTAGTACAGCCTAGTACACAATAAATAATACTCCAACGAGTTCATGACTTACCTGATCAGCTTTGCCGATAGCTCCAAGGTGATAGGTGTACAGTGCTCTCCCCAGGATTTTTCGCATTTTCCTCCAAGGATGGTTTAACGCATCTTCATTATTTCCAAATGTACATGCACCATAAACATACTATTACATGGTGTATAGGCCTATCCACCATTAAGAAATTTGAATATTGGCTACCCAAAACTCGCAGAAGTGGACAGAAATCTACGGGAGACGAGAGATGCGATGCGCTCCGTTGCGCTAATTAACAAACGCACGTGTGTGTTGTATCAGTCCGCACGGGGGAGTGCGTTCTCAAATCGCCGAAAAATCGTCCATTGCGCCTTTAAGTCTAGTTTGTTACATTTTTTCCCCTCGTCTCCTAACTACTACAACAATTTAGGGTTAAGGTTAGGGGTTAAGGTTAGGGGTTAAGGTCAGGGGTTAAGGTCAGGGGTTAAGGTCAGGGGTTAAGGTCAGGGGTTAAGGTCAGGGGTTAACCCTAAAAAGCGCTCAACATTCAAGCACAAACAAAATATACTACGTGTGAAGTGGAACAGACTGTAATGCAATGAAAAAAAGCTTTTTAGAGATACAATTATTGCCTGAGCTGTATCAGCGGGGCCGAATTTGTCACTTCCGGGACCAAATTCGTCACTTCCGTGAGTTATGAGCTTATGATCTAGTGCTGACCCCCACGCTAGCGCCCCGCGCTAGCACCCCGCCCCCCCGCTTAGCGTCGGTCAGTATGTTCGGAGACTTTATTTTTGAGTCGGTCATTGTCCGTGTCCGACCCGTAATTTCAAGGCTTGTAATTATGCCTGTATCCCACTCAACCGACATTGAAATGTCAATGAGCAGTGAAAAGAGGCGTCAGAATTTACATATATTAATACAGAGGCAACCACACCTTTAGGCTCATGAATCCACTTCAATAGTTATGGTCCATGTGACAGATTCTGTCGGTCTTTTTCAAATCTTTATGTTGTTCGGTAGGATAGTCCCAATGGTAAATAATCATCATAGTTTTTCATCAGTCAAATTGTAATTTGTGTAGAAAATCTGACAAATAAAATGGAAAATTAAAGGAACTAGGGCAGAATACTTCCACCAAAAGCGCCATCCCATCAAAAATGATGAGAACATTTGCACTCAACGTACACCGTGTTTATGACAGCTTAAACAATCATTTGACAAAATAAACGTGTTTTCAGGTAATTATTTGTCAAATCATAATTATTGTATGATTTAAATTGATTTTGGCCCGTGTTTGCAAAATAGGGTTGCTAAGTAACAGTAATGGAATTACCTCTACCTTTGTCATATCTTCCCATGTCAAACCAGGAGGTGACATTATAAATGTCACCATATGTATGTTATTCGTCTGTACAGGCTTTTAAAGTTGTGTGTGTGCTCTAGAAATAAACTTCAACTTTGACAAAATTGCCAAATGAGAGAAAAATATAATATGAATAAGATATGATTATAATCATATTCCTTTGTTTTACTGAAAAGTGTAGTCTAATGTGTCATATGGACTTAAGTCTATCAAAATGTCAGCCAAATCGAGAATGAATAGCCCGAGACACTTTATATAATATAATAAAACAGAAGGCAAAGGAAGCTTGATTCATCACATACACACAGGGATGGTTAAGGAGGACCATGCACCCCCATAGACCCCCCAGAGACCCCCCACAGAGCGTTTACCTCTTCTTCATGGAACATCCAATCTCCGCTATGTTCAAATGGCAACCACTTAGCATTCAAAATGAGTCTAAAATAAATAAGGAATTCCATGTCATAGTGTATTCATCAAGGGGGGCGCCATTCCCAACATAAGTCAAAATGGCCCGCCATCCGATTTGACATGGGGGGAAATAAACCTTCCCTAAAACCCAACTTCATCCCATATTTTAGGTAGCCCCATCATTAAAATACTGCTTCAAATAAACAAGTCATACCCCAGCGTCAAAGCGTCCAGTTTACATTCAAAATCTATGTGGACGAGCGTTTTTGAGACACAAATCCTGCGTTTTGAGTGTCGGACGCGGCGGGTGCGGGGAGTTCGAGCATCGGACGCTTTGGATGCAGTAGCGCGGGCAGCGCAGCCTACACAGAAAGGTTGGAAAACCTGAACTTTTTTTGCGGCAGACGCAGTACAGCAACCAATCAGAGATTACGCTCTAGTGACGTGCCTACGCACTACCTGGAAGAAGACCCAAAACAAACCCTTCATTCAGACTCGTTTTAGGAATTCTGTGGCTGAGGTCTATTCCCTTTGAGCCTCAGAAAAACACTTTTCATATTAATGTTTGTGAAGGGATATACACATACAAAATTTGAAATTCATGGCATCGGCATCAGAAATGTGCTAAATACGTGTTCTGAATAATAATTTTGACTAACTGTATTCCAGTACAGTTAGTGTTCGGTGATATTGAGAATACGGTTACTTTTCTAAAATCAGAGGAATACATTGTGGTATACAGTGAACCCTCGTTTATCGCGGGGGTTACGTTCCAAAAAGAACCCGCGATAGGCGAAATCCGTGAAGTAGAGGCCTTTATTTTTTTAGTTATTATACAATTAAATACTCCATAAAACATTGAAGCTCACGCGCGCCGCTCTCACTGGCCTCGCAAACTTCAATTTGGCAAGCGGTTTTACGTACGTGTACATATTAATCCATAACGTTATTGACACACAGGTAGAGAAGACGCGGAGAGACTGTTTAGCCAATCAGAATGCAGAACACAATGCATGATGAAAATCCGTGAAGCAGCGAGACCGTGAAAAGTGAACCGCGTTATAGCGAGGGATCACTGTAATGACATTTAGGCTTCAAGAATGGGAAAATATATGTCATCGAATTCTGCTGAAAGAATGTCACCCGTTTTTTTAAACACCATGTCAAACTGCTCATTGTTCACAGGGAAATGCTAAATGTTGGAGAAAGTGTTGTTGCCAAGAAGCCCACCATTATCATGTGGTCTGGGACTGTCCTGTTCCACAAAAATATTGGACTGAATTAACCAGGCTTTGAAGACTATTTTTGACTTCGCCATTCACACAATAAATGGATATCTTTGGAAGATACTTCTGGCAGCAGGGGAAAAGGCCATCACACACAAAAAATATGATACAAATTGCAGAGAAGATCAAGAACTGGGCCGACATTATAATTGACGTCCGGAAAATGGAAAAATCACATTTAGACTTAATTTGAAAAGGGTTAGACCAGACCAACATCACATGATCTCTCTGGGTGGAGTCTGCATGTTCTCCCCGTGTTATTGTGGGTTCTCTCCGGGTTCTCCGGCTCCTCCCACCGCCAAAAGACATGCATGTGTTAGGCAAAAATGAGTGAACTGTCTGTAATGTCTATGTGTTCACCCTGCGACGAGTTGGCCACTGTCCAGGATGTACCCCGCCTAAGGCCCGAAGTCACTGGGATAGGCTCCAGTCACCCGCGACCCCGAAAGGGAAAAGAGGTAGAAAATGGATGGATGGATGGATGGATGAAAATTGATAAATTTGACCTATAACTTTGGACTAAATGGGACTTTTATTTTTAGACTTGTGTGTGCCTCAATTTTCTTTTATTTTCATTTTGTCTTTCTTCTGTTCTATTTATTGTTAGATTTGTATTATTCTCTCTGGTATTAAATGCTCTAATGTAAAATGTAGGATTCAAACTGCACTGAATTGGTGAGAAAAATCGAAAAACACAACTCAGGCAGGAGCGTTTTTTCCTTCTTTAAATTTGAAAGAAAGGTTCTCCTATCTTATAAATAAATGCATCACAGTAGAAGTTTAGGCTATTCAGAGGTGTAGTCACCATGTGTGTTATCACCATACTAAAAATTCAAACTAGATTTTGATGGAAAATTAACTATTCAGGCAGACAAGGTTAATATTTGATACTGTTGCATTAAGACAAAGTTGTATACATCATTATTTTTAAGGCACCTTTATCTAATCATACAGTTAGAACAAAGGATCTATAAGGCAAAGTACAACAGTTCTGAGGAAAGGCTTGTCTCAATTTATCTTGTTTTCTGCTGGTGCAGATAAATGTTTTACAATACTAATCGGACAATATATATATACTAATCGGACTAATAAGATATATATATACCTTTTTTTTCAAGATATATTCAGTACAAACACAAAATAGAACACAACACAAAACAACCATTGAGTGTACATTAAAATAATAAACACAAATAGACATAAGATTAGCATGAATACAAAAAAAAAGTCTGTCAAATTTGTCCAAATGTCTGATTTCCAGTAGTGACATTTCCAACTGCCTAAGAATTAGTTTATTTCTTGTTTAATACACAATATCATGTCCATTACCTTATATTCTACATGCCAGATGACGTCGAGTGCAACCAAACAGAGTCCGACAGTAACAGCGTCAACAGTAGACTGACTTAACACATCAGCGGGACCGGGAGAAGCCCGAGGTCAGCCCGAGAGAGGCGGGACACCAGCAGCTGTCTGATGAGCCAAATGCCAACGAAATACCACCACTATCTCATCACACGCTATGCAATCATGTAGATATGACATTCCTTCTCTGCTCCCGACAAACCCATCAGATCCAGGCTTTGCAAATGGCCGCTTAGATGTAATCACAACTGTCCAAACCGTTGTAGAATGCCCGTGCAAGAAGAAGAAGAAGAAAAATGGCGAAACGGCAAATCTCCAATTGTCTTATTAGCAGAGAGGTATAGAGTTAGGTTTGAGGGGAACTTTGTGAAATGCTGTCTGGGAAATGGAATACAAAATGAAATAGCAGACCACAACCTTTTGGTGGAGGCTAAACTTTATCGAGATATTATAAACTTGTCTCTGCTTTTTACGTTTTAACCTTGAGCTTATCACACAGAGCAAATGAATGTAAATGTGAATCAAATGTCCTGTGCAGAGAACAAAATATCTCATCAACACAGGGTCTTATTCTGTATAAAAAACGCTGACCCTGTAGTTTAGACTTCTACAATGTTCAGTGATTGATTCGGACTCTTCAACAAATCACAAATCATATTCTACCGCTTTATCCCGTCGCGGGTGACTGGAGCTTATCCCAGTGACTTTGGGCCCAAGTCTATTGCAAGTTTTATAAATACTCTGCATTTCTAATTCAAACAATGTACTATTCTATTCACGGAAATCCCCATAAATATCGTGTGAAGCGATTAGCATCTGACATGACAAAGCTACAACAGTTTCCTCTTTCGGTTCGTCTTTTCTCCCTACTCTAATTTTGTATCCAATGTGAGACGCCTTAAACTGCAAACAGTCCCTCAATTTTCTTTGTGTTTACAGCTCTGTTCAGGCATCTTTCTTCCCTGTCGGGCAAGAAAAAGCTAAATGAAAAAATAAAAACAACAAATATAAAGCATTGTTCACGAACATTATAGAGTCAAAACACTGTGGTGCTTGAAATTAGAATGGGTTTTCATGCAAACCGAGAGCTCACCGTGCAGGAAACAGGACAGAGAGGAACAACAAATCTGAATGCTATTTTAAATTGAGAAGGCGGTGATGGTAGAAAACCAAATGGAAAATGGCATTTGGCTGCAGTAAAAATGTAAAAGTTTATATATAGATATATAGATAGATAGATAGATAGAGAGAGAGAGATAGATAGAGAGATAGATAGAGAGAGAGATAGATAGAGAGAGAGATAGATAGAGAGAGAGATGGATAGAGAGAGAGATGGATAGAGAGAGAGATGGATAGAGAGAGAGATAGAGAGATAGAGAGATAGAGAGATAGAGAGATAGAGATAGAGAGAGATAAATGTCAGTCAAATAAAACAATAATTATCATTTTCAGAATCATATTCATCATAGAAAGATAATTTCTCAAAAGGACTCAAACCTCTACCAGAGCGGAGCCGTTTTATTGCTATTATCTTATCATAAACCATTCAAGTTGTCAACAGTACAGTGCAGCCATCTTTAAACAGCAAACTGACTTGTGTGTCGTCTGTGTCGCTCTCAGACTGAACCGACGCCGCGGGACGTGTTGTTCCACCGCTAAAAACATCCTTTCCTGAAGTTGTTACGCTACACTCTCATGTTCTGTTTTGAATCTTGTCCCTTCGAGCTAAAAATGCATGCCAAAAGTTAGCAAAGGAGCTACCACGTTTAGCTCCTTGTCATAGATATCTGTGCCATTGTTGCCATAGTTACCGCTCTAGATAGCCAGAATATTCAGAGGCCGCATGTACACAGGGAAATGAGTATCCTGGTTTCTCTGAGCGTATGTCAACACCATATCCACAACGCTGTCATAACCGGGTTATTCAGGCACATGTTAACACACTCAGAAAGCTGGGAGAGCGAGGGAGAGAGAGAAAAGAAAAAAGAGAAGAAGCTAAAGACAGAAAGACAGGAAAGAGAGAGAGAGAGAGAGAGCGAGAGCGAGAGAGAGGAAGTACAAAAGGTCAAACAGCCTTTAATACTCACATGTACTTTATTTCTTCATTTGCTTTACTTGTGTTAGAGTAGTAGCCAATATGTTCAGGTAAATGTCAGTCAAATAAAACAATAATTATCATTTTCAGAATCATATTGTCTTTGATAAGGGAACAGCATAAGGAAATACAGAACTTAGTTTTTATGATCCACTGCGAGCTGTTATATTCACAGTTCACCACAAGCTTAAAATATTCAGATGTTTGTTCCCTCTTTTCATGTTACATACAATTTAAATCATCCAAACACAACAAACAAAACGCAATGTGTCTTACAGTTATAGTAGGTAGAGACTGATATATATATATTAGTTTCTAGATTTTTTGTTTTTGAGATACGTCTGTAAAATTAGAATAACGAGTATATTATACGTAATTAAAGAAACAAAAAGCGACAGAAAGAGCAGAGTAAAATGTATACAAACGTGCTGTATCAAGGGATGTTTCAGTACATTTCTATCAAATTGCTATAATAAAGCCTGAAAAAAAAAAAAGAAAAATGAGCCCTGAGCTTATCACCGTCACCTACCGCAATATATACGGCCTCTTTACTTATTCATGAGTAGATTAGGGCGACTAACTCAATCAATCCACCTCCAGTTACCAGGCCTGACTTTTTTAGAAAACATTAATGATGCATACGTTGTTCATAGGAGTTAGGTTTCCCGCTCGTCAGCAAACGCCATTGAAATGAGCCAGTCACGACGGGGAATTGGCTTGAAGACGGATCGAAACATGGGTGGAATTTTGACGGAGGGCGTGTGTGCTAAACAATGAGATGGTAATTTATGGCTGGAGCATAGACTTGTCAATGGAAAAAAAATATATCACTGGGAGGAGAGCGCAAAAGAGAACTATGCCGTTTAATATAAGCCGCAGACATTAAATGATAAGAATTATAACAAGGGCTGTGAAGCTACGTGGATTTTTAATGGGTTTGTGCAATCAATGGACAAAAAAAAATCATGAAAAATGTGAGGAATGGCAGTTAGTTGGAGTCTTGTACTGCGTAACGTGTTCAAAGTGTTAGCGTTCCTTCCTTTTAGTATTCAGCATGTGGCTTTATAATTGACAGGTCTACAGCCAATCCTGTGGAGTTGAGACTTGAGAAGTACTTCCTCCACTACTGAGCAGGTTACATTAAAATTTAAATACCATGCATTATTTATATTGTTATTAGCTTTTAAACATGCTATTGAAAACCTTTAGTTTGACATCTCATATTTTAGAACGGAAAGATAAATATGCACTTGACTCTCCGTTTCCCATGGGGCTTACGGTGTAATTCACTCTGCAGCCTGTAGCTGGCGCCAATATTTTAAACCATCCACAGCATACACAGACCTGTTTATTTCCAAGTCCCAGCAGGTAGTTGTACTGATTATGATTAGACGCGTGAAATGCACAGAACAAGTCTGTTGATGATTTATTTACTTACAAACAGCAGGGAATATTCTCAGAGCCATGTTACAGAAAACGTCAGTTATAGAGGAGATTCAGAAAAAAAAAGTGTTTTTGAAGCCTGGGGGGAAAAGACTTTCTAACCAGGATTCATTGAACTAGTGTGACTGATGCTAAATGCTACTACAGGTATGTTTTTGATGATGGAACAGGATGAAAAGCTCAAAAAAGTCAACTTAGCAAAATATGTGTCCTTTAACATTCTGAGAACAGAGCTGGGTATTTCTTTCTTGGTTACATTTACTTCGAGCAACTTAAAGTTTCAGACACGATAAATTGACTTGAGTCATACCTATATTTTACACTTTACTTGAGTAACAGTTTTGTCTACACGTGTTACAGGTGCAGAGTGCTTCCTGGAGGATGGGCTGAAACAGGGAAGCGTGCTGCGGCACTCACCAGGCTGACTCATCCTGGTGAGTAGATCCGTCTGCTCAACCGAGGAGAAGGATAGAGACTGTTCTCTAGCTAAAGAATGCAGGAATCAATAAGATCAAACCACTGGGGCACATATACCAATTTATCAATAGCACTGTAAGAAAGTTAAAAGCCCTGAAAAGTCAATTTTGCTTCATCTGGGCCTTTTAAACTAGTAGTGGCATTATGTAACTTTATGGGGACAGGTCTGCCACCTGCTTCTCTCTTTGAAGACATTATTGCTTTGCCAAGAATGTTCCAGAGTATGTTATTCATATTTCACATTTATTCAGATACAGAAGTTTTCTATTGCAAAATATATCTTGTAAAACATGCATTCTTACGATCATTACCATGGAGACCAGCAGGTGATGAATACTCCACCAAAACGTACCTAGTGCACATTCAGGTTAACGGTTTTATCACCACTTATAAGTGTGATGGCTGAGCTACAGCTTTTCAATGCCCATTCTCCCAAAAGTGTCACAATAACACATTTTACAATGTGTTATATTGCAACAGAAACACGTCAATATTTAAACTGCTCAATTCCACTGACACAGTAACTCCCCTTTCCCTGTCTTTCTAAATGTACAATATGGTTAAAAAAAAAAAAAAAAAAACTTACAATAAACAACTGTAAACAGCAGAATGAAACTGTAAAATAATAGTATCTATTCTATAATGAGTCCTTGGCACTACTTATTGAGCACTCTATAGCTAAAATAATTTTACCACACAAACAAAGACACTAAATAATTCCCTACAAGTGCAAATAAAAGGTACAAATACACACCAAGCATTGAGCCCCAAAAGTATTGTTATATTCATCATTTATTGAACTATAAGTGCAGGCCTAGTCACAACTGATAATGATGACAATAATAACAATAAATGGTTCCAAACTTTTGTATTATTTTTTTCAAAACCATGACTCATCCAGGACTCAATTCATACAGCGGGACTAAACTCTGACTAAACTGTGATCAAACCAGGACCAAAACTGTGACTAGTGTGAACACAGACTTGGACGACATAGATGGCCTATAGAAATAAGAACTGTTGATTTACTGTGTACCAAAGCATGAAACATAAGAAACTTTAAACAGAGAATCCACCACCTAAGCATGTACATTACACGGGGCCCCCATTCATCTTCACCCTTCAAACACACTGGCCCCTCGTTGCATACAAATCAACCCCTCGCCTCGTCCTTCAGCACCTCCGCACCCATCACCTGTCCCGGGCCCAGGTGAGCACATTTCAAACTCTGACCTCTGCGCATTCTCCACCACCCGTAAACACGCACATACAGCGCATATCACGCACTCACCACACCTCCAGAGATAGTGAAAACAAACGCATGCCGGGGCCAGGCGCTCGTCCCGGATCGTGCAATAACAGCGGGCGCGCGCGGACGCTGAATCACACCTCTCTCTCCCGCTCGGCACTTTTTTTTACGCATTATCACCTACAACACGACCGGAACAGTCACGCGCCTTCATGTTCGTGGAGGTCAAACGCATTTTCACTCTTAATTGTGTGGCCACAAGTCGCGTCAGCCCCCCACGCACACACGCAGACAGCTAGCCCCGAAAGCTACGCTCCTTTTCAGCTACGCCAGTCCCGTTATTTTTGGCGCATTCACCCGGCGCAATCTCCTTTAGTCACTTAATGCTTAACGCGAGCCCGGGGCCGGCGGCTGCTGACGGTGGTAGCGCCGCTTCACTCAACTGTTCGGTATCATCCCCGCTCGCGTTTTTCCCCCAGCACGTATTGCCCAACCGGAGCAGGCGCTACTGGTAAGTTGAAGTGGCCGGGGGACGCGCGCCGAGCCCGGGCAGAGCGCATGAAAACAAGCGGTAGATGACGGCGAAGCCCGCAGGAAGGCAGCGATTGCCCCCCGTCTCCGGTGACCGCTATCTGGACACCGACAGGCCGGGGATGTAGCGGCTTGTCTTGGGCAGACGTTTCCGCCATGCAGCCGAGTTCTTTGCACGTACCTTGGACATGCTACACCGGCTTCCCAGGGCATCCGAGCCGGGGCTGTGGACGCTCTTCGTGGCGCAGCGGGCTCCGGGATGAGTTGCTCCGCAAAAGGGGATGTTACGGATGACAAATGTAGCCAAGGGGAGCGGGGACTGAATGAGGCGGGCTGCGTGGAAACAGCGGCGGCGGGCGAAGCGGCTCTGTGACGATCCGCTGGATGGCCGGTGTCAACAACAAGCGGGAAGGCGCGACGCGAGCGCATCCGGCGAGTGCGCTTCAAAATAAACGTGGCCTTTTCAGCGTAAAGGCCCGGGGGAAAGATAACAGGAGGTGGTGCAAGGTCAGAGGTCTGCGAACTGCTGGAGACAAAGACTCAATGGTTAAAAGAAAGATGCATTCGCCAAGAGCCACTCAAGAGCTGCACATTTGTTGTTCTATTAACATTCAAGACAATATTTTTGCTCTTTTCTTTTTTTCAAAACAATGATAACATGTTAAACCAACACTGTTAAAGTAGAGTGAAAAAAAAGGCCTCAAGAATATTAATAATGAAACGCTTAATATAGATCAACAATGTTTAAGCTGAAATAATGACTCTACTGTCACTAATTGGTGCAAATTGATTGAAATTGATTGGTAACAGGCCTATTTGTTGACTAATGTTTCAAGATCAAATATAAGACACAAACACCAAAAACTAAGGTTAAATTCAGTCACCTTTAGAAAAGAAGAGTGTAATAGTTTTGCTTTAAATTGATACAGTCATCTGCTTTACTGACTTAAAACAAATACATTATGACTGTCAGTGGATTGGCGTAAGAGCTGCAGGTAAAATCATCCCTTTGATATTCTTTCTTTAATAAGCTGAAGGAAAATTATAAATAATGCCACAGAAAGGATTTGCACTAATTTTGGCAGTTCCCAGGTTAAAATAAAAAATCCAAATAGATTAGAAGAATTATTTCAAGGCTTACAATGGTGTTTTGTTCTTGACAGATAGATAAAAACACAGACAAAAACACACTAGACACAACATCATGGACTCTGCCACAGACCCTTGTAAAGATAGTCTGAAACTGTGTTGTTTACAACTTGTGAACTATGTGCCTGTTCTAAAAATGCAACTACTGGTATACAATAGTTTATTTTATTATTAATTTATTTTTAACCATGTCTAGCAACACAGTACAGTTCTCTAAAAGAAAATACTTTTTTTTTTCTTTTTTTGCTTCATGCTGAAGGAGCTCTGATGCCATTTCCCGTGAGTGCGTGTAACGTGTCCGCTGCCTTGACTGTCACTGGTGCAGACGGGAGCTCGTGAGCTTGACTGAGTGTAGGAGAAGGGCGCCCACCAGTGGCCGCTCAGTGCCCTACAGGTGGTTCACGCACGCCTTTGTTACCACAGAAACCACAGCCACGCACGGAGGGATAATATCTGAGTGTGCGTAGCATTTGGCCTAAGTTCACCTCATATGCTGTCTATGGCAACAAAGTACAAATGTCTCAGTAACAAAATGTACTCGCTTATGGAACAGTAGTTTTGAGGCTTTGATTATCCAACTGGGGAAGCGGCACATTTACCTTTGACCTCACAGCCATGTCCTGGGCCCAAAGGGAGTTTAAAAAAAAAAAAGAAAATAAAGATAATAGTGAATCACACAAAATAAGAGCAAGAAATGTTCAGATTATTCAAAAGTATTAATTAACAATGAAAAATATTCCAAAATATGTCCTGAGATTGTACAAAAATGTCCCAATTGTCAACTAGGCTCTTTATTTTCATATGAAACTAGGCTCTTTATTTTCATATGAAACTAGGCTCTTTATTTTCATATGAAACTAGGCTCTTTATTTTCATATGAAACTAGGCTCTTTATTTTCATATGAAACTAGGCTCTTTATTTTCATATGAAATTAGGCTCTTTATTTTCATATGAAACTAGGCTCTTTATTTTCATATGAAATTAGGCTCTTTATTTTCATATGAAATTAGGCTCTTTATTTTCATATGAAATTAGGCTCTTTATTTTCGTATGAAATTAGGCTCTCATCCTTTTGTTAATCAATCTTTATTTATTGTGCTTACACAAAATGTAACACAGTGTTTTACAGTGAGTGCGTTCATAACAACCACATGCCCAAACCCCACCCACAACCGCCCGACCAACACAACCAATCAGCCCAAAACAGCCCACTTATTATTGTTATTAATATCTGGACGCTTGGCCGTTCACTCCTAGTTGTGACTGTACTGCCGTTGAGTACTTCAGTAATTATCTTGTCAAAACAATAGTTCTAGAATCTGATTCTCATAGATTCAGATTAACTTTATGGTAGATTTTGTGTTTTTGGAAGAAAACACAAAATATATCCAATATAGAAATCCATAAATTTGGAACTTTATCATTATTTGTTCGGGATTGGCTCCACAAACTTAATATTAATTGTATGGCTTTACATCTTTTCAAATTACAACAATCATGACTTTGGAGTTAAATAATGGAGCCACTGTCTGAGGCCAATGGGAAAAGATAATTTCACGTTTGTTTATATATGCTGACAGAGAAGACGATGCACTTTGTGATAGTGTATGTTTCATGTGGATAGGCCCATAATTACAGAGATACGACACTGTAAACCAGGTCAAGAAATCGGCAATGTGACACTTACATAGCAAACCCAAAGAGTTCTGACCTATTAAACTATTGTATTCTAGAATGCTGTGGTGTCATGTGAACATATTAACATGGTTATATTTCAGATTTGACTGGAAATCTTATATGTTTCCATAGTTTGACACTTTTGTTGTTCATTTGGCTTCCTGTTTGGTCATGGGCAGCAAAAGCAAAAACACAGGTCATTCCATAACTGTTTCACTATAGCAACTATAATGTATACCATAAAGCTTGTCTGATGAAATAAAACAGCACTTTTATTTTGTTATAGCTATGTTTAAAGCATCATAAAAATGTGTTATTTTCTTATCGTTCCACAGCTTTAGTCAGAATTTTGCATATAGTATTCACATAGATAACTCAATTCTATTTCATAATTTTATGCAGCGGGAACACTGAAAGTACTGTAGAAACATAGTCACACATTCCAATGTATTGTCTTCACGCCAAACAGGAGAAGTCTATGGTAATTTACTGTGTTTAAACAGACACAGGAGTGTGAATGAGAGACTATGGACAGCCTGTTAACGTCATGCTGTAATTTTCTACACATAAACATGTCATTTCGGGCACCACTCGTATGTCTAGTCTTCTTTATGAATGCAAAGCTCATCTTCTTTATTTGAATGAAACTGCCAAATTGTTTTCACATTAGCCTGTAACTTGCAAATGTCATAGACCTTCATATAATAACATCCCCCTCCCCTACTGCATACTTTCCATTTGAGTAAGAGGATTGTGCCATTGAAGAGGCAACAGCACCACCACATGGCGTCAGGATGTTATTACATTTAGTTTAGGGTCCAAATGGAAGAGAGGAAATGTTTTATAACAGTGGTAAAGCAGAGAAAAAACCGTGCACTATGTAACTTTTCTGGTGGAGGATCTTCTGCAATTTGTAGATTTCCATGGAGATGTTTGTTGGAATATATTTACATCAGGATGAATAGATTTAACGTTTAATGGCATACTGTGGAACATTGTAGGCAATACTGTGACATTTCTATGGAGACAAGCACGTGGTTGACACGGAGAAAAACAGCTCACATTCACCCATCCACCCAAGTCCCATGCTACATTATGTAACAATATGTAACAATATGTCATACAGCTATTATGTGCTTTATTACACATTTTTATTTCATACTCTACGACTACCACTACTACTACTGAGTGGATCGCTGTTAACCTATTGTGTAATAATGGTAATCGCCTCCTCTTCTATAGTCTACATCCTTACATTGTACACACAGCTGACATGTTAAGAGCAGTTGTTGAACCTCGAGTGCAGCCGTTGTGGATCCAGCTCCAGAGCTTTTATCTTGCATAAGTGCACCTATTTAAAAGATTAGCCAACTGTGCATTTTTGGATTGATGAAACAGACACAGACACAGACAGAACATGCAAAGTCGAATCAGGCAATCAAACCTGGGGCCTTGCAGCGAGTAAAGAATAGTAACAACGCAGCCCTCTTTTTAGTAATTTGATAATCACATGCAGTGATAAGGAGCACTGTGAAATCTTCTTGGTTGTTTTGGTCCTTCAGTGGCTATTGTTCTTTTACTCAGCTGATGGGTGTGACCACCAGGGGTTATGACTTTACTCTTGAATTGATCCCCTCATTTGAAACCAATACAACAGGCAGAACATGCTGATTTGAAGCATGACAAACAGATCTGAAGATAGAGGAGCTTGAGGGACAGTGCAGAGTATCAATGAGAAAATAACAGGTTACTACGTTTAAGGGTGACAGAAGGTGTTTGACAGTGGTTTATGTCGTGTGTGTAAAGCGTAAATGACGTTGACAATGCATGAAATTACAGCTTTTTTTTATTTGAAGAGGACAATGCATATTAATCAATACAAGGACATTGTGTAAATGCTGTGTAAATGCTGTGTAAATCATCTCCATATGTAGTCCTGACCCTCATGAACCCATCATCACAACAAAGAGGAACACTCCAATAAATGGGAAGTTACATATTTTCCATTTCTAAAAGAAGAAATAAAAAATGTTACATGCTCACATGCTCAGAGATTTGATTAGTTAAAAGTTGTTTTTAAAAGAATAAACAAAAATAAAAATATATTATTTTATATATATATATATATATATATATATATATATATATATATATATATATATATATAATAAAAATAAGCAGCATACCTTGTCTCCTTGTGTATTTATTTTCATTATGACCCCTGTTTGATCATATGACACTTTCATAGACTTTTGCTTGTAGTTAATCTTTAGGCTACTGTAAATGACAAGCGTGTGATGTCGCAGTCTTTGTGAGTATGTCCTTAAGTTTACTTCCTCATTGGAAAGTGCACTTTAATGGTGACATTTGCTTTGAAATTTGGACCTTGAATACCATCCAAAAAGTTATGATTTTACTGGGTTTTGTGCAGTACGTGAGCAAAACAAAATGTTCTTTACTTTGACCTAAATATCAAAGAAATAACGCAGATAGAAACTTAAGGGAACATTATATTAACTATGACATCAGTGCCCTGTGTTTGAAAGGCTCATACTTGTACAAACTGCTTGTGCATTGTACTTAATCAGTTATGACCTGGTTTAAAGGTATTTAGTGGGATTTCAATGGACTGAGCGGTCCTTCTTGGGCTTGTCCTGTGGAGGTCGCTGTAGGGAGGCTCCATGTTCTCCAGACACAGGCCGTGGTATTGTAGTACGTCCTCATATGGACACTCAATGTTCTCATAAGTGGGCTGTGAAACAATATAATAATGATAATAATAAAAAAAACAGAAAGAAGCAAAAGCGATTCACTGAAAACTAAGAAAAACACATTACCCTGTTTCCTGTGTTCCCCTGAACTGTGAACCTGGGTGACTGGGAGTCCTGAGCCAGAATGCTTGAGTGTACAGCCACAACACCACCATCTTAATAAAACAAAACAATACAACTGATACAAGAGAATGTTGCCAGATGTAGCGTTATTATTGTATTTGTACGATCATTTTGACCCCTGTTTGATGTATGATCAATAATTCAAAATCATTTCCGACTCGATAAAGTTGTGTTAAAGATTTATATCCTCTCTGTTGCAAGTCGTAGTTGGTCTGATCTGGAGACAGACAGAACACTTGATTTCTCCTGTTGGATTAAAATAACTGACTCCGGATCAGAAGTTAGCGCCCCAGTGAGCCAACTCTCTCTGCGCTCCCCAAAACCTTTGCTGTTTTGTGTCTGTTTGTATATGAAAAAACGAAGAAAATATATATACACAAAAAAAGAAGCATTTGACATTAATCAAAGGAGCAGCTGTACAGCAAAGACAAGAAATAAAAAACTAATAAAGCAGTATTATTAGCAGAAACGCTCTAAATCTATGTGAGCCATTTATGTCATGCTGTTAGACCATACATATATGCTTGTAGATACAAAATATTCAAATATAACACGTAATTGACAATTTATGAGACATTTTTGTTTTCTATAATGATGCTAAACTAAAGATTAGTAGCTTATTTGTTTTAAACATCTGACTTTATTATATTATTATACTAAAAATAACAGCTGTGTAACCTTTTTGCTTTAGGAAATGTACCTTTCTTTTTCTTTTTATTGATTAGAAGTGCAAGAGATTAGGAATGTTTTTTTCCTACTTTTATTTTATTTGACGAGTTTTGGGTTCATTCCATGTTTTTGCCATAAGTGCTTGAGTTTCATATGTTTAGCAGATTACCAAGGATGAATTCATTCAAAATAGGCAATTTTGTTGGTAAAATTGCTTAATTAAAGCCACGCGCGGCGATAAAGGCCCTCACCTCCTTGCAACCGTGAGGTACGAGCCACCACAAAGAACACGCCTAATCCCCCCACCTATATCACCCCTCCCCCACAAACAGTACTAACTGTATACTACTTCCATCAACATTTTCCCGACCACACAGTTCGAGATAGAGTTATGTCCCCATTGACTTTTATTTTCAGTGTGATGTGGAGAACAAGTGTGCCAAATTTCAACTGTTTATGTCAAAGTAAAAAATTGTATCCCATTCAAAATGCCTGTATAAAAAAATGCATGTAAGGCTATGGCAATATTTGTCTTGCAGATAGACTTATGCCATCACTGGCTTTTTTGTTCAGAATGGTACAAAGCCGGTCTGTGCCAAATTGTATTTGTCTACGTCAAAGTACATTGTTTAACTTAATTAAAATGTTCAAGGGGCGCTGTAGAAACTTTGTAAAATATAGCTGTATATATATTGTATATCATTGCGTTCAGAGATATGCAAGTTTTAACACTTTGCTCTGCTTGTGTATAAGTCTCTCCATGGCCTAGCTCCAAAGTACATCTCGGACATGTTAGTGACATATGAACCATATGAACCTCTGAGGACCTCAGGGACCGGCCTCCTGCTGGTGCCCAGAGTCAGGACTAAACATATAATTTTATTTATTTGTCTCACCTCTCCTACAATGGACTATCAGAATGGTTGCTGTGGCGATGATCACAACCAGGAGCAGAACCCCAATCAGGATCAGAACCCGAATCAGGATCAAGTACAGAAATCCTAGAGATTTGAATGAGAGACCAGAAGGAGTTACAAAGAGAGCTAACATCACTCAGGGTGTTTGGGTTCATGAACACATTTTGTAGCTTCTGTGCATATTCTTTTTGTGCTGACAGGGGCATTTTTATGACATGAAGTTAAAGCAGAGGGAAACAACACAGTGATGGAACATGAGTTCCATCACTGTGTTGTTGAGTTCCTTGAATAACATGAGTTCCTTGAATAACATTTTCCATTTAACAGGGTAAAGGGATATATTTAGGTCTGATGCAGGAATGGGGAAAAAAGTTCAGTTTAGTTTCACCTATATTCTAGTCCTTCGTTGGGTTTGACTCTATCCAACAAAAACAAAATGACATAAATAGTGCAAAACCTGCATTTACAACTTTGAAATTGTTTGGATATGTTTTAAAAGAAAATATGTGCCTGCTTAAAATAAAATGAAACAAAAATTAAATTAATTTACATGTGTAGTTCGATCTAATGGATGAGGACATGGAGTGTGTTACCTGGGGGTCCTGCTGGTGTATGTTGGGGCGGAGTCACTGTCACTGGAAGTCCACTAGAGGGCACTGCAGTTGGAGGACAGCGAGGTCAGAAATGGACAGAGACTGGCACCTCTCAGCACTTTGCATAATGACTGGACATTCTCATTGCTCAGAGTCGAGTTAATTTAGCCACAGGCTTTGACCTGGAGGAGCATGAGTACAGCACAACTACTACTACTACTACTACTACTACTACTACTACTACTACTGAGAAAACTCATGAATAAGATCTATGTTTGTTCTTACAAACGCTCAAAAGTGGATTGATCCTTGAATGTTGCCTTACTTCCTTTTTTTGCTCTTTTTACGTTTTAACATGAACACTAATAATACTAATAGTATCACATCATTTCAAAATAAAGTGATATAAAAAAAAAAAAATCTCTTTCTACCTCTTCGCTTGTTCCCGTTAGGGGTCGCGGCTGAATGAAACCCAGTGACTGAGTCTCAGGCAGGGTACACCCTGGACAGGGACCAGCTCATGGCAGGGTTAAAAGACAATGACACACAGACGATCATTCACTCTCACATTCTTTCACTAGGGACAATTTAGAGTTTGGACGGTGGGAGGAGCCGGAGAACCCAGAGAGAACCCACGGTAACAATGGGAGAACATGCAGACTCTACAGAGAGATCATGTGATGTTAGTCTGACCCTGGAATCAAACTCATGATCTCTTTATTGGGAGGCAAGAGCTCTAACCACTCTGCCACCGTGAAAGTATTTTTAAAAATATAATCAGATTAAGATGTGATAATAGCAAAAAAAATCTATTTTCCTAAAGAAAACTTGAAGGGTCTTAGAAAAAGTGAAACAAGATCATCTTTGAACGCAAAAATAGTTTGGTTATTATGTTTTAAATACATATTTAAGTAGCTGCCACTGTCCTTATTTTCTAATTGAAAACACCATGAAAAAACATTCATTAACCTCCCACAACTGTGAGCACGAATTTCGACTTGTGACTTCTTAAGGCTGTGTTAAAAACGTATTGATATCTGCCCGAGTCGGACATCCTCAGGTTACTGATGGTCACAGACATTATGTGCACTGGAGGAGAGCCTTCCCTCTTATGTTCAATACTGTATCTGCCCTTCGTCTTTCTGCTGCCTGAAGTCTGCACCAAAATGCCCTTGTCCACGCACTCATTTCGACACAACATCTTCATGATCACTTCATTCTTCACATTATAATCATAATACGTACAATTAATACATAATGATAATCCATCAACTCTGGTTGCTTGGTTTCCTTTGCAGAGCACTGGTCAACAAAAGAGCACATATTCAAATAAAGAATAGAATGAAGTTGGGACTATTTTGATTGCACAAAAACTCACCGAAGCAGAGCAGCCAAAGCATGAAAAACCTCATGATGAAACAAAGTCAGAGAGGGAATGTGGCAAATGCACCTAAAACAGGAAGATACCATGTTTTTTCTCACTCTCAAATTCTGAGGAATGTATTTAACTACGCTGAAAAAAGAGGAAATACATCATGTGTCAGAGATGACAAATAACATCTTTACCAAAAAAGACTAAAGAAGAAACACAAAACGCTTCGAACACCAAAGGCTCTGCCCCTTTATGTCTGTTTAGGGAAGAGTTTCAAAGTGGAATCGTGTTTATGGTTCAGAGTTTCGTAGCAGCTTGACTATTTGAGCCTATAAATGAACGGTATAGTCTTTTTTATGTGTAATGATGAATGCCAGTGGTGGAATTAGAGGTAGAGACAAAATAATTGGCCAAACTGAGATAAAACATTTATTTCATGAGCTTGTAAGATATTATTAAACATGTTGATGCAGAAGAATATAAATTGTAAGGTATAAATAAATAATAATAATAATAATATTAAGAGTGCACGGCTTTAAAGCAAGAAGGGGTTCAACTGATCAGACAGTTTGGAGAACTAAGTCTTGACTTATGTTTCAAGGATCAATATCAATATTTGACTCCATCACGTTGACCATCCTGATCATGTCCAGGAAGCATTTCCTCCTGTTGAATACTGTGTCTGCCATTCTTCTGCCGGAATTCCACACCAGAATGTCCTTCTCCGCACATTATTTTTTACATAAGAAATATTATGTTTAGCTTTTTGTGAGAATACTAAATGAGTTGCAGAGTTGCTCCTTCAGGCTTCTTAAAGATGTAGCTACCTCTGGGTGATATGGGGTTTCAACATTCATCAGGAAGGTTAGTTAAATAAAGATGAACGAACAATACAATGAAGATTTAAATGCTTTTAGTTTTATATACGCTTCCTGATTATAAAAAAGTTGCCAATTGATTTAAACTAAGCAACTGTTACATGTGATGATCTTTCAGCTGCAGCACAGTATTTGAATCAACCTGAGGCACTGAGCAGCTTCTCATTTCTGCAACAACCATGTGGAAAGACGAATCCCATGGTCATGGAAAGGATGTCAGTGTGTTTGAGAAGGTTTAACTCATTGGCATCAAACAGAGAAAACAAGGAGAAGCAGAAACTAATGTACTCCAGATCTGAACCCCAGTGAGAGTGTTTGGAGCTGGAGAAGGCTTTGGTCAGTGGTCACTCTCTCACATCATCAATACAAGATCAACTGGTGAAATATAATGCAACACTGAATGAAAATACATCTTTTACTATTGCTGAAGCTTATTGAAACTATGCCACAGTGAATGTGTGCTGTAATCAAACTAAAAGTGGTCCTACCAAATATTAGAGCAGTGCATCTCCTCACCTAATCAGAGCAGCGGACGACCAGAAAACCTCCTGATGAAACAAAATCACAGTGAAAAGAGAAAGAGGGTTAAAGTCCCGCAGAGCCTAAAAACTCAGTAATGAGAGAGATAAAACGTGAAAATTGGAAGCAGAATTTCAAACTAGAGCTTAAATAGTCCAAAACAGGATAAGAAATAGTATTAAGTATCTGTTAAGTAGCTTTAGCTATATCATCTCTTATATTGTTATGGCAATTTGTTCCCCTTTTAAATTAAAAAAAATCATACTTCTATCACTACTACTACTGAGTGGATCGCTGTTAACCTATTGTGTCATAATGGTAATCGTCTCCTCTTCTATAGTCTACATCAGGTGTGTCAAACATACGGCCCATTTCGAATTTTTATTTATAAAAAAGAAAAGAAAAGAATGGATTCATATAATCATGGGTGCATCCGTAACTTTCGGGGGAGGGGCGGCCACCGTCGGCTCTGCACTGCCGAGGGAGAAGTGCTGAGGAGTAACGACGCGCGTTTGCACACTTTACAGCACTTACGCACCTCAGAGCAGAGGTCTGAGCGAGGAAAAGAGACGTGTGTTTTGGGAAACATGTGGAAGAAAGGAGACGGTTTTGTGGATGTTAGAGCTGTGCTAAAAGTGGAGCTAATGTGGAGCTAACAAGAAAACAAACTTCTGTGATGATGCTCTGTGAGGAATACATCCTCTACAAACCTGGACAGATCAGGAGCCACAGGTAAAAACACAGGTCAGAGTGTAATAAAGTATGAACATGACTGTGTCCACACTAATGTGACTGTGAACACAAACACAATGACCTCATTTGAGTCACTGCATGAATCATTTGTCACTAAGATCAGCTTAAACTATGAAAATAGCGAGTTTGAGCAGAAACATGTCTGTGATATCAACATTTCACATCAGAAATCACATCAAAAGTCCATGTTCCTGTTCCTGCTGCTGCATGAATATGGACTCAGTTTCACCTGCTGCAGATTTGTCTCCACAACTATTACTAGGCTGTAAAAAGCTTTATTTTTGTATATTTTTTTGTTTTATTTTGTACATAATGTTTGCCCCACGATTTGACAAAAGAGTTTGGTTTGATGGAACACTGTGGCTCATGCACTGAGAGGGGAAACTTAACCTCCTTACTTAAATGCTCCCACGTTTGTTTGTATTTAGTGGTGTGTCAATTCAGCTGTACAAATAACTACACAGACGTGGAAATGTTAGTTAGTACATTTAAAAGGTTTTTTAGATCTTGAGAAGTTTATTTTGTTAAAAAGTCAAATACAATATTTTTCAGTTCCAAATACCTATGACTAAAAGTTTATCTCTGTAGATCAACTCTGAAGTTGTAATGCACATAAACTGAAGCACAATATTGGTGAAATTACACTTGTTTTTCTTAATACATTTCAGTTTATGAGAACAAACCTTTTGTAATTTATTTTAATTGATCCAGTAATTGCTTCAAAAACAGCGTAGGCTATATACAGCTCTTAATTTCTCATATTCTTTATTGTTTTACGTTATGTTCGGCCCGCGACCCAAAATGAGTTTGACACCCCTGGTCTACATCCTTATATTGTACACACAGCTGACATGTTAAGAGCAGTTGTTGAACCTCGAGTGCAGCCGTTGTGGATCCAGCTCCAGAGCTTTTATCTTGCATAAGTGCACCTATTTAAAAGATTAGCCAACTGTCCATTTTTGGATTGATGAAACAGACACAGACACAGACAGAACATGTAAAGTCAAATCAAGCAATCAAACCTGGGGCCTTGCAGCGAGTAAAGAATAGTAACAACGCAGCCCTCTTTTTAGTCATTTGATAATCACATGCAGTGATAAGGAGCACTGTGAAATCTTCTTGGTTGTTTTGGTCCTTCAGTGGCTATTGTTCTTTTACTCAGCTGATGGGTGTGACCACCAGGGGTTATGACTTTACTCTTGAATTGATCCCCTCATTTGAAACCAATACAACAGGCAGAACATGCTGATTTGAAGCATGACAAACAGATCTGAAGATAGAGGAGCTTGAGGGACAGTGCAGAGTATCAATGAGAAAATAACAGGTTACTACGTTTAAGGGTGACAGAAGGTGTTTGACAGTGGTTTATGTCGTGTGTGTAAAGCGTAAATGACGTTGACAATGCATGAAATTACAGCTTTTTTTTATTTGAAGAGGACAATGCATATTAATCAATACAAGGACATTGTGTAAATGCTGTGTAAATGCTGTGTAAATCATCTCCATATGTAGTCCTGACCCTCATGAACCCATCATCACAACAAGGAGGAATACTCCAATAAATGCGAAGTTACATATTTTTCATTTCTAAAAGAAGAAATAATTTTTTTTACATGCTCAGAGATTTGATTAGTTAAAAGTTGTTTTTAAAAGAATAAGCGAAAATAAAAATATATTATTTTATATATATATATATATATATATATATATATATATATATATATATATATATAATAAAAATAAAAATAAGCAGCATACCTTGTCTCCTTGTGTATTTATTAGGCCCGAGCCCCAGCAGGGGGAGGGCCTATTGCTCCCGCAACGCTGCCGAAGGCAGCGTTGCAACTGTCTGACCAAACATGCGGGCGCAGCCCGCATGTTTGGTACCCCGTCGCCCCTGGCAAGTACAGTGAACTAGCCCATGCCGAAGGCATGGATCATGCATACTTACTCCTGCTATGACAGAAAAACCCTCCTGGCATCGTCCCGTATGCGAGAATCCATGCCGCAGGCATGGGCCATGCTTGTATCTGCTCAAATCAATGGAAGTCTATGGGGAGTGGGCGGGGCATCCCGACGGAATAGGGAGTGACGAGCGCGTAAGCGCTCGTAATGATGATTCCACCCCATGGCGGCATCGGGAAGGCTTAGAGCTTTCAAACGATGTATCATTTGTTGTTATAGTAAAAACGGCTATATTGTTTTTGCTAAAAATATTATTATTATTATTTTTCTTGTTCTTCTTCAGCGCTTTGAGCTCTAATTTGACCCCCTGAACATGCTCAAAAACTCACCAAACTTTGCCCAAAATTCAGAATCGGCGAAAAATTTTGTTTTTTCTGGGCCATTTTTTTTTTCGTTAAAAAATGGCACGACAGCGCCACCGACAAAAGTCAAAATACATTGCGCCTATGGGAGACGCCCCGAGGTCAACTTTGGCGTAAAGCTACGAAATTCGGGACACGCATTCCTCTCGTGAGGACGAACAAAAAAAATCATTGTGGCCACGCCCCCAGACTTACCCTATGGCCGCCATCTTCCTTTGAAAATGAAAATACGCTGTGTTAGTCCTTTTGTTCACGTCAAACTTTGACGAACTCCTCCTAGGGCGTTTTGCCCACCAACTTCAAAATCGGCGTACGTCCTCTGGACAAGTGGGGCATCTAAAGTTATTAAATCTTTTGAGATACCTTTAACGGTCTGTGTGCGCCGCAGCCGCAAAGTTGGACAACTTATTTTGGAATATTGCAGATCTAAAAATTGCTCCCATTTGATCAAAACCAGTCCAATTAGGACCAAATTTGAATCAGTTGTTAAACTTTCTAGTTTGGACCAGTTTAGGCTGACAAAATTGAAATGGCCGCGATAGCGCCCCCTACAGAGTGACCTTTAAATTAACATTGAAGGTCAAAAATTAGTTTTACCAAAATTGTCTAAACTTTACCCAAAATTCTATTTTGCCGTCCCGATCACAAAAGCCAATCACAAAAATGCCTAAATTTTTACGGCGTAGTCGTAGCGATGACAGAAACCTCCCATGTTATCCCTATGGGAAAACCGCAAAATCTCTCAAGTTACCACATTTTTCTGTTTCACACTTCAACGAACTCCTCCTAGTGCGTTTTGCCCACCAACCTCAAAATCGGTGTACGTCCTCTAGACAAGTGGTGCATCTAAAGTTATCCAAATTTTAAGGATAACTTTTACGGTCTCTGTGCGACGGAGCCGCAAACGTTTCCCAGAATTCTGACTATTTGGCCTTCAGAGTGGCCTATAAACAATAGAGTTTTTCCAAATGACATGACATTTTGCACTAAATTCTAATTTGCCATCCTGATCATACAAGTATGAGAGCCAAAGTCATATTTTGTACGGCGTAACCGTAGCGTTGACAGAAACATCCCATGTTATCCTTATGGGAAAATCGTAGAATCGCTCAAATCACCACATTTTTACACTTCACACTTTAACAAACTCCTCCTAGGGCGATTGCCCGATCAAGCTCATATTTGGGGAAATCATCTACACAAATGGGGCATCAAAAGTTATCCATATTTTGATTTTAAGTGCTACGGTCTCTGTGCCGTGGAGCTGCAAATATACTGTCACAAATGGGAAAAACGCCAAATCCTTGAAATGTTCACATTTATGCTTCACACTTTAATGAACTCCTCCTAGGGCAATAGCTCGATCAAGCTCATATTTGGGAAAAATAATCTACACAAGCGGAGCATCAAAAGTTATCCATATTTTTATTCCAAGTGTCACGGTCTCTGTGCGCTGGAGCTGCACATTTGACCGACATTTGTGTTCATTTGCACTGGTTAAGCACAGCATTGTACATGTCCAATGTGTTGCTGTCTTAGTTCTTAGACAATTGCGTTAGCGCCATCTCTGTAAAATGCAGAGAGCAGAGTCGGAAGGCCGGCGGCCCGCGAGGGCCGTTGGATGCCGCTTGCGGCTTTAATTTTCATTATGACCCCTGTTTGATGTCAGGGAATCAGACATACACCCGATGCTATTCCTTAACACATAGAGAACACAATTCAACTTAGAATATGAAACGACACAGAAACGTCAGACATTTGTATGGCATGCATGGGAGAAAACGCGGGGACTGTGTCAGCCAAGCCGTTGTAAGGAGCTTGGCTGACCCTCCTGCGTCTCACCCCCGCGTCTCACACTGTTTTTTCCCATGCTGGTTGGTTTTATTAGATATTCTGGAATAGGCGGGTCACATTTCTCATTGGTCAGCCTCACATCAAGGCACTTGGTATTTTTCCGTAGAGATCAAGCCTTGGGTAAACATTACCCAGACTCCTCTGGGTTATCACCCCCCCTAGGGTAAACATCCTTTGGCCCATCTTTACGACCCCTTCACAAATAAATGCTGTCACACACCCGTTCTTCTCTTAGACTAATGATGCAGATAAAATATCACTATTATGCAGATAAAATACATCACAGAAATATAATCATATATTCACATTTTATCACATTTGATCATGTGACACTTTCATAGACTTTTGCTTGTAGTTAATCTTTAGGCTACTGTAAATGACAAGTGTGATGTCGCAGTCTTTGTGAATATGTCCTTATGTCTATGTTCTGCACACTTTAAGTCTTGTCTTAAAATGGTGGACAATTTTAAAACCCCCCAGTGTGCAGGCGGCTTAAAAGGCAAATTTTGCTTAACTCTTACCCAGTACAATTTTACTTCCTCATTGGAAAGTGCACTTTAATGGTGACATTTGCTTTGAAATTTGGTCCTTGAATACCATCCGAAAAGTTATGATTTTACTGGGTTTTGTGCAGTACGTGAGCAAAACAAAATGTTCTTTACTTAGACCTAAATATCAAAGAAATAACGCAGATAGAAACTTAAGGGAACATTATATTAACTATGACATCAGTGCCCTGTGTTTGAAAGGCTCATACTTGTACAAACTGCTTGTGCATTGTACTTAATCAGTTATGACCTGGTTTAAAGGTATTTAGTGGGATTTCAATGGACTGAGCGGTCCTTCTTGGGCTTGTCCTGTGGAGGTCGCTGTAGGGAGACTCCATGTTCTCCAGACACAGGCCGTGGTATTGTAGTACGTCCTCATATGGACACTCAATGTTCTCATAAGTGGGCTGTGAAACAAAATAATAATGATAATAATAATAAAAAACAGAAAGAAGCAAAAGCGATTCACTGAAAACTAAGAAAAATACATTACCCTGTTTCCTGTGTTCCCCTGAACTGTGAACCTGGGTGTCATGGAATTAGACATACACCGATGCTATTCCTTAACACATAGAGAACACAATTCAACTTAGAATATGAAACGACACAGAAAATATCAGACATTTGTATGGCATGCATGGGAGAAAACGCCGGGACTGATCACGCAAGCTGTTGTAAGAAGCCTGCGTGATCCTCCTGCGTCTCACCCCCGCGTCTCACCCCGTTTTTTCCCATGCTGGTTGGTTTTATTAGATATTCTGGAATAGGCGGGTCACATTTCTCATTGGTCAGCCTCACATCAAGGCACTTGGTATTTTTCCGTAGAGATCAAGCCTTGGGTAAACATTACCCAGACTCCTCTGGGTTATCACCCCCCCTAGGGTAAACATCCTTTGGCCCATCTTTACGACCCCTTCACAAATAAATGCTGTCACACACCCGTTCTTCTCTTAGACTAATGATGCAGATAAAATATCACTATTATGCAGATAAAATACATCACAGAAATATAATCATATATTCACATTTTATCACACTGGGTGACTGGGAGTCCTGAGCCAGAATGCTTGAGTGTACAGCCACAACACCACCATCTTAATAAAACAAAACAATACAACTGATACAAGAGAATGTTGCCAGATGTAGCATTATTATTGTATTTGTACGATCATTTTGACCCTTGTTTGATTTTCAATGTGTTTGACTGTGTTTTAACTGTTTATGTCGAAGTAAAAATTTTCAGAGATGTTCAGAGATATGCAAGTTTTAACACTTTAAAAAATAGCAATTTTTGTTCACGAGCTTGCCACGTCCACATTTGGAATTGTATCAAAAATCAAAATAATTGCTTCTAATCACGCATGGGTTTAGTTCATTTTGACAAATGTTCAAGCCTGGGTCTTACTCAGCAGGTGAGTGGCCCACAGCAAAGGGCTCACTCCGGATCTTCTAACTACAAAGAGGGTTAATATTTGAAACATCATTGTAGTCTATGTTGCTCTGTCTGATCATTTCTGTGTTTTCTTTGACCTGTCTGTTTTTCCCAAACCACCAGACACATAAATGGTAACACAGATGCACTGTTTATGGAAATGATGAAAATGTTTCGTGTTCTAATGTAAACGATTTGTTGAACTTTGTTACCTCCTCTAAAACCTACAAATCTGGGGGTAATAATGGAAACAGACTTAAACTTTAACAGCCACATCAAATCAATAACATCTACAGCTTTTAACCATCTAAAAAACATTGCCAAAATCAAAAATATAGTGTCTAAACCAGACTTGGAGAGACTTATCCACGCGTTTGTAGATTAGACTACTGTAACGGCCTGCTCACTGGCCTCTCCAAATGAGCTGTAAAACAGCTGCAGTACATCCAGAACGCTGCTGCTCGGGTCTTGACTAGAATCAGGAAGTACCATCACATTAGTCCTGTTCCCAGGTCTCTGCACTGGCCCCTGTGGCTCAGAGAAGAGACTTTAGTCTCTCCATGGCCTAGCACCAAAGTACATCTCGTACATGTTAGTGCCATATGAACCATCTCGGACTTTGAGGACCTCAGGGACCGGCCTCCTGGGTTTTACACCTCAACAATTATGAAATCTAGAGTGTGCCCTCTGCTGTGGGTGGGGCCACTCACACGCTGAGTAAGGCTGAAGGTTTCAAGGACAGCATCAAGCTCTTTGTCTGTGCCAAATTGTATTTGTCTACGACGACGTCAAAGTACATTTTTGGACTTCAATCAAATGTTCACGGGGGCGCTGTAGAGGCTTTGTAAAATATAGCTATATATGTTATATATCATTGCGTTCAATTCATCATTTTGCACTTAACCCTAACCCTTTTTGTTAATGAGTTTACCACGCCCACATTTGGAATTGTATCACAAATCAAAAGAATTACCTCCAATTGCACATGGGTTTAGTTCATTCATTGACAAATTTTCAAGCCTTTTGACTGAAAAAAAAAAAACATTGTAAAAAAAAATGGGGGTTAGGGCGGGGTCATAATATGATTATTTACTTGTCCTGACATGAGGTATGTTTGTACCATGTTTCATAAGTCTACGATGAATGAGGCTCGTCATTGCCGTAGTGAGGTCGGCGGTTCAAATCTCGCTCTCTCCTGTTAGAGCCGTCAGATCAAGTTGGCGGAACCAGTGTCTGCGAACACTGGTGTGTGATTGTGTGTGTGAATGGGTGACTAGTTCCTTGATGTAAAGCGATTTGAGTGCCTTGACGGTAGAAAAGCGCTATACAAATGTGACCATGAAGTAAATGTGACAAGAAATGGCGTTAGCGAGTCATTTTGTGGAGTAAATTTTTTTTAGACACCATAAAAACACATTTTTGGCCAATCCTGAATTTTCGGTTGAAAAAAGTTGTGTTTTCATTAACGTTCAGGGGATAAAAATCAGGGTGGTTAAAAACAACAACATATATATATACATTGATAATAACGGAAAATCTTTTTTCAAATTTCATCAGATAGCCATTACATTTCCATATCACAGCGTTCAACTTGGGAATCTTCTCCAATCCAATAAGATCAAAAAAGAAAGAAAGAAAATAAAAATAATAAAAATTCACCAGGACAAAACCCGAAGGCGTATCAGCTTCTAATGTTTAATTGCTCATGGATTTTGTGTCTTGTGACCAAATTGGAAGAGTTTTCAATGAAAACTGTAGGAGAAGATGTCAAAAGTAGGTGCACTTTTGTTTGATCCAATATGGCCGATTTGCTGTATGATTTTGGGCCGGGTCATGATATAATTTTTCACATGTAACAATTTTTTGGAGTGAGCGTCGTATTTTTACAGCCGCTTTTTTTTGCGTCAGGCTCCCGTTGGCCCCATGTTTATCGATTTTTGAGGTGGTGCTACTGAGCCATCTTTCAATATTTTTTCACAGGGTCGTCACTCAAAATTAGAGCCCACTGAGTTCTAATTTTTGATACCAGTCACAGGCATATTCATCCTTTTTTACTACTTGATTTTTTGTGATTTTGCAGCCCCGGATACAATTTTAACAAGTCCCTCGCCGGGACGGTTCTCGTCCTTCGGCTCAAGCCAAATAATGTTTTAGTCACTCTGCTCTGAATGATACAGAAACATATGAGATTCAACATGACATATTTAGAAGCAAAAAAGCCCCTTGACTGACTTGCTTCCGTTACACTTTAAATATAATTGTATTTATTTGTCTCACCTCTCCTACAATGGACTATCAGAATGGTTGCTGTGGCGATGATCACAACCAGGAGCAGAACCCCAATCAGGATCAGAACCCGAATCAGGATCAAGTACAGAAATCCTAGAGATTTGAATGAGAGACCAGAAGGAGTTACAAAGAGAGCTAACATCACTCAGGGTGTTTGGGTTCATGAACACATTTTGTAGCTTCTGTGCATATTCTTTTTGTGCTGACAGGGGCATTTTTTTGACATGAAGTTAAAGCAGAGGGAAACAACACAGTGATGGAATCATGAGTTCCTTGAATAACATTTTCCATTTAACAGGGTAAAGGGATATATTTAGGTCTGATGCAGGAGTGGGGGAAAAAGTTCAGTTTAGTTTCACCTATTCACATATTAGTCCTTCGTTGGGTTTCACTCTATCCAACAAAAACAAAATGACATAAATGGTGCAAAACCTGCATTTACAACTTTGAAATTGTTTGGATACGTTTTAAAAGAAAATATGTGCCTGCTTAAAATAAAATGAAACAAAAATTAAAATAATTTACATGTGTAGTTCGATCTAATGGATGAGGACATGGAGTGTGTTACCTGGGGGTCCTGCTGGTGTATGTTGGGGCGGAGTCACTGTCACTGGAAGTCCACTAGAGGGCACTGCAGTTGGAGGACAGCGAGGTCAGAAACACAAACAAACAAACAAACAAACAAACAAACAAACAAACAAACAGAAAAACAGAAAGAAAACTCACCCTGTAGAAATTCAATCTGGTATGTTGATGACCACTGGTCCAGAGCACAGCTGTAGGTTCCAGAGTCAGAACTGGTCAGGTTTGTGATGGTCACTTGTATCAAAACCCAATTATGTGATAGTTGATTGTATTTTATTTTGTATCTGCCAATTTCGTTCATTGTCTGGTTTGTCTGAACCAAAATGTTCTCTTCAGAGCAAGTGTTTTTACAAAAGGCTTTCAAATATCCAGAGGTAGTAAAAAAAAAGGGAAGAGTGATAACTTCTCCCACAGTTGCTGGGTAAACTGCCAAATTATATTCTTCTTTCTCTGAGGCTGTTCAACAAAGACAAGAAAAGTCATACTTAGCTTAAACAGAACATAACAGAGAATTCTGATACTGCTAATCATCATTTCATCAACAGGGTCAGACCTAATGAAGGATGGATAGTACTACTACTACTACTACTACTACTACTACTACTACTACTACTACTACTACTGAGAAAACTTATGAATAAGATCTATGTTTGTTCTTACAAACGCTCAAAAGTGAACTGATCCTTGAACGTTGCCTTACTTCCTTTTTTCGCTCTTTTTACGTTTTAACATGAACACTAATAATCGTAATAGTAACAGTATCACATTATTTCAAAATAAAGTGATTTTTAAATTTGATTTTTTCTATTTCTACCTCTTCGCTTGTTCCCGTTAGGGGTCGCGGCTGAATGAAACCCAGTGACTTTGGGTCTCAGGCGGGGTACACCCTGGACAGGGACCAGCTCATGGCAGGGTTAAAAGACATAGAAACACAGACAATCATTCACTCTCACATTCTTTCACCGTGAAAGTATTTCTAAAAATATAATTAGATTAAAATGTGATACTAGCAAAAAAGATCATCTTTGAAAGCAAAAATAGTTTGGTTATAATAGATTTTTTAAAAACACCATGAAAAAACATTCACTAACCTCCCACAACTGTGAGCACGAATTTCGACTTGTGACTTCTTAAGGCTGTGTTAAAAACGTATTGATATCTGCCCGAGTCGGACATCCTCAGGTTACTGATGGTCACAGACATTATGTGCACTGGAGGAGAGCCTTCCCTCTTATGTTCAATACTGTATCTGCCCTTCGTCTTTCTGCTGCCTGAAGTCTGCACCAAAATGCCCTTGTCCACGCACTCATTTCGACACAACATCTTCATGATCACTTCATTCTTCACATTATAATCATAATACGTATGAAGAAGCAGTGTATGTCCTTTGAGTTTCTTAATGAATCCATCAACTCTGGTTGCTTGGTTTCCTTTGCAGAGCACTGGTCAACAAAAGAGCACATATTCAAATAAAGAATAGAATGAAGTTGGGACTATTTTGATTGCACAAAAACTCACCGAAGCAGAGCAGCCAAAGCATGAAAAACCTCATGATGAAACGAAGTCAGAGAAGGAATGTGGCAAATGCACCTAAAACAGGAAGATACCATGTTTTTTCTCACTCTCAAATTCTGAGGAATGTATTTAACTACGCTGAAAGAAGAGGAAATACATCATGTGTCAGAGATGACAAATAACATTTTTACCAAAAAAGACTAAAGAAGAAACACAAAACGCTTCGAACACCAAAGGCTCTGCCCCTTTATGTCTGTTTAGGGAAGAGTTTCAAAGTGGAATCGTGTTTATGGTTCAGAGTTTCGTGGCAGCTTGACTATTTGAGCCTATAAATGAACGGTATAGTCTTTTTTATGTGTAATGATGAATGCCAGTGGTGAAAGTAGAGGTAGAGACAAAATAATTGGCCGAACTGAGATAAAACATTTATTTTATGAGCTTGTAAGATATTATTAAACATGTTGATGCAGAATAATATAAATAATACGGTATTAGAGTTATTCCTGCTTCTGAAATAATTTGAAACAGTTTTAAATTATAGAACAAATCATATTTCTTCTGAAGGACAAGAAGTGGACTTCCCCAAACCAAGCCAGGGCCAAGCCGCTATTCTCCAGTTTTAAGTGTGCGGTGCACATTCCTCTGGACCTGAAACTCTGTGGAAAGAAGCTCTGCCAGGAGTCGTCATGCAGATATAAGCCACTGAGAATGTGTAAATGAGAGGATCATATGAGATACGTGTAATGGGTGAGCTCATAAGAACTTTTCACAACTTTCAGAGGACATAGAGTTTTTCTGTCACAATATTACTAACAATAAATTATAATAATAATATAAGAGTGCACGGCTTTAAAGCAAGAAGGGGTTCAACTCCCGGGAAGCGTGGGGCCTTTTTGTGTGAAGTTTGCATGTTCTCCCTGTTTCTGCTCCTGTCTCCCCCATCACTAAAACATGTACATATGAAGTACGCTGGTGTATGAACAGATGGAAAGCATGAATTTCATGTATGTTCATTATCATGCACTGTCCTGATTAAAATTGAAATGTCAAAATTAAATGGCTTTTAATATGAACAGGAGTAGGGTTGAATAAGCATCTGCTTCACTAGCAAGGACCACGCCACAATAATGAAATACGAAAGAATGTTTATTGATAATAGTGATGATGGGTCGATGATGGATCGAAGGTGGATCGATGATGGATCGATGATGGAGCAATGATGGAGCGATGATGGATCGATGATGGAGCGATGATGGATCGATGAGAGATCGATGAGAGATCGATGATGACTCGATGATGGATCGATGAGAGATCGATGATGGATCGATGATGGATCGATGAGAGATCGATGATGTATCGATGAGAAATCGATGATGGATCGATGAGAGCTCGATGATGGATTGATGATGGATCGATGAGAGATCGATGAGAGATCGATGAGAGAGATCAATGAGAGATGGCTGGGTAGAGACTCAGGATGGGGGCTCTGTCTCGGGTAATCAGCCCAGCCGATTCAGAACCCCCCCTCCATAGATGGTGATGTGTTAAGGTGAAGATGATAGAGACATGGGGTGGGAGGGTGGGGTCGAGAGAGCAGAGACAACAAGAGATGCTGGGATTGGCCTGTGCATATATAGGCCTTCTGGGTAATTAGAGGCGTGGTTAAAGAGTGGAGGTGTTGTTGCTGGGGAAGTAAGAGGTTGAGGCGTGGTCCCGCTCCTGAACCCAAGTTAACGAATAACCTCGTCAACTACACTTCTGGAGCACACACATCAGCACCTCTGCACATAAAGTCAGCCCAAACTCCTATCACCATCAACCAGCATTGCCTCGCTTTTTCTCCTCACTCACAAGACTGTAAATGTGCTCGTTGTGGACCCTCTTCAATGTTAATAAGAAAGTTTGGAGTACTAAGTCTTGACTGACGTTTCAAAGATCAATATCAATATTTGACTCCATCAGGTTGACCATCCTGATGATGTCCAGGAAGATAAGATAAGATAAGATAATCCTTTAATATCCACACAGTTGTTACAACGCAGTAAAACAGGAGGAAAGGACAGATTATAGGACGTTTCAAAACACACTCTTAATAGAACTCTTATGAACAACAACAAAAAAAGAGGAAGCGTTTCCTCCTGTTGAATACTGTGTCTGCCATTTTTCTGCCGGAATCCTGCACCAGAATGTCCTCCTCCGCACACTAATTTTTACATAAAATGTTTATGTTTAGCTTTTTGTGAGAATACTAAATGAGTTGCAGAGTTGGCTTCTTAAAAATGTAGTTACCTCTGGGTGCTGTGGGGTTTCAACTATTTTGATATTGTTGACACTTAATGAAACTATGCCACAGTGATAGTGTGCTGTAATCAAAGTGACCAAAGTTCAGCAGAACCTAAAGACTCAGTAATGAGAGAGATAAAAGGTGAAAATTGGAAGCAGAATTTCAAACTTTAGAAATAGTATTAAGTATTCAATAGTATAAAGGCAACTGTTAAGTAGCTTTAGCTATATCATCTCTTATATTGTTATGGTAATTAATCCCCCTTTTAAATCATGATAAAGCATTTGGGCCATATAGCCCCGCCCTCCTTCACGTTTAACATAATATTTATACATATTCAGCCGAAAATCATGACGAGTTTTCCACAGTTTGACAAGTTTGGACAAATGTAAGACTTTTAAAACCAATGTGAACTATGGTACTTCCATAACTGCGATCAGCAAAGGTGGGTAGAAAATGTGTACTCTAGTAACAGTAAAGTGAAGTACTTCTCAAGCAGAAGTAAAAACTAGTGTTCCAGGAAATTACTCAATTGAGAGAGTACTGTCTAGATGTGACATCACCTCTTTGCTTCTCTAGAAAAACTGCTCTGTTCTGACCAAACAAACTCAGCAGTAGTGACTAAATACTATTTAGGGTTAGAGTTGTATTTACTCACTACAACTGAGGTTGTTCGATTCAACTGAGTTTGTTTGATTGTTAGCAAGGAATCCATCCATTTAATCTAAACAGAAAATTGCATAAACTGCTTCAAATTAAAACTGTTTGTGGCAAAGCGCCTACGTTTTCACCATGTCAAAGCCAAACTGTCCCATGTCCCAAATGTGACGGATACAGCCACTTCTCAACCATCATCTTCTGTTATGAAGCCATTATTCAAATTGAATACTTGAATAATTACAATATACCTGATTGTTTTTAGACTTCCACAAATATAAGATCAGTACAGCTTTGAATATTTAGCTTGTGTATGATAACTAGGATTAGGAATCATAATATGCAATAAAGCATTAAAAAACATGCTACACTGGCTCCATATTCAAGCTAAAGAGTTCAATCTTAGTTTCATCAGACCAAAGGTGTTTGTTTGAGTCCTTCAGGTCAAGTGCCTTTTACTGAGGAGTGGCTTCCGTCTGGCCACTCTACCACACAGGCCTGAGTGCTGCAGAGATGGTTGTTCTTCTGGAAAGTTCTCCTCTCTCCACAGAGACACACTTGAGATCTGTCAGAGTCACCATCGGGTTCTTGGTCACCTCCCTGACTGAGGCCCTTCTCCCTGGAATGTTCAGTTTTGGCCAGCTCTTGGAAGACTTTGGTCCCCAGATCTGTGCCTTGATACAATCCTGTCTTGGAGGTCTACCGACAATTCCTTGTACTTCACGGCTTTGTTTGTGGTTTGTGTGGTATGTTAACTGTGAAATCTTTCATAATCAGGCGTGTGCTTTTCCAAATCATGTCCAATAAACTGAATTTACCACATGTGGACTCCAATCAAGTTGTTGAGCATCTCAGCTCAATTTTGAGTGTCAGGGCAAATGCAGTTTTTTCTTTTTCTTTTTTTGGAAATAAATTTGCAACAGACATCTTTCAAGTTGTCATTATGGGGTATTGCTTGCTTGGAGAATGTTGAGGCAAATCATTAATTTAAACCATTTTGGAATAAGGCTGTAATATAACAAAATGTGGAACCCTCTGTGTGGAAGCCTGTGTTTTTAAAGGCGTAATGGACGATAGTCTTATTTCCTCGTGGCGTGGACTGCCGATCAGTCCTGCCACGTATCGATCATAGAACGCACCTACCGCTCACCTGCAGCCTCGTCGGCTCGTCCCCACGAGAGCAGCACGTTTCCCTGTGTCTAAGAGCATGGATCTATCATAATATAGTTCCCTTAGTGTGACAAAATTAGGACGGAGAAAGACTGTTCGAGCTGACTCAGAAGAGACGGAAATCTACGGGAGACGAGAGGTGCGACGCTACATGATGACCTTTTCCACAAGGGATCAATTCAATAATCGAACCAGTAAAAGTATTTTAGCAAAGTTATAGTCTAAGAACAAAAAACAAGCATGACTTACAATAGAGCCACCAGAAACAAACTTATTTCAAGTAATTCCACGCAATTCTTCCCCTGCTTCATTTGTATGTTCACTGTGCATTCCTCCTCTTCGTCATTTTCCGCTCTCTTTTCTACAATTCTCATTTATTTGAAAAAAATCAAAGACGCGTTATATTGCGTTATTAATTCACCCACATCTGACGCCCCAAACTGTTTCTGTAATGTCTCATTTCAACCAACAGATGGGAGTATAATAACAGTACATCCACACATATCACATTTCTTCTATCTTCTCAATGTTACTGCCGTTTACATGTCATCCCAGCATTCAAACAAAAGGTGTGTTTAGATATATATTTTTGAGTCCGTCTTAGTTTGTCTTTTAATCCCGAAAATGTCACTGGAAACCTCCCGAGCACACCACAGAGTGACGCTAAAGTTCTCATCCGTTCTAATAGCTGCTAATTCACATTGCTATTTATTGGTCATGCTCCATGTGTCTGTCATAAGTCCGCCCCTTCCCCTTCAAGGCAATCACCATCCATCACACTGCCACGTTTCAATCATGTAGCAATTTATCTTCATAGGAATATGTATGAGGCTGAAGAAAAGACTGACACAGGCAGTAGAACAATAATGACACAAATCATTGCTAATGTTCCAAGTTACCGGGACAAACCATTTGCAAAAAGGAGAGCTTTATAATTATTACACTTAACTAACAGCTTGAAGCCATGTTTTAAAAGACACATATTATGCATTATTTGTATTAACATGTACCTTTGCTTAGGCATTTCATGTTTTAGCACTTACCAGTCAGACGTTCCCTCATCGGTATTCGGTGTTAGCGCTCTATATCTACTAGCACCAGAGGGAATCGCCATAGTGAAATAAACAGAGGTTTGTAGGAATGTAATAACTGAAATATTGGGATTGTATTATCAGAAGTCTCACAACAATATCGCGGGCTGTCTCAATGTATTGAATTACAAGCTCCTCTGTTTAAACGCATAGTTCTGTTCCCGCAGTAACAGCTAAAAAACAACATAGACCATAATCCTTTGCCTCATATCAGTGCTGCCATTATGAAGAAATAACTGTTATTACGCACTTTTACTGTTATTACACACTTTTATGATTAAATTCTTTGGAGTATAAGAGTAATGAGTCACACCAAAGGCTTGTGAAGGCATATTAAAAGAAAAAAGCATAATTTCTTTACAATTTTGTTAGCCTCTCCAAAATATCCCGATAAATACCATCATCACAAAAGCAAAGAAGCACCAAAGTGTTTCAAAATCCACAATAAATATGTTTTGTTTCAGTTGCCGTGGCAGGTTGAAGCAAATTGACTTTTGATGGTTGGTACTTCACAATAGTTTAGGTCAGTAACTGAGTGGGACAGCACTGGGAGGCAGGACACTTTATGGGCAGTGATTTGAGCGTTTTATTGACAATGAAGGACACATCTGCTTCTACCGGGATCAGGGGGTTGTTGTACCAGAGTGGTCCAGGTGATTACACCATTACAGCCGGCTCCAAGTAACTGCGCCGTGTGCTCCATGTGTGGCACTGACAGCCATTAATGGAAAAATAAATAAATACAAAGACAAAACCTTTGTCAACATCCCTTTCCAGAACACTAAAATAGAAAATAACACATACACAGATGCAAACATGTGATAAACAACACAAAAAGTGTTAAGCTACTGCCTCATGTACTGTTTCTTCATGTGATTGTTGCTTCTTGTCGATGTTACGTCACATATTATCAATTATTACGTTTGTGATTGAAACTCCACGTGAATATCCTTCTTGGTTTGGTTTGTTATAATTGTTATGTTGTGCTATTGTTACTTTTGTGATTGTTCATGTAATTAATATGCTATGTTGTTACTTCACATGACTGTTACTGCCTCTGATTATTATTAACTTCATGATATCGTTATATTGTGTGATGGATACCTTTGTAATTGTTACTTAATTTAATTGTTACGTCATGTGACTGTCACTTATTGTGATTCTTAATTTTAACATTTTAATATCTTATTATAATAGCACCTTTTTGGTTCAGAATATGCTGTGTATTTTACAGCTTGATTGTAGCTTTTGATTGTTACTTTTGTGATGTACTTCATGGTATTGTTTTGTTGTGATTGTTACTTCACTGTATTATTACTTTCACAGTTGTTTCTTTGTGACTGTTGCTTCGCGTGATTGTTATTTCATGCATTTGTTACATTTGCGATTAAAAATCGTTTGGCATGGCATATCTTAATGTAATCATTACGCAGTACTTCTTTTAAAACATTAAGGGCCGTATTTTGCTAATTTCATCAAATCTTGCAGTCGGCGCGCTGGATGACGTGGTCTGGTGTATTCTGTGAATGGCCAGAATCTTAACTAATAAACTTCAAAACTAGTGCCCTGGAGGGATGTTACTATCCCCATATGGATAAGATAAGATATTGAATAATTAATAACACTCACGTAAACAGCGCAGCGCCGTAATGGACTCAGCTTTTAAAGCTCTTTGCTGGACACCTCCACCTCCTGCATTAGACTCATTTTACTGCAAGGTCTGGGTCAGACTGGACCGTACAGACTCATGTGCTCAGCTCAGAGATCTATTTGCGAAACTGGAAAAATCCCCACCATCACATCACATTCACCCAAAATCCCTCATGACGTAATTTTGTTCTTGCAGCTCAAGGTGCACGAACAAACATCTAGCTTTTTATGAAGTATGATGCGTTTCAAGCATTTTTGCGGTGCAAATCCTGCATTTTGAGCTTCAAATGCGGCGCGTTGGGGGCGTTTGAGCGTCGGACGCAGGTATTCTGCGGCAGACGCGGTGCAGCAGCCAATCAGAGATGACGCTCCGGTGACGTACTATGCACAACCCGGAAGAAGACCCAAAACAACCCCTGTGACGATAAAAAGCCCGGAGCCCATCGCCTCCGCTTTTGGACTTTGTAAAGTTAATACACCAAAGCCACTTTCTCCCCCTGTTCTGCCATTGCACAGCTACACACTCCTCCAATGAGCATGTGCGCTGGACGCCTCGGTTGTTTATTTTTTGGATGCGCGTCCGAGACATCTGCCTTAAAATGTATAGGTGTCCAACTCCTGCGTCGGGCGCGAATTGGATGCCGCGGTCTGAACGCCGCTTTAGTCTGGGTTTAGTCCGGGCAACCGGGCTCTCTGCAGTGCGCAAAAACAAATAAAGGTGAATTAAATAAAGAAACAATGCTCTAAGGCTGCACTTCAATATTTTGTTTATTTATTTCAAAATGTTTGGGAACACATCGAAAAACGGGAAATCAAACAATGTTATTGTTATTGTGGACAGCTGAGTAGTTCACCCACATGTCAATCATTCCCTGCGTGCTACTGCACACCTGCAGCCTCATTCCCTGGATAGCAACATGTTTCCCTGGCTGCGCATGCGTGGTTGATATGTCGGTGTGTGTTTAGCAAAGCTAGCAGCGAGTTCCTTCAGTGTAGCTCCACGCTTCAACTGTGAAGTACAAAAATGGCTGAGGGTATACAACCGCACTTGTAGCAGCGGGGCTGTTGCGTGCTTCCACATGAGATTTGATGTTAGGCGGTCTCTCGGAAACAAAAGGAGGGTGGGTCCCTTTTAAAAAAAAAAAAAGGGACGAAGAGTCGCTTGAGTTCTTAAATCGGCCCTTGCCCCGCCCCCTGTAAAAGGCTCACGTTAGCGCTACCTCCAGGGGCAGAATATGACGCTAAGAGTTCAGTAACACTTCTTTGTAAGTATGCAAGCTGAGAGCAGCATGGAATTCCCAAGTCAACTGTACTGAGAAAGAGAGAGAGACCAAGTGATTGTCCTAAAGCGCCATTACGCAGTCGGCATGTCAAGTGGAATTTTAAATAAAATCCCAGTGGCGGAGACTGGCAAAAATCTGCAGCTGTTGAAGAGGATGTGAACGAGGAGAAGAGGAGCCGGCTGAAAGGTTCTGTGCTAATTTGTGCGATAGTGGATTATCTGCATATCTGTGTGTGTGTGTGTGTGTGTCTGTGTGTGTGTGTGTGTTTGAGTGTGCGTGCGGGTGTGTGTTTGCGTGTGTGTGTGTTTGCGTGCGTGTGTGCGTGTGTGTGTGTGTGTGTGTGTTTGAGTGTGCGTGCGTGTGTGCGTGTGTGTGTGTGTGTGTGTGTGTGTTTGAGTGTGCGTGCGTGTGTGTGTGCGTGTGTGTGTGTGTGTGTTTGAGTGTGCGTGCGTGTGTGCGTGTGTGTGTGTGTGTGTGTTTGAGTGTGCGTGCGTGTGTGTGTGTGTGTTTGCGTGTGTGTGTGTGTGTGTGTGTTTGAGTGTGCGTGCGTGTGTGTGTGTGTGTGTTTGCGTGTGTGTGTGTGTGTGTGAGTGCGTGCGTGGCATATGAGGAATCGAATCGTGGGAGAAATCGTGGGACGTAAATACACATTCAATCTGCTGGTACATTTTGTCGTAAAATGTAGTTAAAAGTTAGGGCACTGTATTCATTTATAGTGTCAGAAGTATGTTTAGATGATATAATCAGACAATACAAAAAGCAAAACTTATTTATCGTCTTTATTTAAAATAGATTGAATAACAATGAATGTTTGAGAGCAGTAGAATGCTGTTGAACTGCATTTACTTGAGAAAATGCATAAATAATACAAAACAATCCTGCCTCTCTGTGCACAATATATTTATTCATGTTGTAAAATACACATTCTTTGTATATTGTTTTATATGAATTCTTATCAACTTCTATTACTTCAAGTTAATAAAATGAATGTGGAAAAACCTGATCCTGATTTTACCTCCTACTTTGTTAGCTAATTGTACATAACAAAGTCCTGCTAGTCCGTTCTCTGCTAAACTTTAAATCCTTAAAAAAAGAATATCGATAATGTTTCCTTGACAGATGACGGTTGTCCCATGCTGGCTTCCTTATTTATGGCGTTTATTTCTTTCTGAACAAATGGACCTGCCGTGTGTCAAGGCTGTGGTGATGTGGAGGTAACAGATCTATCCTTCTCTGTGGGGGTTTAAAGCAGATTTATACTATTGCTACTGTTTCTTTGCCATCCACAATATGGAGATTTCATTGTTGAAATGTCCAATAATTGAACCTCTATAAAATGACCACTTGAGGAAGAAGTGAGCAAATGCGTGTTCTGGTAGGTGGTCATTTTGGGAACATCTTAATGTGTGAAAGGACATGTTTTCCCATTGACGGAAGAGTATAATGCTGCCATTTGGTACAGATACATTATTTAAATAACTAGAGAGCTCTCGCAAACCCTTTGGAAAATTGTTAATATTATTTCCATGCATTAAAAGTGAAAGGACTTCCGGTTATAATGACAAGCTACACAGACGAGTCCTGATATTGAGGTTTCTTAACGAACTTGTGACGTGGACAAAAAGTTACAGGAAACCTCCAGGTAAAAGGGAAGCTTGTTTCCCGGGATATTCCATATGAGGTTCGTTAACAACGGAACTGTGGAACAGAAGAGGTTTTTTTCTTTACCTCTTTGTTTTACTTTCGAAGGTAAAAAAAACACATGCTCGGAATACCAGGAGAGTCAGAAGTGTTCCTCAGGAAGGTGCAACACACAGAGAATTGAACAGCGACAACGTGGCTTGTTACTTTTTGATATCAGACTTTATGCTCAATGTTGGCTATCTGCTTTAGTACAAAAACTGTCCAGTTACATCCACTCATCGGAGTGCCAAATGTGGGAGAATAGATTTCTGAGAAAATGGAAAAATACATGTAGAGGGTGGCTGGGGGGCGTGGTGGACTGGGGAGGTAGTTTATCAAGTTCTTTGAGTGAGGATTGGAGTCAGCAGCGGCCGGGGAGCTTTCCGGGGGGCCCTTCATTAGGAATGGACTTCCCTCCTCGTTACGTTCTTTTACATGATCAGAATTTGGGTTTGATGCATGCTCTCAGCATGAACCCTTTTATTTTCTATGTTATCTTTTCATCTGTTTCCTGTTCCTGTAGTTCTTGTGTTCAACCAGAGTTTAAAGACATTAAAGACACAATGGCAAAATCAATACAATCAATCTAATGACATCAGAAGTGTTACAAGTAGCATCCTTCAACATGAACGGCATATTGAATGAAATCAAATTACCATTTTAACAAAGATGAAAAAAGATAAATAGAGTAGAATGATATATTAAGACACATTTGAACGACATTGAACATCAAAAGCTGATATAAAAATCATACTATTCATCTTACAGAGGCAAACACAGAAGACATATTGATTTCAAACCGAGTGGTTGATGAATTCTGGTTAGAATGGACTTTCTAACCAGGATTTGTTTTGCTTATATTTTCAAGAGTGTCTAACAGCTCTTTAAGATGGTGCAAACAACAAATAAGTGACTGAAGCCAATAAATACTGGCCCCGTGTCTTTCCTCTCGCTCCTCTGATCAGAATGAACCGCATGCTTCCATGTTACAATTTAAACTATTGTCCGTGCGCTCTCTGGCTTCTCTCTGGTTTAGCCAGATCACAAAGGACTGGAGGCCTGCTGGCTTAGAGGGTTAGCGAGGTAACTACTGTGTGAACCCTTTGCTCTATGGCAAATTTGGCAACATGCGCTGATCTCATGACCTGTTCTGGATCAGGTTAAGTTCCCAAATAAGATAAGGAGATGAACAAGATTCCAACAGCTGAATGAACACCTGTGTAAGAGAGAGAGCAGCAGAGAAATGAAGAAATGCAAAAGCGTAAGAATCAGGATCTTTGTAGTACAGGCCTCTGGTGACTCTTGAAGAGGTTGTTAATCTCTTAAAATTAATAAAAATAACAAAAAATAACATCATAGCTGAAGTACATTTAGAGCATTTGTTTTTTGCATACATTTGTTTTTTCATTGATTTGGCCGTCCTAGAGTCACCTGAAACGTGCACAAAGGCCAGAAATAGTGCTTATTACTTGAGGCAAAATTTACTTTTAACCATGTAATTATTGTTTTTTTCTTAAACAGTGATACAAACCAGCTCTCGATCAAGGTTACCAGCTCATCAAGCTTGGTCCGGCAGAGTGACGTTTTGACGGGTAAAGGGGCATGTGGAAATCATCCTAGAAGTTAGAAAACCTTTTAAGTCGTTTTAGAGCAATGATGTGATTTAAGTCATGGTGATGGAGCCAGTTTAAACCTGACCTTTGATGGACCAACTCCCAAGTGTTTATCTGATTTATTAATCCATGAAAATCACACCCATAGAGAACTGGGATGTCTATGTAAAAAATAGAAAAGGTATGTAGTCTTGGCTGGCTAGATTTTCACACATTTCAACAATGGCTTGTATAAACACATATATATTATTTTTTATTGACATGACTGGGAGACTGCAACTGTAAATGTATGTTCCTTCTTATATTTGTTTTATGTGTTTTTAAAGGATGCATGACTGGACTAACACCTTAAGATTTAAAAATCTCATTAAAAAGAGACAAGTAAATAAAGTAATAATAAAGAACCACCAACATACTAATAAGAATCAAGCAAAGAATAAACCAAAAGAAGAAAAAAAGAGCACAATACTGTGACTCAGCGTTGTTTTGCGGAGTATGCAAAGTCAGTGAAGGATGAAGCAGTAAAGATGTCATTTGGCAAGGACATCTCCCCCTCCTTTCCTCCTCCTCTTTACCTCCCTCTCTTCCTCCACAAGAGCAAGAGATCATTTAATAAAACTGGACGGCTCTCTGGAACCCAAAATGGAGCCATGTCCGGGCCCTTGACAAGATGAATTCACACAGTAATGAGCGCATTTGGGATTTATGTGCAATGCCATCCATCTGTGAGGCATGGAGGCATATTTTCAGCTAAATTTGTGGAACACCATCCAAACCGTCTCCCAAGCATCCCAATCAGCTCTTTTTTGTTTGTTTGGTATTTATCAATGTAGTCCTGTTACAAACATGTACAACGCTTTCCTCTGGGACCAGGTCTCCTCTTTAAAAGAGGGTGTTATTGTGTGATTGGTGGTTGGCGAGGCTATTGGCATAAATGGCCACATTTCAACCTGCTCCAATGACAAAAAAATTAAAAATGCACCTAATTCTCTACAGTACTGAGAACTTAACACAAAATAAAACTGAAAACCAGAAAACAAACTATCACTCAATTACTTGCCTGGAACTGGCAGAAGGAAAATATATATTGTTTAACAGCAATTCCCAATGTCTATCTATCCATCCATTTTCTTCCATTTATCCAAGGCCAGGTCGTGAATTGAAGACCCTGCTGACAGAGGGATCAGCAAGACGTTCCCGGCAGACCCTCACAATGCCCTGGGTCTGCCAAGTCTGTCCGGCTTCCTCCTCCGCCAGTGGATCCAACTCACCACCAGGTGGTGATCGGTTGACAGCTCTGCCCCTCTCTTCACCCGAGTGTACAAAACACGCAACCTGAGTGTCAGATGACACAACAACAAAGTCGATCATTGACCTCCGGCCTAGGGTGTCCTGGTGCCATGTGCACTGATGGACACCCTTGTGCTTGAACATGGTGTTTGTTATGGACAATCCGTGGCTAGCACAAAAATCCAATAACTGAACATCGCTCGGGTTCAGATCAGGGAAGCCGTTCTTCCCGATCACCCCTCTCCAGGTGTCACTGTCGTTGCCCACGTTGAAGTCACCCAGTAGAAAAAGAGAGTCCCCGGTCGGTGCACTGTCCAGTGCTCCTCCCAGGGACTCCAAGAAGGCCGGGTACTCTGCACTGCTGTTAGGCCCATAGGCCGACACAACTGTGAGAGTCCTGTTTCCAATCCGAAGGCGGAGGGATGCGACCCTCTCGTCCACCGGGGTGAACTCCAACACGTGGCGGCTGAGCTGAGGGGCTATAAGCAAGCCCACACCAGCCCGCTGCCTCTCCCCGCAGGCAACACCAGAAGTGGAGCGTCCAGCCCCTCTCGAGGAGATGGGTTCCAGAGCCCAAACTGTGGGTGGAGGTGAGGCCGACTCCATCTAGTCGGAACGGCTCAACCTCCCGCACAAGCTCAGGCTCTTTCCCCCCCAGCGAGGTGACAGAGTCAGCTTCTGTGTCCGGAGATCTGGTCGACGAGGCCCCGTCGACTGCCGCCTAGATCACTCTGCACCGGCCCCTGATGGATCCTCCTGCAGGAGGTGGGTCCACAGGGGCCCCACGTCACTCGTTCGGGCTTTACCCAACCGGGCCCCAGACCTGGCTCCGGGATGGAGCCCCGGTAATGCTAACCCGAGCGACGTAACTGGCCTCGTTGTAGAACTCATCATAAGAGGCTTCTGAACCGTTCTTAATCTGAACCATCACCTAGGACCTGTTTGCCTTGGGAGACCCTACCAGGGGCTTGAAGACCCCGACAACATAGCTCCTGGGATCATCTGGCTGCTCAAACAAAACAAAAAGCTCAAACTACTCCACCATTTCACCTTAACGTGGTGGAAGAGTTTGAGCTTTATTTTTTTGTGGTATAATTCCCAATGTGTTAAATTATTTACATGCCAGTCAATTATATCATAGCCTTTATATGCCGATATATGACCTTTTTTAATCTTTTGCCCTTTCATTATGTGGACAAGGCAGGAAGTAACTTATGTATTTGGTAAATGTATTCAAACATTGATTTTACCCCTAGGCAAGGCATGGAAATGCTGCGTCCCAAAATAAACTGTTTGTTTGTCTTATCTGCCTAAAGAGTGTGTTAAAGGCCCACTATTCAACATTCACAGAGAGAGAGCCTTTAGAGTATATTTTTGTGCAGTATTGCACATTGTGGAACTCGAAATTATAGTTCTGGAGAAAAAAGTCTTATTTCAGTGTCCAAGTTCCATTTTCACAAACAATGCTTGGATTAGGTTCTGTCAGCATCTGCTGGCATTAACCAGGTATGAACTATGTCATGTTCAACTCTGGGTCTTTGGTATCTAGATTTACAGAACTTAGAAAAGTTACTATTATAATGTCTTTCTAAGTTATGTTTTTTCGGTAGAGTTCTCTAAAATGTATTTGGCTTCTTTAAAAACAAGATTTGTTTCAGAGATTGTAGTTCAAAATCCAGAAATAATAGCTGTATTCTTTCCAAATGGTGTGTAAACGGCTGATCATTTGTTGCGCTGACTCGGGCTGACCCTGGGCTTAAAAGCTCTGAAAATATTTTTTTTTTACTGGAATGCTGGGCTTTTTCACCAGGGTCAAAGCGGCAGCAGCCTCTTCAATCCATTTGACTCAAAAGTTACATGGCTAAATGGTTCGAAAAAGTGGAAACAACTGATAACCCATTCAATAATTTGGTGGCAGACATTTGTATAATTTAATTCCAACCCACAGTCCTTTGTTTCCTTGCCTACCAAAGGGCAACCATTTTGATCCTCACTTGTGGTGCATCATTATGTTACCAGATGAGACACTTGAGAGACACAAAATAACCATGCGACTTGCCTGCTCCCTCTTTTACTACATAGTCCTGCGCTATTTAGTAGAATTTAAAGTGCACACAAACTCACGTTTTCCTCACCGCAATCATGTGACTTTGGTGTCAGGGTGGAAAAAAGGATTTCTGTAATAAATATTGGTCAAATCCGTCATGTGATGGTGATCTTTTAACAGCTCAAACTAAGGTAAGTGTAATGTAATAATTATTCTTAGATTGTTTCCTTGTATGTTAATGTTAGATTTTGTATATTTATAACTAACTTTTATGGGAATTCGTTTATCTTTTTTCTGACGGTTGTGATCTACAAATGTTGGGATTAGCACGTGTGGTAATGTTTCTTGTTTTAGGGGTCATTTAAGAGTGGTTTATTCATATTGACAGTCAACATTGCGTTTGACCCGATCTTCTCTCTGCTTTCATTTAGTTGTGTTGTGTCTAATTAAAGATCTGTCATTGTCCAGTGTTGTTTTTTGACTTTTGCAATGCATTGTGGGCTGTATTGACTTGTCTATAGTAACCCATGCTGGACACTACTTTCAAGATGCTTTGTGTGAAATTTTGAGTGCACTACTATTTCACCTGCTGGACATTTGGACAGCACTAAACCTGACCAGCCAGTCCCTCCTACATTCTGTTCAAATGCATTTAAACAGAATGTAGGAGGAACTGGCTGGTCAGGCAACTAAATCTTACCCTTTGTAGGGAACAGTGTGGACATCCGGCCCATGACTGAAGAACCTGTTTCAGTTTGAACAGTTAACAGTTGGCCCCATCCCCATAGTCCATTGTTGCACCATGATAGAGAAACAACTGTCTAGAATAGTCACAAGTAGTTGTTTCCATTTGGTTCTCAAACTAGGACACTGTCGGCTTAAGATCTGGTGAAAATAGGGAAGCACCCACAGTTTAATTATGTCCACACTTCAAACAAGTATAGCAATATAATTTCCACTTGATTAAAAAAAAAAAAGAACTGGACAGATATTTCAATTTGTTTCACTAGGTTCCAATAATGGAACTTCAAACCAAGCAGTTTCTCTGTATTTATAATTGCTGAAATATGTGTTATAAACTATGGCATTATGCAAGTTTGAAAAAAATAACTAGCCAACTAACATTTACTCTTTTTGTCTCAGTTTTGGTGGACTGAATTTATAATACAAGCTTGAAATCCCAGCACAATATTCTTTTTATATGAAATACCATTCACATATGATAAATAACCAATATCCTGCCCAGTTAATCCCAGATGATCAAAATAGTCCGACAACAGGAATGCTCTTTTGTATTTGTATTCCATTCATGTTCTTGTGATGGACACTTTGCTGTGATCATTTCTGCATGTCTGTTGTTGTTTGCCGTATTTTACACAGAAACACTCAAAATACCAATACAGCGGAGGAGTCGAGAAGTATTCTAAAAAACCTGAATAATGCATAAAACTGAAAGTTCAATATGGAGATTAAGATACGCAGGCAGAGACTCCCCTGCTGGATCTCCGGTTCATTATTAGCGCCTGGTCAGTACAAGGGGAGCTCCATCTTAGTAATAATGCATCCCAGCATGCTCGGCGGCTACAAGCTCACCCCATACTGATTTTAAGAATGCAAGTTGTTGTAGGCTCGATGACTCATGCATTGCGAGATGTGAAATGTAAATACACGCAAACACAAACACGACGCCGGTTCCAAGCTTTGTCTGAGTCATGAATATGGTTAATAATTCCATGTTTGAATGTCAAGTATTTTATCACGGATACGTGAAGGAGAGGAAGACCTGACAGGAGAAGTGGGGGGGCGGTCAGCTTTTGGCCAGACTAAGTACTGCTTGAGTATAAGCAATAATGAGCATGTTAATAACCTTGAAATATTCTCTAACTGTACATTTTTAAACCTATCCTTTTGACCTTCTCTCTTTTTCTCTTTAAGATGTTGCCATGTTGTTTATTGATTCTGTTGTGCATCAGGGAAAAAGTCCATAAGAAATGAAAAGAAAATGATTGGCTTTATTCAGAAATAAGATATAGTTCCAGGACGTGCATTTGGTGAAATTACAACGTTACAATGACTGCAATAGGATAGAATAGAACTTTATTGTTGTGATGTATCCTCATAAATAATATACTTAGGGAAGTGTTTTGTTAAAATACATATGGCAGGTTGTTTTTCCAGTATTTTTGTTTGTTTGGTGGGAAAGTACCTGCAGTAAAAAAAAAAGGGCAGTAAAAGGACAGTTTGTAAAAGTTCAAGATAAGTTGAAGAAGCTGAGGAGAGTGCCACGATGAGTGGAGCTCCACATCAATTTGTGTTTATGATGTTTTCATGTTGTCCTCAAGTTTCTGAGACGAGAAGTTGGGGTTCTGACTTCATTCACTTGCATTCGTGGCCTTTTATTCAGGAAAGTCTGGATTTTTATATCTCCAGTAATAAATTCCTTGAGTCCTAGCATACTTAAGCTATAATGTGACGGTATGTGTCTGGTCTTTTTTTTCTTTCTTTTTTGCACAAATCTGTTGCTGCTTTTGTGATAAAGCCTCTCAGTAAACCCCTAAATGTAGTAAAGTTTAGACTCTAGTCAAATGTCAAATAAATGAACAATTCAGGTAACGTCAGTGTGGAAGTTGAACAGCAGCTTATGACCCAAGTTCTCATGTCCTTTTTCTTGACTTGTGTGAGCGTTCATGTACATTTTTCCACTCAGAGTCCCTGGAGACCACAAAACGCAGCATTAACACTCAATTAACAGCTAAATCAAACCCTCTCATTACTTAAATTTGTCACATTATAAATTAATTGATTGTTCCCAGCTTTAAAACTGATTTAGTTTTTTCTGCAGCTACCGATGCCAAACCTCCACTATTTGTTTATTTGTCCAAGTTTAAATCCATGTATAGATGTATAAATAGTTGTAGATGTGGGGCAACAGGGAATTGAGTCACTTGATTGTCAGTGTCCATTCAAAGTTCGAGGTGTTCGAGGCACAGGACACAGAGCATCAGCTACAGCCGCCACTAAACTAAGAAGTGAGAACTGGAATGTAGAGCCAAATAAATGATGACTGATAAAACTGCTGAATTTTTATCACCATTTACCTCTCAATCCATGTAGAGAACTAGCTTTTACTTTAAATTGAAGAAACAACGGCTGAGACATTCACAAACTCCATAAGCATTGGTCATGGATAATCAGTGTTAAACAACAGCCTTTACCTCCAAGCTAAACATCAGAGGCACCGAGAACATTCAGCGCATCGGGTGGTGCAGGCACGCCGCAGCTGAAGCAGCTTAGAGAGAATACTATACGAACATTTGTTAATGAATTACACACATTTAGCAGAACTAGCGCTTATGTGTGCAGCCATGACACGGACACACTCGACCCGGAAGGATCTGGACACCGGGGAGGCGGAGTGAGCTAAGCCAGAGGGCGAATGACAGGTGAAACTAGATCTTTAGCAATTTTATACACATTTTAACCTTTCATATGAACTTTAAAGCATGTTTAAAGTGACTTCTTCAGAGCTCAAAATGCACACACTGCTCCTTTAACCCGTGGAAAGTGTTTATAAAATCTTCCCCAAACCTGTTCAGATCCTGTCAGACCTCAAATTGTTCTTATACATTTTCTGACTAACAAAAGCCAGCTTGTATCTTATTGTGAGTCACACTACAAGAAATACAAAAGCTATTGTGTCCAACTCTGATATGCATTATTTAACCTTTGTCAGTTATCGAGGGTGTAACGTGTTGCCGTGGCAGTAACATTTGCCCGCTGAGAGAAACAGGAAGTGTACCAGAGCCTGTGTCATGCCTGATCATGCTAATATATGCAGATGAGCTGGCATACAGGAATACAGCGTCCTCCCCTGGTGGACAGATCTAAAATAAGTTGACCAGGCCTTCACCTTAAAGAGTCTAGAATAGCTGAGTGTGCGAGTGTGAATCAAAGCATGCTTAGTCTCAAAGGAGCACAGCGATAGTGAAACACCAGCTCATTTACATACACATGGAGTAGGTTTAGCCTGCTTTACACTTTAAACCTATCTGTGAAGTGTATTCATGTCATCATACTGCCAAATGATCCCAAAAGCAAATATAAAAAGCAAATGAGGCACATCTGATAATCCATCTTAATCTTTTCTTGCAAGGGCAGACATTACGTGGCTTATTGAGCTTTGTCCTTTCATGCACCATTTTAGATCACGTTTTTTTCTGGGTAATAGACACTTATATATACTTAAGCAGTATTTCTTGCAAGTGTACATGTTTTCATTTTATCTCCTTACTTTTTTTCTTCCAGAGTAGCAAAATTCAAATGTGAAATGACAATAAGACTCTCTTCCCTCCATCCATGAACCCTGATCCAACAATACTTGATTTGACTCAACTATCATTATTTAACCGCTGCCATTCAACACTAAAGAAAAGTCTGTAAATTACAAGGATATTACTAGTTCACAATAGAAAGGAGTGGATGCGCCAAAATGCTACAGGATTCAAAGTACTTACAGAGCAGTAGGAGTGTATCAAGGCTTCTGAAAACTTTGCTTTTCAGAGCAAAGATATTAAAGATTTCTCAAACATGACTCACTCTAAATACAAATGAGGAGGATAAAAGAGAAGGAAAAGCAATTTTAACACGTGTCATGGAATTAGACATACACCGATGCTATTCCTTAACACATAGAGAACACAATTCAACTTAGAATATGAAACGACACAGAAACATCAGACATTTGTGTGGCATGCATGGGAGAAAACGCGGGGACTGATCACGTAAGCTGTTGTAAGCAGCCTGCGTGATCCTCCTGCATCTCACCCCGTTTTTCCCCATGCTGGTTGGTTTTATTAGATATTCTGGAATAGGCGGGTCACATTTCTCATTGGTCAGCCTCACATCAAGGCACTTGGTATTTTTCCGTAGAGATCAAGCCTTGGGTAAACATTACCCAGACTCCTCTGGGTTATCACCCCCCCTAGGGTAAAGATCCTTTGGCCCATCTTTACGACCCCTTCACAAATGCAGTTTGTCACACACCCGTTCTTCTCTTAGACTAATGATGCAGATAAAATATCACTATTATGCAGATAAAATACATCACAGAAATATAATCATATATTCACATTTTATCACAACACGGTTAAACGTTTGTCTAACACTTGAACTACTGTGCCTCAGTAGTGTCACCAAAAAATTTGAAATACAAGCTTATTCATAAAAGGCAATTTCAGATGCATAATAAACAAACTTCCTGAAATAATATGTTCTAACTAGGTCTGTGAACCTCCAAAGTCCACAGTCTCTTGGCAGTAGTTGTAGCTTTTGCTATTTACAGCTGATATGTGTATAAACAGCATAATAAAGTGGAGTTACAATAAAAACTCAATCCATCACTTTTATTTGCTTAGTATATCTGCTCCAATGTTTACTGCTACTATTTACAACTGCTCCCCCATGTCATACATCAAGACTGTGCACTTACTAAAAATATGGTGTCTGCAGGTGCATGGGTTCAGTGACATCAGGATTTCTTTTGTAAATGTATTTGTGGAAGTGTGAAAGGAAGAGAGTTGGAACCTGGATTTGGTGCATATTGTCACAGTTGTGCATAGGTGAAGGAAAGGTTTTGTTTTTGTGAGAGATTGATATTTAGTTGTTTTTGGAAGATAACAAGAGGTTGTGGGTTCAATTCTTGGTCTTTCTGCATTGCGGTTAGTTCAAGTATAATGAACCAACCAGATTTTAATACCTGATTCCCTTATGGTTCCAAGTTTTAAGTAAAAGGTAAGAAATAACATAAGTGGACAAGAGATGTTCTGCTTGAGTCTCAGACTGATGACTTTGGGCTCAAGTTTCTGAGGGTGGTGTCTCAATCTGCTGTGGTGAGGGTGCTCGGGAATCAACATGCGGCTCAGGCAAAAGACTCCAAAAACACAGACGTGCTCTCAAGTCCTTAAACTGCCTTCCTCTACGTTTGAAACATGACTTGATTTCTATCCTTCTGCTATTGAGTGGGAAGACAACTTTTTGCTAATATACTCTAAGTATCAACTGTATTCACCTTATTCCGCCCCCACCCACTTTTGTTATTTATGTTTGTCTTCCAAACGTTCCTTTTTTATTTTACACAATGCATAGAGCAAGCAGCCAATTCAACTCACTGTTTATAATCTGTGTTCTGGGTTGCCACATGACATCCCTGCCTTGCTTTTGTGGAAAATCCTCAAAGGAGATTTAAGTTTACAAGTCGTTTAGTATTGTGTAAACATTCCCTCTCACCCTCCGCGGTGGTCTCGTCCCTTTTTCTAAGCTCCACCAGAGGCCTGGGAGCTTGAGGGTTCTGTGCAGTATCTTTGCTGTTCCTAGCACTGCACTTTTCTTGACTGAGCTGTTTGATGTGTTTTCTAGGGCTCTCCTCCAGTTTGGGGGTCACTGCCCCGAGTTCTTGGTATAACTTGGTATTTCAATGTCAACCACAGTGGCTTTCTTCTGTTGTTTATCCACAATCACAATGTCTGATTGGTTCGCCATTTCCATTCTGTCCGTCTGTATCTGGAAGTCCCACAGGATCTTGGCTCGGTCGTTCTCAACCACCTTTGACCTTGGAGTGTCCAGTACTGCACAGGTGATCTTGTTCCCTATGCCAGCCACTTGGTTTGGTTATGGTGCTCCATGAACATGTATGTATGTATGTATGTATGTATATATATATATATATATATATATATATATATATATATATATATATATATATATATATATATATATATATATATATATATATATATATATATATATATATATATATATATACCAGAACCACTATCCAGGACGAAACGTCCAAGATCCTTAAGTACATCACATCAAGGACAAGGCTCCTACAGATGAAGTGCTCAGTGAATGTCTCAGACACTGGGGAACAGAGGATGACGAGGTGCTGGAGGGAGCATCATGGGAGGACAAGCCCCTACATGGCATGTACCACCTGAACATAACTGAAGTGGCATATCACAAAATCAATGGCTAGAAAGAGCCGGTCTGAAGGACAGCGCAGAGGCCCTGATCATGGCAACACAGGAGCAGGCCCTGAACACCAGATCAATAGAGGCCCAGATCAACCACACCAGAGAAGACCCAAGGTGTAGGCTGTGCAAAGGGGGCCCTGAGACTGAGGAGTGGCTTGAGCAGATCCCAGGAAAAACATCAGACATCTCAGTCCAGAAAAGTGCAGTGCTAGAAACAGCAAAGATACTGCGCAGAACCCTCAAGCTCGGGTCCTCCACCAGAGGCCTGGGAGCTTGAGGGGGGATAAATAGAGACCGCCCGCGGAGGGTGAGGAAGAGTTTTTTTAAACACATGTGTAATAAAACCACTCCCTTTTTTGTCAAACTAGATGATATTTACAGTGGTTAAAATTTAAGGATGCAGGATCTCCCTGTCAAACCCCACTTAACATTTACTGCTAATGTTATATATTTCCTTCTCTTCATAAACGTCTTGTCCATGGTGATTGTGGAAAGCTATTTATTTCATGGTACACTTTATTTTTCCTCCTTCTCATAAATAGCAGATCAAAGCCACTCCATCCTGTGTTTGTTTTTCTGCTCTGCTCCTGCGGGCTACTTATCCTGACATCTCCACACCTCTCTCCTTTTTATAGGGAATATCTCTGTATGGCTCTCTAAGCTCCAACACTCACATGAATATGACTTATAGACCATCACATTCCCACTTTAATAGTGGTTTAATAATGCATGCGATGAAGATGATAAGGCTAGGATGAAAGCTCAGATAGCCACTCAAGATATTTTTATGAAAACATTTGAAGCGATAAATACTGACTAAATGCAAGTTATGGGTCTAAACAAAAATAAAAGGACCTCCTCCTCCCCACAAGGAGATCAATCAGGGCACACATGCAGTGCTCAGCTACTTGAGTCAAACTTGAACCCTTTCTGTTTCAAAAGTGCAAAAAATACTGCAAAATATTTACAGTGATGAATAGAGATGTCAAAATATATATTTACAGCGTTTTGAAGTAGAGTTAAACTCCAACTCACGTCTCTAATATCTCAGTCAGACTCACAGCGCACCCAGTGGCAGACTGACCGTCTCAATGTTTTCACATCAAACATGATGGCAGCTTCCTACCAAGCAAGACATTAATTAATATTTAAATTGAAGCAGTAGATGTGCGTAAAACTGTGGTCAGAATAGATCATGCATATCACATGCCAGCTCCTCAGGGCGCAAGCATCGCCTATTTGAGCTTTGAGCTACCAGGAAGTACCGGCTCGGTTTGGTCCAACCATGGATCTATTATATTATGGCGCAGGACGCGCAGGACCGAGGCTGCAAAAAGAAACAGGTAAGGGCTGGCGAGTATGATTAATATAATTATTCTAACGCACTGAAGTGTGCACCCTTGGCGAATTAGTGTCGGGGAAGAGAGAAGAAAGATATGTCAATGACGCGTGTGGTGCGTATGAATGAAACAGGGGAAAGCTGGAAATGAACAAGTGTGTATTGGCCTGTGTGCGTGGCCATGAACAGGCCCCGCGGTTATTCAGCAGAGAAGACTCTACAAACAGAGCTGGACTGGTCACATATGACTTTTATCAAAGCTTTTAACGGAATTTTTAAAACAAACTTTCTACTCAAATGAAACAACTTTTTGTATTCATTCAAACTGTAGTGCTATGTATTTAAATGAAAACTTTTTCTCAGATTTCCGTATTAATTTCTATTTTCCTGCACTTGTAATTGTAACTTTATTGCACTTGCAATTTTAGTAAACATTCACAGTAAATCTAATTCTTCAGCTCCTGTATTCTGATCATAATCATTATTGATAGCGCAATAACAACCTATCTTATAACATTACAAAGGCAAATGAAGAAAGTATGTCACGCTCAATGCAAAAAATAACATTAACCCTCTGAACTGTCTCTGATCATCCTTGTTCCCTTGTCAGTAAAAGCCTCTACAGAACTGTTTTATGATCTTGACTTGTACTAAAGAAGGTTCATAATCCTAATGATGCCTGTGATGGAAACCTGCAGGAGCTAGGAGCTAGTGACGACCGTCATAAAATGACTGGAACGATGACGATGATGAAGGCTACGTCTGCTGGTTAATGGGGTGCAGAAGAACGATGAGAAATGATGGAGAGTTGGAATCAATTCAACCAAAGGGACTTAAACAGACACAGACAAATCAGTGAGTGTTGTGAGTAGTTCTGATTGGAAACGTTTGCAGTTAGACCCCGATGATGGATGTCTTAAAGAAGAAGAAAACAACGGGCAACAAATTAAATATTGGTTAAATATTGAGCAAACGTCAAATAGACAAAAATAATAAAACAACAATTCAATTATGTGTGAGGACTATTTATAATGCTATGTATTTAGCCCAACACTATATGGAGGATAGAATAGAATCAGAAATGTTCCTGCCTCTGTGTAGGAGTAGAGACATTTATAGCATTTATGTAAATATCTTATTTAGATCAAGATCGAGTGTTTGTGTGAGTGATGTTTTTTTGATGGGCCCTCCAGCACCACATCATCCTCTGTTCTCCATTTTCTGCAGCGTTTTTCTTTATCAAAATGAAATGGAACAATCACATACACAAAACATTGCCAAATGAGAGTTCTCTTTTTCTTTGTCGCCAAAGTCTGGTTCTCTGTTCAAAGACAGCTGATGGAGACAACTGGCACTTTAAAAGCCCCAAAAATGCATATTTAACAATCACAGGGTCTTACTAAGATGTTTAATATGGTGAACATTTTACTTTGTTCTCCTTAAGACTTTGAGATCTATATAGTCTCATCTCATTTGAAGACAGTCAGGGGCACATTCTAATTTGAAACAAGGGAATTTTTGTGTTGAAAATGTAATATAAATAAAAATAATTATCTTTCTTTAAACAGAAATGGTGGATTAATCCACATTTTACCATCAAACCTTTGCAAGAGCATGCAACAGCGATTGTATCTCTTGTCTCCGCAGATTTCCGTCCCTTCTGAGCCAGCTCTCACTGTTAGCTTCACTAAACACACACCGGCATATCAACCACGCATGCGCTGGCTCGCGGGCCGAACATAACGTAGAACAATAAAAAATATAAGAAATAAAGAGCTATATGTAGCGTACGCTGTTTTTGAAGCAATTACTGGATCGATTAAAAAAAATTACAAAAAGTTTGTACTCATAAACTGAAATGTAATAAGAAAAACAAGTGTAATTTCACCAATATTGTGCTTCAGTTTATGTGCATTACAACTTCAGAGTTGATCTACAGAGATAAACTTTTAGTCATAGGTATTTGGAACTGAAAAATATTGTATTTGACTTTTTAACAAAATAAACTTCTCAAGATCTAAAAAACCTTTTAAATGTACTAACTAACATTTCCACGTCTGTGTAGTTATTTGTACACCTGAATTGACACACCACTAAATACAAACAAACGTGGGAGCATTTAAGTAAGGAGGTTAAGTTTCCCCTCTCAGTGCATGAGCCACAGTGTTCCATCAAACCAAACTCTTTTGTCAAATTTCAACGCTCAAGCTGAGTCGTGGGCCAAACATTGTGTACAAAATAAAACAATAAAAAATATAAGAAATAAATAGCTTTTTTACAGCCTAGTAATAGTTGTGGAGACTGTTGCACAAATCTGCAGCAGGTGAAAGACTGAGTCCATATTCATGCAGCAGCAGGAACAAGAACATGGACTTTTGATGTGATTTCTGATCAGACATGTTTCTGCTCAAAGTCGCTATTTTGATAGTTTAAGCTGATCTTAGTGACAAATGATTCATGTAGTGACTCAAATGAGTGCATTGTGTTTGTGTTCATACTTTATTACACTCTTACCTGTGTTTTTACCTGTGGCTTCTGATCTGTCCAGGTTTGTAGAGGTTTGGATGTTTTCCTCACAGAGCATCATCACAGAAGTTAGTTTTCTTGTTGTTAGCTCCGAATTAGCTCCACTTTTAGCACAGCTCTAACATCCAGAAAACGTCTCCTTTCTTTCTTCCACATGTTTCCCAAAACCACACGTCTCTTTCCTCGCTCAGACTTCTGCTCAAAAGTGTGTAAAGTGCACTTCTCCTTCGGCAGCACAAACAGTGCAGAGCCGCGCGGGGGAGGGGCGGCCACCGGCGGATTGTGGGACGTGTAGTTTTAGCGATAAAAATGAAAGCTATGGATGTAACTACGGTTCTATGAATCGATTGAAAATGTATAAATATAAATTCTAAATGTTCGGCGGGCCGGATTAAAACGTCTGGCGGGCCCGATGTGGCCTTGTGTTTGACACATGTGTTCTAAATAATCCTTTAGAAATGTAATCCATAACAAGAGATAATGGCTTGTTCAAATCAATAAGCGACACTTTGAAGCAACTATTAATGATGGGGCTAATCCTGGTTCTAATCTGTATACACAGCCCTTTAACATTGCCCTCTAACATCACAACATAACATAAATTATATTCTTAGCTCCATGCTGTGCGTTAGGAAACATTATCTCTACATGATCATATACAAACATATTCAAATCTTTGTCTCTAATGACCCATTATATCTTAATAGGTATAACACTACTGGATTGTGCTGACATAGGCTAAGTGTTAATCAGGGGGTTTGATGCAAATGGGGGCGAGTTAATGACTTTGCTAACGACGTTGGTGACATGGAGAATAACAGAGGGGAGAGATAGCATCATGGAGGTATGCCTAATCACAGTTTAATAGGCAGATAGGGCAAATAACATATATCACCCCCCTCTGAGTTTTAAATAATTCAGTTTTCAAGTGTTCTGGTGGAGGGTCATCTGCCACAGTATTGGCATCTTTCTATCTTTCTATTGCTGAATTGTAGGAGTTTTTGGTATTTGTTTTGTTGTGTCGCCATGGAAATTAGTATTATAATATATGTATAATACAATTTTGTGCAAAACAACAAACAAACAGACAATTTTGCAGAATTTTTTTCAGAAGACTTGAATTGTTTAAACGTCAACGCCTTATATGCCCAAATATATCTAGGCTTTTTTCTTTTAAGATTGACCTTTCTCTTGCATGTGCAGCAGTCAGTGTGTGATAATCAGGTATGGTGACTTCAAATACCCACAGACCTTCTAAGATCACTAGGAGAGTAATAATAGTAATACTAATGGGGTCTGGGCTTCAATCTGCTCAACACCCTATTGCCCCTATTCAGATGGGAAGGGAATCAGCCTCACTACTGTGTAGTGAATAATAAATGGCAGAGAGTCAAAGCAGACTGCCAAAACAACAAATTACATTTAATTCCTTTCCACTTTTGATAATTCTAAATTACTTGTTTTAGGTGACATAAATATTGATTGGTTTTCCAAAATGTCTGACAATTGAAAAAACAAACAAACTATTGTAATGAGCTAAAACTCACAAAACTTATTACGGCTCCAACCCGACATGACCCTAAAGACCAACTTAAAGCAACATTATCGGAAATTATCTTGTGCAACAAACCTCAGCACTGCCAATGTCTTTCCTCTTGATTTTAGTGACCACGGTCCTGTTGGGTGTGTGTGGAACAACATTAATGAATCCAAATCAAGTACTGTTAAAAGGTCCTATTAACATTTGAATGGACAAGCATTTCTGTCACTATTGTGACATTGGTTTTACCAATAGTATTCTAGAACCCAATAGAGAACTGTACAAGCAGCACAAACACCGCAAACATTTATATCAATCGGCCTAAAAACCTGAAGTTTAGGCTTAAAGCCAGCGATTGTGCCAGCATGTTAACTGGTCTGGTTTGAGCACCGTGAGCTTACCAAACTTGGCTCAACTTTAAAGCATCATTGTATGGCTTGTGCTGCACGCTCTTCAGGTTGAACGCTCTGGTAAGCAGTCTCGCTTCTTACAGGTTTATTTTAATTTAACGCACCCTAATTTGACACCGTTTGTTGCACATTGTTGGTTGAGGCTTCGTGCACATTGGGATTCTTCCCGGCCGCCGTGCCCCGTTCATGTTAAGAAGATGTAAACATGGTTTGTCTAAATCAAATGCAAATTTAAAAATTCAGCTGTCTAATTAGTCACTGTTTTATAGCGTTTGGGGCTTTAGTTTATGGAAACCCTTGTTGCCTTGCCCCAGGCGCGCATGGTGCACAGATTCAAGCATCGATATTTATTGCGCTTTCTCTCTCTCTTGTTGCACACGGTCCTGAACATTCATATTAGGTTTTAATTTTTCTAAATATTGTACATTTTAGGATTGTACTCAAAAAACCTTATACTCTAAAGTAGAATGCAATAGAATGCCATATTTTATGAAAAAAATATGAATTTTGAAAGTTTATGAATTTAAGGCACGTCAAAGACTTGCATGATTTTATTCCATATTGCATGCGATATTATATTGAACTTATTAAATGTTTTTTGATGATATTATATTGAACTTATTAAATGTTTTTTGATGGTTTTATTTACATGTATTTTGATATTCTGTTGTGTTGTTTTATGTGTGTTTTGTGAACACACGGTCCCATGAAAAAGAACACTTCTCTCATTCAGGTCTTCCCCTGTACTTAAGTGGTAGTCTCTACTTATGTTCGAGTTGCTTCATTCAGCCACTCTTCCCTCCCACAACAGTGATCATAGGTGACTCTATCATCAGACAAGGTCGCTTCTTTAATGCTGTTACTCACTGTTTCCCTGGAACCATTATTATCACGTCGGGACAAACGGCATGTCATACAGGCAGTCGGACACTACTAATAGGGACAGTGTTCTGAAACAATGGATTATTCAAAACATGTAGCTGTATTTGTCTCCGGACCTATTCCCACACTGAATCGCCGTGCTGAAAGATTCAGTAGAACTCTGTATTTGAATGCCTGGCTTAGCTCAGTTTGTAAGTCCCACTTCATAAATTTTATAGACAATTTCAACTTCATCCTTCTCACTACTGTGTGGATGGTCTGCACCTGAATAGACTCGTAAGCAGTCTACTCAAAAACAACATTCTCTAGTCTACGCTGTCCACCACCTGGTGGGCGTTTCCGCACGTGAGTAACTGTTTATTTTCTTCACGCCCCTCACAACCTCGTCTTGTTTAGACTATTCAGTACACAACTGTCTACAGACTAATGCCCCCTCTAGGTCGCTGCAAACAATATCTCAAAATGGACAAATGCAAGAAAACCTTGAGAGTGGCTTTAGCGCCCTCTGGCAGTCAGAAACATGTACTCCGCCCCAAAGTGACCCAAACTCAAAGACCACACTGGACATGATTTTCCCTATTAGGCTAATTATAACTATGAGAAATCACAGATATAAACACTTCATCCGTGAAACTATAAATCAAAGGCCAATGTACCACGGGAAGACGATGCTTAGTTCTTCCAAAACCAAAGAAAAACTTGCTGTGCTAAATGTCAGGTCTTTATGTAACAAATCATTTGTAATCAATCATTTTTTTTCTCATGGGTTCGATTACAGGGTCAGACCAACATCACATGAACTCTCTGGGTGGAGTTTGCATGTCCTCCCCGTGTTACCGTGGGTTTTCTATAGATTCTCCGGGTTCCTCCCACCGTCCAAAACACATGCATGTCCAGGGTATACCCCGCCTAAGGCCCAAAGTCACTGGGACAGTCTCCAGTCACCCGCGGCCTCTAATTGGAAGTGGTAGAAAATGAATGAATGTTTGGGCCTTGACCTGGCATTGACCTGGCATTGACCCAAGGGTCAATACTTGGACCCCTTCTGTTCAATCTGTGCATGCTGCCATTGGGACAGTTAATACAAAACAGCAGTGTGTCCTTTCACAATTATGCAGACGACACTAAGGGCTATGTTTCACTGTCAGCAGGTGAATATGGACCAGTGGATTCACTCTGTCACTGCATCCAACAGATCAGTGTGGATGCAAAACAACTTTCTCCAGCTGAACTCAGAAAAGACTGAAATCGTCTTTAACCCACGGAAACAAAGAGAAAGCGTTAGCGGTCACCTACAGAGTCTCTCTCTCTCTCTCTCTCTAAAATCTGTAAACAAAGTAAGACATGTAGGAGTAATAATGGACTCATGTTAGTGCCATATGAATCATCTCGGACACTGAGGACATCAGGGACAGGCCTATGGGGCAAAGGTCAGGAATAGCCTTCCCGAGGTTGTGAGACAGGCCCCAACCCCTGCTGTGTTTGAATTGAAGCTAAAGACCGGTTTGTTCGGCAGCGCCTATGACTGAAATACTTTTATCTGATTTTTAATATTTTAAATATCAAGTAAGTATGTCAGCTCTAATGCTGAAGAAAAAACTAAAATCGCAGTAGAACTGCATAGAGCAATTTCGTATTGTCTTTATGTGAGAATGTTCACAGCTGTCCAAGACAATGAAGTACATTTTGATTCTAAAGATATAGTATGCCTTTTTCAGGAAATTGGTGAACAAAAACCTATTATTGTTTTATATTTTATTAATTCTAGACCATAATATTGATTTAAAATGTGTCCATTGACTTCCAATTCAAGACTGCGGAGCTGATTCTTGCCTAACTTCTAAGGCTACTGTATATGTGGCTCTGAGCGTCACAGCATAAGGCTGCACTGGTGGATCACGTCATGGCAGCAATTCACTAAAGTAACTTTAATGGTGAAAGATGGATAAAGGAAAAATGAAATGAGTAAAGGAAAAATGAAATGGGTAAACAAAACAGACAAGTTGGCAGTGCTAGTAAAAGAAGCTTTGCTTTGACAATTTAAACTAAAGCATTGCTTTTGTCCACTCTGCACAATTTATCCTATGCCAAACTGCCAAGAAATAAGCATTTTTCTGAAACGTTATTTCACTAATCGCTCCAAATTAGTTATGAAACTGTGAGTCTTACTGGCTTTTAGCCACTGTTCCCAAATTCTCCCACCAATTTATCCTACAATACGGTACTTCGATCCTTCTCACCTTTTGTATATTAATTAACGCTTTATGGAATGGGCCTGTTTGTTGAGGAGATGCATCTTCAAGACGTCAGATGCTTTGTACACCCCACTGTCCCCATAGCACACAGTCGCAGAAATGTTGATCTATTTTCTGCTAATGATACAGAAATCCAGCGCTGAGCTAATCTACAGGGGCCGGGCGCTGTCTCGTTTGGCAGGGACTACTTTGTTTGTGTGTGTATAGCCGCAGAGCATGTCCAGATGACACGTTTACTTGGAATGGTAATTGGGTTGGCATCAGGGAGGGTGTGATCCATTATAAAAACTCATGGGGTTTAAATGAACATGCATGGTGAGACAATGGGCAGTGTAAGAAACAAAATGACTTGAAATTGCTGTTTTTTGTTGTAACCATGGAATTATAAAATGTTCTTATCAGATACTATATACATGGTGTTTTTTTTTTAATTCATCACCATTTAATTCATCCAGGGAAGGCAAAAGTGCTCCTCTGCATTAAGCGTACTGATAAGTTTATTCAGCAGGTTCAGTTTAAGGTGACTGTACACAGGTAGAATTGCTTTGCAGTTGGAGTTGCCTTAGAAAGTACCCCAGGGCTGATTAGAAGACAAAAAAGGAACAAAGACCAAACTCCAAACTGATTTGCGAAGAGGATTGGGTATCAATTCAATTAATTTATTTATTTTTGTAATGCCCAAATCACACCAGCAGTGAAAAACAGATTAAACAATGTTCATAGGAAATTAGCAAATGGATACTGTCCGAGAATTACCGGTCCTGAGACCCTCCTTCTCTGTAAGGAAAACTACAATTACAACTACAATTTTACCTCTGAACTCCAGAGGATATATTTTTGTGCAACTTTTTTACATCACCGAGGGGCCAGTGTTCTTATTGCCTTTGAAGACCCAGGACCCCCCTCTTGATGTATGGCCCTCTTAAAGTCATGCCTCCTCTCTATGAACTACACTAGGGGCTGTAATGCCTGGTCTGGTGGTAGTAAATCCCCCCTGGAGCAGTAGTTTCCACTTGTACGTTAATTAAATACCGTAAACATCGGGCTGTAAAGTGCTCCTGAATTCAAGACGCACCAACAGAATTTGCTACTTTTGAACATAGATGGATATATTAATTATTATTTGTAGAAATAAAAACTTCCTCCACAAATCTCCATAAGTTTGGGTCATCCAGGGACAGGTGGAGCGGACTTGTATTCTCTCTGCTTTGGCTCACTGTTAAAAATGCATCTTTCTTGCAGCTCTATGTTTGGGTCCTTTGAAGACACTGCCACAGTCGCAAAGTAGTTCTGTGAGCTATGAAGTGCCTAAAGAATATACACCGCTTCTGGACTGAGGAGGAAAACTTTAAGAATGCAGAAAAAGAAGAGTACATTAGACAGGAAAGCTACAACTTAGGCAGAGGTATACAACTTTTGAAAGCATTCTTTAAGATGGATGATTAAAACGTTTTGTATCGTTTTTGGATCAGCTCAGAGGCATAAAACCCATTGAAGGCAAAGATTTTGCTATGTTTTTTAAGTTCCAAAAAGCATTTGATGGGCCACAAGACTTTTCTACAGTGCCATAGAAGTTGTAGTTGATCACCACGAGGCAAATTGTGTAAAACATTGGCACACAGAAAACAGAATTGATTTTCAAACTCAATGCAAAAGTGGTGTGGAAACATAAATGCCTTGGTTGTTCTCATAAAGTTTTAAGGGTTTTAAGGGTGTTTCAAAAAACAAATACCGTAAAATAGACTGGAAATGTTCTGTTCTTTGTTACATTTCAAAAATAAACCTCCCACAAGACTCGTGGATGGAGCCCAATTGTTGCTGATGGTAATTTTTTTCTTTGATTGTCATTTTCCATTTCCCTTGTCAGCTGTACATACGGTACACTCAAACATGTGGCCTGATTTTCTTGTGGTCCAAAGGCTACCGTAGTATAGAGAACAAAGATGACAATACAACAGTAAATGTAAGACAGCCGCTATCTAATCAGAAAGTCGCTGGTCGAAATCTCATTCAACTTCATTTACAGTTACATCTTTAAAACTAGCTTACTACAATTCATTTCATGTATGACCCACTCCTCCAGTTTGGGGGTCACTGCCCCAAGTGCTCCGATCACAACGGGCACCACCGGCTTCACGCTCCAGGCCTTCTCCAGCTCCTCTCTGAGGCCTTGGTATTTCTCTAGTTTCTCATGTTCCTTTTTCCGGATGTTACCATCCCATGGTACTGCAATGTCCACCACCACGGCTTTCCTCTGACCCTTAAGACCACCACTATGTCCAGTTGGTTCGCCATTACCATTTGGTCTGTCTGTATCTGGAAGTCCCAGAGGATCTTGGCTCGGTCGTTCTCCACCACCTTTGGACGTGTTTCCCATCTTGTCCTTGGGGTTTCCAGCCCGTACTCTGCACAGAGGTTCCTGTGCACTATGCCAGCCTCCTGGTTATGGCGCTCCATGTATGCTCTCCCTGCCAGCATCTTGCACCCTGCAGTTATGTGTGGGATTTGCACAGCCTACACCTTGGGTCTTGTCTGGTGTGGTAGATCTGGGCCTCTATTGATCTGGTGTTCAGGGCCTATTCCTGTGCTGCCATGATCAGGGCCTCTGTGCTGTCCTTCAGACCGGCCCGCTTTAGCCATTGGAGACATTCACCGAGCACTTCATCTGTAGGAGCCTTATCCTTGATGTACTTGTGGATCTTGGACGTTTCGTCCTGGATAGTGCACTGTCACATTCAGTAGTCCCCGGCCTCCTTCCTTACGGCTAGTGTACAGTCTCAGGGTGCTGGATATCTCTCTCTCTCTCTCTCTCTCTCTCTCTCTCTCTCTCTCTCTATATATATATATATATATATATATATATATATATATGTTGATGGGAGGAATCGTAGCACTTTGTGGAAACTCAGGCAGACAAGTTGAGAAAAACTTTCACTTATAAAATGTATTATTATCAAACACAACTTAGGTAAGGTAAAATTTGAACCAGATGCAAGGCTAATTTGAGTCAATTCTATTTATTTTTCATATTCACATGGTTTCACCTCTTATCCCTTGGTAAGCATACTCAACAAATACTTGTAAAATTACATCTCAACATCTTGGAGTATCCGTTTCTCTTGTATGAAATGATATTTGTACAGCCAACATATCCCCTGGTACAAGACGAGATACATCCATCTCAAACATTACAAATTCATGAATGCCGTTTCCTTCACCTTTAGGCTAACATATTGAAACGCATAACCAAAGACTGCTCCTGAATATCAAACACCAATCACATACCTTACAAGAGCAAGGGTTTGAAAAGAAAAGAGATATCATGTCATGGTGGACCATGCTATCAACAAGTTTGTTACAATATAAGGGATCTGGACATGGAGGCTTGGTAGTAAGGTGTTATCTTGTTGATATGGTGTTGAATAATAATACAGAGGACATGGATGATTCTATGGGTCCCCAGAGGTAGTGAAGGTGTTTGAGCCACAGCGAGCCCATGGGATTAAACATCATATTGGAGGAGGAAGGACTGGAGCCGATTTAGAGCTGGCAACCAGAGAAGGCTGTTACTTAACGCTATAAGAGTGGTATTGTTGAAGAGAAATAAGTGAGGCTTTCAAATCTGCATCATTTTAACTCTTTTTCCTCTATTCAAGAGGATTTCCACTCCATCCAACAAAACTGTGTTAATTTAAAATTATGAATGAATTCAAATAAAACAAAATGTATGCTAAATGTAAGCAAGTACCCTATTACAAATACTACATCTGGACCGATGATTAACACTCCTTCAACCAATTTATACAAGAGCTGACAAATAATCCTAAAGCCAGATTATCATTCTTCTTTAGAAATATGTATATATATATATATATATATATATATATATATGTATATATATATATATATATATATATATATATATATATATATATATATATATATATATATATATATATATATATATATATATATATATATATATATATTTAAACTCACCTCACCCTCCGCAGGCCGTCTCTGTTTCTTCCCCCTGCTCGGGTCCTCGGGCCTGGGAGCTTGAGGGTTCTGTGCAGTAGCTAGCACACTAGCTACTGCTAGCTACACTAGCACTGTGTATATGTATGTATGTATGTATGTATGTATGTATGTATGTGTATATATATATATTCAAAATAGGGCTAAATCATATAATAAATCTATAATATAATTATAGATGTATTGTTCCTTAATCTCTTGATTGGACCTTGTATTTCCAAAACTGTCATTTCAGCTCCTAATTTTCATATAGTCATAACATTTAAACATTAAAGTAGTAATTTTATAAGATTAAAGTCGAAGCCAGAAAAAAAGTTGAATAAAATCATAATTGAACAAGAACACAATCATAATTTAACATGAATAAAGTAATACATTTATGAAGTTGTAATTTTTCACATATAAATTCCCCTAAAGACATAATAATTATTTAAAATTTAAATTTAACGTTTAGGTTAACCTGTTTAGGTTTGGGGGCTTAGTTGAGTAAATCAAGCCAGAATTAAAAAATATATATATTTTGAATATTGAAACTGACAAGCAACTAAAGAACATTTAACGATTATGGGAGAAGTGGTAGAACTCTATCATTTTAAGAACTTTGCAAGTACAAATAATCTGATGACCAAACAGACTATTCATCATATGCCAATTTATTCTAATCTATTCTCATACAGCTATATACCAAATTCCTAAATATTTTTCCCCATGCATTCTATTATCGAAGCAGTTGTGACAAAATCAAACTGTAACCCCAGAAATATTTGTGGATGTCACAATATAACGTTTTGGGATGGCTGCACCCCATTTCATAATATTCAAGAATATAATTTTTGCTATTTTACTTACCACACTACCTGTACAGTCCATTACCTCAGAGTATTGCTGTGGCCCTCGCTCTCCCCAAACACCTCCTTGTGCTGATGTGGCTCAGTGGCAGATATTACAGCGCACTCCCTCTTCATTTTGTCTAGGTACGGGCCGGCACGGTTCACTTCCTCCCCACTCTGGCAGTTTCAACGCCAAATAGACCGAGTACATCTTAGCTGTCCATCATGGAGGGGAGTTTGACAGCGCTCGACAGCCACGCCAATTGATTCTTCAGGCCCGCTGTTTATTTTCCTCTGCCCCTGCAGCCCCCTGCACACTAAACTGCAAAAATAGAGAGCTATGAGATAAAATGACCAGAATGTGAACTGTCTTTTTGTGAGTAAAATGGTTTAATATGTATTTAATATATTGTTAATTATTAATAAATAATAAAGGTAATTTGCTAGGATTTAATCGCACAAGAAGCCGGTAGATGCAAGATGCGCACCTATGTTCCTCTGCACCTATGTTCGTTCCTCTGCACCTATGTTCCCCATTTTCTATGGACAAGGGAACTACGGTACCGGGAAATAACGGCCCATCAAATTAAAAAAGGTCCCGGTATTCCCCGCTATGCCCCAAACCGAAAAATAGGGGAACAGAGGTACCCCGGTACCAAGAAACAGTGGTACTGAGAAACATAGGTAAGAGCACATTCACAGAAGTCTTAATCCATGCATGTTGTTGAGAGTGTAGGCCTGTGTCTTTAATACCACAGTTCCAAATCCACAATAATTGTGTATAAATGTATGGTTTTACAGAATAACATAACAGCAGCATATCCAGCTTCGGTGCTGTTGGTAATCGACGCACAAGCGCAGACTGTGCATTTCGCGTTTATTCATCCAGACACTCTCGCACTTATCACTTATTCCAGAAGGTTTGTTTGTGCATATAGGATTTTCAAACAATTCATGACTGGCAGTGCATTCAGAGAACATAACTTTGAGGCTGTGTGCTGGAGTCCGGTCCACGTGTTGCCTTTAGTTTATTGGATTGAAGCGCCACGCTGCGCACGCTTTAACTGCGTGAGAGTGTATTAAAAACAGAAGGAGACAGGTGAGAGTCGTCACCTACGTGCACTTTTACGCACATATGCCTACTGATCATAGTAGTTTAAAATTTTTCAAGCTACTTATATTATTCTAACACATTCTGAATTATTATGATATGTTATGCCTAATAAATTTAGGATCACAGTTCATCCTCCTCCAGCTTTACGTCTGACTTAGAGCAGGTTTAGTGTTGCTTCTCCCTCGTAGTGACACGTCCAGATCCACTACTGCATCGTCAGACTTAACATCATAAGTGGACTATCGCTGGATGGGATTTTTTTTTTTTTATAACTTAAATGTTTAGCCGTGCCTCATGGAAAGGAAAAGTGAACCTAGACCCGCATCATGGAGCCGTCGCGGTGTTAGCACAGGAATAGCGCAGTGCAAGCGGGCAGTGCTACGGTCTCTGTGTGGCGGACCCGCAAATATATGTCAGAAATGGGAAAACAGCGAAATCTCTAAAATGACCACATTTTTACGCTTCACACTTTAACGAACTCCTCCAAGTGCGAAAGCCCGATCAAGCTCATATTTGGGGAAAATCATCTATACAAACGGGGCATCAACAATTAGTCATATTTTGATTTTAAGTGCTACGGTCTCTGTGCCGTGGAGCTGCAAATTTGACTGACTCTTGTGTTCATTTGCACTGGATTGGCCATGTCCAATGTGTCCCCGTCTGTCAAGTTCTTTTTTAATTCAACACACAATAAGGGCGCCATCTTTATCAAGTCGAAAGCGCAGAGTCGGAAGGCCGGCGGCCCGCGAGGGCCGTTGGATGCCGCTTGCGGCTTTAATTTTTCTTGTTCTTCTTCAGCGCTTTGAGCTCTAATTTGACCCCCTGAACATGCTCAAAAACTCACCAAACTTTGCCCAAAATTCAGAATCGGCGAAAAATTTTATTTTTTCTGGGCCATTTTTTTTTTCGTTAAAAAATGGCGCGATAGCGCCACCAACAAAAGTCAAAATACATTGCGCCTATGGGAGACGCCCCGAGGTCAACTTTGGCGTAAAGCTACGAAATTCGGGACACGCATTCCTCTCGTGAGGACAAACAAAAAAAATCATTGTGGCCACGCCCCCAGACTTACCCTATGGCCACCATCTTCCTTTGAAAATGAAAACACGCTGTGTTAGCCATTTTGTTCACGTCAAACTTTGACGAACTCCTCCTAGGGCGTTTTGCCCACCGACTTCAAAATCGGCGTACGTCCTCTGGACAAGTGGGGCATCTAAAGTTATCCAATTTTTTGAGATACCTTTTACGGTCTGTGTGCGGCGCAGCCGCAAAGTTTGACAACTTATTTTGGAATATTGCAGATCTAAAAATTGCTCCCATTTGATCAAAACCAGTCCGATTAGGACCAAATTTGAATCAGTTGTTAAACTTTCCGGTTTGGACCAGTTTATGATGACAAAATTGAAATGGGCGCGATAGCGCCCCCTACAGAGTGACCTTGAAATTAACATTGAAGGTCAAAAATTAGTTTTACCAAAATGTTCTAAACTTTACCCAAAATTCTATTTTGGCGTCCCGATCAAAAAAGCCAATCAGACAAATGCCTTATTTTTTACGGCGTGGTCGTAGCGATGACAGAAACCTCCCATGTTATCCCTATGGGAAAACCGCAAAATCTCTCAAATATCCACATTTTTATGTTTCACACTTTAACGAACTCCTTCTAGTGCGTTTTGCATACGAACCTCAAAATCTGTGTACGTCCACTAGACAAGTGGGGCATCTAAATTTATCCAAATTTTAAGGATAACTTTTACGGTCTCTGTGCGACGGAGCCGGCAACGTTTCCCAGAATTCTGACTATTTTGCCTTCAGAGTGGCCTATAAACAATAGAGTTTTTCCAAATGACATGATATTTTGAACAAAATTCTAATTTGCCATCCTGATCATAAAAGTATGAGAGCCAAAGTCATATTTTGTACGGCGTAACCGAAGCGTTGACAGAAACATCCCATGTTATCCTTATGGGAAAATTGTAGAATCGCTCAAATCACCACATTTTTACGCTTCACACTTTAACAAACTCCTCCTAGGGCGATTGCCCGATCAAGCCCATATTTGGGGAAAATCATCTTCACAAACGGGGCATCAAAAGTTAGTCATATTTTGATTTTAAGTGGTACGGTCTCTTTGCCGTGGAGCTGCAAATATACTGTCACAAATGGGAAAAACGCCAAATCCTTGAAATGTTCACATTTACGCTTCACACTTTAACAAACTCCTCCGTGGGCAATAGCTCGATCAAGCTTTACTTTGGGAAATACCATCTACACAGGCGGGGCATCAAAAGTTATCCATATTTTTATTCCAAGTGCTACGGTCTCTGTGCGGCGGAGCAGCACATTTGACTGACACTTGTGTTCATTTGCACTGGATTGGCCATGTCCAATGTGTCGCCGTCTGTCAAGTTCTTTTTTAATTCAACACACAATAAGGGCGCCATCTTTATCAAGTCGAAAGCGCAGAGTCGGAAGGCCGGCGGCCCGCGAGGGCCGTTGGATGCCGCTTGCGGCTTTAATTTTGTTTAATTTCCCTATTTTGCAGTGTCTCGCCAGTTCTCTCTCCCATCAATTCAAGGCCGCTCCAACTACCCATCAGCCCTCTCCCCCTCCCTCCAAAACTATCCCTGTCACCACGCTCGGGCCTGACACTGACAAAATAACAGTGCCGCCCATTTCCCCTCTTGTGTTTTCATAAGCTATTTTCTACACAGCGCGACATGACACTGAGTTATGAATGTAGGCAGCTTGTTGTGGGAAGGATCGTAGTACAAACCGGCCCCTCTCCATCACTGAGGAGTGCATCAGACAGACCGTGCCAAGGCCAATTCTACCTGCAAATACTTTTCTTCCACTAGACGCAAAGCCAGCATAACAGATACTTCAACTGGGACAGAGCAAGAAAAAAAAAATGTTTTTGAGGGGAACTAAAAAAGTTGTTGTTGTTGTTGTTGTTGTTGTTTTATGACGGTTGGCATCCGAGTGTTGCATTACCGCCAGACTTTATTCCTCAGACGTTTCGTAGTTTATTTGATCTTTTATTAGATAGATTGGCGATGTGCTCCTCTATCAGCCTAAAGCATGCGCCCTAATTGAGTGTCTGCGTGATGTCACGCAGGCACTATATGTTCTTGTATTTCACATATTTCTTCTTATTATATTTTCCATGATTTTCCATTTAGCCAGTTTCAACTCCTTAACGCTTCAACCGATTTCAACATGTTATACCTCATTATGATCACTTTCACAGTAGTACGTGTGCTATTACGTTTGACATTTGAAAAACTTGTACTTTTTGCAGAATTTTAAAAAGTATTAGTACTTGTGTGGACAATAAAGGATTATCTTATCTTATCTTATCTTACTTTTTCCCCATTTTTGAATTTGGGCACTATGAGTGTCTGCGGAATTCTTTAGACTTTATTCTTTAGGCTTTATTCTTTAGAATTTTGTGATGGAGCCAGTCGAGCGAGAGAGGGAGAGAGAGAGAGAGAGAGGAGGGAGAGGGAGGGAGAGAGAGGGAGGAATGGAAAATATAATAATAAAACATTTGTGACATTACAATACAAGAACATTTAGTGTCTGCGTGACGTCATCACGCGCAGACACTATATGTTCTTGTATTGTGGAGAGGGAGGGAGAGGGAGAGAGGGAGGGAGAGAGGGAGGGACAGAGAGAGGGAGGAAGAGCGAGAGGGACAGAGAGAGGAAGGGAGAGAGGGAGGGAGAGAGGGAGGGAGGGAGACTTTATTCTTTAGGCTTTATTCTTTAGAATTTTGGGATGGAGCCAGTCGAGAGAGAGAGAGAGAGAGAGAGAGAGAGAGAGAGAGAGTGGGGGGGAGGGAGGGAGAGAGAGAGGGAGGGAGAGAGGGGGAGGGAGTGAGAGAGAGGGGGAGAGGGAGAGACGCAGACACTCCAGCAATGGCTTCAGCCATTGCAGATTTTCTAGTTTTAATAGTTGGCTAATTTCAATCTCCAAACTTCTCCATTAGGGTTAACTCATATTTGATTAACTGGTATGCATCTTACCTCACCAACCGAATCCAGTTGTTCATCGTATATAAAATAATCTCTGTCTCTTGTCTGTGTCCCCCAGGGCTGTGTTACTTCAGCTCTTCTCTTCACAGTTGTTGTAAATCTTCAAACAATCAGTTTGTGTTTAAGTGTTCTACCGTGTTGTGTGAATAAAAGTTGTGGCATGGAATGCTCTGGAAAATAGTTTTCAGCTCCTTCAGTTCTTACTTTATAAAAAATGTCTGCATAAAACAGGTGGAGTCATATTATTTGGGTGTAATGATTGACTCAACATTATCATGGGAACATCACGTTGACTTCCTCTATACAAAGGCTAAACAGAGATTATATTTTAAGGTCATTTGGGGCCATTTGATTAAAATACTGTATGGTCAAAGAGCATGTGAGTGCCTTGTCTACCATAACATACCAATTAAAAGCTTAAAAAAGTGCAAATACAATGTCGAGTCTAATCTATTTTCATTAATACATCTCCCGTCCCACACGCAATATGAGTCTGAACCAGGACTAGAGGATGAACAAAAACAAGCATTTGACACACTGTAGAAGAAGACGGGACACGTCGTGTTTTCTATAATATATATTATATTTTTGATTTTTTCAATATTTTTTACAATCATAGGTCAAAGGTTGAATGGACGATTTTTTGGCCCAAATCTGAGTCTTATTTCCTCGTGGCGTGGACTGCCAATTAGTCCTGCCACATATCAATCATAAAACGCACCTACCGCTCACCTGCAGCTGCGTGCGGCTCGTCCCCCGAGAGTAGCACGGTTCCGCGTGTCTAAGCGCATTGATCTATCATAATATAGTTCCCTCAGTGTACGGGACAAAATTAGACTGTTCTAGCTGACTCATAAGAGACGGAAATCTACGGGCACGGTAGTGTAGCGCGGACATGCGATATACAGCGGTCTGCATTTTAGAACATGCCGATTGAAATGAGACTTTCTTGGCCCGACCTGCTCCACAAGTCAAAAGACAACCCTGCATCAGTAGCGTGGAACATAATTATTTCTGTCTGAATATCTCATGTTACAACGTAACACTCACTCGCTAAGTACGAGCTCAGGAGCAGATGAGCCAGATGTGAAGACACAGACACAGGTAAATCAGCTCACACAGAGTGATCAAGGACAGAGGGGACAGTCGGGACAGCTTTGTTTGTTAAGCTTCAAAATGCTGTGTGTTTTATTTACAATCCAACAAATTTTCACTGAGAAATTAGTTTTATTAGATCTGCGCCGCAGAAGACTGCAGGTGCACCATGAGCCCCCCGGTTCAAAAGACGTATCACTACCGTGTACTATATGTGTAAATATCTCATGTTACAACATGGGCACCTTCGGCTTATTGACAGGTTTATGTACAATATTATATTTTCTTTTTACATTTTGTTTGTGTGGCTTTTATTCCTTTTTATTCAGAAGCGCTGTATAGTACGGTAGGCTAAATCAGGGTAAAATTGACTAAATCAGATAAAGATCATTAAGCTCTGATTTAGTTCACTTGCACAAGTAAGTTAGCATTAAGACTAAACCAGGCTCCAAAATGGGCTTCAAGGGAAAAGAGCAGTGTGGATACGCACATGCTCCCTTCCTCCAGTGTACACGGTGGCCTTTCTTTCACCTGTAGCGATGCACCCTCACTGATATCAAATTGATCTAATTTGCCAGACGCAGGTTGAAAACGGCAGCTCAGCAGCGCCCATTCATACAAATATAGACGGTTCAAGTGTTTTTGCTCTCACCACTGAAGGACAAATACTACTCACCAGATCTTTAAAAATACATTATCATTTCATAATTCAAAACAACAGTGCTATCCACGTCATGGGGCAGCAACACTCTGGCTTTATGACCCTCAAACACCGTTTCCCCTCATCAAATGGCCTCAAGGACCCCTGTGGCGAATTGATGATTGAGACTTAAAGCCAGAGTCTTAAGGTCCCTTCCACTTTAAGCCCCCCCTCCAAGAGGAAGATGGGGAAGAAGAATCGACGCATCGATCAAGGATCAACGCAAAAAGCAGTCCGGAAGGACAGGAGAGTGAATTGATGGTCGGTAGCGATTTGGAGAGTGGGGAGGAGCTGTTGCTGTTGAGGCTTCAAGTGATAGCCGGAAGCGTAGAAAGTTCTCAAGCCCATTCGCGTCAGAAGGTCCTGGCAGTGAGAGGCAGGAGGAAATAGTGAGAGGCAGGAGGAAACTTCTAATATCGGGAATGAGAGCAGAGACTGTAAGGTGATCATAAAACTTGCGTAGGAAAATGCGTCCTTTAAGGAGTGGAGTCCAGTGGCATTGGCGTCGTGCATAAGTGAGGCAGTGGGAGAGACCAAAGATGCGAGAGCTCTCAGAAATGGCTCGCTGCTGGTTGTGTGCAAAGATGCGTCTCAGCAAAGGAAAGCGGAAATCAAGGTTATAAGCCTGTGTGGGATGAAGGTTGTCATTTCAGACGCTGAAAGAAACACGGTCAGAGGAGTTATCACAGGCGTCCCTACGTTGGTGACTGCCGGCCGCCATTGAAAGCAACAACAACAACGGCAGTAACTCCAGGAATCACAATTACAGTGGGTAGCGGTGGTGTGACACTGTGGATGCCAGCCGCCCTGGAGCTCCCTCGCTCTCCCTCTTCCTGCTGGACCTTCAACACAAGAACGCCAGATCCTTTATTCTTCACTTTTGTATTCAGTTAATGGATTTAGATTTATTTGAGAATTAATCAAACCTTACTTTTCAACATTAGCGTCTATTTTCACTAAGTTGAGCCCAAGCATAGCCTGTGTAACTAAATGTGTCATTTATTGCTTATATATGTTTATTCATCAAAGCACACGAAATCATTCTGGTTTATTGATGTTTTTGGAATTATATAGTTAGTCGCTGAGTCAAGAACTTCCCTTCAGAAAATGAGACTGAGTAGGTTAATGATGTTTATCTGGACAAAGGCTAGATCGTGCCCCTTATAAATATATGCACATTAATTGGAGAATATGTCTTACATATTGGTGCCACCACATGAGGAGGAAACAAGACTAATATTTTCTACACTATGGACAGTGAAAGCAGGTCTTCCCGAGACCGGCCACTTTCACACCACTCGCTCCGCTTCAGAGTGAGGGATGAGCCGCTCTGAGACCACCTATTGTACGCGCTTTCCAAGCTGCCGTTTACTGTGCTTTAGACTGTGTTCATGTTCCCATGTTCACTCTGGGACAATCCTTTCTATTGACCTAACTAGAGACAGTGTGAAAACGACCTAAGACTATATCAGGTCAAAACCAATACTAGAATCTAGACCAGGATTAACGCAGGGTCTGCATCAACACAGACAAGGCTAACGAGGACTCAAACAAACTGGGTCTATACTGTGTTATAATAGGAATATTTTTCCCAAATTGGAGATTTTGTCTACTTTTTAGCCATTTGTTTTACAACAGATATCATTTTATGGTTGAATTAACAGATCACATTTTGTAGAAAAAAGAAAGACAAAAAACTATTATTATCTTCCTTATTAGTTGTATTATTTGTTATTTTTGACGATACAATCTACTGTGCAGCCCAACACACTAAATTAAATAAAACCTGGACTTAATTGAACTTAGAGTACGTCCATTCCAATTTCTGATAGTGAATTTGGGAAGTCTGTAAGAACTTCATTATGCAGTGACTTGGACAAATTGAGCCGAGCTTGATGAAGTGGCCTGGGTGCGGGGTAATTTGTGCAGTGTTGGAGGTGTTGCCAGGTTGGGTGTGTATTGGCAGCATATTGGGCATGTGTCAGTGCTGTAGTTATTTTTACACCTGCACTAGGCCCTATAGACAACAGCCTGTTATTGTGCTGCAGCACAAAGGGAAAGTACCAAGCAGCTGGAGTTTTATTTCAAACTGACAGATTCCATAAACAAGTGAGCAGCTAGAGAAAGATGAAGCAGCTCGAATGTGTAACATTCTAAAATGTCTATAATCTGGAAGCAAGAAATAACTGTACTTAGATGTTGATAAGTGTAACACAAATATATATAACCTGGGCTGAACCAGGATCTGAACTAGGGCTACACTAGGACCTGAATAAAATCCTTTAATATCAGATTTAGCCATTATTACAACATGCTAACATTATGCTAGCTTTCCTTTATGATCCCCTGTGTCTCATGCATACCGTAGTTGTACAGTAATCCTGCTTGTGGAGAGGTTTTGGGGGAGCTTTGCGCTTTAAGTTCTGCTCCCTCAGGTCTGGTTCTTGTGTTGCTCAGAACAATGGAGTTATTTGATCCAGGATTATCCCCACTGTGAACTGCAGCGCTTCCATCGATCTGCTAGATTTTCTCATCTCCATTCCCGCACACACTTATATTTACACAATATGTCTGCTTCAATGCAGTCTTCATTTTTCTAAAGTAGATGTAAGTCAGAATCAGAATCAAAATAGGTTTATTGCCATTGTCAATGAACAACATTTAAAAACATAGGAACTTGTCTTGGTGGTTCAATGCAACACAAAACAATAAAACAATGAACAAGTCATGACAATAATTTGTGATCAGGGCTACTGTTAAATGGAAACAGATTATTTTTATTTATAATTTTGCCTAATTTATTTATTATTTTTTATACTGATACTGTATATAGGATAAGAATAAACATTACATTTCTCTGTGATTTGATAAAGGAGTCATGTTATGTAAAATGGGGGGATTATTGGGATTTAAAGTTATAAAGGTTTTCAAAATGCAAGATTACTTTGTCATGTAGGAAATTTGTCTTGGACAGGAGGAATGAGTATTTATACCTGTTATGGGATCTTTTATTGTTTGTTGGAACCCTATCGGCGTCCAGATGATTGCAGGTCATAGTCATAGTCAAGACACGTAAGTGGTCAGAGATTACAAACATAATTTTGTTTGCGACAATACCACACACACCACATATTTTAAGACTTTCGATAACAACATGACAAAGTATGATCATTATTCTCTGTTCAATTCCAAAACCCTTCTGTCCGCAACCAAATATTTCTCATTATTATTTTTTCATTAGGATTTTTTCCTTGTGGCATGGACAGCCAAGTAGTTCTCCCAAATGTCAATCATTCCCTGCGTGCTAGTGCACACCTGCAGCCTCGTTTCCAGGATAGCAGGATGTTTCCCTGGCTGCGCATGCGTGGTTGATATGCCGGTGTGTGTTTAGCGAGTTCCTGCAGTGTACAGTACAAAATGATGACAGAGAAGACTGAGTTCGACTTCAGAAAAGACGGAAATCTGCAGAGACAGAGATGCGATGCGATCCATCCCGCTAATAAACAAACGCACGTGTAGCAGCGGGGCTGTTGTGTGTGTCGCTCATCTAATATATTATGATAATGTTTACTTGTGATGGTACAATACATTGCTAAATTATTATTACTTTTGTGTGTTTGATTGTACATTTTGTCATGGAGCACTTGAATTAGGGTGCACGTCCATGAAATAGGCTGTACCTGGACGGTGTTCGGAGTTAAAAGAAGGTCAGCCACGCCTACTTATTGTGTTGAGTGTGGCCCGGGTGTGCTCTGGGTGTTGTATCCCTGCGTGCCTCAAATGTTTGTATTTTGAACCGTGGACTTATTAAAAGTTGCAAAACGGAATGTATCATCTCATCATTCGAGAGTGCAACATGTGCCTCCGCATGAGGTTTGATGGTAGGCGGCCTCTTGGAAAGAACAGGAGGGTGTGGGGGTGAATGTGGCAAGTGTGTGCATGCATTTTTAAAAAAGGGACTAACAGTCGCTTGAGTTCTCAAATTGGCGAAAATTCCTCTATTATTCCTTTAATATAATATTCAACATATGAATGGCTGTACTTCATTGCATGTTAATGTGATTAGCAATAAGGTCCTTACAGTTGGCCGGTTCCATTATGTTTTGCAAGGGTTTACTGACTTCTTCCTAACTGGTTTGGAAACATGATCCTTGTCAGATCTGGACTCGGTTTCCCGCTCCTGAAAAGTGGCTCTAGCAGTAATGAAATTACATTAAAACTTTATCAATTTAAAATAATTTTGAGTGAAGACTTTTCAACCTGTAATGTTGTTTATCAAGACTTTGTAATCAAAGGTGGTGAGTACTCAGAGTTTTCTTCTGCTTGAGTACTATTTGTCAGTGAAACAGAACAGTTTTGGTTACGTTATGTTGACAATATTAAATTATTTGAACATGTTCTTTTACTGGTCCATCATTTATGATTTAGTCTATCCTTTGAAAAAAAAACATATTTTGTGCATTATTTTAAGTTTCGGTCTAAAATTTATATGCACATATACATGCACTCCTTCAGTTCTTACTTTATTAATAATGTCTGCATAAAACAGGTAGAGTCATTAGGTGTAATGATTGACTCAACATTATCATGCAATACATGTATTATTTTGTACTTATGTAAACATATTTTCAATTCAATTAGGTTATGAAGTAATGGTACTCTTTCATGTTCACTGCTTCTTCTGGTCTTAGTGTATTATACAGACATATTTACAGTTTTTTTTCCAATTCCCCTTTAACAAAAAGAATGTTTTTGTCAAGTTAAGCCAATTTGAATTTACAGTTTATACTACCATAACAAACTGTTGACAGAATGCCCCATTTTTTGCATTTTACATAATTATCATCAAAAGTGTGAGTTTTTTTTGGATTCAAAGCAGCTCAAACTCCAATGATGGTGTCACAATGTGTTTACCAAAGCGGTGTGCATCTAGTTAATAGTTTTTCTTGTCATGCGTGGACATAGTTATCAGGACACATGTCGAGCTGTTTGCATGGCTAAAAATGGCCCAAAACCAGGAGGGATTTAATTGTTCACTGTTCACAAAGACCTTGACCCCTGTTGAGAAACAAAGCGAGAAAATGTGGAAAGGAACAACAATTTAAAAAAGAATACAGATGCTGAATTAATGTTTTGAAGAATTTTATTTGAGTTGGTATTCGCATAAGCTGAAATGTAATGTTGACAGAGAGAAGTGTGCACACACACTAAGAAATCGTAGTAATGAAATAAATTCTAGATCTATGCTTAATATCGTACTGCGGAAGAGCTCAAAACCAATAATATGTCAATGGAGACAAGCAGACCCCTCCACCATAAAACAGGCGAGTTCGTCCAAACGTCTGCTTGTTTGTTGCTGCAGAGGGCTCACATGAACCACAATATGAGAGTCAAACAGAAGTGTTTCTGGACATGCTGCTCTGTGTACAGTGCAGACACCTGCACCTCCTGCTCAGCGCCTGCCCGGCACCTCCTTATAGACACTGATACTATGGGTGCAGAGGGGCCAGAGCACTGGAAATCTTCAAGCACTGCAAGGGACTTTTCCGCTCTTTCACTGCTCAGTACAGACCTGTTAGTCATTCAACATGGTTTAATCCATGTCTATGTAAGCGGTAGCCAAAATCAGAAACAAAACTTGACATGATAAACCTATTGACTAAATTGTGAGACAGAACTACCTTTTTTGGATTATTAGGCTAAATTGGAATTCAGCGGAAACCAGGGAGATGAGATAAGATAACCTTTATTTGTCCCACAATGGGTAAATTCCAGTGTTGCAACACAGAGTAGGTACAGAAGCATTGTAACAAAGTATACTATACTTACAACATAGTATATAATAACAAAACAATTGATAACTTATAAAAAACACTCTTGTAGAAAAACTCTTAAATACTTTAAAAACTCTAAAATAATAATAATAACAATGATAACACTCTTATTTGCACCTGTTATGTGGACAGAGAATATTGCACCAGGATGATTGACATTATGTCACAGTATTGCACATGATTATGAAGATAAATGACACATGTTCAGGGCTAACAGTGTTTGTTATAGAGTCTGACAGCAGCAGGAAGGAAAGACCTGTGAAACGTCTCTTTCACACAGCGAGGATGGATCAGTCTGTCACTGAAGCTGCTCTCCAGAGCGGACAGAGTGTCCTGCAGGGGGTGACACTTGTTGCGGAAAATATACTATACACGAAGCCAGAGAAATAAGGCAGAATAGAACCAAGTTGTCTTGTTCTAATGTGGATCAGGCTTCACCTAGGCAAGTGTCAACTGACCAAAGCACAGGACAAAGGTTACTAAGCTGACAATGTTGAAACAATCAAAGCTCTTGAAATAATCAAACATCTTGTGTAACTTATTCACTAAACATCAACAACCTAATGACATGACATTTTTCGATCACAGACTCATGGTCCAGCATAGATGTGAGTTTAACCAGGACCCTTCTGTCCCCCACCTTCTGCACCGAGTCCAGAGCACAGCCCAGGACGGAGCTGGACTTCTTGATGACTTTGTCCAGCCTCTTCCTCTCCCTCTCTGTGATGCTGCTGCTCCAGCAGGCCACACTGTACAGGAGGGCTGATGCCACCACAGAGTCGTAGAAGGTCTTCAGGAGTGGCCCTGTCACTCCAAAAGACCTGAGTCTCCTCAGGAGGTAGAGCCGACTCTGGCTCTTCTTGTACAGTGCGTCTGTGTTATGAAAAGTCAGGATGGACCATGAGTGGTCACTTTAGTCCTCCCATTTTTCCAGCTGCATTAAAATTGGGGACGGTGGACACTCTGTTGCTTGTGGGAGACATGAGTGCAGACGGACAGAGGGAGCAGAAGAGACAGACCGGGGGAGAATCTTGAAATGTCAGTCTGCTGCTGCTGTGGGAGGAGAGAACAATGTTGACCTTCATTTTTTGTTTTAATCAAAAAAACAACAACAACACACACACACACACACACACGCACACACACACACACACAAACACACAAACACACAAACAAACACGCCATTTTACATCTAATACATTTATTTGGATCCAAAGAAAATCATTTATTTTAAGATGATCTGTTTAACATGCGTTCATAACATAATGCATTTAAATAGAGTCACCATTTCTGGAGTGCAGGTGTAATTTTTGCAGTGTACACGTCTTGGTAAACGTAACAACCTCCCGATCTTTGAGTTCATAAAAACACATCATGGAATAATCTATGAGCCTGACCTGTGGCTGCGAGCTGATTGAATTCTGTGTTAACACTTCACATTTGTCATCGCTGACCCTCTGGTGATGGATATCGGAACGGCCCCGTCTCCACAGCAACAACCTTTCATTAGTTTTGTTCCATACAGCGATAGGGAACGCTTGCACAAAGGAGGACAAACCTATCCCACCTGACATTTGATCGCCTCCATGTGTCGCCCGATACAGCGGCGTAAACCAGGTCTCTGTGGAAAATGGATTTATGAATATTCATTATAGAAGAAAATAAAGGTGCACAGGGGAAATCAGTCAGTGCGTTGAACTCAGAGGCGGGTAGAGGGGCCTAGAATTGGACTAAGTACACTCAAAGTACAAAGGAGCAAACCAAGAGTAAAAAGTATTTGGGAAATTATTGCTCAAAATGTAACTGTAAGAGTAACTATCTGGACGTGACATCTGATTTTGAAGTTAATGTAATTTGAAAGACAAAACGTTAAATAATGCACATAATATGGTATTTTTTAATATTTTGAAGAAGAAGGAACATTTGGAAGAACATTAACAGGAACAGGATGTTTATTTGGGTGAAAAAGTTAGCCAAGCAAATTAAACACTTTGAGTGACAGTTTTGGTTAGTTGCTAAATTTTAAACACTGGGGCTGAAAACTCCTCAAGTTTTGTTGTGGTGCCAATGAGCAGTCAAAACAACATTGCATCCTGCCAGCTTCCAATTTTATCATTAATTATTGTCTGCTTGTTTTGTCAGTGAGAATGATTGCAGACTGGACTCTATTTCCGAAAAAGTAGAAGGTGCTTCACAGAATACAAATAAGAAAGACAGAACACTAAAAACAATAGAGAAAGGCACAAAACAAACACAATGTCAAAGGCTAATCTGAATGAATGTGTTTTTAGCTGGACTTTGAAGAGCTTTGTGATGGATCGGCAGGAGACAGGGTTTTAAATGCTCCCAGAACTGCACCTGGAGCCAGTGGTAAAACTGAAGAACAGGGGTGTTTCCATGGAGTGTTGTGATGTGATGTTATGGATTTGCCCGGAATATTCCTCTGTATGTGTGGTATTATTTGACCAATCCACAGGTCAGAATGATGAGAAATTAGGACCGTTGCCATAATGATTAACAATTTAAAACCCAATCATATATTTTGACTGGGAAAAAGTCCTTGAAATGTTTAATATACTGTAAGAAGAAACTGAAACTGATGCATAACTTGTCGTGGTGGTGTCACCTGCTTGTCTCCATGGAGATACATTAGTTTAATGTCATACATCAGAACATTCTAGGCGTCATGCCTACAAGCATATGGCATGTCCTCCTCCAGAAAAGTTGCATCTCGTGGAATCTCGTGCCTTATTATTTGGCACGAGTGCCCAGCAATCGAACCTGGAACCTTCTTGCTGTGAGGGAAAATGCTAACCACTCCACTACCATGCTGTTGTCGCTTCTTTGTTAAATCTATGCTGCTTCTTTTCACTTACATCATTGCATAGCTTGAATTGTATCTTCAATTTACCGTTTCGCCTTTTGAGTCTGTAGCATTGGAAAGACGTTTGACACAAGAAGAAAGCCCAAATCTGTTCCAGCCAACTCGCTCTGACAGGTGAGAAAGAGGAGACGGAACAACAAAGAACAATCTGACGCTTCACCTGGAGCTACCCCCACAAGAACTCAGACTGAAGAAGAGCATTTTCTATAACCTAAATTTGTGCTATGAGTTTTTCATCTTTGGAGCCACCTCCCAGGAGAACTATCTGAGTGTAAGAGTAGCTTTGTCTCAGCGGGTAAGTTATATTAAATCATGTAAATAATCTCCAAAATATACTCCACAAAAAAGACAACGGGCCTACATTGTCTTTCCTTTACCTTCCTATGGGTGCTGTAAGTTCAACAGCGACAATCCACAGATATTCATAGAACGACATTATTTAGCTAAATGGAGCGATAAGGATTGCACTTAGTCCAATTACAGCACGGTACAGTGTGTGAGAATACAATGGCTCCACTTTTCTCCTTCCTCCCACCTTCAAGTATTATCTTAGCCTATCTGCACTCTTCAAGTCAATAATTACAGGCCACTTCAAGTCTCTATCTGTGGGCCCATTAGAACATCAGCAGCTCAGTAATGTATGAGGAAAATGATAATGAGTGAAGTGAACATGTATAGTGTGCTGGTGTCGTTCTAGCAATCGAGGGCTTTTGTTTGTTTGAAATGATTGAATCTACATATTTCCCTGTGTGTTTGAATAATGCCTTCACTTTTTAACTTTTTAACCATAATGTAACTTCATATTTGTTATGTTGCATTTTTTCTCTTATGTCACACATAACAAACATGTGTCGCCTTGCCTCATAATTAAGAGTCCACCACCTCCCAAAGTCCACAACCCTGATTGTAATTAAATAAATGCAAGTTAAATTTTATAATGCTACACAGTGAAATATACCAGACAAAGCAAAACATCTCCAAGGAGACAAGCAAGAAACTCCCCCTGAAAAGTAATTTATTGCGGTCAGATTTCATGTTTCATGTGGACAGACCCAGTGAATATGTGTCTAAGTACAAATGTACTGCATCATTTGTGTCATTGTGTGATGAAGATGAGTTGACCAGACAATGAGCAAAAAGTTTCAAATGATGAATCATCATTGTTCCTGATTCTGTTACTAAACCAAAAAGAACATCTTAGGCTCTTTTTTGCATTTCCCCTATAAAGCCATTGTCCTTGTTTACATACTTGACATTGTGATAAAATGTAAATATATGATAATATTTCTGTGATGTATTTTATCTGCATAATAGTGATATATTATCTGCATCATTAGTCTAAGAGAAAAACATCATGTGACAAACTGCATTTGTGAATCTATCGTAAAGATGGAGCAGATAATGTTTACCCTGGGGAGGGGGTGCAACAGCCCAGGGGAGTTTGTGTAATGTTTACCCAAGGCTTTATCTATAGGAAAAATACCAGCTGTTGTAAAAGACAAGTGTCAACGAGAAATGTGACCCGCCTATTCCATAATATCTAATAAAACCAACCTGCATGAGAAAAAACGTCGTGAGACCAGGAGGGTCACGCAGGCTGCTTACAACAGCCTGAGTGACCCGGCCCAGCGGTTTCTCCCATGCATGCCACACAAACATCTGATATTTCTGTGTCGTTTCATATTCTTAGTTGAATTGTGTTCTCTGTGTGTTAAGGAATATCATTGGTGTATGTCTCATTCCATGACAGACATATATACTGTAAACTGTTCAATTCATGTGGTCATTCCTTTTATCTTGAACTTGTTTCTAAGTGACACTATCGCTAGAGCTGTATGCAGACACTGGACTCACGTTAAAACAAAAATATAAATGAAATATGGCGTGACTTCAAAGCCTGTAAATTATAGTAATTCACTATTATGCATTATATGGGCTTTTCCAAGTAATTTCTTTACATCTTAGTATGACTAAAATGTGTCTTGGAAACACCATGAAATCTATTTCTCACTGCACAGCAACTGCAAGGGGTACAAGTAGTAACAAAGTAAAGGCTTTAAGGAGACAAATTGTGTGCTTTTGTCTGGCATATAGGTATATTTAATGACACTTGTGTATTATTGTTTTATATTTTGGACATTTTAGATTCTAATATTTATCTAAAACAAGAAACAAGTCAAGTAAAACAACAAAACAAACAAGTCCACTGAATTCCGTGTGAAAACTCTCTGGGCTATTAGTGATCGTCCATGTCAATGGCAGCGTCCATAGCATTGATTCCCATAGTGGAGGTTGAAACCCCCCCTGGGGGGATCTTTTGTATCTAATGGCTTCATGGGGTGTGATAAATTCTATGTGTATCAGGTATTACATTTTTATTAAATTGTGGAACAGAGTAGAACAGCGGACGTGTGCAGGGGTCAGTGAAAACTAGAGCAACAGCATCTTGAATCACTTAATTACTTAACAGCATAAGTGATATGACATATGACATCTTCAAGACTATTCGAACATTTATGAATCAATCCAAATACAACTTTAAATGGGCAAATGAGAAGGGGAAACCATTCAACTAAACAACAAAACAAGATCAATTTAGCCTAATCTGCCTCCTTTGATTTCTTCAAGTTCAGGAGAACATTACACCATAAAAGCAGCTATTTGTGAAATAAGAGATGAAATCATATTGATATTTTACACATTTTGTTAAATGACAACCATAACGAAGCAACTGACAGACGATCATGAAATGGATTATTTCACGGCCATCAAACATATCTATCTCCATGGCGACAAGCAAGAAACCACACGGGACCAAGTTACAGGTCAGATCTGTGGAAAGGCACACAATGAGAGCATTGGTGATTGAATAAATGCAGATAGAAATTCAGTGCAAGGCAAAGCAATACAGCAAGGCAAGCAGGTGGCAGACCCCCCCCAAAAAAAGTTACATAATGTACATTTATAATTGTGATTTTGCACATCCTTTACTCATGTTTTTCCCCCATCTCCGTTCTCTCTCTGTCTTTGCAACCTTCTCTGTCCTCGTGTCATCTTTCCTCTTCTTCGATGTTTTAAACCCTCTGAACCATCACCTACACGGCCCAAATTGAGCTTCGAGCAATTAAGAGAGCTGTCGAGGCCTCCATGACAGCAATTACAAGGTGTGCCGGTATCCACAGAGGGAAAGGGATTTTTAGACACATGTACAGCTCCTCTCATCTGCTGCAGCAAAGAAGAAGTTCACTCGGGAGAGAATCAAAAGTGAGGAACCACAAAAAAGTGTTTGATTGAGAGGGGACGAGGGAGCGAGATGAGGAAAGGAGGTAGGAAACAAAATAGAAAAGGCTTTCACCTAGGACTATTATTCAAGGGATATGTTTAGGGGTTATCACTTTAAATTACTTAAAAAAAAAAAAAAAAAAGTCTTGTATACATTATTTATATATTTATAAATCTAAGGTGTGTTTAATTTATTTGGAACTTGAACAAAAAACACTCAAATGTGACTATCTTAAAAAACAAAACAAACATCTAGAATTAGTTACTAGTAAACTACCTTAGTGTTGGCTACTAGTAAAAAGGTGTTGGCATGATGATGGCAATGTAAAATGTTACTTTAAATCTAAAAAATATAAGAATATCGCTGTAATCCAAATTGTGTCCAAAATCACATATTTAAAAAAAACAGATACACAACAAAACAGGAGGAGCTCATCTAGGGATGCATACCTAAACCCACGTTCAGGTTAAAGTCCGGATTCGAATCCAGAGGTTTAGGTTCAGGTCCGGACCTAATGAGTCCGGACCTGAACTTTGCATAATGTTATAACAGCATAACACAAGCTACTTCGCTAAATTAAGTTGAAGACACATGAACAAGGACAACTATCAAACACAAGGCTTAACTGCAGACTGAAATAAACTAAATTTATCTGGTTTATTCACTGTTTATTAACAGAAGTTACAACTTACAAATCACAAGCTGCTAGCTAACACACATTCATGTGTTTTACTAGAGGAACAACTTCCGAACAAGAGCATGTTGAGTATTGGTATTAGGGCAGCAGTTTCAGCTGATACTGTGTTTGTCAAGTGTATTACTGGTTTGACTGGGCTGTTCCCCACACTTGAAGTTTAATGCCTTTAGATATATTTCCACTCTTTAATTTTGCAGATCCATTGGCATCAAAGTCATGTAAAAACCTTCAAAAACTAGCATAGAAGTCCATTCGAACCACTATAAATCAATCAACTTAGCAGTATCAAAAATAGATTAAAGCCGCAAGCGGCATCCAACGGCCCTCGCGGGCCGCCGGCCTTCCGACTCTGCGCTTTCGACTTGATAAAGATGGCGCCCTTATTGTGTGTTGAATTAAAAAAGAACTTGACAGACGGCGACACATTGGACATGGCCAATCCAGTGCAAATGAACACAAGTGTCAGTCAAATTTGCTGCTCCGCCGCACAGAGACCGTAGCACTTGGAATAAAAATATGGATAACTTTTGATGCCCCGCTTGTGTAGATGATATTTCCCAAAGTAAAGCTTGATCGGGCTATTGCCCACGGAGGAGTTTGTTAAAGTGTGAAGCGTAAATGTGAACATTTCAAAGATTTGGCGTTTTCCCATTTGTGACAGTATATTTGCAGCTCCACGGCACAGAGACCGTACCACTTAAAATCAAAATATGACTAACTTTTGATGCCCCGTTTGTGTAGATGATTTTCCCCAAATATGAGCTTGATCGGGCAATCGCCCTAGGAGGAGTTTGTTAAAGTGTGAAGCGTAAAAATGTGGTCATTTTAGAGATTTCGCTGTTTTCCCATTTCTGACATATATTTGCGGGTCCGCCACACAGAGACCGTAGCACTTAGAATCAAAATATGGATAAGTTTTGATGCCCCGCTTGTGTAGATGATATTCTCCAAATATGAGTTTGATCGGGCTATTGCCCTAGGAGGAGTTCGTTAAAGTGTGAAGCGTAAAAATGTGGTGATTTGAGCGATTCTACGATTTTCCCATAAGGATAACATGGGATGTTTCTTTAGTAGGGATGGGATGTTTCTGTCATCGCTACGGTTACGCCGTACAAAATATGACTTTGGCTCTCATACTTTTATGATCAGGATGGCAAATTAGAATTTTGTTCAAAATATCATGTCATTTGGAAAAACTCTATTGTTTATAGGCCACTCTGAAGGCCAAATAGTCAGAATTCTGGGAAACGTTTGCGGCTCCGTCGCACAGAGACCGTAAAAGTTATGCTTAAAATTTGGATAACTTTAGATGCCCCACTTGTCTAGAGGACGTACACCGATTTTGAGGTTGGTGGGCAAAACGCACTAGGAGGAGTTTGTTAAAGTGTGAAACATAAAAATGTGGTAATTTGAGAGATTTTGCGTTTTTTTCAGAGGGATAACATGGGAGGTTTATGTCATCGCTACGACTACGCCGTAAAAATTAAGGCATTTGTCTGATTGGCTTTTTTGATCGGGACGGCAAAATAGAATTTTGGGTAAAGTTTAGAACATTTTGGTAAAACAAATTTTTGAACTTCAATGTTAATTTAAAGGTCACTCTGTAGGGGGCGCTATCGCGCCCATTTCAATTTTGTCATCATAAACTGGTCCAAACTAGAAAGTTGAACAACTGATTCAAATTTGGTCATAATCGGACTGGTTTTGATCAAATGGGAGCAATTTTTAGATCTGCAATATTCCAAAATAAGTTGTCAAACTTTGGGGCTGCGCCGCACACAGACCGTAAAAGGTATACCAAAAATTTGGATAACTTTAGATGCCCCACTTGTCCAGAGGACGTACACCAATTTTGAAGTTGGTGGGCAAAACGCCCTAGGAGGAGTTCGTCAAAGTTTGACGTGAACAAAATGGCTAACTCAGCTTGTTTTCATTTTCAAAGGAAGATGGCGGGCATAGGGTAAGTCTGGGGGCGTGGCCACGATAAAAAAAAAATTTTGTCCTCAAGAGAGGAATGCGTGTCCTGAATTTCGTAGCTCTACGGCAAAGTTGACCCCGGGGCGTCTCCCATAGGCGCAATGTATTTTGACTTTTGTCGGTGGCGCTATCGCGCCATTTTTTGACGAAAAAGAAAATGGCCCAGAAAAAATCAAATTTTTGGCAGATTCTGAATTTTGGGCAAAGTTTGGTGAGTTTTTGAGCATGTTCAGGGGGTCAAATTAGAGCTCAAAGCGCTGAAGAAGAACAAGAAAAATTAAAGCCGCAAGCGGCATCCAACGGCCCTCGCGGGCCGCCGGCCTTCCGACTCTGCGCTTTTGACTTGATAAAGATGGCGCCCTTATTGTGTTGAATTAAAAAAGAACTTGACAGACGGCGACACAATTGACATGGCAAATCCAGTGCAAATGAACACAAATGTCGGTCAAATATGCGGGTCCGCCACACAGAGACCGTGACACTTGGAATAAAAATATGGATAACTTTTGATGCCCCGCTTGTGTAGATGATTTTCCTCAAATATGAGCTTGATCGAGCTATTGCCCTTAGAGGAGTTTGTTAAAGTGTGAAGCGTAAATGTGAACATTTCAGAGATTTCGCTGTTTTCCCATTTCTGACATATATTTGCGGGTCCGCCACACAGAGACCGTAGCACTTAGAATCAAAATATGGATAAGTTTTGATGGCCCGCTTGTGTAGATGATATTCTCCAAATATGAACTTGATCGGACAATCGCCCTAGGAGGAGTTTGTTAAAGTGTGAAGCGTAAAAATGTGGTGATTTGAGCGATTCTACGATTTTCCCATAAGGATAACATGGGATGTTTCTGTCATCGCTACGGTTACGCCGTACAAAATATGACTTTGGCTCTCATACTTTTATTATCAGGATGGCAAATTAGAATTTTGTTCAAAATATCATGTCATTTGGAAAAACTCTATTGTTTATAGGCCACTCTGAAGGCCAAATAGTCAGAATTCTGGGAAACGTTTGCGGCTCCGTCGCACAGAGACCGTAAAAGTTATGCTTAAAATTTGGATAACTTTAGATGCCCCACTTGTCTAGAGGACGTACACCGATTTTGAGGTTGGTGGGCAAAACGCACTAGGAGGAGTTTGTTAAAGTGTGAAACATAAAAATGTGGTAATTTGAGAGATTTTGCGTTTTTTTCAGAGGGATAACATGGGAGGTTTATGTCATCGCTACGACTACGCCGTAAAAATTAAGGCATTTGTCTGATTGGCTTTTTTGATCGGGACGGCAAAATAGAATTTTGGGTAAAGTTTAGAACATTTTGGTAAAACTAATTTTTGAACTTCAATGTTAATTTAAAGGTCACTCTGTAGGGGGCGCTATCGCGCCCATTTCAATTTTGTCATCATAAACTGGTCCAAACTAGAAAGTTTAACAACTGATTCAAATTTGGTCCTAATCGGACTTGTTTTGATCAAATGGGAACAATTTTTATATCTGCAATATCCCAAAATAAGTTGTCCAACTTTGCGGCTGCGCCGCACACAGACCGTAAAAGGTATCTCAAAAAATTTGATAACTTTAGATGCCCCACTTGTCCAGAGGACATCCGCCGATTTTTGAAGTCGGTGGGCAAAACGCCCTAGGAGGAGTTCGTCAAAGTTTGACGTGAACAAAATGGCTAACACAGCGTGTTTTCATTTTCAAAGGAAGATGGCGGCCATAGGGTAAGTCTGGGGGCGTGGCCACAATAAAATTTGTTTTTTGTCCTCACAAGAGGAATGCGTGTTCCGAATTTCGTAGCTTTACGACAAAGTTGACCTCGGGGCGTCTCCCATAGGCGCAATGTATTTTGACTTTTGTCGGCCATTTTTTTTGGAAAAAAAAAATGGCTCAGAAAAAACTAAATTTTTCGCCGATTCTGAATTTTGGGCAAAGTTTGGTGAGTTTTTGAGCATGTTCAGGGGGTCAAATTAGAGTTCAAAGCGATGAAGAACAAGAAAAATTAAAGCCGCAAGCGGCATCCAACGGCCCTCGCGGGCCGCCGGCCTTCCGACTCTGCTCTCTGCATCTTACAGAGATGGCGCTAACGCGCCCTCATTGTCTAAGAACTATTGACAGCGACACATTGGACATGTACAATGCTGTGCTTAACCAGTGCAAATGAACACAAATGTCGGTCAAATGTGCAGCTCCAGCGCACAGAGACCGTGACACTTGGAATAAAAATATGGATAACTTTTGATGCCCCGCTTGTGTAGATGATTTTCCCCAATATGAGCTTGATCGAGCTATTGCCCACAGAGGAGTTCATTAAAGTGTGAAGCATAAATGTGAACATTTCAAGGATTTGGCGTTTTTCCCATTTGTGACATATATTTGCGGCTCTACCGCACAGAGACCGTAGTACTTAAAATCAAAATATGTATAACTTTTGATGCCCCGCTTGTGTAGATGATTCTCCCCAAATATCAACTTGATCGGGCTTTCGCCCTAGGAGGAGTTTGTTAAAGTGTGAAGTGTAAAAATGTGGTCATTTTAGAGATTTTGCGGTTTCCCCAGGGATAACATGGGTTTCTGTCATCGCTACGGCTACGCTTTACCAAATATGACTTTGGCTCCCATACTTTTATTATGGGGATGGCAAATGAGAATTGTGTGCAAAATGTCATGTCATTTGGAAAAACTCTATTGTTTATAGGCCACTCTGAAGGCCAAATAGTCAGAATTCTGGGAAACGTTTGCGGCTCAGCTGCACAGAAACCGTAAAAGTTATCCTTAAAATTTTGATACATTTAGATGCCCCACTTGTCTAGAGGACGTACACCGATTTAGAAGTCGGTGGGCAAAACGCAATTTGACTGATTTTGCTGTTTTCCCATTTGTGACATATATTTGCGGGTCAGCCACACAGAGACCGTAGCACTTAGAATCAAAATATGTATAACTTTTGATGCCCCGCTTGTGTAGATTATTTTCCCAAAATATGAGCTTGATCGGGCTATTGCCCACAGAGGAGTTCATTAAAGTGTGAAGCATAAATGTGAACATTTCAAGGATTTGGCGTTTTCCCATTTGTGACAGTATATTTGCAGCTCCACGGCACAGAGACCGTACCACTTAAAATCAAAATATGGATAATTTTTGATGCCCCGTTTGTGTAGGTGATTTTCCCCAAATATGAGCTTGATCGGGCAATCACCCTAGGAGGAGTTTGTTAAAGTGTGAAGCGTAAAAATGTGGTCATTTTAGAGATTTCGCTGTTTTCCCATTTCTGACATATATTTGCGGGTCCGCCACACAGAGACCGTAGCACTTAGAATCAAAATATGGATAAGTTTTGATGCCCCGCTTGTGTAGATGATATTCTCCAAATATGAACTTGATCGGCCAATCGCCCAAAGTTTGACGTGAACAAAATGGCTAACACAGCGTGTTTTCATTTTCAAAGGAAGATGGCGGCCATAGGGTAAGTCTGGGGGCGTGGCCACAGTAATATTTTTTTTTTGTCCTCACGAGAGGAATGCGTGTCCCGAATTTCGTAAAGCTACGAAATTCCAGCGCGAATTTCGCGATCTATGGAAGGTTTATGATGGTTTAGATTCTAGAACGTAAAGGATATAGAATGTGAGTAGTACATTTTTAATGAGTCCAGAACCAAATCACCGGGGTTTCGTTTTTTTTTTACCTGAACCGAAACGTTTTTACAAGTCCGGATCCGGTCCGTCGTAGCGGTACACATCCCTAAACTCATCTGTTATTATTGCCCCATCATACATACAGGAAGGGACATTCTACCTGCACAGCTCTTACTCAAATGACAGATGCCTCAGAAGTATGGACAGTTCTGATTTAGTTGGTGTGGTGACATTGGACTTTAGGACCACTTTTGATTTAATACAATAGATTGTCCAATTTTAATCGAGAAACTAAAAAGCTATAGTTTTATTACTTCAGCTATTGCAAATACAAAGTTATCTTATCTTATCTCCCCGACAGAACTTGTTATTCGTCTGACACCAAAAGTCTAGAATGTGGAGGACGCTGTTAAGGACCTCTTTTCTTCTCCGTTTTTATTAATGATTTACTTTTAATTGTGAAAAAAGCCTCAATGTCAACTGATGCAGATGACTCAAATCTGTTTAGCTGCAGATCCATGCCACAAAATTAACTCTGTTTGTGCCTGCTGGGTCAAAGGAAACAAACTAGCTTTGAATATACATATACAAAAAGTTGGCACAAGGATCTGAATTAAAACTAAACATTGCTGGGGAGAATATACAACAAGTATACTCCGAGAATCTTCTGTGCTGTTTCTGTCCATTAATCATCACCCAACTCTATTTCTGCTGTCAAATCACAATCTTTACAGCTGCTTGGCTGCATTCATGTTAGGGGGAATCCCTTATTTTTGTATTTCAACTATGTAGGTCCAAAACCCTTGTGATGTGATAAAAATCAAGGTCCGTTATGTTGCTCGGAATGGCGTTGACAGGGCCCCACCCTGGAGCCAGGCCTGAGGTGGGTGCTCGCAGCTGGACGGTGGTCAGGGGCCTAGGCGCCAAAGTCACGTGCACAGTCTCTGGCCCTGGAGACATAGAAAATCTACTCAATCTGTCTACTCTGCGAGGCGGCGAGCTGGTGTGGGCATGCTCATAGCCCCACAGCTCAGTCGCCACATGTTGGTGTTCACCGCTGTGAGGCCCTATTTGACTTCTGTGCTAGCCACAGTTTGTCCATAACAAACACCAAGTTCAAGCACAAGTGTTTCCGTCAGTGCATGTGGCACAAGGACACCCAAGGCCAGGGTCTACAGGGGTCCAAAAGGGTGCATTGCAACCTTATTAAAAAAAAAAAATCACCCTTGAAATGTCAAGTGTGTTAAATAATGACACTTAAAGGTCCCATAACATGCAAAATCGACTTTTCAGAGCTTTTAACCTTCTTACATTGCTATTTGTGCTTCATATATGTACCCAGAGTGTTTTTTTGATTGATTCCCGCAGTGTTTAGCTATATTACAGACTATCTCCTTTCCGCGAATCTCCAAACTGACGGGGGGTGTTCACAGGGCCGCGTCATAATCACAGGCACGCGTCATCATCCCCCCTCCCCCCTCTCCACCCCCCTCCCGCCTCCCGTCTGCCGCCTCCCGCCCCCTTCCCCCCGGCTCTGCGCTGCTGCAGGCTCGTCTCCTCATTCAAGCCCGGAGTTTTTCTGCTTCGATTTAAGAGGAAACACGGCTCAAAGAGGCCCAAAACGTCATTAATGATATCGCACTCTTTACTATTATCACAATGGTCAAGGTTTATGTGGCAATTGATGCAGCAACCGGGAAAATAAACGGAGAAGTTCTATCCGATACCGAAAAACCAGGAAATAAGAGCGCGATGGACAAAAGACTTTTATATATATATATATATAGATCTATATATATATCTGTTCTGCGCACGCTGTAGAATAAACACCAGATTTATTTCGGCTCCAAGTAGTGTTGATCTGAAGTTCTATCGTTTCTCAATCACTCGCGCGGCAGGAGCGGCGCAGCGCGGAACAGACAGCTGTGGGGCTACGTCACGGGTGGGCGGGGCACACACGCGCTCTGAGACTACGTCACGGGTTGGGCGGGGGAGCCAGATCGCTCTTCGCAAGGGTGGGGGCGAATATCAAACCAAGCCGTTTGCATTTCCGGGTTGGTGAGGGGGTCCAAGGTCTGGGTGATATTTCTTAACTATTATGTTAAGGGTGTTGCACAACCCTTATTGTTATCAATTATACACTTAGGATAGATTACGAAACGTGAAAAAAAGCACGTTATGGCACCTTTAATGGAAGAGTATCACGTTTGCACCCCTTTGAAACTCCAATGCACCCTCAGTCAGTTTAGTCCAGACCCGGACCGGAGTGCTAGTAGCTCAGTGAGTAGTAGTTACAGTGGAATTAGTACATATCTAAATATCTAAATCAGAGTTTTATCTTTGTTATATTTGATTCAATACTTTATTATAGTTACTTCACAAACATTTTTATTTTATATCTCAGGATTTAGGAGTCTGAAAACTTGTTTAGAATATATTCAGCATCTTTAAACTTCAAAAAATGTCATTGTGATGTTTGCTTTGTGTGTTTTATTTAGTTATATTTTGAAATAGAAGTATGAAAATAATATGCAAGTCTTATCACCATATGTACTGTACCTGTAACTCTTCGAAGTCTCAGCTCACATTAGAAACAGGTTTGATTGTCAGATAGCTCGGCTCATTGCTAAGCGCCCGTCCCATGAAAACAAGCGGTATAGGTGGGAATGAGGTGCCTTCTACTACTTCGCTCCTGATTGGCTCTGATTGAAACCCGCACACGGAAATCCAAACATGGAATTTGGCCGCCATAACTACTTCCCGCCATTGATTTCAATTGGCTGGAGCTTGACAATAATTTTCTGACCTCATTTAGACCACTCCTAAAGTCTATTAAACATATCTATCTTGCATTTATTTAATGGTGGCTGTGGTTATTGCTCAAATACCACGGATGCACTGATATCCATGGATCTTTAACTCTGCCTTAAAGTGTCACCTGCTTGTCTCCATGGAGATATACATTTCATGTCATTCAGTGGAACATTCCAAGCAAGCAATAACATCTCCACTGTGGCAGAACATTTCATACAGTAGTTCACCTTCAGGATTACAACCATTACTCCGGTAGTAAAAAAGAAAATCCCTCCTCACTTTGCCATCCACCCACAGGACAGTAAAAGTAAGTTATTAAATCTTATCCAATTTGTTCCTTACCCTTTTATTTAGTGTCATTTTTGCTACATTAAACTATTCACTTGAGCATAACACAAAATGCCAGTGCCCGCCCGAGGTTACAGGTTGAGCCTACAAGAAATGTCGAGTTATTACTGGGGCTAATCAATATTTGTTTTTTGACCGAGAGAGAAAGTGTGTGTGAAACTGATTTTTATGCAAAGGACTTTGCTTTTTAATGCCTTTAATCTCAGTAAAGTTCCTGCTTCATTAGCGCTGGCCTCTTGACATATTAGAGATTGATGGAGTCTACTTTTCTTCAGTTCAAACACGGACACGACTTGCCCTGCTTTGTACTGTCTTTGAAAACAATATTAAAACAGAAATTACTTGGAAACACTAGCCCACACTTTGCAATAACCCGATAAAAATAAAACAATAAACAATGAATAGCATTTAAAAGCACAGACATTTTTTGTAGGATTCTCTCTATTTGTTTTTTGAATTGTGCAAAAGTGAGACCAGTTTGCACAATATCAAATCCAATTCAAGGGTTTTCAAAGCTGGACCACTGCTGGATTCATGGACCACTGTTTTATTCTGAAGTCTTGGTACTCATAAGCAAAATTAACTCTTATTACTTATTGCATATATCTGTTAAAAAATGCACATTACATTAGCAGACTCATCCCACATTAAATATAGTTGGTTTCAATTCAATTAGATTTTCAATTTATTTTTGTAAGGCCCAAAATCACGACAACTGTTGCCTCTGAGGGCCACAGTGAGAATTTCTAAATGAATCCTATAGAGATAAACAAACTAAAAGTGAAAGAACAACCTTGGTAACTTTGTTTTTCCTGGTCTATTGAGACCATCCATTGAGATTGCAAAGATTGTAATTTGTCTGCGAGTCTAATAGTTGAACCCTTTATTCACAACATGTTTATCACATTAAACTGAAGAGGCACTTTAAGGTTAGTTAAGATTTCATTATTAATTTGCACTTATAGAAATATAGATGAAATAGTGTGGCAGAGTAGTTCTCAAACTTGTGAGTGGAAACCTTCAACAATTTGCCGCTTACAGTCCAAATGAAGGATGTATTGGTGAATTGAATTAATTGAAGCAACTCATTGAGAATGAGGAAATACATTTTTGTGTATTTATTTTTTGAGACAGGGTCAGTGCAAAATTTAGTCTGGTATTTCATGTTTGGTGTATGTATTGGATATATGTGACATCTAGAGACCAAAGACTAGACATCAGATAATACAAAGATAAATTATAATGTTGCAATTTTTATGGAAACAAGGAAGCAATTTTCATGTGTTTTGTGACTGCTCATAAGTAGAGACTGGAAGTTATTTTCATCATTTACATCTCACTTGACTTTAAAACCATGTATCTGGGACATAAAACTCCTGCAATGGAAAAAATAGGTGATAACTTTGTATGGATTTTGGCAGCAGGAAAAAAGGCTCTCCCAGAGAAACGGTTGACACATATTGAACCAACTGTCAAAGACTGGTTTCAAATAACAATGGACAAACAACATTTTATTTGATACCCTCCACAGCTGATTGGAAAACTGACACACCAAACATGGGTATAAATGGGACAAATATGCCAAGTGCATTTTTGTTTTGTGATGATTATAACGCAATCTCAACTAGTCGCTCTATCCATGGGTTTCAGTCACGTGACCTATTTGTTGTCACTGGCATATTGAAGACATTAATGCATGCTGTTGCCCATCTCTGCAAATTTGTGGTAATTCGCACGTCAAGAGCGTCTTTGAGGCGCGCATTAGCGCAAATATTTAGGCATTGGGCACTTCTTTGATGCACGTTTGACTGCATCTACCACCTGCACGCAAATCTGCGGCACACACTCTGGCCGTTGCAATATTCATGCTCCTGAAGCTGATTCAAGACTCATGCACTAGATTCTCTGCTGCCCCACTGTGGCCCCTGGTATTTTTACTCTTGATGCTCAAATTATAGGTGTCTGATGCACACAGTAGGAAGACAAGCACTTAGCAGCATGGCTAATGTCAACATAATCTTAACATTCAATTTAAGCTGTAAAATGATCCAAATGATTCTTATGATGCTAAATTTACAAAAACAAAACTTTCAGAACCTGCAGGAGCACTTCCTGCTTTCAGTTGACATTAAATATTGTTGGCATTTTCAAGCCACATGCCACTATACAAAAAAATGGTCTTTGTTTTGTTAGTCGTTTCCATTGTTTTGTTTTGTTCCCGCGTCTCTGTGTTGTCTTCTGTCTACATCCCTGTTCCTTAACTTCATCGGACATTACTGCACCGTCCATCGCTCATCTCCTCCCTCACTCCTGGACTATCTACTGCCCTAGCCGCCAGCTAACAGCTGGCTTAACATCTGCAGAGGTCCGTCATGGTATCGCGGGGCCTCCCTGCCGTGCAGACAAGGTCTGGGGCAACCAACGCCACTCACTCCACCAGCTTCAACACCCGGTCCACTGCTGCTTTTTCACAACTCTCTGCCCACCAGCTTCAAGGTTAACCAGCCTCTAGCCACCGCCAACATTCTAACTGGATTACTCTCATCTGCTGCTACGTTCCATCTCCTCCTCGGACTATCACTCCCGCGCCTCCAGGCCACCGCTCCACCAACTTGTCGCCTACTCACCTACACCGCTGCTGACCTTCACCTCCTCAACCATAACCACCGTCTCCCAGCTGCTGCTGCCTCTGCAGCTAGCTCAGCTGGGATCCTTCGCCGGCCCCGCTACATCCACCAGGGCTCTGGTCTCTCCCATAACCACCACTCCAACGACGGTTCACCTATCCCCTCACTCTGGACTAGTTTTCGCCCCCCCGTCACCCCCACCTGCCGCACTGCCAACCTCAGCAACCTCCGCCCCCTCACCCCTGCGCCCCCATCCATCTCCGCGCCCCCATCCATCTCCCTTGCACTGCTGAACTGCCGCTCCCTCTCCAACAAATCACATGTTATATCTGAACTGCTACTGGACAATAACATTGACCTGCTTCTCCTCTGTGAAACATGGCAACAGCCCCTGGACTTCTATGCTCTCAACCAAGCCACTCCCTCCAACTACACTTACACTGCCAAACCCTGCCTCTCCGGGCGTGGGGGAGGTCTTGCTGTTATTCATAAAAAGTCTACATCCATCACTGAACTGAACCTCAACCTTCCATCCATCTCATCATTTGAATACCTCGCCTTCTCCCTCCCCAACTCTATCACCGCTATCCTGATCTATCGTCCCCCAAAGCCCCACCCCTCTTTCCTCACTGAATTGTCTGAACTCCTCACCATCGCATCCTCTCTCTCTGCCCGCCTCCTACTCACTGGTGACTTCAACATCCACATTGACTGCCCCAACGCCCCACTGACATCCGACTTCCTCTCTCTCCTGGACTGCTTCCATCTCACCCAACATATTGACTTCCCCACCCATACCAAAGGCCACACTCTGGACTTAGTCTGTTCCTCTCTCCTACCCATATCTAAGCCCCACCCCCTCCCCTTCCCACTCTCTGATCATCTCTGCATCCTTTTCTCCGCCCCCCTACCCTCGCCCCACAACCCCAAAAAACGCACCATCACCTACCACAATATCAAGTCAGTCAACCCCCTCACGCTCTCCCAGCTCATATCCTCTGCTTTCCCCCCTGACTCCCCCCCCTCTTCCCCCGACGACTATGCTGTCATGCTCAACACCACCCTCTCCGACTCCCTTGACTCCCTAGCCCCCTGGAAAACCTCCTCCGTCTCATACATCAACCCCGCCCCCTGGTACACCCCTGAACTCCGCACCATGAAGCAGACTGGCCGCCAACTCGAACCACTCCTCAAAAGAACCCGCCTCACCGTCCACGCCGAAGCTTTCAAATTACACATCTCCTCCAACCGTGACGCTCTCCAAGCCGCCAAATGTGCCCACCTCTCCACCCTCATCAACAGCTCCCACCGGAGCCCTCGCACCCTGTTCTCCACCGTCAACAAGCTGCTCCAGCCACCGGACATCACTCCACCCTCCTCCCCTGACCTCTGCAACTCTTTCCTCCTTGCCTTCAATGACAAAATTTCCAAAATCAACAGCTCCATGACTGCCGTCTCCATTAACTCCATCACCACCCCCACCCCTGCCCCCCCTCCTCTCCCTGACCACCCACCCTTCCCTCCCCTCACCACCTTCTCCTCTGTTAACTCCTCTCATATCATAGACCTCATCACCGCTTCCAAAACCACCACCTGCTCTCTCGACCCCCTCCCAACGACTCTAACCAAGGCCTGCCTCCCTGCTCTCATCCCCCATCTCACCACCCTCTTCAACCAGTCTTTATCCCTCGGCCATGTTCCTTCCATCTACAAACTGGCCTCCATCACCCCCATCCTAAAAAAAACCACCCTAGACTCCGCCAACCTCTCCAACTACCGCCCCATCTCCAACCTGCCGTTCCTCTCAAAAACGCTGGAACGCATCGTCGCCGCCCAACTTCACACCCACCTCCAGTCAAACAACCTCTATGAACCCCTCCAATCTGGCTTCCGCCCACTTCACAGCACTGAAACAGCCCTGGTCAAAGTACTCAACGATCTCCTCACCTCTGCAGACTCCGGGGCCCTCAACATCCTGTTACTACTAGACCTCAGCGCAGCCTTTGACACTATAAACCATTCCATCCTCCTACAAAGGCTGCGCCAACTGGTTGTTGAGGGCTCTGCACTTGACTGGCTCACATCCTACCTCACCAACAGGCAAGAGTTCATTTCCCTCTCCGGTCACTCATCCACCCTCTCCCCAGTAACGCAGGGGGCCCCGAGGGCTCAGTCCTCGGCCCCCTCCTCTTCATCTGCTACATCTTCCCCCTTGGTCACATCCTCCGCCAACTCAACCTGGACTTTCACTGCTACGCTGACGACACCCAGATATACCTCACCACCAAATCCACCCAAAACACTCCCCTCAGACACATCAAAACCCTCTACAATAAAATCATGGCTCACTCTCAACTTCCTCAAACTGAACAGTGACAAAACAGAGCTCCTCCTCATTGGCACCAAATCCACTCTCAATAAAACTGGTCCCTTTTCACTCAGCATCGACACCTCGACCATCACCCCCTCTACCCTGGTACGCAATCTCGATGTCATCATGGACCCCACCCTCTCCTTCACTCCCCATATCAGCCACATCGTCAAGACCTCATACTTCCACCTTCGCCGCATCGCCAAAATCCGACACTGCCTCACCCTCCCCGCTGCTGAATCCCTCATCCATGCCTTCATCTCCTCCCGCCTTGACTACTGCAACTCCCTCCTCACTGGCATCTCCTCCCATTCCCTCCATAGACTCCAAATGGTCCAAAACTCCGCTCCCCGCCTCCTCACCCACACCCGGTCCCGTGATCACATCACTCCCGTTCTCCGCTCTCTCCACTGGCTCCCCATCAAGCAGCGCATAAACTTTAAAATACTCCTCCTCACCTTCAAAGCTCTTCACCACCTTGCCCCCCCCTACCTGTCTGACCTCCTCATCCCCCACCGCCCCTCCCGAGCTCTCCGATCCTCCTCCTCTCTCACCCTGACTGCACCAACATCCCGACTCAAAACTTTTGGCGACAGAGCATTCTCCCGAACAGCACCCCGACTCTGGAACTCCCTCCCCCGACCTGTCCGCCACTCTCCCTCACTCACAACATTCAAATCCCGCCTAAAAACATACCTCTTCACCCAAGCCTATGACCTCCCCTACCCCTAGCCTCCTCTACCCCATTGCCTACTCTTCTACCCCCTGTTACATCCCCATCTTTTTCTCTCTACTTCTTCTGTCTTGTTCATTTTATCTGTACATTAATGTGTACTGTACGTGTTGTCCCCCCCTGTCTGTAAATACCCCCCCCTTTTTTATTATGTTCAGCGTCTTTGGGTCACTGAAAAGCGCTATATAAATTAAAGTTATTATTATTATTATTATTATTAAACTTGAACAATGCCTCTTGAAAATGGGTTGCAAGTTGTCCTGGTGCTCATGTTTGGGAGATAAATCCTTTCCTGGCTACTGGACACAGATCTGCTAGAGTAAGGACATTTCGACCATTAAAAGCATGAAATATTGTGTATCGACTGACACAGGAAACCTTGAAAAGTCAGATAGCTTCTGTCTGTACATTACATGATGATGGAAAAACATTTCATCATTGCATATCTATACATTTTTTCTAGGATTTTGTTGTTGCAAAAAAGATGGGAGCTTTCTTGCATCATCAGTTGAAGTATAAAAAAGTAATATCTGTGTAACAGTTTTTACTTTATTTAAGTAGATTAAGCCTGACAAGTACAAATAGCTAATAGAAAAGTACAGATTCATCAAGCTTTTACCCGCATGACAAAAAAGGTCATATAATAGTAAATGTCACATGATGCTGCCCCAGTATTGCCCCTGTGGTATAATTCACATGCAAAATAAGTAGAAAATGACTCCGTCCAAGAAGGACGTGCGAGATATTTGGCAAAAAAATGGCAGTAGTGCTTTGTGCAAGGAAAAGAACAAAAAAAGCAAAAACAATGTGCACAGAAAGGGTAAGTTAACTTTTTATAAATATATTCTGTAGCTTGTCATTAGTTGTGAGAGTTGACGAGCCTGCTTATGCTTCTATGGGGACTATACGTCTGATGGTGAAATATAGGCTTGAAGTGGTTGTTGTGATGATTATGATGTTGGTTGCCTGCTCCTTCATAGTATTTCATCTGCTCCGATGGCCCATCTCCTCTTATATTAGTTGAAGCATTATCTAAAGGAGAATATAAATAGTCCCTCCTTTACTCTGTTAGCTCCCTTACTCTGGTGCCGCAGTCTCCCTTAGCTGATGGCGTGCAAAATGTCCACTTCTGAGTGATGCAATTTTCTGAAGTAAGGACGCAAATTAGTATGTGGTGAATCTGGCCTTTAATGTGGTTTTGGCAGTTTTTTGGTAACAGGAAGTGAAGCATTTTGAAATAACAATTTAGCAACATGTTTGATCACAAAATCTGTGATAAAAGGAGTTACAGTCCGAGATGCAATAATGTTCCAAAATGAAAAGGGGGCTATTATCTTTCATACAGCATGGGCAAATTTGTTGGTGTGATTTAACTTCCTCTGATGAAGGGGAGCGATTATATGTCATCTTTTTCAGATTAGGTTCATCATAAATATGAATACACAATGGATATTTTTTTATTTCTATGTGCATTGTCATTGGTGCTAACAGATAGATGTAAGGGCTGTTTCGGTACCAAATTAGTCCACATATTACAGTATTATTACATATTACAGCCCCCTTTGCACAGCCTACACCTAATGTGACTGGCCGTGGATAAACCAGTCACAAGTCTACCTGGAGACATTTTGTTATTCACAGATTCTTAAAGTGTGAATTCAAAGCTATCCAATGATGTCTCACTCATGCACATCTGATAATATTTGAGTAAGTTGTGGTCAAAAAATCTGAATCAGAATAGGGTTTATTGCCATTTGTCGATAAACAGAATTCACAGGTGATTCAGTACATAATAAAAACGTATTAATCCAAGAATGTGAAAGGTATTTTCACGTTAACAAATCACATCTCTACCATCCAGAAGTCGGAGTTGAATTTAAATATTTACTTTTGATTCAGCATCGGGGGGATTAGCCAACTTTTGATTTCATGAAAACTAAACAACAACACTAAACCGCAAAGCACCATAAAACACACACAAAGCACGACCCACACAACCCACGGGTCAAGAAATACTACATAATTATGTGATTTGTACAGAACAACGCCGAAAAATAACCCGACACATGCGGTTGGGGAGAGACCGTATTCCCATAACTAACCCTAATCTTAACCCTAACCTTAACCCTAACCCTAACCTTAACCCTAACCTTAACCCTAACCTTAACCCTAACCCTAACCTTAACCCTAACCTTAACCCTAACCTTAACCCTAACCTTAACCCTAACCGTAACCCTAACCTTAACCCTAACCCTAACCTCAACCCTAACGCCTAAACCTTAATGTTTAAACCCGAAAAAAAATGTATTGTGCCAAAAGCGGGAGTCAAACTCAGGACTTAACACATGCGAGTCCGCGTCTCTAACCGATGGGCCAACACGCTTTGAAGACTGTCTGCTGCAAGACAGAAAATCTGTCCAGAATTGGGATGATGGTCTCTCCCCAACCGCAGGTGGTGATAACAAAGTTTAGCTTTCAACTTAACCCCACGGCCCGGAGCTAAAAGCCGGTTTAGCCACGAAACGCAAAGCACCATAAAATACACACAAAGCATGCATGCAGACATTACACCATGCCAAAACAGCTAGTTTTAAGAGACTACGTGATGTTAATTATTCAGCAAGTAGTCACATTAAGCCCGTATTTATTATGCAGAGTGCACTGAAGCAGCGTGTTAGCTTAGCATTGCTCCGTCTCTGCTCAGGTGCCCGAGGCAAAAGTGAAGTGGCTAAAGTGACATCACGAGACCACCTTAAAACACAGAGTTAAAGCGATACTTTAGAGTAAAAGTACCTCAGTTCCGTTGCAATGCAGTCCAGGGAATCGTAAGCTCTGAAGAAAGTCTGGAGAAATTAATAATGTCTCGTGTAGCTGCTGCTGAATCAGTAGCCATGTGGTTCGCAGCTGATTGGTGGAAAAAGATCAACAATGCGCTGGCTAGAAAAAGGTGACGCCCCCGAGGAGCGCTGGAAAAAGACCCGAAAACTACCCATTTTTAACAGCTTAATGTATATGTTTAAGACAACCAATAGTGTTATCTGAAGCACACAGGGGCTAATTCATAACTTCAACTAGCACATTCTGCAAAAAAACGAAAATCACACATTTGAAAAAAAATAATCTTATTTTCGCTTTATCTCAGTTTGGTCGGGCCGACTTGTGGCGGTTTTACCCGTGGTCGATCAGATGTGAGGGCTGTTTCGGTACCAAATTACCAAATTAGTCATTAGTCACATATTACAGTATTATTACATATTACTGCCCCCTTTGCACAGCCTACACCTTGGGTCTTGTCTGGTGTGGTAAAGCTGGGCTTCTATTTCTCTGGTGTTCAGGGCGTGTTCCTGTGCAGCCATGATCAGGGCCTCTCTAGCAATTGGTAGGATTATCAGCCACTTCAGTTATGTTCCGCTGGTACATCCCATGTAGAGGCTTGTCCTCCCATGATGGTCCCTCTAGCACCTCATCATCCTCTGTTCCCCAGTGTCTGAGACATTCACTGACCACGTCATCTTTAGGAGCCTTGTCCTTGATGTGATGTACTTAAGGATCTTGGACGTTTTGTCCTGGATAGTGCCTCTCACACTCACTCGTCCCCGGTCTCCTTCCTTACGGCTAGTGTACAGTCTCAGGGTGCTGGATTTGGGTGGAACCCTCCATGGTCAGGAGCTTTCGTGTCTTAAAGGTGGTATGGACGATTTTTTTCAGCAATTTTTTTTATCATATTTCCTCGTGGCGTGGATAAATCATTTGTCCTGCCACGTATCGATCATAAAACGCACCTATCGCTCACCTGCAGCCGCGTGCGGTTCGTGCCCACGTTTCCGCGTGCCTAAGCGCATGGATCTATCATAATATAGTTCCTTCAGTGTACGGGGCAAAATGAAGACGGAGAAAGACGGTTCGAGCTGACGCAGAAGTGGACGGAAATCTACGGGAGACGAGCGATGCGCTCCGTTGCGCTAATAAACAAACGCACGTGTGTGTTGTATCAGTCCACACGGGGGAGTGCGCATGTGCACTTCCGCCTGCGTTCTCAAATCGCTTAAAAATCGTCCATACCGCCTTTAACATCTGTGGTCTGTATCTCCTCCTTTGGCCGTCTGACTATTCCTGCAGGGTATCGGATCACTGGCAGGGCGTAGCTTTTTATTGCCCCGGGACTTATTCTTGCCTTTGAGCTGGCTTCTTAGGACTTGCCTCACTCTGTGTATTTGGCCGTAGCCGCTTTCCTTGTTACCTCTTCGAGGTTGCCATTTGCCTGTGCTATTCCCAGGTACTTATAACTGTCCTCAATGTCCGCTATTGTTACTTCTGGGAGTGAGACCCCCTCTGTGTGGACTACCTTCCCTCTCTTAGTCACTATCCGACCACACTTCTCTAGTCCGATCCTGGTTGTGTGGATCAGGGAGTCAATGTCCCGCTCGCTCTTAGTATACTGCTTGATGTCATCTATGTAGAGGAGGTGACTGATGGTGGACCCGTTCCTGAGAGAGAAAGTAAACTACCGGAAAAGACATTGAAATTACCAGAGTTTCAATGTGGTTATTTGTTCAGAGTAAATACATGTTGTGTTTTTTTTTGTTCTGTTTCAAAAAAGAAAATCTTACATTTTGTTTGTTGAATAACATGCAGGGTTGTGGGTGGAGATAGCGGGTAGGTAAAAACAGATATTTTCTGGCTCACTCATACTGGATTACTCAAACAAGCATGCAATAATTCAAAATAGAACTGTGAGTAAGTGTACCCCACCTAAGGCCCAAAGTCACTAGCATAGGCTCCAGTCCCCTGATTTTTTTAGGTAATAAAATGTAATCGGTTTTGCCCCAGATACAGTGTATGTTGTTTGCATCAAATATAGAGTGTATCATTCAGAAACGTGCACTGCCAGTGTGCTATTTGTTGTTAGATTTGACATGATGGCGAAATGCATTCTGGTCTTTGAAGGTCGTGAAAAGTGCTTACAAATCATAGCGGTGAATAGTTAGGAGGTTAAGGATGCATTAGTTACAGTGAGCAATACATGGACCGCTGCAAAGAATCAAACTTTAATTACATACTGGTATGTACAATTATTATTATCCACTTTCCATGTTATTATCTTTGATTCAGCTCTTATTCACTTTTCTAAAAAGTATAGATTTCCCTTGCCTTCGAGGTCAGATGTGTGTTCATAGTGTTGCTTGAATCCTTTTGAGCTGTATGTAGTCCAGCTAATGGTATCACCCCAGGCATTATGGTCAGCTAATACATTCTTTAACAGCGCTAAAGAGCGCAGCGGTCAGCTAATGGAAAAAAGTACTGTTTGGAGAGTCACTAGCTGTATGTGTGTGTCGCCCCTGGGTTGTGGCAGGGGGCCAGTGAACCAGAGGAGAAACCAATCCAATCATGGCTGATACAGGCACAAGTCAAAGGACTGTGTTCACTCCTACAATACAGATACTGAACAACGGGCACAGCAAAGCACATCACACAGGCAACACAGAAACCAGTAACAGATGGCTAATTTCAATATTATTTCACAGTAAGAATGCCTATTTTCTAAGTTATTGCTGACAAGAAAAACACCAGTGATTGACTACATGCAAGATGGAAACATTTAAATGGAATGTAGCTGATTTTGACTTTCATAAAAAAACAGCAAAACAGTTCATTTTACAGTGGTCCAATATTAATGCACTGTAAGCATCCAAATCATTCACCGCAATGAGTTTATAAGCTCTTTTCACAACTTTGTAAGGCCTTTTTAACAACCACTAATGCTAACAGTGATAACAGTACTTCTTCGTTCCTGGAGGATAAAAACACTTCATATTTGCGTAGATGTAGACATAATCTAATTTTTGTCCCAAGAAGGACAAGTACAACTGATTTTTTATTTTGGGAGATTGTCTTACAGTCTTCCAGGTAGATTTTACAGGTCATGTTTGCGATGGACATGCTTGAAATGTGATTTTCTAATGGATTTCTTCTGGTTTTGAAGTATTACGCTCCCACGCCATATTTTGACATGTTCTCACTCCTACAAGGATCATTCTTTCTCAACATTGTGTACTGTTTCAACAATGGGTTTTGAAATGTTATTTTATCCTTATATACAGAGTGTTGTTTTGCATATACTTTTGAGTCCTCCAGGCTCTAGCTCTGACTGACATACTCTGACAGCAAAACCGTCCAATAACTGCCAAAGTTGAGTGAGCTTCTGATGCAACATAAGGCAAGCTGTGTCGGGGTTAGCAGGGAAAAGAGCTTGACCGTTTGGCACCAGAAACTCATATGTTCCACTTTAGTACAAATTTTGACTTGCAAAAGAGTTGCCTGGTGGAATACAAAGTAGAAAATTTACACATGCAGTACAAATACAGAGGTGGGTAGTCATCACTTAAAATGTTCTTTTTCAGGAACTATACTTTAATTTGAGCATTTTTTGCTCTTTTTGAGCTTTCTTACAAAATATTATGATAAAATTACTTCTATTTATAGCATCTGTTACATTTAACTGTGTCATTATTAAAAAGTGATAAGAAAATCCATAGTTTTATTGCTACTTTAAAATATGTAGTGCAGAAAAATACTGTACATTTTACTGTGTATTATTTACATCCTTTACTCTTTGCTTGTACCTGAGTAATTACATACTACAACTACATTTGAATTAACAATATGCCTACTCTTGAATATTTTATTTGTAACTTTGACGATTTACATTTGGTAACCTATAAATCATGAGCTTTCAGTTGACATTGTATATGGTGTTTCTTGGAAGGACGATATTTCAGCCTGGAGAGACACAAATGAATAAATTATATACAGTTATGAATGATATATGTAATGAAATCTGTTTGGTGCCAAGACCCCTGCAGGGAATGATGAGCGATGTGCAGGAGGTGCAGAGCAGAGGAATCGTCCCCTAGAAGCCTAGACACTGGTGGTGGTGAAAACAAAAACCTGAAAGAAAATGTAACTTCTGCACAGGGGGTGCTGGGGTGGTGCTGGTGTGGTGCTGGGATGGTACTGGGATGGTGCTGGGGTGGTGCTGGGGCTGCATGAGCTTAACTGCTGGATGGAGAAGAGGTAGACTTGAACTAGTCTGAGTGGTGATAGGTCGAGCTGAGCAGAACTGAGCATCACTAACTTTCGATATCTTTAATTATACTAGACTTTTTACAATTATTTTTTACTATTACTCGAGTGACTATGTGTTTTACTAGTTGTACTTCTACAAGTGAGTGACAATATCTTTAGTTGGTACTTTTCCTTGAGTGCATTAAAGAAAAAAATCCCAAAACGTAACTGGTGGTTGTTTGGCCTTGCTTTGAAAACATGCTCAAAATCATTATCTAAAGTCAATTATAATTATTTACCAAGGATGAAATTATTATTTGGTTTAGAAAAAGAAACTGTGTCGGTACCGATTCCGTTCGGGTTAAGTTTAGGAACCCAAGTATTATTAAATTGTGTACTTCCAATAAAATACTGCATTCAGCCTAAAACTCAATCAATTGAGCAGTTGAGTCCTTGCTAAGGCCCTTTGCCTTGGTTCAATTTCTTGTACTGTAGCATTAAACTTTGAAAACAGAGCTGCGTTTCTGAGAATACCTGGTCCAGGACACTGAATCTCTCTGTATTTTTTATACCTAGAGATCTGAGTCTGATCACCACTCCCTCCGACTTACCCCAGGCCAATACAGAACTGTGCTATCAGATTTGTTTTTATTCACTGACACATCTATAATTTAGAACAAAGTCAAACTTTCCTCACCTACATACTTTTTTCTCGTTTCTTTTAATTTTGTCATATTTTCAAAATAAGTATTTTATATATTTCCAATATCTCGAAAAGGCAAATAAATATTGAATGTTTGCACACTAACCTTAGGGTAACTGGTTAAAAAACAACTCCCTTATCACTACTTCACCCCAAAATTAAGAATGAATGACACTCAACAGTACCAACACTACATAATAATAAATTCATTTACGCTTAGTTGTCTAAGGTCCGGGCGCAGAGCCACACCTCACGCACACCTCTTCCTGTCCCTACCTAATTTATACAAACCACTCTTTCATCTCGTCCTTGTGCCCCTCCTGCTCTTTCCTCTTTTCTTCTACTTTCTTCTATCTTTAAGGTATGAGGGGGATTCAAGCCTGAGAGCTGATTGCCTCCTTTGAAGTCTCAAACCAGACTTCGAAATTGATTTAGTTGAATATACCTTTGTTTACCATGATCATGTTCATAACTGGCAGACCGGGGTGGTGGTCCCTCTGTTCAAGAAGGGGGACCGGAGGGTGTGTTCCAACTACAGAGGGATCACACTCCTCAGCCTCCCGGGTAAGGTCTATTCCAAGGTACTGGAGAGGAGAATCCGACCGATAGTCGAACCTCGGATTCAGGAGGAGCAGAGTGGTTCTCGTCCCGGTCGTGGAACACTGGACCAGCTCTATACCCTCCATCGGGTGCTCGAGGGTTCATGGGAGTTTGCCCAACCAGTCCACATGTGCTTTGTGGATCTGGAGAAGGCTTTTGACCGTGTCCCTCGGGGTGTCCTTTGGGGGGTGCTCCGGGAGTACGGGGTCCGGGGCCCTTTGCTCAGGGCTGTCCGGTCCCTGTATGACCGGAGCAGGAGCTGTGTTCGCATTGCCGGCAGTAAGTCAGACCTGTTCCCAGTGCATGTTGGACTCCGCCAGGGCTGCCCTGTGTCACCGGTTCTGTTCATAATTTTTATGGACAGAATTTCTAGGCGCAGTCAGGGGTCGGAGGGGGTCCGGTTTGGGGACCACAGGATCTCATCTCTGCTGTTTGCAGACGATGTTGTCCTGATGGCTCCATCAAACCCGGACCTGCAACATGCACTGGGACGGTTTGCAGCCGAGTGTGAAGCGGCTGGGATGAGAATCAGCACCTCCAAATCCGAGGCCATGGTTCTCGACCGGAAAAAGGTGGCTTGCCCTCTCCAGGTGGGTGGGGTGTCCTTGCCCCAAGTGGAGGAGTTCAAGTATCTCGGGGTCTTGTTCACGAGTGAGGGAAGGATGGAGCGTGAGATCGACAGGCGGATCGGTGCAGCGGCTGCAGTGATGCAGTCGCTGCATCGGACCGTTGTGGTAAAGAGGGAGCTGAGCCGAAAGGCAAAGCTCTCTATTTACCGGTCGGTCTACGTTCCTACCCTCACCTATGGTCATGAGCTTTGGGTAGTGACCGAAAGAACAAGATCGCGGATACAAGCGGTCGAAATGAGTTTCCTCCGCCGGGTGGCTGGGCGCTCCCTTAGAGATAAGGTGAGGAGCTCGGCCACACGGGGGGAGCTCGGAGTAGAGCCGCTGCTCCTCCACGTCGAGAGGAGCCAGCTGAGGTGGCTCGGGCATCTGTTCCGGATGCCTCCTGGGCGCCTCCCTCGGGAGGTGTTTCAGGCATGTCCCACCGGGAAGAGGCCCCGGGGAAGACCCAGGACACGCTGGAGAGACTATGTCTCTCGGCTGGCCTGGGAACGCCTCGGGATCCCCCCGGAGGAGTTAGAGGAAGTGTCTGGGGAGAAGGAAGTCTGGGAGTCCCTGCTCAGACTGCTGCCCCCGCGACCCGGCCCCGGATAAAGCGGCAGAAGATGGATGGATGGATGGATGGATGGATGTTCATAACAGCTTCATATTCTCTGTATTCTCTGGTTGCGGCCCTGCCTAGTGAATTTTCCATTGGTAGCTGGTTTTGGTGAACACTACTTGGTTCCCCTGACCATTGCACCACCTTAAGAGCAGAGAGCAACGAGGTTCATATCAATCTAATCTTTTAGAATAAAACATGTTAGGATCATTATCTGTGCCCTACAGCCATGGTGGTCACACTGTAAAAATAACACTTGTCAATACGCGTCCTGTCTCCACACAGTCACACAGAGCCAGTAATGATGAGAGGAAAGCAGGCTGTGTGTACGAGCAGGGACCCAGGGAGACTAGACTTGGACTCCATTGCTGCAGAACTGACACTGTTGAGTAATTAGGGAGTGTTGACATGGAGGGATGGCCAAGAAATATAATGACAAATGTTAGATAGAACTTAATATATTTATACATATATATAATTGTTAGAACTATATATATAGTTCTAACAATAAGACAATAACAAAACTCCAAAACTCCTAAAACATAACAAATAGAAGACTAACCAGTTTCAAGGACGTCATGTTGAATTCAGGAGCCTCAGATGAAAACAATAGTTTTGTGTGTGTAAATGGTTGGGGTAAGTGGTGTTATGGTAAAGTTAGTGTAGTGACGAACGAAAAACAAGGAAAAGAAAACAAAGGGTTATTGTACGCTGGTAGCAGGTGAGTCGTGTGCTACTTTAGAAGTACTCTGCACCACCCACTGCCACACAATCCAAAAAGCATGACCCCGCCTTGGGTTGTGACACGCCTCCATAAAGACAGGAATTGTCACCAGGAATCACTGTAACCCAAAATACAGTACCTAAAGTGCCCCCTAAAGCAAAATAAAAACACCAAACCAAGGCCAATGCCTCCTTCTCAATGAGTGCGTTTACATGCGCACAAATAAGTATCCTGGTTTTGTGTGTGAACATGTCAACACCATAATCTGATTTCAATACCCCAGTTCTGACATTAGCCCGGTTATGAGAAACCAGGTTATTCTCACTGGGATATTCCAATAGTATCGAGAATACTGTGGCATGTCTATTGTCCCGGAGTGCAAAAACGTCATAAGTTAGCCAATTTGATAACATGTTTAGCTCTTTGTCATGTCTGTGTCATTGTTGCCATACTTACTAATCGAGATATTCAGAATATTCAGATTCCACATGTACACAAGGATAAGAGTAACCTGGTTTCTCTGAGCACATGTGAATGCCATATCCATAATACTGTCATAACCGGGATACTACTAACAGGTTATATGTAGGCATGTACGTGTACTCAATGACAACATAGTTACCCTGATACAAATCAAACTTTTTAGAGAAAAAACAAACAAGCTTTGCCACACCCTGGTCATCCTCCTGAAAGCATAAATGGCCAATCAAAAAGAGGAGCTCTGGCTCGACAAACAACAAAGATTTAACGCTTTCAAAAGTCTGCTGGCAATCAGGAGACGGAACAATCCTAGCCCTGGCTTTTGATGTGCTCAGTAATTGGGAACAATACTGTGGAAAAAATCCTACAAAACCTTCTATAGTACGCCACCTGACCCAAAAACTGCTGTAACTCCTTCTTCATTACTTCGTTACTGTCGCTCTAACAAACTCACACTTAGCTAAGTAGATGGTGAGGCGCTGCAGATGTTTAAGAGTCACTGTAGAAGACCAAATAAACTGAGCAACCTTCCAATCCAACCACCATATTCATAACCCGCTTAAAATTAGCTGTCGCATTCCTCCGCTCTAATGACATAACATAAGTATACAACGCAGAGGGCAGCACTTGTCAATATTCTTTCAACAAATCCAACTTAGTGACATGGCTGGCTGAAGCCACACGGTCAATGCAATCATCCATGCACTGGGAAAGAATCTGGCTTGGTCACCAAATTGACCTTGCGCATGTCCATGCAAAACCATGGCATGTTATCTGACTTCAGCACCAGAATATACAGGGAAGCCCAACTCGAGGACTAGGGCGGGGCCGCTGCTGGCCATTTGGGTACCCTAAGCAGAAATGCTCAGTGGTGCCCCCAGGTCCCCAGCCCCCTTTGAACAGGTAAAAAGTGTCTAGGGGTTTGACAACCTAAAAGTGACTATATTTAATTTGATATACATTAAACAAATCACAATCCTAAACATACAATTTCCTGTATTGTGATGCAGTTTAGATGTACAGTGATCCCTCGCTATAACGCGGTTCACTTTTCGCGGACTCGCTGCTTCGCGGATTTTCATCATGCATTGTGTTCTGCATTCTGATTGGCTAAACAGTCCCTCCGCGTCATCTCTACCTGTGTGTCAATAACGTTATGGATTAATATGTACACGTACGTAAAACCGCTTGCCAAATTGAAGTTTGCGAGGCCGGTGAGAGCGCGCGTGTGAGCGGCGGGAGAGAGCGGTGAGAGTACAGTACAAACGTTTATACAGTACTTTTATTTGTTAAACAAATGCTTGGGCCTGTAAAAAGGTTTTGTTCCTTGCTTTCAATGTTTTATGGAGTATTTCATTGTATAATAACTGTAAAAAAATAAAGGTTTCTACTTCGCGGATTTCGACTCCCGCGGGTTCTTCTTGGAACGTAACCCATAAACGAGGGATCACTGTAATAATGAGTAATTATTAATTACTCATTATTACATTATTAATTATTATATTATTAGTAATGAGTTACTAATAATATTATTATTAGTAACTCATTACTTATTAGTGTATTATGAGGGCTCCCCACACTCCCTAAATTTCCCTGCTCCGCCCCTGCTCTAGTGTCAGCTGAAGCCCTTCTGCTTTCGATCTGCAGAACAGGTCGAGGCTCTAGAAAACACGACAGGCTACAATCTATTGATGCGTTTCATTGCATTTATAAAAACATGATTTAGACATTTAAAAAAAAGTTGAACCACTTTGGCTTCGCGAGCGCCACGATGACAGCTTCATAGTTTGGCGCACCAGCTCAACGGCAAATCTTGTGTCATTCCCTTGATCGTTTTGCCCCTTGTGGATCTGCGGACTCAAAACTGCCCCTGATCTGTCAGCGTCTGCGTCTCACACTCGTTATGGAGAAAGAAAGAGCAACACTTCAAATCCTTCCCAAAATGGGACTTACCATGGGTTGTGGAGATTCTGGACACAATGTCCAGAATTTCTGATGATAACAGCCTCATTCTGCCCAACAACATGTGAAGAGCTAGCTTAAACTTCTCAGGTTTGTTTATGTCTTGGTAGGAAGTGACATCACAGACCGCAGGAATGAAATCTGTTTTTGTTTTATTTATTTATTTGTTTTTGATATTGATATGTTTAATTAACTATTATTCACTGTAGTCAATGGCTTTGGGGCATTTAAATAATAGAGAAAAAACTATTAATTTCAATGCTTAAATTGTGTATCATGCTATGAATATATAAGGTAAAGACCTAAATCACCAATGATTTAATACATTTTTAGATACTCTGATGCCACATGCTGGTGATAATGCATGATGAAATGATGCATTCTACCATTTTATCAATACAATTCTGAACATAGGGTGGTTATCTCGGACTATAAATGTTAAAATTCATTCATGTTGTCTATCATTTGAATCAGTGGTGTCCAAACATTTTTTGCAGTATAAGTACGAAACAGAAGGTTTATGGACTACATGACAATGACATTTTTTTGCATGTGACGTATAGTTTGAATGAGCCTCCACACCTTTAAGGCTTATTTCGTAATACATCAACACGCTTGTTCTTTAAGTTGTGATGGAGGAATTGGTCAAAAACTGCAGTAAACAGTAGTAGTTTTGAACATTTTGGGTAAGTTTATTTAGCGTGACCTCTGCTCTACATGCAGCTCATGAAAGTCTCAACGTTTGGCAGTGATTCTTTACTTTTTGCCGACCACTTGTCCAGCTCCTCACACATAACACACTTTTACTTGATGAATACATATTTCAAGAAATAATTTGATATGAGCCTTGTCGCATTATTCTATGTATCTGCAGATACACAATGCAAAGGTGTTGCAGCGACTACTTCAGACAGGACTCAGGACCAGAACCTCCCTCAGTAAGTAATACAGTAAGACATTTTGTTGCCCCGACCAGACCAGACAGGTGCTGTTGGGGCGGGAGTGTTATCCACAGGTATTATTTACAGGATATAATATAATAGCCCAGGCTGTAAGCAAAAGATGTTTGTCACAGACTGCTCCCACACTGGACAATAAAGAGGCAGAGGAGCTCCTTCTCTTCATACAGCTGCACTCACAGTGAATGACACAAGACAATGTCATATCACAGCCCATGCAATGTCAGATAATGTTATATCTTGTGCTGTATGTGCTTCTTATTCATCAGTGCATTGTATTTCCATACAATACGGTATGATATGCTTTTATTGTGCAGAGACACTGAATAACAAGACATTGTCGAAGAGCAAGATGCTGAGGCTTTATGTTACAGCATGAATCCAATTTACACATGAATGAGCAGGTTGATACTTCAAGACAAGCATGAGTTGATGTCTGTGTAGACATAGACCATATCCAGTTATGTCCTTCAAATAATACTCTAAATCCTCCAGCAAATCAGTGACAGCACTCTCACTTTCTCCTACATCTAAAAAATAAATAAATCAGTAAGTAAGAACGCTGTCCTCCTTCTGTGAGCAGCACCAAAAACCTCGAGGGCCTGATCACTCTTTATGTTTTCAGAATTCATCTGACTCGTTTGTCAGTTTGTGATGGACCCCTTTGTCTCAGAATGTGTTACCCTTCAAAAAAACTGCCCTGAAGCAAGAGCGCCTGACTGCTCCTTCCTGATTATGACCCGTCCTGTTAACTTCAGTTGTTCTTAGAGGAAAAGTTGATCAATTGACACATGAACATAGTTATAGGCTTATGATGATATTATCATTCTCTCATTCAATTTTTTTAGGAATCTTCTTGGCAAATTATGTTTTGAAAGCCTTTGTTTAATTTCTATAAATATGCATAATGGACAATATACACCAATGCATTATTTTCAATCTCTGGCCAATAGTGTTGAGTTGCCATAAAATGAAAACTTTGAAAGAAAAAAAAAATAACATTTTTATGGCTATTTGATTACAAATTGAACGTTGTGTCACTTGGAAACAGCACATTTAAAGCTTTATTTCAATTATTCATGATTTTTATATTCTCAACTGTTACAAGTAGAATATATTTGATTTTTAATATCAAATATGTATTACTGCTGAGCCAAAATTATTGTTGGAGATCATTTCTGAAATTATTTGTGTGAATTTAGCTGATTTGAAAAAAAAACTTCTTCAAATTTATATATATATAATATATATATATATATATATATATATATATATATATATATATATATATATATATATATATATATATATATATATATATATATATATATATATTCATTTGCTCCAAATTCCTTATAGTATATAATAGATGACACAAATTGAACATTGAGTCTCCACAACACAGGAAGTCCTGTTTTTCACGACTTTCACTTTAGACCTGCAGGGGCACTGTTTTGGCACTCGAGATCATTTTGGTGTATTTTGAGATCTAACAAAACAACCAAATATGTTTTGATTTTGAGGACTTGTTGCAACAGACAGTAACTAACCAAAATTGCACCTAACGTGTGTGGTGATTGCAGTAGTTTTGTGGTTTCTGCTGTTGATGTGCATGCTTTCTGTCCTTTTTGCAGAATAGGAACCTGCTGAAAAACAGTTTTTAACAGAATCAGAATAGCCAGATCAAACGCACTTTAATATATTGCGTGTATGAAAAAAATTAAATCCAATTGCCAAATACAGGCACTCTGACCATGGACCTATTTTTAAGATCCTGACAAATCCTCCTTGTCACTTTGGTCCTTAGGTTGTCCTGGACCAGATTATGACATGATACACTGCTGCTGGCCAGGCTCCTGATAGGTAAAGAAGACAAAATACTCCTCACTGACAGTACTCACATGACATGTGGACAGAATGATGGAGGATGACTCACATGCCTCTTACCTTTCTCTTTTGACTTTGCTAAATTCAATCAATGGTTGATCTAAAAGGGGAATATGTCTACTTCGTAGTTTCAAATTAAAAACACATTTTATTTAATTACCACACAGCATACTGAAGTGCAGGGGTGCAAGTTTTTTGGGATGTGCATTTGAGCTGACATAAAACCACTTGTGCAGTAAAGAGTGTGGAAAACAACATTATAGAGCTTTTAGTGGCTGCTTAAAGGGCAGAGAGCCTTAACTGTCATATTATCTAGTCCTTGAAATTCACAACAGGAAACTGAAGGAGCGAAATGAAAATGGATGCCCACATCAAATACTATAGATTTAATTTTTGCTTAATTTATCTTTATTTGGTCAGGACAGTGCATGTTAATGAACATACATGAAACACATGATGTAAACATGCCGGATTAGCCATGGCCTAATTTTCATCCATTGTCCTGCATTCACTATCATAACGCACTCTCATTCACATGTTATTAGGGGCAAGGGAAACCGGAGTACCCAGAGGAAACCTACGCCGACACGGGGAGAACATGCAAACTCCACAAAGAAAGGCCCTGCACCACCTGGGAATCAATCCCAGGATCTTCTTGCTGTAAAGTGAGAGCGCTACATTAGAGCTGAATGATTCACTCACACACACATACTTGGGTAAACTTGGCATACCAGTACACAAGGTATTTATACATATATTTATACAGTTGTACAAATATCAATATGAATTAAAATATTGAAATTTTAGATGTATGTATGTATGTATGTATTACTTATAGATCTTATTGAGAGGAATTAAACGTGTGTGTGTGTGTGCATGAGTGTTAATATTTCAAATTAACTTTTAACTTTACATTTTTGAATAAGACATATTTTGTATATACATGGAACTGTCTTTTCCTTGCAGTCAGCCCTGCGATGAGTTGGCCAATGTCCAGGGTGTACCCCGCCTAAGGCCCAAAGTCACTGGGATAGGCTTCAGTCACCCGCGACCCGGAACAGGAAAAAGCGGTAGAAAATGAATGAATGAATGTCTTTGCCTCTTCACTGAACCTTGACTACCGTGGACTCAGTTCCCCAGGTTAAACTGGGGTGGTGTTGTTGGACAACATTTAGTATTATTGGTCAAAGTGTCATCTGCTCTACTGCCACACACACATTCAGCATACTAAACAGTAAATACAATTTCATTTCAACACCTTGAAAGCCCTAAACACAAAACATTCATCTTTTTGCATGGCCCATCGAGACTAGCTTTTACAATACTTTTCAAAGATATATAGTATGGAATTGTAACCTGCCGCTCTGATTTCAACTCTGAAGATCTCAGGTCAAAGAAGTTATTGATTTAGTTCTGAATAATATGGAGAGAACATGGCTTTCGATTGAGAGAGGCATGCTACAAATTAGCAGCTGTGATTGGAGGGACTGGGGAGCAATCCTTCTTTAAATTAGTTAACTGCGATTTGGTAAAATAATTAATAAGTGTCAGTTTATAAACTCCTCCTACCTTAACCGTACTAATTTAGTTTCTAGTTTCTTCCTATTTATTCCTTCTTGGCTAAACTCTAACATCTAAGCATTATGTTCAAACCTATTTTAAGCTGCACCTTGGTGTTTGCAGCTTGTTGTGTGAGAGGCCTTTACACTGCGGCACAATGAAACAAACACTAGAGGGCTTTGTGGGTTTCCTTGACGGTTATTTCCCCAGAGAGGTGGTAAAAATAGGCCGTGTGAGGAGATGGGTGAAGGGGTACGGACTTGTCTTGTTCTGTTCTAACATAGAGCTACACAATTAGGGCTTATACACTGATCCATGTGGACTCTGCGCTAATGAGGGGCACACAGAAGGATTACACCAGCCCTCCCACTGTAATTAGGGAAAATGGCTGGGCTGACATTTTTTTCAAAACTGAGATGCATTCATTAATAGGCTTGAGAGACTGACTCATGCAGGATTTGTTGGGGTTATTTCTGGTGTAAAAAGAAAGCAAAGGATATTTATATGATTTAATGAAATAGGTTGTTCTAGAATTCTATTCATTTTATATTTTCAGAGGAAGAGGGTAGGAGGGCATGCTCCAGTGTTGAGCCAAAGCGTACGGCTGTGAGCGAGCGCACACCACGAGGCAGGGGTACACAGATTGATCTGGATCTGTTGCTAAAAACAAACACAAATGATCACTGATTTTGCAGAAGCACGGACTCTTAGTCTACGTAACAGCTGGCAGGGCCCACCTGCCAGATGGAAATGTTAATCGGGCCAGGTGTGGCCCATGGGCTGTAGTTTGCCGATCTGCTAGCTGGTGCTAATTTGGAGTATTTTGCCCATATTCGACTGAATTATATTGTAGTTTAGTCATTGTTTGATGTTTAGTTTGTTATTTTTATCAATCCTATTTACTTATGACTTAGACTTGATAAAGTTCAAGGTTAATCCTGTTTTGTCTTGCATACAGCAAACAGGCTGTACTGTATTTTCTGGACTATAAGTCGCACCAGCCAAAAAATGCATAATGAAGAAGAAAAAACACACATAATTTTATCTTGAAACGCAATTTAAAATAATAACAGATTAGAGAACATGATGAATAGGTTTACGTATGCTAACTACAGCTACATTACGCACAGACAGCGAACTGTGGTGTCTGGTATATTAACATAACATATTACGTTTTTCAGTTAACTATAGCATAAAAAACATGCCAACAAGTTTACCAAAGCATCAGTATTACCTCAAATTACGAAATCCAATTAATTCTTCTTCCTCGGTGTCACGCGTTAGCTTCCGAGAAAAAAATTATTTGCTTATTTGAAAAACTTTTTGCTCTGGTGATTTGTATTTACACCCAGTCCCCAAAGCAGTGGTAGAATATTTACAGTGAGCAAACGACTACAATCAAACAAAGTATGTACAGGAGCAAAAACAGGGTCTCACAGCAGACATAGCTCTATTGCCTGAAAGTGTTTTTCAGACTTCCTATAAGTGATCTGTTCTTCTGTATCTACCTGCGTTGCACCAATGAAATTTCCCCATGTGGGACAATAAAGGAATATCTTATCTTATCTTATTGCTCTGTAGTGCAATGTGTTGTACGTGCTGTGTTACTGCAAAACAATGAGCTGTTCTAGTATTAACAGTTGATTTAAACAAAACAGGAGCCAGTTAGCGGCACAACGTGACAGACAAATTAAACATAATACGTTACAATAGTCAACATAATTGTGTTTCATTCATTAATTTGGCCCATATTTCTTGAACCTTCGTCACAAAACTTATAACAGAGTTCAGTACAAAATGTTAGCCGCGCTGAAAAGTACAAATAACTATTTCAAAAAACAGAATGCAGTGAGTTGAGTAAATACTTTAGATGAACTATTTGTATAACTCACCGCTGAATCAGATTAAATAAAAGGTAGAGGTAGTAGATGATAATGGGCCACGTTCGTCCTGACCAGATGCCAGCTGCCACAGCCTCAGTGGGAAGAAGAGCAAACATTACGATGAGCCGCTCAGTCCAGATCAACCTCAGCTGCAACAGCACGCCGTGAGAGGGAGACGGAGCAGGAAGCTACCTGGATATCTCTGAATGGGCGCTTGTGAAATACGTAACCGGGGTTACATGAGCACTCCGTAAACACCAAGAGCGCACCGTGCTCACTCCGGGCATAGCACTCTGGAGCCATGAGAGAGCTGGGAAGGCTTCTACACAACTCCCCACACTCCAGAGGTAGAGGAAGTGCAGATTCTTCTGTGTTGCTTAGAGCGTTGCTGCAGCGCTGCGGTTGCCACTGTGAAAATAACGAAAAATATCATAAGTCACTCCGGAGTATAAGTCGCACCCCGGCCAAAACTATGTAAAAAATATGGTATATTGTGTTATTTGCAAATGGTGTTTTTCTTAGCTTAATAAATTCACCCCACTCCACCTAGTGTATAAATATAACATCTTGCACATTCCCGTACAGTAGCAAATAAAACTCTTGAGAACAGCGAGTGGATGCTCCCTGGAGATGTGACCAGGAAAGCCCAGAGGTCAAAGGTCAGCCCACTGGAGTCCTGTCTCTGCTCCCTTTGCACTTTGTAACCAGCCATGCTTATACTTCAAGAGGGTAAACTTTGGTTATAAAAGATGATGACGGCATAAACAGAAACAGTGAATAACTATAGCGCAATAACCTTGAAGAAATCTCGAAGAAACTCAACCTACAAGACCACCACTAAAGGCAGGACATAGCAGCTTTAAAATCATCAAGAAATGTTTTTTCAATATATATACATATATATTTTTAAACAGGACAGTGTAGTGTGAAATGGGGATGAGAAGGGAATGACATTTAGCAAATTGTCGGAGTCAGATTTGAATTTATGACACTGCTGCCGACTACATGAAGCCTTGCATATGTGCTATCCACTCAGCCTGTATAAAACAGGTGCAAGAACAAACTTTAACAAATCTGAAAAATATATAGAATCAGATTTAATTCATTAATTAATAGTTTAATAGTTCATTCTTTATTTGCCTTGTTGAAGAGTCATAATTTATTAATAAAAAAGGTTTAAGGAAATATTATTTTCCCAAAACACTTTCTAAATCTAAAGATGAAATACATGAAACCTGTTCGATTTATTACCTGTTTGAGGATTGGAACAATAGGATCTGGTATGCAAACTTCATGTAAAACACAATTAAAAGGGCACTGTATGACCTTGTTGGTATGGGGCAGCCGCTTATGTGTATTCAGGGATATCCAATATAGTGTATCTCCATAGAGACAAGAAACGGCATTGAATGCTGCTGTTTAATCGTCATCAAGCAAGTCCGGGAGGTTTTCTGAAGTCAGCTGGAGCCAGTTCTCTGTGAATGGCGCACAGGGCTCCGCAGCTCCGGTTCAGCTGCGTCTCTGCAAAATCAGCGACCACTCATGTCTGTTATATTGGCATCAGATCCATATAGACAGCCTTGCAGTCAGCGCTCACATACAGCCGCGCGCTACACTTTGACTCACACTGGAATACGCCCTCATTTCCTCTTCTCTTCACCTCATCACAGAGCCCACTGTAAGTGAAACACCGCTCTCGTTTGTGTATTACAACGCTTGTTCAATTCAATTCAATTTAGTTTTGTAACGCCCCTGAGCAGGATTACTATTGCAACAACACATCATAAGTAGGGTAAAACTAACCTGTCTCACGACGGTCTAATCCCAGCTCACTTTCCCTAAAACCATAAACCATAAACCATTTTCATGGGAAATTAGCAAATGTCCCAGCATTTGCAGATGATGTTGTCCTGATGGCTCCATCAAACCCGGACGTGCAACATGCACTGGGACGGTTTTCAGCCAAGTGCGAAGCAGCTGGGATGAGAATCAGCATCTCCAAATCCGAGGCCATGGTTCTCGACTGGAAAAAGGTGGCTTGCTCTCTTAAGGTGGGTGGGGAGTTCCCAAGTGGAGGAGTTCAAGTATCTCGGGGTCTTGTTCACGAGTGAGGGAAGGATGGAGCGTGAGATCGACAGGCGGATCGGTGCAGCGGCTGCAGTGATGCAGTCGCTGCATCGGACCGTTGTGGTGAAGAAGGAGCTGAGTCGAAAGGCAAAGCTCTCGATTTACTGGTCAATCTACGTTCCTGCCCTCACTTATGGTCATAAGTTTTGGGTGATGACCGAAAGGACAAGATCACAGATTCAAGCGGTCAAAATGAGTTTCCTCCGCCAGGTGGCTGGGCGCTCCCTTGGAGATAGGGTGAGGAGCTCAGTCACACGAGGGGAGCTCAGAGTTTGCCCTGTCATTGCTGTTTCTGTTTTATAATTGCGGTCCTCCGTGCTCTTTCACACAACAAAACTAAGTTTTCCAGTTACACTCGTAAGTTTAAAATACGCCGTACTTTCCTCTGTTAGTGGCCCACACAAGTCTGTGCGGAAACAAGCTAAGTGTGAAATGAAAGCGCCACAGATACATGGGGTGGCAATTTAATTTGAATATAAAACACATCATTGAGGCAATCAAATAATAATCAAACCTTCTTTAAAGATTTTTTGCTCGTAGGCTTTATTGACAGGAAAGTTGTGTGAAATTGGCGATGAGAGAGAAGGGAGGACATGCATTAAATAGTCAGAGTCAGAAATCAAACTCACGACACTGCAGCCGGTTGCACCTGGAGCGTGGCATCCGTGTGCTATGCCTTAACCACTCGAACACGGGGCAGCACAAGTTAAAGCTTTTTGCAATCAAACTATTTGATTTACATGATTAATCATTTCAGCCCTAGAGCAGACTTACAGAAATCACTTTTGACTGAGTTGTTGTGAGTTGTGTGCTCAGAGTGAGCTGTTTCAGCTAGTTAGCAGCTGGCTAACATTAGTTTACACATTATTGCTTGGCAATGTTACTAATAAACATTAGCATACTTGCAGACAGTTTTAACAAGCATAATTTCCAACTGTTCAGGTGTTATATTCTAGGATCAGACAGTCAGTCAAGGCCATTTTCATTTTCTGTTTCATGCTCTGTCGTTCATGACTATCTAACAGCGGAGATAGGCAACAGCATGCAGCTGTTGACAACAAATGAGTCATGTGACTGAAACCCATAATGGGGAACTAGCTCATTGAGTGTCTGCGTGACATCACGCAGACACTCAATGTCACGCAGGCACTATATGTTCTTGTATTGTGACAAATTTTGTATTATTATATTTTCCATGATTTTCCATTTAGCCAGTTTCAACTCCTTAACGCTTTAACCGATTTCAACAAGTTATACCTCATTATGATCGCTTTTGCAGTAGTACGTGTGCTATTACTTTTGACATTTGAACAACTTGTACTTTTTGCAGAATCTTCAAAAGTATTCGTACTTTTTCCCCATTTAAATGAATTTGGGCATTATGAGTGTCTGCGGAATTCTTTAGGCTTTATTCTTTAGAATTTTGTGACGGAGCCAGTCGAGCGAGAGAGAGAGAGAGAGAGAGAGAGAGGGGGAGAGGAAGAGAGGGAGGGAGAGGGGGAGAGAGGGAGGAATGGAAAATATAATAATAATAATACAAAAATTGTGACATCACTCACAATACAAGAACATATAGTGCCTGCGTGACGTCATCACGCGCAGACACTATATGTTCTTGTATTGTGGAGAGGGAGGGAGAGGGAGAGAGGGAGGGAGAGAGGGGGAGAGGGAGAGAGGGAGGGAGAGGGAGAGAGGGAGGGAGAGGGAGGGAGGGAGGGAGGGAGAGGGAGGGAGGGAGAGAGGTAGACTTTATTCTTTAGAATTTTGGGACGGAGCCAGTCGAGCGAGAGAGAGAGAGGGGGGGAGAGGGAGGGAGAGGGAGAGAGGGGGAGGGACTGAGAGGGAGAGGGAGAGAGGGGGGAGATGGAGAGACGCAGACACTCCAGCAATGGCTTCAGCCATTGCAGATTTTCTAGTTCACTCTGCTGTAGGCTTAAAAATAACTCTAAATTGGAGTTTAGTTAAAATTCTGCTGAATTTGGTTGGTATAGGTCAGTCGTTAGCATTATCCTGCATGTAATGAATAATCAAAACTGTTTTGGTAAGATAAGATAAGATAAGCCTTTATTAGTCCACACAGTGGGGAAATTTCAGTGTTACAACGCACAAGTAGGTATAGAAGTGAGAGAACAGATAACTTATAGAAGACTTTTTTTTTAATCTTAATAGAGGAGCTCTTACAAAAGAAAACAAAAAAACTTATATTCTCAATAAAGTAAAAAAAAACACTGTAAGAGTAACACTCTTATTTTCAGCAGTTGTTTGGACAGGGAATATTGCACCAACGGGGAATAATGCACCAATATGATTGACATTATGTCAGAGTATTGCACATGAATATGACAGCATTGCGTATGGATATGACAGTATTGCACATGATTAAGTTGGTATTGCACATGATAATGACAGTATACAGCATACACGTGTTCAGGACTAACAGTGTTTGTTGTAGAGTCTGACAGCAGCAGGAAGGAAAGACCTGCGAAACCTCTCCTTCACACAGCGAGGGTGGATCAGTCTCTCACTGAAGCTGCTCTCCAGAGCGGACAGAGTGTCCTGCAGGGGGCGACACTCATGGTCCAGCATAGATGTGAATCTAGCCAGGACCCTCCTGTCCTCCACCTCCTGCACCGAGTCCAGAGCACAGCCCAGGACAGAGCTGGACTTCTTGATGACTTTGTCCAGTCTCTTCCTCTCCCTCTCTGTGATGCTGCTGCTCCAACAGGCCACACCGTACAGGAGGGCTGATGCCACCACAGAGTCATAGAAGGTCTTCAGGAGTGGCCCTGTCACTCCAAAAGACCTGAGTCTCCTCAGGAGGTAGAGCCGACTCTGACTCTTCCTGTACAGTACGTCTGTGTTTTGAGTCCAGTCCAGTTTGTGGTTCAGATGAACACCCAGGTACTTGTATGAGTCCACTCTCTCAATGTCCCGTCCCTGGATGTTCACTGGTGAGGGGGCAGTGGGGTGGCCTCTGCGGAAGTCCACCACCATCTCCTTGGTCTTTCCCGCGTTGATGAGGAGGTGGTTCCGCTGACACCAGTCCACAAACTCCTGCGCCAGTCCCCTGTACTCCGCATCATCGTCGTCTGTGATGAGTCTGATGATGGCAGAGTCATCAGAGAACTTCTGCAGGACACAGCTGCCTGTGTCGTGTCTGAGGTCTGCAGTGTAGAGGGTGAAGAGAAAGGGCGCGAGGACAGTGCCCTGGGGCGCCCCCACACTGCAGGTCCGAGTGTCAGACACACAGTTCCGGGCTCTCACAAACTGGGGTCGGTCTGTGAGGTAGTCCAGGATCCACTCTGCCAGGTCATACTCCACACCAGCCGTCTCCAGCTTGTCCCTCAGGAGCAGTGGCTGGATGGTGTTGAAGGCGCTCGAAAGATCGAAGAACAGAATCCTCACAGAGCTGCCAGGCTTTTCCAGGTGAGAGAGAAAGCGGTGCAGCAGGGAGATGACGGCGTCCTCCACTCTGATGCCAGGCCGATATGCAAACTGCAGCGGGTCCATGGCTGAGCTCACGGTGGAGCGGAGGTGGTTCAGGACCAGCCGCTCCAGTGTCTTCATCAGGTGGGACGTGAGAGCCACCGGCCTGAAGCTGTTGAGGTCTTTGGGGCGCGGTGTCTTGGGCACAGGTACCAGACAGGAGGTCTTCCAGACCTGTGGTACCACCCTCAGCTTCAGGCTCATGTTAAAGACATGCTCCATAACTCTACACAGTTCATCTGTGCAGGACTTAAGGAGCCTGGAGCTGATGCCGTCAGGTCCTGCTGCCTTCCTCACTTTAATCCTCTTCAGCTCTCTCCTCACCTGTGCTGCTGAGACTGTCAGTGGTTGGCAGGGGGACTGTGTGCTGGGGGGATGGGTGAGTCCAGGTGAAGTGGGGAGCTGATGGGCTGAGGCAGAGGTGTGAAGAGGAACGGGTGTGGGCCATTGTCCAGCTGTGGAAGAGAGGGCATGCAGCTGTGCAGGGGGAGGGGTGGGTGATTGATCGAATCTCAGGAAGTGAGTATTCAGTTCATTCACGCACTGTAGGTCCCCCTCCGTCTGGACAGGGGGAACATGACTGCACTATGTCGGCAGGTGTATCAGTCAGGTCTGCACCTTGACGACCACTCTCGAAAGGTGCAGTGAGCTACGTCTGGCAATTAAGAACCAAAGACACAGAATCATCATTTTGAATTTAAATTTGGTTGTTCCAAGAAGGTATTTTTTGTTATAGTATGTTTGTTGGAGTATGTATGTTTCCATAATAGCTGTGCTAGATTTATAAAATAGTTTGTATTTGCAAATTATTCTCATTTGAACAGGTATGTATACTGAAAAGGTGAACTGAATGTGTTTTTTCCAATATTTGTTCAGCAATTCAGCTGTAGGTGTTCAGAGAGGCAAATAATAATTGTTATGCAATCCAGGCAAATCAATAATGTTTCTACAGAGAGAAAGGTCTATTTCTATGTCAACCTGGAAAAGAAGATTGTTTAAGCCATATTAATCAAACTTCCCCTAATTTCTCACCGAACAACAGCACTGATGACTTCTGATTTAAAGGTTGGCATAAAAACGCAAACTCATGACAGATCTAGGCTACCCACATGATTACCCTCCTTGTTTTAATTAGTTTAGACAATGGAACATAAATGAAATCAGTAACTTGAGTCCATCTCACTGAATATTGCAGTGCGGGGTAATTTATCAAAGGCACCAGCTCATCACAGATACAGGATCTGGTCATTAAGTTTTGGTTTGGTTTCCGATCTGTGCCTAATTTGTCTCTCAGAGTCTCCTGGGGTATGTGTCCTAAAACAGGGGAGCTTTGATTGGATTTTAAACACCATGATATAGGCTGGAGTGAAGTATTTAAGATGGCCATTCATCACCGCGCATCGTCCTGCTCTGCTCACCGTAAATATTAGAGGGAGTGCGACTGATAGAGCCGTCAAGGTGTCAGAGCCCATTTACGAGGGAGTAAATTTAGACTGTTATGTAAGGTGTTTTGGGTTGTGGATAAGCTAGTATTTAGCCCTTTGTTTAGTAATTTCATGAAAGATGATTGCACCTGAAAAATATTAAATTCAATAAGGTAAAACAGACTAAACAAAACTGAATGATTTTGGATAAATGTCGATGTGTGAATTTTCTGACAACCATAAGGATTGTCATTTAAATGTCAATTTATGTTTTAGATTAAGATAAGATAAGATAAGATATTCCTTTATTGTCCCACATGGGGAAATTTCATTGGTGCAACGCAGGTAGATCCAGAGGTAGATACAGAAGAACAGATCACTTATAGGAAGTCTGAAAAAACACTTTCAGTAGAAGATCTCCTATAAATAAATAAAAACTCCCATAGACAAATAAATAAATAAATAAATACCATTGCATGTGATCCCGACAGTAATTGCACATGAATATGTGTCACGACAGCACATAGATTGCACATGAATTCCAACAGCAATTGCACATATGACAGAATTGCACATCAGTATTAGGTTAGGTCAGTATTGCGCCGGGATAACGTGACGATCTCCGGGTAAGACGACTGTTCTCCGCAGTTTCATGAGTTCCTCCTTTGTGGAAACGCGGTACGGCGCCGGCCGGGGGGCGGGGCCGGAGCCGGGGGGCGGGGCCGGAGCCGGGGGGCGGGGCCGGAGCCGGGGGGCGGGGCCGGAGCCGGGGGACTCAGAGCCAAGACACATCGCAACGACACGACGAAAACACTCAATCCAGCCGAATAAAGTCAAAACAAGTTAATTTAAAGCGATTCCAGTGCGTGTCCCGGTCGTTCGTGAAGTTCCTCTTTCATATAAACGTGTATATAAACGTGTACCGACGTCACGCCGTACTTTAGCGCGGCCGGAGGGCGTGGGGGGGGGGGGGGGGGCTGGTGGGCTCGCTCGGAGCTAGCTCACGTCACAACAACACAACGAACGCAACGAAAAACGCTCAAATCCAGCCGAAAAAAGTCCAAAACAGTTGAATTAAAAAACTATTCCAGCGCGTGTCCCTATCGTACAGTAAAATAGAAAAAATAGACTATATTTACAAAATATAGGAGATAAAGCACAATAAGTGTGAGAAAGAAGAGAGAGCGTTTACACCGGGCTGCCAGCTGTACCAGCGCCTTATGACGCTTAGCACATTCAAACATGTCCAGAATCATTAACATTTGAGAGAAATATGAACTGCTAAATGAATACAACAATCTCATGTTTGTAGATGTCTACAAGGTTATAGCTTTTACACACAATATAACAGAATATATTTTTCATGCTACTGTTAGAATTTCTATCTCTGCTATTTATTCATCACAACAACTCAAATTGCAGTCTTTTTCAATCTGATGGTAAATAAGTCCTGATCCAAAGGAAGACTTTTAACCTGAAACTGCTCTGCCTTTGTTGGTTTGAAAAACGGGTTGAAGCAAATTTTTGGGTTAAGGTATAATCTTCTTCTGTTTACATTATAGTTATGATTATAATGCTAAGCAGGTACTGAACAGTGGTGAAGGAGTGATCCAGATCACATTAGGGTTAGAGTTTCTGGTTAGAACCCTTTCCTTTAGGGCAAGACTAAACTAGCGTTTTAGTTTTGCCCAAGCACATAATGACAGAATGCACTGAAAACTAGGTACTATCCTTACTCGTATGTATTTGACAACTGTAAATATTCACAATTTGAACAAGGTCTCCAAAGCAAAATGTTTTTAATGAAAATGCATTGCAGTCTCAGTTAGCTTATGGCACCATTCGTTCATGCACATCCACCTTGTTTACACACAGCAAAACCCACTATATTTTTAGCCATGCCGACAGGCGCGGTAATAGCATTCTCCTCTCAACTCCTCGAACTTTACACCCCATAGAACCAAACAGCGGTAGTTATTTTTCTCCTTGCATGGTTTTCTCTGGCTCAGCTTGTTTCCCCTTAAACTCTGAGAAATGACCCACTTTCAAACGAGTTTCTGGGTGCTTCTGTCTTTTTTAGGGAAGGGGCCGTAAATGGGGGCTCATCGAAATGAAATGTCAGGTCAGATTGAGATGCATGGAACAGTGAAAGGTGCTGTGGTTGGGAGAAAAAGAGGAAGGTGTAGAATGAGAATCTTATTGCGATTGCTATTCAACTGTTCACCAAAACTCTATATACTGTAAATGTTTTCATAATATAATGAGCAACCAGGTGACGCTACATTATCATCTAATTATGTTTTGCTGGCTAAAGTGGGAGAAGTTGTTAAAAGGTTGTTAATCTGGTTGGTGGTCTGTCACCTGCATAATTCCATTGAGATGTTTAGAAAATGCACTCTATAAACAAAGAGGATCAAGACTAATCAAGAGAAAGGTATTATTTTCTTTTCTTTTCTTTAAAGATTTTTTGCCCATAGGCTTTATTAGACAGCAAAGACGTGTGAAATGGGGGATTGAGAGAGCGGGAGGACATGCATTAAATTCAGGATTCAAACTCACGCTGCGCTAGGGGCCTGATATACGTGTGCAGTGCCTTAACCACTCGACTACCGGGCCGCAAAAGAGATAGGTATACAATCTTCTAATCATTGTTACTTTTAAATTTAAAAATGTTAACACACAACATATGCATGTTACAAATGTTGAGAACATTCCTCATTGTGGGGGAGTAATAATGCATGTTTTTCAAGCTTGTGACACAAAAACATCTGCATGATGGGGAAAGGACAAATAAAGCAGATAACTAAGATGGATGTGTATGGAGACCAACGATGGGCTGCAGTTGGTAAAGCAGTGTCTGACGTTCGTCCAGTTGTTCACTGTCTCCATGACAACAGCAGTGTTCATCAATTAAAGGGACCCCAGTTAAGGCCAATTCATCCTTCATAAGAAGTTTGTTCATGCGCCTCATGCTCAGAACAAACTAACAAAGAATAAAATGACAGCCTTTGTACACCAGTTCTCAGCTTGTTCTTGACACATCAGCTGAGCAGAACTTTGTCCAGCAGGACTGACCGTCACCTAGTCTGTGATTGGCTAAACAATATCAAGTGAACTGTCTGTGATAATAATCTCAACAGCAACAGCGTGGAAAAAGATTTTGAGGATCACGGAGGGCGGGGTTTAGAGTTGTTTGGCTGCGGTGCTTCTGTGGAAGTGTGAATGCCAGAGCCAAAATGGACTTGGTTCTTGTTCTCCCAGCCCTAAGTAAACGAACAAAGTATGACATGGCCTTTACTCTCTTCCCATTTAATGACACAAACAATTTTTACTGCTAATGCTTGAGCCTGGACAATTCTTTGCTAATGCCCTAGCCTTGAAAAGCTGTCTAAAGCCAAGTGTTTCATTGGCTGGACCATTGAAAAGCTGATTATGATTTGACAAGTGCTAACAAACTGTGATGGGACAAAGGTACAATAACTAAGAAAAAAGATTTATACCCCAGATCAAAAACCACTAAGTCAAACCTGGACCTGTCAGTGGGCAAACTGGACTGAGCATGTAAGAGAGGAGAAAAAAATGAATAGAAAATAATGGCACCCAATAACAGTGAGAGCAAAGAGGGAAATATTTTGGCTTTTCTTTAACTTTAGCTGAGGTCTTCGTAGCCCTGAGCTGGCCAAACTATGTCGACATGCTGTTTTCTCTCTCTGAAATTGAGGGCAGCTCAGAGAATCGTCTGCAGTGATTGGAGCGCATTTTCTGCTTGAGCCCCTAACCCTTTTGTTTACTCGGACTGGAGACGTGTCGAGGCGGACGCTAAATGTCAAGAACTCTGAAAAGCAGCATTCCACGTCTTCAAGAACAAAGCGTTTTTTATGTGTGATGTAATAGAAAATGAAGCACATTTGAGAACTAAGGTCAGATTTGATTGAGTTTGTTTTAGGCTTTGTACTCCAGCAAATTTAACATGAAGACATACCCTTTATTCCTCTGTATAAGAAATTGGCTGCATATTCTTAGTTGTTGCCAGTTATTAAAAGTAATACTAATGGTTATGGCAACTAGATTTGTAACAAGGACTAGTTATGGAAGTTGGAGCCAGCGGACCATGTTATTTGTTTTGTTTATCTTTTTATTGTATATGAGCATAGTAAATACATTAGATGAACTAGATGTTGATTTTCAAAACCTGGGGCATACTATAGAACAACCAAGTTAATTGTAATGCTATATGTTGTATGTTGCTGAATACAAAATTAAAATAAATAAAAAAATACACTAAAGTAGTAGTAAATCTTTTTTACACAAAATTTAGGCTAAACCATGGCAGATTTATGATGGAGGTTATGATCAATGGAGAGCGTGAGTACCCGATAACAGAATTATTAAGAAAAGTGGAAAATAAATCAGCACCAAGGTCAGCTCCCTCTGAGAACGTAAGAACATAACATTTTCAATTTGTCCATGTAATTCCAATTCTATTAAACAGCTTACAAACACTTCTTTATGTAAAATATTGACATATTGACCTGCACATAATAATCATAATAAAAGGCTTTGCTTTTTTAAACAGCAAATGAGAGTTATGTAACACTGACCTTCCACATGTTACACACCAGGGTTGTCCAAACTTTTTTCACAGAGGGCCGCATTTTCAAACCCAACAATGAAGTGAACCATTCGAATTTTTTTATTTGACATCGTTTTGATGCGCCTCCACACCTTTAATAAGACTTGATTTTCAGAAAGTTACAGAAATCCATTCAGACTGAGGCTGCGCTGTTTGTTTCAGCAGCTGGCTAATGCTAGTTTACATTATTGTGTGGCTATGCTAAAAAACGTTAGCCTACTTGCAAACCGTTTTAACAATCCTAATTTCCAATTGTCAGGATGTTATATTTTAGGAAGGCTTTGAAGGCTTATATGGTGCACAGAGGGGTCGTGGATGAGGAGGCTTAGATTTAAACGTCCTCAGTTTGTTGTAGCAAGTTATCGCAGCTTTCAAGTGTCAGCGACTTGCCGCTTAAGGATCAAAGACGATAACTTCTGTCTAGCTGAGGTATTAAAAGATTTAATTTTCAATTTAATTTGTTGTTATTCATGACTATTTAACAGCGGAGACGTAATCAGAATGGTGTTGACAACAAGTGACAAATCAGATGACTGAAACTCAAGAATGTTGTAAATGAATCTGATAAACAGTAAAAATTAGCAATAACCATTTTTTTAAAACTCTGCCTCATACACCTGGTCCCTGAAGGAAATATTTAGTTGTGATCCTTGTAATATAAATATAATGGAATGAGATAGTTCAGTTTGTAGTTTTACTTCTTGGTTGGAGCGACAGCCACTTTGGCGTAAAACATAACTACACTGGGATTTATTCCACAAAGCTAAATAACAATTGATTGATATTTAAGTGGATTGGAATTTCTAATCACTTTTTGTCAATGTCACCATGTTTTAGTGAGAAACAAAATGTCATTATTTCTTTTTTTATATTCCTACTTTGTATCTGTCTCGCCAATCACTGGTACAGCTGTTTGACACTCAACATCTGTCAGGTTGATGTTTTTAGTCACACGCTGATTGATGACTTGTAATTTCTCATTTAGCCTCATCAGTCCTGAGAACCACTCCCTCTGTGGTGGATCATCTCATCCATATGTTCTCCTGTTTACGTGCAGCTGCCTTAAACCCAGACTGTGAATTGGCCCCACTGTGTTAATGAGCAGATCCACAGAACAGATTCTTGACACAGTTTGAGGGCTACACTCGGGTAGTAAAGACTGGAGATTTACTTACTTTCTGGAGAAATTGTTGCAGAAATGTTATCACAACATCGCTTGACACAAATGGTATCAATATTTAATTACAATCTGGTTAATTTGCACTATATTCTCAGAGTTGTGTTCCATTGTAGAAAAGGTTCAGTTGTATCATCTGGACAAGGCAAGGCAAGTTTATTTGTAGAGCACATTTCATACACAAGGCAATTCAAAGTGCTTCACACAACAGGAAAAAATGCATTCAAATCACAAAGAAAGTTGAAACGTCTGAATTGTAAAAAAAAAAAAAAAAAAAAAACAGGGACATAGATAGCAATAGACTATAAAACAGAAATAAAATACATTTCAAAGATTCTGAATTTTTGCTTTTGAATACTCAATAACAATTTCAAAAGTCAATATAATGTATACAGAAACCCATCCTAAAGCTAACAACAAATTACATTATTTTCAAAGGCATACACTCATTCAGGCTTGGGAGGCTAACACTTTGACTTTACAAACTCCTGTTCAGTGGTGCATTCTCCCTTTATAACCTCTGTGATGGGAGAAAGGCCGTTGTGATATGGAGTGGGTCAGTGCGGTCTTCGATCCGTCGCGGTTGTTCAGACTTTTATTCAGACCAATAGACTGTGCCCTTAGCATTTGCCGATGACCTTACACTCCTCCTCTCTCACCGAAGCCATACACATACATAATGTGCATTTCTATCGAGTATGCCTAAATAGTTTGACTAATCATCCTACCAGGATTTGGTCTCTATGAGTGTTTTTTTAATTGACAATTAGAAATTAACAAAAAAATATGCAATACAAATCAGTTGTTGCAACAAGTGCCTAAAAATATTGAATCTTGATTCACCAACTCTAGATGAGGGTCTGCCACCTGCTTAATAATAATAATAATAACTTTTATTTATATAGCACTTTTCAGTGACCCAAAGACGCTGAACATAATAAAAAAGGGGGGGGGGGTATTTACAGACAGGGGGGGACAACACGTACAATACACATTAATATACAGATAAAATGAACAAGACAGAAGAAGTAGAGAGAAAAAGATGGGGATGTAACAGGGGGTAGAAGAGTAGGCAATGGGGTAGAGGAGGCTAGGGGTAGGGGAGGTCATAAGCTTGGGTGAAGAGGTATGTTTTTAGGCGGGATTTGAATGTTGTGAGTGAGGGAGAGTGGCGGACAGGTTGGGGAATGGAGTTCCAGAGTCGAGGTGCTGTTCGGGAGAATGCTCTGTCGCCAAAAGTTTTGAGTCGGGATGTTGGTGCAGTCAGGGTGAGAGAGGAGGAGGAGCGGAGAGCTCGGGTGGGGCGGTGGGGGATGAGGAGGTCAGACAGGTAGGGGGGGGGCAAGGTGGTGAAGAGCTTTGAAGGTGAGGAGGAGTATTTTAAAGTTTATGCGCTGCTTGATGGGGAGCCAGTGGAGAGAGCGGAGAACGGGAGTGATGTGATCACCGGACCGGGTGTGGGTGAGGAGGCGGGCAGCGGAGTTTTGGACCATTTGGAGTCTATGGAGGGAATGGGAGGAGATGCCAGTGAGGAGGGAGTTGCAGTAGTCAAGGCGGGAGGAGATGAAGGCATGGATGAGGGATTCAGCAGCGGGGAGGGTGAGGCAGTGTCGGATTTTGGCGATGCGGCGGAGGTGGAAGTATGAGGTCTTGACGATGTGGCTGACATGGGGAGTGAAGGAGAGGGTGGGGTCCATGATGACACCGAGATTGTGTACCAGGGTAGAGGGGGTGATGGTCGAGGTGTCGATGCTGAGTGAGAAGGGACCAGTTTTATTGAGAGTGGATTTGGTGCCAATGAGGAGGAGCTCTGTTTTGTCACTGTTCAGTTTGAGGAAGTTGAGAGTGAGCCATGATTTTATTGTAGAGATGCAGGTTTCGATGTGGCTGAGGGGAGGGTTTTGGGTGGATTTGGTGGTGAGGTATATCTGGGTGTCGTCAGCGTAGCAGTGAAAGTCCAGGTTGAGTTGGCGGAGGATGTGACCAAGGGGGAAGATGTAGCAGATGAAGAGGAGGGGGCCGAGGACTGAGCCCTGGGGGACCCCTTGCGTTACTGGGGAGAGGGTGGATGAGTGACCGGAGAGGGAAATGAACTCTTGCCTGTTGGTGAGGTAGGATGTGAGCCAGTCAAGTGCAGAGCCCTCAACACCCAGTTGGCGCAGCCTTTGTAGGAGGATGGAATGGTTTATAGTGTCAAAGGCTGCGCTGAGGTCTAGTAGTAACAGGATGTTGTGGGCCCCGGAGTCTGCAGAGGTGAGGAGATCGTTGAGTACTTTGACCAGGGCTGTTTCAGTGCTGTGAAGTGGGCGGAAGCCAGATTGGAGGGGTTCATAGAGGTTGTTTGACTGGAGGTGGGTGTGAAGTTGGGTGGCGACGATGCGTTCCAGCGTTTTTGAGAGGAACGGCAGGTTGGAGATGGGGCGGTAGTTGGAGAGGTTGGCGGAGTCTAGGGTGGGTTTTTTGAGGATGGGGTGATGGAGGCCAGTTTGTAGATGGAAGGAACATGGCCGAGGGATAAAGACTGGTTGAAGAGGGTGGTGAGATGGGGGATGAGAGCAGGGAGGCAAGCCTTGGTTAGAGTCGTTGGGAGGGGGTCGAGAGAGCAGGTGGTGGTTTTGGAAGCGGTGATGAGGTCTATGATATGAGAGGAGTTAACAGAGAAGAAGGTGGTGAGGGGAGGGAAGGGTGGGTGGTCAGGGAGAGGAGGGGGGCAGGGGTGGGGGTGGTGATGGAGTTAATTTGAGACGGCAGTCATGGAGCTGTTGATTTTGGAAATTTTGTCATTGAAGGCAAGGAGGAAAGAGTTGCAGAGGTTAGGGGAGGAGGGTGGAGTGATGTCCGGTGGCTGGAGCAGCTTGTTGACGGCGGAGAACAGGGTGCGAGGGCTCCGGTGGGAGCTGTTGATGAGGGTGGAGAGGTGGGCAGATTTGGCGGCTTGGAGAGGGTCACGGTAGGAGGAGATGTGTAGTTTGAAAGCTTCGGCGTGGACGGTGAGGCGGGTTCTTTTGAGGAGTCGTTCGAGTTGGCGGCCAGTCTGCTTCATGGTGCGGAGTTCAGGGGTGTACCAGGGGGCGGGGTTGATGTATGAGACGGAGAAGGTTTTCCAGGGGGCTAGGGAGTCAAGGGAGTCGGAGAGGGTGGTGTTGAGCATGACAGCATAGTCGTCGGGGGAAGAGGGGGGGAGTCAGGGGGGAAAGCAGAGGATATGAGCTGGGAGAGCGTGAGGGGGTTGACTGACTTGATATTGCGGTAGGTGATGGTGCGTTTTTTGGGGTTGTGGGGCGAGGGTAGGGGGGCGGAGAAAAGGATGCAGAGATGATCAGAGAGTGGGAAGGGGAGGGGTGGGGCTTAGATATGGGTAGGAGAGAGGAACAGACTAAGTCCAGAGTGTGGCCTTTGGTATGGGTGGGGAAGTCAATGTGTTGGGTGAGATGGAAGCAGTCCAGGAGAGAGAGGAAGTCGGATGTCAGTGGGGCGTTGGGGCAGTCAATGTGGATGTTGAAGTCACCAGTGAGTAGGAGGCGGGCAGAGAGAGAGGATGCGATGGTGAGGAGTTCAGACAATTCAGTGAGGAAAGAGGGGTGGGGCTTTGGGGGACGATAGATCAGGATAGCGGTGATAGAGTTGGGGAGGGAGAAGGCGAGGTATTCAAATGATGAGATGGATGGAAGGTTGAGGTTCAGTTCAGTGATGGATGTAGATTTTTTATGAATAACAGCAAGACCTCCCCCACACCCGGAGAGGTGGGGTTTGGCAGTGTAAGTGTAGTTGGAGGGAGTGGCTTGGTTGAGAGCATAGAAGTCCAGGGGCTGTTGCCATGTTTCCCAGAGGAGAAGCAGGTCAATGTTATTGTCCAGTAGCAGTTCAGATATAACAGGTGATTTGTTGGAGAGGGAGCGGCAGTTCAGCAATGCAAGGGAGATGGATGGGGGCGCAGGGGTGGGGGGGCGGAGGTTGCTGAGGTTGGCAGTGCGGCAGGTGGGGGTGACGGGGGGGGCGAAAACTAGTCCAGAGTGAGGGGATAGGTGAGCCGTCGTTGGAGTGTTGGTTATGGGAGAGACCAGAGCCCCGGTGGATGTAGCGGGGCCGGCGAAGGATCCCAGCTGAGCTAGCTGCAGAGGCAGCAGTAGCTGGGAGACGGTGGTTATGGTTGAGGAGGTGAAGGTCAGCAGCGGTGTAGGTGAGTAGGCGTGATAGTCCGAGGAGGAGATGGAACGTAGCAGCAGATGAGAGTAATCCAGTTAGTATGTTGGCGGTGGCTAGAAGCTGGTTAACTAGAAGCTGGTGGGCAGAGAGTTGTGAAAAAGCAGCAGTGGACCGGGTGTTGAAGCTGGTGGAGTGAGTGGCGTTGGTTGCCCCAGACCTTGTCTGCACGGCAGGGAGGCCCCTCGATACCATGACGGACCTCCGCAGGTGTTAAGCCAGCTGTTAGCTGGCGGCTAGGGCAGTAGATAGTCCAGGAGTGAGGGAGGAGATGACCGATGGACGGTGCAGTAATGTCCGATGAAGTTAAGGAACAGGGATGTAGACAGAAGACAACACAGAGACGCGGGAACAAAACAAAACAATGGAAACGACTAACAAAACAAAGACGTTGGGATAGAAGCGGCAGTCCACATACCAGACGCCGGCGTTGCTCTAGCCCAATCAAGACGCATTTGAGTCCAGTTTTGTGACCAGATCGCCCCCGTCTGTGGAGCGGGGAAAGCAGAGAAACGGGGATGTACCTTGGTTGTATGGGGCTGCTTTTCTCCGGGTGGAGCCGGTGCCCCGCTCTCCGTGTCTGCTCCTGTGGCGGGCTGGGGCCACACCTTCGCCCAGGTACAGACCTCCGGGGCGGCGGGTGCGGGAGCGCGGAGCCGGTGTTCGGGCGTGGAAACGCCGGTGCAGCGGAGGAGAAGCGGAGCCGCGTGCGGCTCGTGGTGGTGCGTGCCGCTCGTGGTGGAGCCGGTGTTCGGGCGTGGAAACGCCGGTGCAGCGGAGGAGAAGCGGTGCTGCTCGCTCGTGGTGCGTGCGGCTCGTGGTGGTGCGTGCGGCTCGTGGTGGAGCCGGTGTTCGGACATGCTTGTTTCAATGGTGCTGATTTTATTGCATGGCCTGGAATGTTCCACATTCCACTCATTAAATGTGTCCCTCAGTTATTTATTCTATTACAGGTGTATTTATTGCTAAAACAAAATTGCTAGAACGTGCATTCTAGGCCTACTGTGACTTGCTTGTACCCATTGAACCAAATAGAACAATATTGTGTTTCTGTGTACTCTTATTGTCCCTGAATGACATTGCCAAGGATTATTTAATTCTAAAAGTGCAGATATAAAATGATAACATGTCCTCCACTAACCTCATGTTTTAGCAGCTGCTGAAAACTGTGGTGGATTTCAGGGCGAACAGACTGCAGAGATTGAGGCTGTATACAACTGCTCGACCAGCTCTTTAGTGATGGGCTCACAAATCCACCCATAAGACTTTCATTTAAAATATAAGGCTATAAAATATTCAAATTGTCAATTTTAAGGCATCATTTGCTTTTAGGGGAAGAAAAATGTTTAGTGTTCAATGACATTTGAAAAGTGTCTTTTGTATTTTTGCTAATGAAAATGCTTTGTCGTTCTTACCTAAGGAAACACTAATCTGGAATCCATTTGACGCCAGGAGAACACACTGTGATGCAGGTGTAACGTGAGTTGGAGATTAATGACAGTTTGGACTCTGTTAAGTCCTAAAGTGACACCTGATTAACTTGCTGATACATCATGATTCAGGTCACTTTGCCCTGCTTTACCATCGTGACATTTCCAAGATGGTTGTTACACAAGTTCGCACAGGTGCCAGAATTATCAATTTTCTAAACGTTCTTCTGCTCGAGTTCTGATCCCTAGTATTGGGAATTCTTTAAGTCTTCCAATGCTTGAATTGCAAATCCTGTACAACATGTCAAAGGTGTATTCTGTAACTTTTCTGGTCTTGTTGGAAGTCTTAATACTTTTCCTTGAATGTTCCAGCATAGCATTCATTTCATCTACAGTATCTCCTTGGAGACAAGCAGGTGACACCACCAGGTCAGATCTGTGTAGAGGCGATCCCACTCACAATACGAATGTATGTTTTTCAAGGTGTTTTTGAGCATTTAATATTAGATTCTATTGTATAACCTGTAATTGAATCAATGCAATAAAAAAGCAATGCCATCTCTATGGAAACAGCAAGAGAGTGAAAGTGCAAATGTATTTGTCTTTCATTTTATTTTCCATTTTGCTGTGTTCAAAAAAAGTTAAAGGAGACTGACTTTTCCATTAGTAATAATAAAGCTATTTTAAGACCTCAACCACTGTTTAGAATACTGACGTTTTAATATGTGCTATTCTTTTTCACAATCACAACTTCTGAACATATTTTAACACATCTCAAAGGAAACATAATGTGCAAACACAAGGACAAAGACCCGTGATAGCAGCAGTGCCTCGGCCTACCACTCTGAGCACTCTCTACTTGCAATACATATCAAAGTGCCTTGTTCAAATGCTCTCTTCTAATCAGCGGGCCATTCATCTCATCACACATCAAATATAAGTTTAAGTGCTGGGGACATGCGGGGCCCTCCTCCTGTGCCTGTGAGGCTGGGGACCCGACAAGCTGACAGGCGGTGGGAGAAATGAGAAGAGGCGTGCTGTGTGAAGTGGTTTAGCATGCTTCCTTTGCACCACGACAAGACCTTTAAAGCTTTAGTCCCGCCAGACTACTGCTGCTAAGAATATTGTTGGTAACATTTTAATATGCTGTGGTCTGACTGAACTCAGACAGAGCTGCACAATCAAGATCGTTCATGTTTGTGACGCATGAGAAACACAAGCTCATCATTACAAATCAAACTGCCAGTTTCTGCCTGTTCCTCAGTCCTTTTTGTGTTTGATTTGTGTTACATTTTTCTTTACGTTTTCCTCATAAGCAGCGTTAATATGAGTGGTCCTGGTGTGCTTAGCTTGCTGGAAATATATCTGAAGGAGTTGAACGCGTTTGTTTAGGAAAAATCTTAACTATAAAAAAAATAAGTGAAACGCTATAGGGTGAAGATATAATATTGTGCGTAAAACCCCGTCTGGTTGGATGAATGCGAGTGAAACCTTTCAATACTTTTTCCTTTGTACACGAAAAAGTAGACTTATTTTTTTTATTATTAATGTATTTTATCTCATTCCTTACTCCGTTTTCTCAAATTTAAAAAATCAAATAACAATTCCCAGACAAAAATAACGTAGTTACACTTTTCCTATCTAAAAATATTTAAAATTGGCCCCGGTCTTATTTGCAAAAGTTTCAATGGCAGGGAAGTGCATGTCAAAGCCCATTTACCCTCAAATTCAAAACTACCTCATACATTCATATGCCAATGTAAGCAGTTGGCAAGGCAGGCAAAGTGTCTTTCCCAAGGTCGTATTGCCAGTGACAAGAATCAGACCCCAGGAGGAGCAAATGCTTAATACCACCAGATGACATCATGCAATATGCAGGATTACTAAGACATTGAAACAAATCAACCGCCAACCATGTTTGATTTTGATGAGGAATATACAGAAAATCATACCTGGAGCACAAACTGCAGAGGTTCATACAAATGCATATAATTCCATTTGACTGAGCACCATCTGAACAACCATGTAATCAATCAGTACATACCTTTTTCCCCATAGATCTGAGCAATCATGCAAATGTGACATTATCATGTAAAATCAAGCGCTGTTAGCTCAGGAGAGCGAGAGATACAATATACAGTATGTAGTATTTATAAAACACTATGGCTGTGTCCGAATGAAACTAAATGAGAGGAAGAAAAACATGATTCTTGACAAAATTGTTGATAATTTGATCATTGACATTAATGCAAACAAATCAGGCAAAAGGAAACCTTATTATGTACATACAGTAAGTACCTCTTTGGACACCCTCAGTGCATTAGAAAACAATACATTTATCAATTTATGACTTTTTCAATCCATCTATTAGAATCTATCTATTTTTTCTTGTGACTACAGAACTTTCTTGCATTATGGGTATGTAGTTTGATACAGTTTGATACACACTGTGTCCTCTACCATCCACCTCAGATCCTTAGATGATGCTTGTCTCGTCATCTACACTACTGAATAATACATTTACGCTCATTACTTGTGAGATTGTGACAGCCAGCGCACTCAGCTTTCATCACTATAAAGTGTGTATCTCACTCTTGAAAGGTGGGAAAAAAACGTAACAACATAAATAAGTAAAATATAAGTTGCAACTCTCCATCGTCACGGTACCAAAGCAAGCGGGCAGTGTGAAGTCTAAATGTTTTGGTTGGCAGTGGCAACTGACAGATGAAAAGTGCATCAAGAAATGAAGAGGGAAAAAGTGTGAAATAAAAAAACAAAGTAGTGTTGAAAATATTTGTCAGGAATGTATTTCCAGAGCAAATTCTGTCAAGTCAAAATGAATAAAAAGAGTTTACAAAATGTGAGACATATTTTTCAGTTAAATCTGTCTCAACGTTTTTACAAGTCGGAATTGTTGTTTTGTCATCTTGCATTTGTCGTGTTATTTTCACATTATTTTGAGTAAACACAACTACAGCAGGTATGATCATTGCTAGAAAAGGTTTCAAAGGTGGTCATCTGGACAATGTGTTTGAAAATGCGACATTTCCACTGCCAGTACCTTCAGAATGTACACAAACGCCGAGAGGAAGAGAAAGGTGCAGAGAGCTGAGGGAGGGAGGCAGAAAGCGAGAGCGGTGGCAGCGCTCACAGCAGAATGGTACAAACATGGCGAGCTTGGCAGACAGCAGAGCCTTGGCACATCACGGTAAAGCATCACTGCCATCCCATAAAAGGATAAAGATTGCTTAAATTGCACATTTGAAGAAAGGACGCTGCTAAATCATGATAAAGAACTACAAACAGATGAGTTCAGAGACAAATCAATCTGGTTAATCTGCATGGTATTTGAGGTATAAAAATGGATTACATATTATATACAAATGCCATTTTCGTCAAATGTGTAAATACTGCAACAGTTTGAAAGGAAGACAAGAGTCAAGAGAACATTTGTTTGCAGAGCAGTAAAGGCAGTTTCACAGCTATAGTATGGCTCTGGTGAGGTGTATGGACTTTAAAAACACAGAGGAGCACTTCCTGAATTACCACTTGATGATTTTTGACGTGGTTATACCGTAAGTTCAAAGCAGGAATAGCATAAATAATTGGATTACCTTATTAAAGCTAGGGTACCTGACAAACAGCAGAAGCAGGAGTCGATATTTAAATTCCTACCTACAACTAATTTCTAGCTCACATGAATGGTTTTGGCAGTATTCATATATAATCACTATTGTGTAGTTGTATTTATGTTTTTCTATCGCTTATCATTCTTTACCATTATTTATGAAAATGCATCGATGACTTCTGACCACAGTGTTAGACTTAAAGAGGTAACATTTTCTGCTCCATGGTTTGAGCGTTCGTGCACCTCGGTCTGGAAGAACCAAACAACGCCATAATGTTATTTTGTTCTCACAGCCTTTGTTCAGCAGTTCTCACGGCTGGTTCTTGACACATCAGCTGAGCAGATCTTTGTTCGACAAGGCTGTCCTTCAACTAGGCTCTGATTGGGTAAAACATTTGTTGTAAAACTTAGTAAGAAAACACTTTATTATTCTCAAAACTGTTAATGCTGAAAGTCTTTTTGAGTGATGAGACCAGCCACAGTTCTGTGCACTCGCTCTTTTCTCCCTCTCTCTCGCATGTTGGCGCTCAGCCTGAATCATTGCATTTTGCCATGTCTAAATTCAGTTCCTTGTTTGGCTCCTTTCTCTGTGAATAATGTGACTGATAAAACATTACGCATGTTGTAGCTTAAAAATACAGATAATAGTCCCCACTGTCTCCTCTCGACAATCTGTCTCTGTGTGAGCTGGTTTAACTGCTTCCTGCACTTTTGACCAAATAAAAAAAGTGGATCAGTTTTATGCAGAATAGACGTTCCTCCCTGAGCTGAGCACATGAGTCTGCGCGGTCCAGTCCGGTGCAGACAGCGCAGTAAAATGTGTCCAGGAGGTGGAGGTGTCCAGCAAAGAGCTTTATGAGCTCCATAACGGCGCTGCGCTGTTTACGAGAGTGGGCGAAAAATACCCACGTACAATTTGACTGTATTCACAATTCTATGACTTATAATTTGTGTTATTTATGCCCATGAAGGTTGTCTTAATATGATTATCTCGTCCATATGGGGATAGTAACGTCACTCCAGTGGACTAGTTTTGAAGTTTATAAGTTATGATTCTTGCCATTTACAGAATACACCAGGCCACGCCCTTAAGTTGTTCACTCCGCCTCATATTTTGGCATAATCACACCTCTTGTCTAGAATTCCACCCCCTGCGCTGTCATCAATGCTGGTTGTGACGAAATGAGCTCCACTGCGCCCACGTTAATGCAAAATACGGCCCATAATCTTAGTTGAGTTTGAGTTTAATTTGCATAGACTTCCCATAGATCTACATATTGTACTGTATCTCCACATTCAGAGGGGCTTTTAAGAGAGAGTCGACAGCATGAAAAGAGAAACAGCACACAGCAGGGTCCACACGACAGCGTTCAGTAATCACTTCAAATCAGACAGCTTTCTTATGTATGCAAATCATGTGTGCTGTGGCGTCAGCGCATACGCTACAGGACAGAGGTGGGAAGTAACCAACTCTAATTACCATTTTTCTATGTAGGTCTCCAAGTTTAATTACCATTTTTCTATTTATGTCTTTGGTGTTTTCAGGTGAGTTTCAGCTTGTGTGACGTGAACAGTTACTTACACAGCTTGGGAATGATACATACGTTCTATCCCATTCATTTTAATCAGGCAGAAAAATAAAACATGGACTTGGAAGGGTTTAGACAAAGGAAACAACAAGTAGTAACAGTCAATATCTAACTTCTTGCTCAATTTTCTAATGTTCACTAACTTAAGTTCAGAAGCAGGACCATCTTAACATTATTCTCTGCTTTAGCTTTGAGGTATGGGGGATATGAGGCCTGAGAACCTAAGGCCTCATCCAAGCTGCACATCGGCATTTCATTTATGTTTCACTTAAAAACATTATTGCATCTGAGTTCTGAGGTTGTGGTCCTTTCTTGGGAATAGAATGTTATTATCAGATTGCTGTGGCCCATTATGTTTTTGGTGTGATTTGTCTTTTAGCACTAAACGCTAAACAAAAACAAAAAGATTGACACATTTTCTGACACGGCTCTGGTGTTACTCACGTCCTGGGCTGTGCTCTGGACTCGGTGCAGGAGGTGGGGGACAGAAGGGTCCTGGCAAAACTCACATCTATGCTGGACCATGAGTGTCGCCCCCTGCAGGACACTCTGTCCGCTCTGGAGAGCAGCTTCAGTGAGAGACTGATCCACCCTTGCTGTGTGAAGGAGAGATTTCACAGGTTTCACAGGACTTTACAACAAACACTGTTAGCCCTGAACACGTGTCATTCATCTTCATAATCATGTGCAATACTGTGACATAATGTCAATCATCCTGGTGTAATATTTCTGTCCATATAACAGCTGTAAATAAGTTATCTGTTTTTATTATTATACTTCTGTTCCTACTCTAATATGTGTTGCAACACTGGAATTTCCCCATTATGGAGCAAATAAAGGTTATCTTATCATTATCTTATCTTGTTTTTGTTACTTTGCATGGACTGTTCCAAGGTATGGCTTTAAAAAAAATGCCATGAAAAACATTCTAACCTTGTTTGCCTTTCTAACCTGTAACTTGGCCTGGTGGTGTGGCCTGTTTGTCTCTATGGAGACACATTTACTATGGAACATAGTAAATGTGTAATGTAGTAAATGTATATGGAAGATGTTGGGCTTAAATATTTAACCAACAAAGACTATTTGTTTTAAGGGATAATAAAGGGTAGTTCCTGTACTGAATGGCAGCTGTGATATTAATGTTAAGTTTAATAGCAGTATCATTAGGTCCTGATGTCTTCCAAATGTTACTATAAGCGACAACCATATGTATATTTTAAAATGTGTTCAAGAACAAGAGGGACATAATAATAATTGTAACATCTTAATTTAAAACCATCTTTATCTAAAAATGACATGTTACATGTTACAGAGCAATGTGTCACTGACAAATCAAAACCCAGTATTGCATTGTCATGAGACTAACAGGCAGTAACAAAGAGGAAACAAGGACACAGTAACACAGAGTAATTAACGTGTAATTACATATGAAAGGGCGCTATATTCTAAAGCAGGACACCATAAATAAAAAGGAACAAGAAAAGAACAAGGATGCAGAAGGTAAAATATGTGAGTGCAATCAGAAACAGAGAACTGGCAGTAACAAAGAAGTAATGTAATACTGGGTTTTGATTTGTTTCAGTGTCACAGTCTTAAGACATTGTACTGTGACTGTATTGGAGCTATTATGTGCAATGTCAAGTTATTACAGCATACGTCTGTTATTACCAGTACTTACACCTCTCTACCAGTACTTACACCTCTCTTTACCAGTACTTACACCTCTCTACCAGTACTTACACCTCTCTTTACCAGTACTTACACCTCTCTTTACCAGTACTTACACCTCTCTACCAGTACTTACACCTCTCTTTACCAGTACTTACACTTCTCTTTACCAGTACTTACACCTCTCTTTACCAGTACTTACACCTCTCTTTACCAGTACTTACACCCCTCTTTACCAGTACTTACACCTCTCTTTACCAGTACTTACACCTCTCTTTACCAGTACTTACACCCCTCTTTACCAGTACTTACACCTCTCTTTACCAGTACTTACACCTTGTTAAGGACTCCACCGTATTTTTGCTGAAAGTCTACGAGTCGACACAAGTTTAGCCCAAACATAAGTCTCTATAGTATGACTCAGAAGCTAAATGTAATAGAATCATAGAAATCATGCAATGCCCGATGAACTCAAATTGGTTTGAGATGGATTATATGATCTATGAATGTTTGATTTGATTGTTGAATATAAAATTCTCTACCATATAGCAGTGAAGTACTAGTACATTTCAATGTAGTAAGTTGAACATGTTAATATAAGTAAGTATATGAACAACATTCTATACATTTTCTTCCATCAACGTATAATAATTTGAGCTGTTCCTAACGTAAACGATACATAGACATCCTCACTCCCAGAACACTCACCCTTGACTCTGCTCCAAAGTCATTTACAGCTGGGACTGGGGCCATTGCTGGAACAGGCTCAGTTTGTTTGGAAGAAGAACGGCCAACGTTCTGGAGCCAGGAGCGACTTGTCTGTCAACGCAACACAAAACAAAGCAAATCAACTCCTTTTACAACATGTTTTTATGATTTATTCTTTTGTTCAGTCTTTTTTCATTCATGGTTCACAAATATGGGGGAAATATGTTGGAGACCTATATGTTGAGAACCAGAGGGCTGTTGGAGTGAATCCTTATCTAGTACATTCAACAAAGCGTCTTGCTCAATATATTGTAGAATGGTCAGATATTTGAGAGAGGTCTAAACATCAACCAACTGCAACAATAACATTTAGCAAGGAACTGGAAGGTTGTTGGTTTGATCCTCTCCAAGTACATTCAGAAAGAGTGTATTGCCCAATGCCATAACATTCACTTTTGTTGCAACAGTGAGAGACAGACAATTTAAAGAGTTCATTTTTTTAATCTCCTTGTTATTATTCTATAATTGAGAAGTGTGCACCCGTGCGATGGCTTCGGAGGGAACAAGGAACAGTTATTGGGCAGGTAAGAGAAACGCTGGTACAGGTGCGCGTGTGTTTTGGCGCCATGTCGTCATGGTTTCCTCGCGCTGGCTGACGAAGCTACTTCGTCACACCTATGAAAAGACAAACATCTTTGTTTGGCTTTTGGCAAAATAAAACTACAATAATCTCTAATACTTTAAACAAAAAAATAAATACAGTTTTAAACCTTCTATGGGAGTCTTTCATGTAACTTTAAACAGTCAAGTTGGCAAGGTTTTTTTTTGTTTTAATTAATAATGTTTGATTTGAGAGATAATGAATTTGGATAGTCATAAGATTCAACTTTATTTATTGGCCGGATACATTTCTGTAACATAATAATAACACAATATCATTGATTAAGGTCTTAAGAACACATATTATGCTAAATTTACGTTTTTATCCATGTTATAACATTGTTCCCTGATCAAAAACAGACCTGGAGTTGTATTTAGTTTATCCACACTCCTGAAGTCCTTTTCCCTCTGAGCTTTAGAAAATACTTTGTTCTAAATATCTCAGAGTTGTGAAAGGTGGTGTCTCCTGCGCTGTTTTTAAATCTCATCAGCAGACTCGGTTTGAGCATTTTGGCCAAGAAATGTTCATTACAATCAGGGGAGATTCCAAGTTTAGGCCCTCAGGGATAAAACATGCACACGGAGCATGCGCCAGAAATACCATGTCTATGAACGCGCTACACGTTCTGTCTTATCTCTCTGTGGTTCCCAAACTTTAGTATAGATAGGTACATTTAGTGGACATGCTTCTCATGTTATTACTATGGGGTTTGAGTCCTGCTTTATAGCCTATGAGAATTGCCTCTTTACTTTAGTCCTCCTCAGTCTTTCCCATTGTCACAGATATAAAAAATGTTTGGCATGTTAAAGAGTTGGAGGTGTTTTAGCGCTGTTGGCGCCTGGGCCTCCTCTGCTCATCCACGATGGCCAGTCTTTTCAGGACGGTGCCTTGTTGTGCTCTTTGTTTCTCCTTCTGTACAGCAAGCTCTGGCACTGACCTGTCTGTGTTTTTCAGTTCAGCAATCACAATGTCTTGTTCTTTAAGCTTGTCTTCATCTTTTCCATTACTCTAATGGCATTGGTGAGTACTGCAACATTATATAGATAATGGATATCTCTTGTTTTGCGCTTCCAGCTGTTTTTCCTTTCCTTTTGTACAGTAATTTTGACTTGTTTTAAGTCATTTTCTTTTCTTTTACGTTTTTCTCGATTGACTCGATTGGCGTTGGCAAGTTGCTGTTCAAGCTGCTCATTGTCTTGTACTGCAGTATTATAAAGATCACAGATATCCTTGTGAGGCTTGCTTTGCTTTTCCAGCTGGTCCCATTTCTTTTGGAGAGTTAAATTGGCCTTTTTCAACTTCAAGTCTTTGCAAATCTTTCCTGAGTCTTTAGCTTCTGGTCTGGTGTTACCGGCCCATTGACCACATCAAGTGAGGTCAAAACCTAGTTAATAATAATCATTGAATGTTTACTGTAGACTCATTGCCAATGGCCATAAAAGCAATGATCTTCTTGACCATTCCAATAACAGGTCTAAGAATAATGATCAATTTGTTTTCTGCATACATAATCTGTTTTTATTTGATTAAAAAGCATACCTGTCATTAAAGGAGAAAGCATTGCATTTGATTCCAACACGCAATACATAATAGCTTTGTGGGAGAAAACAATTATTCCTCACATATGAAATAATAATGAACTTTTTATCTCTATTGTGTGTATACCCCATTAAAATACAGTAGCCTACAGTCTACATGATTACATTACCACAAGCTGACCTACTTTTAAGACTTTCTGAAGTGGTCACCCTAATTACAATTGCAATAGGTCAGGTATGAACAAATGAACCAACTACCTGTGCCAAGTTCCTCCTATTGATAAAATACATTTCTGAAAATGATTTGCGGCTCTTCACTAAAGGAACAGCATGTCTGCTTGTTCTCCTCACAGCAGGGAGTTTTACCTCCCACTGTGGCTCAAAATGGTCAATTCAATGTGTTTTCATGCAACACTAATCTACCGAATTATTCCAAACGCCACCTTTCAACTTTACTGTACAATGACTTAAAATCTAACATAGCCTAGCTTAAACCTTTGCTGGAGGGTTAGCAGAGAAGACCTCACGCTGGTGTGAAAATGGCCTGTTAGCGTGTTGGCTGTAAGTACACATCTTGTAGCCTGTAGCCACCTTTGGCTGCGTCTGGGTGACAGAATCAGGGCATCACAGCCATCAGCTGTTTCAAAGCTCCAGCCAGACGGAGTCAGGTTAATAATTAAAGAAAAGTATAGTAGAAGGGAGGACACAATAGGAAAATCAACTGGGGTCTGCAAGGAAAAGCAGGTTTGTTCAACGTACTTTGATGCAGGGGCGAGGGTGAACTGTCACAAGAATCATGTTTACATGGCTCATAATGCCTTTAAGAGGAAACAAACTATTTGCTTCTTCTGATAGTTCATACTTCTCTGTGAGTGGTTAAATCCACTCTCACTCACTCAAAGCATCAAAGAGGCTGATTAATTTGAAGAGTGGGAGGTGAAAGAGCTGCATTAAACAGAAAAGCATGTCAATATCAAAACTGATCTGAACCTGACCTGACTTTTCAGTTAATATAGTCGGGGAGACAAGGGTTGGTTATATATATATATATATATATATATATATATATATATATATATATATATATATATATATATATATATATATATATATATATATATATATTCTTATGTTGTAGAAAAAGGTTCAGTTGTAGTAATCTGGACTCATTTTTAGAAAAAACAAGACGTTTCGACTCTCATCCAAGAGTCATTGTCAATTTGCGAATTTAGGCCGGGAACTTAGATATTTATTCTATTCTGTGATAAGCCCAGCCCACCGGACGGGCCCTCCTGAAGTAGAAGAAAAAGTTGTTTATTTCAACAGAAACTCACCCTCTTTGTTTTCTTATCAAGCTTGCCTCTTGTCTACTATCAGTCCTTTAATGGGCTATTAGTCTCCTTTTTGTTTTGTTTTTGTGTGTTTTTGTGTCCCTGTCTCACTCTCTTTCTCTTTCCCTGAGTACCTGATTAGCATCCGAATGCCAGATGACTACAACTGAACCTTTTTCTACAATGGAACACTCCTGGACGAATGAGGGACTTACGCCGACATATTCTTATTGAACATTAAAAAAAACACACCTTCAAACTTAAATTTTAACACTTGAAATAAGTAAATAACATTCAAACAGAATAATACAGGGCAGTAAGTTCATTATTTTAACTGGGATAATCTGTTAAAGCACTACAACTGACTTCAACTGGACTTGTTTTTCTTAAGGCCGTGGCTACAGAGCCGCAGCGCGGTCAAATAGCCCAGCTATAGCCTCATGACTAACCCTAACCTTAACCCTAACCCAGTGGTTCTTAAAGGCACAATGGACGATTTTTTTGGCGATTTGAGAACGCAGGCGGAAGTGCGCATGCGCACTCCCCCGTGCGGACTGATACAACACACATTTTTGTGACAAACACGTTTGTTTATTAGCGCGACGGATCGCATCGCATCTCTCGTCTCCCGTAGATTTCCGTCTTTTATGAGTCAGCTCGAACAGTCTTTCTCCGTCTTCATTTTGTCCCGTACACTGAGGGAACTATATTATGATAGATCAATGCACTTAGACACGCAGAACCGTGCTGCTCTCGGGGGACGAGCCACACGTGGCTGCAGGTGAGCGGTAGGTGTGTTTTATGATTGATACGTGGCAGGACTAATTGGCAGTCCACGCCACAAGGAAATAAGACTAAAATTTGGGCCAAAAAAATCGTCCATTCAACCTTTAACCTGGGTTTGATCGAACCCCAGGGGTTTTGTTGAGTCAACCCCAGGGGTTCGGCGGAGGTCAAGACACACACAACACGAGCCCGCTTGGCTGCAGGGAATTTGGTGCAGTAGTCGACGTTGTGATGTACGTCCTGTGATGTACGTCCTGTGATGTACGTCCTGTGATGTACGTCCTGTGATGTACGTCCTGTGATTTATTTCTTAATATTTTAGACTGAATCAAAGACCACCTTTCTGGGAAAAGTATTTGTCTGTGCTGAGGTCTTGTTTTTGCCGATGGTATTACTCGTGTGCTTTAATTGATAAGAAAGAACTCCCACGGGACTCTGATGTAAAAAATAGTTAACAAAGTTTAATCCACAGTTTTGTGACACTTCTTACAAGAGTAATCAAATACAGCTATTCTCAAAAAAATAGAATACTACGGTAAGAAAACCTCCTGTGCTCCTTCCTTGCGTGTTTCTTAGCGCTACCTCTCTTAAAGTGACAGTAACACATTTACGTCAGAAAATTTACGAGTTCCAACAGACTAGCCTGTATCAAAGTCCTCCTTTCTGAGCTAAGACTGGGCAATAGCAAGGCCCCAAAAGGACAAAAAGGACCAGGCCAGAGCCCCCAGAGTCTAGCCTGTATGAAAACCTTAATTTCTGGGCTTGGCACCAGTCTGGCCTCAAAATGGCCAAAAGGACCAGAAAAATTGCCCCAGAGTCTATCCTGTATGAAATCTCTTCTTTTTTGCCTAAGTCTTTGCACCAGCCTGGCTCCAAAAGGGCCAAAAGGTCAGCCTCTGGGGCCATTTCCCTTGTCCTTTTCTATAACTACTATACTATAATATAATATCTTTGAAGCAATCCTTTTCCAGGATGCTGGACATAAAAATTAAGAAAATGAACAGACTTTGTTGCGAAAATGACATGAGAGCGGCACTTGCCATGGTGAAGGTGCATTTCTGAACTGGTCTCTGAAAGGCAACTGCAGAAGTCACTGCTTTGCAGTAAATATTCATGATTATGTTTTTGTTTTGAAGTGAAAAAATCATATTTTATCTTTCCAATTAAGAAGGGTTCGGTGAATGCGCTTATGAAACTGGTGGGGTTCAGTACCTCCAAAAAGGTTAAGAACCAATGCCCTTACGCTAACCCTAACCCTAACCCTAACCTTAACCCTAACCCGCGGTCAAATAGCCTAGCAGTTTCGGCCGTGCGCCCCGGCTCTTTAGACACTCCCTTTTCTTAAACCTTGGCTTACTTCTACATTGATTAGCTAAGAAAAACAAAACAACATTTATGATGGCATTGATTTTTAAGTTTAACAAGAAAAAAAAAAAAATATCCCAAACATCTGAAAACTTTATTCTTCCACATGGTGTCACCACAATACTGAATTTTAGAGGAAGAAAAAAAAAAACTGTCTGAGTTCTCTCCTAGTTTTCTAGAAACAGTCTTCACAAGCTGAGATATGGTGAGTGTCAATCAACCTCAGTCCGTCCCATCTATGATAATATTTCCTTGTCGTTGCCGTTATAAATTGTTCTTTTGTGTAATTAACAGGGCACACATATAAATACATGTACAATAACAATTGTAGTACTGTCTGTGATGCTAACTAGTTACAGGTCAGATCTGTGTAGAGACAACCCAGCTCTCAGTAAAAAAATATGTTTTTCATGATAATTTTCAGATAAAATCTTGCAACTGAATGAATTCGTGGCACGTTACAGGCAAACCAACTTGTTGGCAAACTCCCTGTCTGAAAAGTTAAAACCTTTAAAATGCTTTTTTTCTAATTTCATTTGCAAATTGGTTTACTTCAGAAATATAACATTATTTATTGAAATAAGAAAATAGGCAAGGTCTTCAAATAATCTTATATTAGACAGTTGTATATGGCCCTTTTTTGCTTTATGCCGTATTTTCCGGACTATAAGTCGCACCGGAGTATAAATCGCACTAGCCAAAAAATGCATAATAGAGAAGAAAAAAACATATATAAGTCGCACTGGAGTAAAGTTGCATTTTTTGGATAAATTTCTATGATAAAATCTAAGACCAAAAACAGACATTTAATCTTGAAATGCAATTTAAAATAATAACAGATTAGAGAACATGGTGAATAGGTGAACGTATGCTAACGCTAACACCTTCAGCTACATGACGCACAGACAGAACTGTGGTAAGTGTCTGGTATGTTAACGTAACATATTAACAATTATTCAGATAACTATAGCATAAAGAACATGCTAACAAGTTTACCAAAGCATCAGTTTTACCCCAAATCCCCAAATCCATTGAATTCTCCTTCCTCTGTGTCACCTCTAAACAACTCCACAAACTCCAGAGGTAGAGGAAGTGCAGATTCTTCTTCTGTGTCGCTTAGAGCCTAGAGCCAGTGTGAAAATAATCAACATGTTAAATGTGGTTACCAGTGTGAAAATGACGAATAATATCACATATAAATCACTCTGGAGTATAAGTCGCACCACGGCCAAAACTGTGAAAAAAAGATGGTACTTTTTATCGGAGCAAAGAACGTTATAAAACTGTTTAGTGTAGGCCCCGACTAAATGTCAGTTGTTATACCACGGTATATGCTGTTTTTATTAAAAGACTTGCCTTCGATTCCCATATTAAAATTCCTGCAATAACCCAGCCCCATGAGAATGCTATTATTTATTGTCCATCAGACCATTATCTTGTTTCACTGTTGCTGTGGCATCTCCTCTTAAAAACAGAGCTTGTTTCTGACCTGCCTGTGATTATAGGAAGCCTTGAATTACGGGTCATTAAGTTTACATAGAGAGAAAATAGCTATACGAGACCTGGCCACTGGTTCAGAACTTTACAAGAAGAGATGTGCCCCAGGCTTTGATGCATTAAAGTCACAATTAATGGGTTTAATATGCAGAGGAGCGTCCAGCATTGTTAAAGGCGGGGACGCTAGTGACCCCATTAACCCTGCCACTGTACCTGCCGCTCGGCCCATATCAATGGCCAGCTGGCTTATACCGCAACACTCAAGACAGCATACAAAGCTGATATTCAAGACAAGAAGGTGGCATCTCTCATTTTTGCTCTAATGATTTTTAAATTAGAAAACTTTGCCAGGAATCATGCCGAAGTGAGTTCGGAAAAAATGGCAAATCTTAATTAAAAAGAAACAAGTTTAATCAAGTTTAATACTGAGCCTAAAGTATACTTGATTTTCTTCTGCGTTGTGGGAGTGGCTGCAGCTTTCAAAATAAATTGATAAAGTTTATAATCTAGTGTATAATAAGTGTGTGATGTAAAACTAAACATCATCACAATTGTGTTTTTGTTGTTAATAGTATTTTTCTGAAATGCTTAATGTGAAGGCTTGATTTAGCTGGTGAGGAGAAAGATTTTGTCATGTCTTAGGCTTTTTCTCTCTTTAAAGGTGCCATAACATGCTTTTTTTCACGTTTCGTAGTCTATCCTAAATGTATAATTGATAATAATAAGGGTTGTGCAACACCACATAATAGTTAAGAAATATCACCCAGACCTTGGACCCCCTCACCAACCCGGAAATGCAAACAGCTTGGTTTGATATTCGCCCCCACCCTTGCGAAGAGCGATCTGGCTCCTCCGCCCAACCCGTGACGTAGTCTCAGAGCGCGTGTGTGCCCCGCCCACCCGTGACGTAGTGTTTGCCCCACAGCTGTCTGCTCCGCGATGTGCAGCTCCGCGCCAGTGAGTGAGAAACGATAGAACTTCAGATCAACACTACTTTGAGACTAAATAAATCTGGTGTTTATTCTACAGCGTGCACAGAACAGATATATCTATAGATCTATATATATATAAAAGTCTTATGTCCATCGCGCTCTTATTTCCTGGTTTTTCGGTATCGGATAGAACTTCTCTCCGTTTATTGTCCCGGTTGCTGCATCAACTGCCACATCAACCTTCACCATTGTGATAATAGTAAAGAGTGCGATATCATTAATGAAGTTTTGGGCCTCTTTGAGCCGTGTTTCGTCGTAATTCGAAGCAGAAAAACTCCGGGGCTTGTAGGGAGACACGAGCAGCGCGGAGCCGGGGGGAAGGGGGCGGGAGGCGGCAGGCGGCAGGCGGGAGGGGGAGGCGGGTGGAGAGGGGGGAGGGGGGATGGTGACGCGTGCCTGTAATTATGACGCAGTCTTGTAGACACACCCCGTCAGTTTGGAGATTCGAGGAAAGGAGATAGTCTGTACTATAGCTAAACACTGCGGGAATCAATCAAAAAACACTCTGGGTACATATATGAAGCACAAATAGCAATGTAAGTAGGTTAAAAGCTCTGAAAAGTCGATTTTGCATGTTATGGGACCTTTAAGCCCTAAATCTAGAGTTTTCTGATTTCTTCAAAGTAGATCTCCTCAGATTTGTCGTCCGGCATCTGAAACCAGAAGCTGGTCTTCTGCCTTGGTTACTGCGTGTTTGAATTCATTAGCGCTGTTTGAATGTCCTTTGCTTCTTTGGCTCAGTGTTTTCTTCTGACTTACAGGCGGCACTCGAACACTGCTGGACTCTTGAACCTTGTGACCATCTGGAATTGTTCCCTTTATTGATTTCAGTTGAGATCTTTCCACTAAGGAATCGTCTCAAAATGGGTTGAAGCTGAAAAGACTTAATATTTTTCATCTTGGGGGGGGGGGGGGAGAATTCATAACTTCTACTGATAAACTTACCAAAGGATGTTCAGAGATGTTCACTAGAGGTGAGCAGGTCTATCAAGCTTCTATCGTTTTATCAACGCGTTAACATTTTATGTGAAGCCTGTGAAGTCTTTCGTCTTTTGAGGGGGGGGAGGGGGTCCAGAGAGAGACGAAAAAAATTAAGTCTTTTCAACTTCAACCCATTTTGAGATGATCCCTAAAGGAGTTGCACATCTGGTGTACATTTTTGTTTTCTTCTTTTCTATGTACTGTTTCACTTGACTTCTCTTTTGATTCTGCCAACATTTGTGTGGCCCAGTGAAGGTCGGTTCATTAAATGCTTGATGACTGACCAGTTGATTTCTCCAAAATGATTTCCACATCTGGTGTTTCAAACGGCATCTCCAGCCAAACCAATCTGCTGGTTGATGTTCCATTCAACTCTTCTAGCTCTGGGAGTGCTGGTTTCTGTTGGAGTCTAAAATCTGTATACGTGTCATTTGGAAGGGGGCTTTTGCTTCGTGGTGACAACAATTCAGTACTCCACGAGGTTTGGATTTAGGTTAATGTTAATATAGTTGTAAATATAGATAAGGTTGAGATCAGTCTCCTGGCAGTGAATGCAAGTCAAAGTAATGTGCCCACAAATCATGGAAGTATTTTAAAATTTTTAATTTTGCACATTTAAACTACTTTGAGTTGCATTTTTTTCCAAGCCAATATTTTTTTTGGATAGAAATATTTACTGCATGGGAAACATCTTTAACTTTACCTTATCTTTAACTTTACCTTGCAGTGTATTTTTCTTTCTTTTCTTCCATGAACCCCCAGCTCAGCCCTGGTCTACCATAAACCTATTAGAGAGCGAGAGAGGAGAGACAGAACAAAAAGCAGGTTGGCTGGCTTTAGAAGAGAAATTGCATCACAAACAGGATTCAATGGACTCAGATCAGAGAAACCGCAATGCCACTGAAATCATTTTTAATGCATAAAGTCCATATTGGAGCCTACATTCTCTGCTCTTTCATGGTAGAGATAAAATGCATCCGCCTGTGAACAATTTGTTTAAGTGCTGCATATTACTGGTTCTGGATGGACAATTGATATCTGACTAGGCTAAATGGATCCACTTACATGTTATAATGGCTGCAGAATGTCGCCTTTATCAATTGTCTTGTTGTTTACGGCACCCAGACTGCGTATAAGAGCGCAGCCTCTGGATATATACTAGGATAGGGCTGTTTTTGTCATTGCAGCAAGAAAACGTTCATGCATGCAGTTCCATACAGATGTCCAATTTGAGTTATTTAAATTATTAATATTCATCATAGCTAATGCATAAGATGAGTTCTGCTTTATTGTGTAAAGATGGGACACTTCTCTATTTCTTGAGCCATGAACTTGGTTAGGAGTATATGTTCGTTTTGGGGATATGCTTAATTATGCAGCTTGAGCAAATCAAACAATATTTAATATTTAATTTAACTTGCAAACCTTTCATTCCCTTTTCTTCTTCTTCTTCTCCCGCTTCCTCGGGGTGAGTGGAAAAGGTACATCGATGACCTGTGGACCCAGATGATCATCGAGTCCCTGGAGAAACGGTCTCTACTCCATATGAAGAGTTCTTCATCTGCCTCAAAGAACTGGTTCTCCTCCTGAAGTGGCTCCAGCTCCACTTTCTATCTCGCGTCCGCTTCTCCGTCTGAGGGAGTCAGATCTCTCCCTCACTGTGGAATTCCTCCAGGTTTCTACTTTTTCCCAAAGATGTTTTGTAGTTTTTTCTGGCTGAGAAGGAGGGTCTAAGGACGGGGTGGCCAAACTTTTTTCTACAAAACTTATATGGAGCAGAGGGCCCCAAACAACCCGACAATATTGAATTTGTCAAATAACAAAGTTAATCATTCGGAATTTTACATTTGACTTTGTTTCGATGAGTCGCCACACCTTTAATAAGACTTGGAACATTAATATTATGTTGGTATAACATATACATGTCTGAATTTTTCCAATTTAACAGTAAAAAGTGCAACTTTTTGTTGTTTGGACCAACTTAGCAGGAAGCCGGAGGGCCAACAAAAATTGGTAGTGCCGCATTTGGCCCCCGGGCCGTAGATTGGACGGGGGATGCTGGGACATTGCCAAGACCCTATGAACATTGTTTAATCTCTTTTTTCACTATCACCTCTCAAGGCAACTGTTGTTGTGATTTTGGACATTACAAAAATAAATGAAATGGAATTGAATAATATAAAGTACTCTTTGGTAAGTAAAACAATGAACAATACTTCAAAAAGATAACACTTTTGTGCAAAGGGGAATGTTATAGTGTGTGCACAATGCAGAGTTGCGCTCGGCACATTGGAGGGGTGTGAGCCTTGACCCACTTTGTTAAAACACTGCTGCAGATGTAACACAATAATGGCTTTGAAGTCAAAACACAGGAGTCCCATTCATCTGAGAACATTAGCATTCACTTCTCATCAGCATCATTTAGCTTCCCAAGGTCTGCACCGCAACACAGGGAGTAGCCAACACAGACCGCAGCAAATGTATGGCAGGAGGAACTTTTCATAGCTGTGTACAAAAAGATCACATGCAGAGAATGTAGCTCAATTAAGCCGCTCTGCATCAGTAATGGTTCAGCAAGTCTCATTTTAAATTTCGGAAAGAATTGTACCAGTGTGTTCTCTATTGATGTCTCAAGGCTAATGGTATAGTCACTGGCTTTTTGAACACAATATGGAGCAAATGTTGTAAAAATAATGTGCATACAAAACCATTTATATAGAGGAATCCTAACTTTGTCAAAATGGATTTTGAAATATCAAAATATAGCTGTAACGTAGGTAGGCAAGCAGACTTGGAGTGGTCAGCAATATTTTGATAATAATTAAATCATACATCTGGGCATCCATATGATAGCCATTATGTTAAAAATCAATAAAGTAAATTCTTACACAAGCTAGATTGTAAATGGGTTGGGTATTATTTTCCCGATATATTAAACGTATAGAATTGGCAACCAAACCATTATGGTTTGTCGCTGGATCTTACCTCCAGAGTGGGCGTATTTAGGGAACCCCTACTCAGAGTACGTCAGATAAACCTAAAGAGTCCTTGTGCCTCCCCGTTCCCCGCTTTACGGCTACGGCTAAGCCCTCCTACTTCCTCCTATACACGACTACGTTACCCTATTTTGATGGACTGGTGAAAACCTAAGGCTTTTAAGGACTCAGGCGTACCATAGAGAAGGAGGCGCTTGAATATCCCACAAGGGGTTTGCTCACCAGAGGTCGAGGCGCGTCGCTGCCAAAAGGTTGTGCTTCAGTCAGGAGTGAAGAAAGGGTCCAAGAGTTATTATAAAAATGGATTTTATTTAAGTTTCACAAGTAAAAAACGATACAAAAATACAAGCGATAAAAATGAAATAAAAGTTTGGTAAAAAACGCTAAAGTAAGCCGGTTCTAACTGCGAAGGAAGAGCCAAAGAACTGACCCAAAAGACAGCCTAAAAAACAGCATAAAAGACGAATTTTAAACATTTTTGGGCTGCTTTATATACTAACACAGCCCGGTCCCTTTAAGCTCTAGCCCCTCCCTTTATGTCTAAACATGGTCTTATATAAGCAGTGATGTTCCTGTTATGCGCATTCCTGCGCTACATGGATCAATTGAAATAAACTTCTAATTTTCATTTATATATTGTTGGCTTTGGCACACTGTAGGTAAAAATGGTCTTTGCTCACAAATTTGTCCATCGCAGTCACATTATTAATCCAACTGAGCCATTTTATATATATTATATATATATATATATATATATATATATATATATATATATATATATATATATATACTATTTTTGCATCTAGAATGAGTGACACATGACCGCCGTAGATATACAACCAGTGAGATGCTGACAACAAGAGCACCCTGCTGGCAGCCAGACAGATTTACTTATCAGGCATCACACGCCACAAATGTCCCCTAAAAAAACAGTTCTATGTTACAACAGCCATGATAAAACTCCCCTCTCAATTCCAGATGATGCAAGTCAAAGACACATTTTTCCTGAAGAAACGTCTTGTAGTGGAGTTGATCCGAAACAGCCACATATGAGGCCACTCAATCTCCTGTAAAAGTCCCGTATTTTTTTATAGCTGATGTAGCTTCATAAAAAGTGGTGTCACAGACGGTGCTCCTCTAATAAAGTTGTCACTTACTTCTCAGTCTGGATCTTCCATAACAAACAAACTAGCTTAATGTGTGATTAAATGAAATGTGTGATCTAACTACAACAACTACAGGACTTAATTAGTAGAAACATGAACACTGCCCTAGCTCCAAACAACGACTTGTCACTAAAAGTTGCTTATTTTTCAAGTCAAACTTTTGTAGCGTCTCAAAAGCAAAATATCTAATTTAGTGATTAGGAAGAGTTACTTACACTCGAGACTTCACTCAATAGTTAAGTACAGTATAAAGTAAAAAGTATAAAGTATCAAGTAATCAAATCCACAGTGTTGCCCAAGAAGTAATATTAACAAGTGGCATAAACAGAGGTTAGGGATTTGTTTAACCAACTGGGGTTTCCAACTGTAAGCAGAGAGGCAGAGCACGGCTGTGACGACAAAAACTGGGGAAAAGATGGGAAAACGCTTTTAATGGCCAATCGACTCACATTTCAGCCGATGTCCTCCGGCAGATGGCGCACTTAGCTTAAACTAGCACATTTTAACTGGCCGATTTGAGATTATTCTCGGCACTGGTTATTTTATTTTAATCTTAAATCTTTAAAACTAATCTACAAAAAGGATGAAGGTTACTCATTAGGGATAAAATAATTAGAGCCAACAAAAAGGGTTATCATAAGTATGCCCTAAACACGCTTAAAAATGCTCTGCCGGGTGATAATCGGTGTTAAAGTTATTCAAAAAGACTGGCCACGGCCTTATGTCTAACGCATGTATTCAAGTCTAGATAAGACGGAACAAACTGATAGAAGTCCGTGGAGCGAGTTGAAAAGGAAAAACAAGAGAGAACAACAACAGAGAGCGCATTTCCCTGTTCAAGGCTCTTGTGCGTCTTTGCGCCTCAAGGAATGAACTCTGAAAGGTGTAAGGTCTTCTCAGAGCCTTGGTCACGTCTTTTAATGTTCCCTTTGTAGGGCGAAACCCTGGTTTAAACTTTGTTACAGCACATTACAGTTTCATTTAGGAAAGAGACCACGTATAACAACATATGACTTTACCTTGAGAGCACAACACAGCCGTTAACTTTTAGAATCAGACGCAGCATTAGTGCAAATATTACAGTGACAACAATAAGCACTTAATATCCTTGCATGATATTCACTTCCTCTGTATTTTAGTAGAAGCATCACCGCACATTGCCCACACAGATCACAGTCTAACTCTGTGGGGTAAAAGTTAATGTCGGATCATGTTTATTCTCCACTGTCCATCTGAAAATCACAGATGTTTTAGTTTTGAAGTTGCGGCTCCTCAAGGGGGATTTAAGAAGTGACCGGAAAATGGGCTTATTTGGATACATTTGGTGCCTTGATTGCCCTGGCTACACCACTGAACTGTAGGCTGCATATTTTGTGCCTAAAGCCAGTCTACATGAAGAAATACAGAAAGGTTACCATTAATGCCATTGAGTAGTTTATTGATTTATTCCCAATTGGAGCAGTGGCCGATCTAGAAATTGTTTACTGGGGTAGCCAGGCGAGGGTGGCACAAAACCCAAGATTTTTTGTCCTGTATTAGTAGAATAAACAATGCTTGACCTCACTCCTTGCAGGACACCCTGTCTGCTCTGGAGAGAAGCTTCAGTGACAGACCTTGGCTTTTGCAGGTCTTGAACTCAGTATCTCCTGCCCACGAATAAAGCACCTCTACCACCACACACATCATTAAAAACAGAATCAGCTTCAGGAGCGGGAATATTGCAGTGCTGCAGATTTGCATACAAGTAGTACATGTAGTCAAACAAAGCCTGGTTCGTTTTAACACTTTGTATCTCAATGTAGCCTTACTGTTAGTGTGCTCGCCTTTCTGCAGATATGACCTGTAACTTTGCACCCAAGAGGTTTAATGTCTTACAACATACTAGACAAAGCAATGACACCTTTACAGAGACAAGCATCTGAGGAGTTACATAGTGCACCTTCAATCTCAGGTCTCATCTCATATTATTTATTTACATTGACCCCTTCATTTAAAAAGCTTAATGAAAACATACACATATCACACTATATGGCAGGCAAGATGCTAAAATACCTGTGTCTCTGTAATATGTAACATTGCTTTCTTTCATAAGTAAACCAATCATGCTGAATCCCTCCTTTGTGTCATTTTTTTCAGAAGTTCCTGTCACACGGGAGGGAGAATGAGCTGACGCTGGGGAGGTGCAGAGTTGACAGGATTGGGGCTGGACGCAGATAGATGTTCGGGTGACAGACAGAGGCCAGCCCGCCACAGCTTTTCTACAGCGATAAATAATAGGATGAGGCGGCGCGGAGAGACAGTCTTAGAAGAAAGAGCAATTTATTACTGTCAGGGCAGACACTTCAGGTTGGCCAAACACAAGGGTCAAAAACATCAAATCAAATCAAATCAATTTATTTTTGTAAGGCCCAAAATCACAACAACAGTTGCCTCTGAGGGCCACAGGGAGAAATGAATCAACAATGTCTGTGGTGGCGATGAAGTCAGACAATGTCTGTGGTGGCGAGGGACGATGTCCCAGGGTCCTCTGTCCTTAGACTCTCCTTCTCGGCCAGGAAAAACTACAAAAAAAACCTCTTTGGGAAAAAAGCGTACAAACCTGGAGGAGTTCCAGTGAAGGAGAGATCCGACTCTCACAGTCGGACAGACGGACACGAGGGAGACTGGAGCTGGACCCACTCTTCAGGCAGATGAGGGGTGGGTCCAGTTCGACTCAGACGGTCCCTCATCTGCCTGAAGAGTGGGTCCAGCTCGACTCAGACGGTCCCTCTTCTGCCTGAAGAGTGGGTCCAGCTCGACTCAGACGGTCCCTCATCTGCCTGAAGAGTGGGTCCAGTTCGCCTCAGACGGTCCCTCATCTGCCTGAAGAGTGGGTCCAGCTCCAGTCTCCCTCGTGTCCGTCTGTCCGTCTGTGAGAGTCGGATCTCTCCTTCACTGGAACTCCTCCAGGTTTCTACGCTTTTTTCCCAAAGAGGTTTTTTTTTTAGTTTTTCCTGGCCGAGAAGGAGAGTCTAAGGACAGAGGACCCTGGGACATCGTCCCTCGCCACCACAGACATTGTCTGACTCCCTCGCCACCAAAACCATACAGCTACAGGCACAGAGTTAAGAACATGTGGTTAGACATGACAGGTAAGACATAAGGACTTTCTTTGTTGGTTATTTATTGCTGCATTTTAATTATTTACACTTCCTGTTTCACTACTTAAAGATGCACTGTGTAACATTTCTGGTGGAGGGCCGGCTTGTCTCCACACAGATGTTATTGTCTTGCCTAGAATGTTCTTAGAGAGTCATTAAACTTATTGTTCCAGATCGGAGAAGCAAGTTTTTGGTTTGAATATTTTAAATAAAAACAATTCAAACTGAATGGCAGATCTCCACAAAGACAAGCAAGTGGTGTGCCCTTCACCAGAAAAGTCACACAATGCACCTTTACAACAATGTAAAAGCAAGGGAAAATGTCTCAACAAATTAGAACTGACAGAAGTAATGTTTCTAAAAAGACAAACAAAGGCCTGTCTTCACATTTGTTCTATTTCTATTACAGAGTCTTGAAATGTCTATAAAGGGCAGATGTTAAGCAGTATTTGTATTGTTTACATGTTCTTGGGTACCAATGTTCTATTAGTAATGTTGATTTGCATGGAAAAAACAAAAGCTAGCTTGCCCTGACATAGTAATTTTAGAATGCAATTGCAATTACTGATTTGATGACAGAAATTCTTATCATAATGACATAAAATAGAACATGAGATATCCAACTCTACCTATGACGTCACAATTTGGAGAATTTGGAAGCAAGTGTTTTCTTAGGCTTCGAGGGGAGAGGTCTTATTTAACAAGATTCATCAAACAAGTGTGAATGAAGCTGAATACAATTCAAGGTATATTTGTATGAGGGAACAATGTTATTTAACATGGTTAAAAGCTCAATAAGACAAATATCCATAGAATGTGTCCTTTAAATCAGGGGTCCCCAACCTTTTTTGCACCACGGACCGGAATAATGCAGGTTTTATTTTCACGGACCGGTGTGCCAGTTTATGTCGCGGTCAGGTTAACTTGCGCGGAAGTGGGCGGGGCTTAGGCTTCCATTCGATTCAGCCCGGAAGGCGAACGGTTCTCAAAAGACGCGTTTGTGCATTATTAAATGTACCATACCAAAAGATCCGAATTGGAATAACATAACGTACAGTTACACGTGTCCTCACTGTTCTTCTGACTGGTGGAAGCTCATCAGATAAATGGATAAATAAGTGCATAAAAATTACAACTCAGAATCTGAATCAGTGGGAGCCCTGCACGTGTTTCTGTGCAATGAGATGGTCCCATCTAGGAGTGATGGGAGACAATGACCCCCGCAGTGTGTTTCTAGTTTTGTCTTGTTGCCGTAACTGCAGAAAAGCCCGCTTCACACAGAGGATGTTGGAAATGGTAGAAAGGTTTTTAGTGCTCTTGTGGCGATGTCAGGGTATTCTGGCTTGATTTTCATCCAGAATATCAGCAGAGTTGTTGCATTCAATCTCCAACAGCTGATCCTCTTGTTGCACATGCTCAATTCGCCCTCTTTAATGGGTCGTGGATCCATTGACACGCAGTTCGCGGATCTTTTGCGCACGGGAAGTAGCGCTCAAACTCTTGTAAAAGTAAAAACAGGTGATCGCGTAGCAGTAGCAGAATGCTGGCCCAGGAGACGTGTCCTCCAAAATCCTCGCTGACTCCTTGTCTGCTCCTCACTTGGCCTTTTCCCCTTTGCAAAAATGCTCTCCAAAGTTTTTTACTCATTTTTGCTGGCTTGTGGTTCTACTTTTGGGCAGCACGTTTGATGCGACGCATCCACAATGACGTATTGCGTATAATGCACGTATCAGTTATGTTCTCACGCAGGACAAGAGCAGAGATATCATATACTTACCATTATATTTAATGGATTTCATTTCCTATAAGGCTTTTCATTATATATCCATAGACAAGCTTATTAGTGTGTCATGAGGGACAGGCCAAAGTTACGTCGGAGAAGATGCTGTCACTGATAGATTATTTCCAGGGTTAGGGTCCCCGGGGTCCCCCGGCCCGATGGTTGGGGACCCCTGCTTTAAATTATGGAAGCAGTAGCAATAGGTCCTGATATCTCTAATTACATTTTCATTTGAAAGCAGATATTGTTCAAAAGTATTTTTCATTTAACCAAACCCTTTTCCAACTTTATCCAATCATGGTTAGCACAAAATTTACAGCTCAAAATTTTGGTAATAACGTCAATATAGAAATTCTGGCTCAGTGTTAATAATAAGCAACTTTTTTTTAGCTGTAGACCAAGTTATAAAATGGACTCCTTTCATCAATACTATTTACCAGCTCACCAAACCACTCCATCTTTCAATATCTAACTTCATTCCAACAGAGGTTCCACCGAATCGTCATTTACACAGGCGGTAACGAGGCCCGGCGGGGACAATCAGAGGTGCTCAAATTATAAGTAAGTGCGGTGTGTGAATTGGTGAAGTCGAAGTCAGAGACTGTAATATTTTTGGGTCCCCTGCCCAGTTGGATCAGTGCTGAACTGTACAGCTGCTTTTCAGCATTCAACTGCTGGTTATCTACCGGTAGTTGGTGCTTAACCACCGAAGTGTGTTTAGGAGAAATCCTGGTCTCGTAGGCAGGGATGGGATCCATCCAACTTCCGAGGGTATATCCCTTTTGGTTCAGAATTTTACCAATAGCCTCAGTTGTCTACAGTGACCACCCAGAGATGCACCCCGGGCACAGAGCTGCAGCGTAAGACGCTCCTCTGTCACTGTCGCTTTTAGTAAACTTACTTTTCAGACTTTAAGCCTCTACTTTTTCCCCCACACTTTGAACCCTGCGGTCATTATAATGATGCGTCTAATTTGTAGTTTTTCACTGGCAAACGGCCACCAGGGGGCAATCTTGCAGGAAGCCCAAGCGTTTGACACACTGTAGAAGAAGACATCGGTGGATGCACTTTCCAAGGGACACATCATGTTTTCTATATTTAAAGCTTCAAAACGCTGTGTGTTTAATTACAATTGGAAAGACACATCTGTGGACATGCAACATACGGCAGTCTACAGTTTAGAACCTGCCGGAGTGAAGTGGTAAAAAGACAACCGTGCATCACCATGGACCATATGTCTGTGTAAATATCTCATGTTACAATGTAACACTCACTCGATAAGTACGAGCTCAGGAGCAGATGAACCAGATGAACTGGATGTGAAGACACACATGCAGGTAAATACACTCACACAGAGTGATCCAGGACAGAGGGGACAGTAGGGACAGCTGTGATGTGTTTCCCGTTTGTTAAAACTTCAAACTGCTGTGTGTTTTATTACAATCCAACTCATACTGTTGAGCATTCCAGGCAAGCAGGTTAAATTTCAGCAAATATTCAGTTTATGGCTGACTTCACCATATGTTTACAACCACCTTTGGCAAATGTATTCTGAGCAATGAGTTGTAAGACACTGACTCACAGTGCTAAAATGTGTTTGCAGAATATATATTTTGAATCCAATCATCTTGTTTACGTTGTTGAAACCCCGATAGCACGATATCACCTTGACAAGGAAAGATCTTTGAATATGTCAATGGCAGAATTCTCTGTTTCAGATCCTGTTTGTGTTGATCTTTCTGTCTTGAGGTTACATGTTTTTTGTATGGCTGAGACAACATTAACAAGGCTGATCCTCCAGGTACTCCTGACCGCACATATTGGTTGCATTAGCAGCATACAAGGATGGGTCAAATGCTATTTTTTTTAGAGAAGACATTGTGTCTTTTTTTTTTTTTTTTTAACCAGATCTAAAATGACCTAATGAAAGAAAAATATCAGTTGACTTCCGGCACTGATTTCCATTTGTTCCTTTACAGTTTGTCACTTTAAACTTCATCACAACAAAGTGCAGCCCTGCCAGACGACTCAACTATGGAAAGCTGCAGTTTGTGTGTTAATTTAAAAAAATAATTCGTACCAAAATGACTACGGGACAGGTTGGAGTAAGTACAGAGCGGTAAAGTGTGTTTAGGGTGTCGGGAAAGACAGGGATAGTTGGCAAAATGGCTCATTGAATGCAAGTAATAAATATTCCACAAATATGAAGGGAAGACTCTTACAACATAGTTAAAAGCTCTTGAAAGTAAATTTTGCATAATCTCCTTGTCTCCTTTGATACAATTTATTTTAGATGTATTCTCTATCGCTTACTTTGCCAGCACACACACAACCTTAGACACCAAAGTCCAAACTCAGGCAAGAAAACCAATGCCAATAGCTCCTCCCAGGGGTCCGGTAAGTTTGCACCATTTGTTGTAACAAGTCTTGGTGCAGCGGGAATCACAGCTTTTAGGGCAGCAAGATGGATTTTGGGCACTAAACCTCCCGAGTATCCAGCAGCTGAAAGTGGAAATACATTTGTTATCGTTACAGCAGTTTTTAATTGTTGTATCCACACAGCAATCCACATGCTTCTCATTTGCTAATGCATGACGTTACTAGCCCCATGGTGGCTAATTCCTGTATTAGAACTCTAGCCAAATGGCTCTTTTTTCAGCTCTTGGGCTACTTAAACTTATTTATAACAGTAGTAATATTTTTTTTTTAAACATTTTTACATATTTTTTGGTTTTATTATTTAGATCACAATATTTTACTATCACTTGAAAGTAACACAATTATACACATTTTGGGTTCTCTAACTTCCTGTAAAAGTAGCAGATGAATTCTACTGTAAGCTATAATGTTTTTGTGAAATAAGTTTAACTAGTGGTATTGATAACTGGGTTGAATGTTGTGAACACATTTTCCTATGAGGTCAATAAAATGAACATTATGTGACTTAAATAAACCTTAGGCTAAATAAGCTCAAATAAGTAAAGCAACTGTATCTGACAATATAATCTAAATACTATTAAATCACATATTTTAACTATTGTATGATGTCTTATCTTCCTGCTGTCAAAAAACCTTTCAGTTCATACTTCCATGCTCTTCATTCATTGAATCAAATTGGATACAATCCTAAAAAAGTCGACCAAAAAGGCTTACAATAGCTTCTTTACCCATTCATAATTCTGACCATGGATCACTGTATTCATTCACAGCTCCTTTCCATGCAAAGTGTGACATCTCAATCCGTCACATCGCGCTCCTGTCTGGGTTCTTTGTGGCGCTGCCTCCCTTTTCACTCCAGCCTGACAAGAGCTGCAAAGGACCAGGGCTAGTCTGTCACAGAGGCACTGCAGCCTCGTCCTGCACAAAACACTTTGACACAGAGAGACAGGCAGATTCAAGGGTGGTAGGTGTTTATGTGCTAGTTTAGAGGGCCACTTTTGGAGAAGCTATAATATTTCACAATAGTGCATCTAGAAAACAAGGAAAGTTATTTCATTTTGATTGATTTCTGAGCATACACACCGTCATAATAATGCTTTGTAAATGAAAATAATCCGGTCTAAAAGCATTAGCAGCTTGACCACCCAACCCTAAGGACTAATTTGGCTTGCAGAGGTGGGGAGATTTACTCTATGAGGAGTAAGGATGGGACGAGGTCTTTTGAAACAAGAACTCGCAAGATCAATCTGCCACGAATCTCGCGCACATTTGACCCGGGTGTGAAAAGTTGTGTTTCAGCAGTAAAACGGTTCGTCCACATAGATGCCTTATTCCGACAGAGAATAGTTTAATTCTATCCCAGTTGTATTTTGTGATGCTGAAAAGACAGATATGATCATATCTCTGTTTGCAGATAAACATTTTAAATAGAACAATTAGGGCATAATTTCCCATGAGCTGAATTCAAAGTGTAAATATGAAAGTGAAGACAATTTGAGCATGAAATGAAAAGTCTGGTAGAGAGACACAGAGAGGACGTCCTGGGTTACTTAATGATCTTGCAGTATGACCCTTTTGAGATGCCAAAAATGCAATTACTTCATCATGCACCCCCATGGTAATTCCCTTTGCTACGAGTAGATATATATTATATTATATATTTATTTCATAACATATAAAATACATTATCAATGACATACCGTTACACAAAGAATGAATGAAAAGGAGCAGAAAGACGAGCAATCTTATGTTATCTGCCCCCTTTTCAACTTACATAACACATATATTAAATCATATTACAATAAATAATTGTCCTTAAATAACATACAAAAATACATTGCATTACAGATTATAATATGTTTTATGTCTTTCTACATAAAAATATCTACATTACATTACAATTCAGTAGATGCATTAATTTAAGTTCAAAAACATGACATGAATGGTCAATGATTGAAAAGCTTTTGTGATATTTCTGCCCTCACAAAATGATCAAAATGTACTCTATTGAGAGAAAAAAGGCATCAAAATAAAAATCGTTTTATGACACATTAATTTCCCAACACAATTCTAATACTTTCTAACACTCTCTAACGCTTTTTTATGAACTACACTTTTTGGCGCATAAAAAGCAAGTTAGAAGGCGCTGAGTTAGAGTATGATGAAATATGAATAATTCTGGATCGCTCTAATGCAGCGTTATAGCCACATTTTAAATAATTCCAGCTTTCAGAAATGTAGCAATTAGTGACAATCGTGCAATGCTGTTGTCAAAGTCTTTCAAGCCATTATGGAAACTCTATTTCAGTGTTTTTAAATACTCTCTCTCTCTATCATTCATTTGCGCATTCGCTCATCCAGTCCCTTATGTATTTAATGAATACCCTTAAGGCCATTCCATAGGGCTGCTGCTTTTGCTGCACAGAGGAACAAAAGCCCAGTGCACCATGTAATTACAGTATGTTAGGAGAAATGACTCAAAGTACAGACAGTGTGTGCAGTCAGATTTTAAAAGCCTGAGGTTCAAACTCTGGGGCATTTGAGGTGGGTAGTTATTTGTTATTGGTTACTTTCACTTGAAAAATAACTTTATTTTGTTTATTGTTTTGTAGTGTTCTGACACCATACTTTTACTTGAGTAATATGTTGGTTGAGGTAACAGCAAGCTTATTGGAGAAATATTTTGGTTCCACTATATATCGATAAAAGGCAAAGGTTTCTTGGCATTTCTTGCACTCATCGGAATGACCAGAATGTGTCCAATATTTGATGTATCGTATCATAGAATATGTTAGATAGTTACTTGAATTTTCACAATGCACCTACACCGATACCAGTACAGAATAACAGGTATCGATTCTCTATCTTTCAATACTGATCCGATACTCCAATTTTGAGAACACAACCCTTCAACTTCAATACAGTAACATGCCATGTGATGCCTCCTTTTAAAGATATCGAAAGGTATCGAATGATATCGTGAATCGGCAGATAAAGCCCAAGTATCGATGTTGGTATTAAAACTGAAAAAGATGGATCGGTGCATCCCTAATTTCCCCCCAACTTGATTGGATTTGATTAATTATTTCAGCCTTTATATTTTTGCTTCAACTTGACTAATATTAGTTTAAATTCATGTTATTCCATCTAAAGATTTTTAAAACAGCAAGACATTCCTGTTTATTTTAAACTGATCAACACTTTAAGACAGAAACTGGTTCACCCTAAGGACAAAATACCTACACAAAAACAGAGCAATATAGTGTATTCTAAACAGCCACTGTTTAGAACACAAATAAAGATTCTAGAAGATTCTAATCAGAGAGAGTTACCCCTTAAGGCCCACTTATTTTCCCATCCGCAAGTTTTAGTGTGAACATTAGGCTTTCCAACAATATATAGCATGTCTCTGTCGCTTAAGAAAAGTCTTTCTCCATTGGAACAAAACCCCAAATCGTCCTTGAGCAGGGACTGTGGGCATTAGGCTACGTAGGCTATTTTTGTTAAAAAAAATAAAATAAAAAAGAGAATCCTTTTTTAAAAAGAAATGGACATTTAAAGTTCAATTTATCGAAGGTCTACAACTGCGTTTTGAGGCCATGGTCAGGAAACAGCTAAGGCAAATGATATGCTTGTCAGGTACTCATCAGTGACGAGGGAGTTGCAGCCAGTCGGGGTAACATAGAATATTAGTTCCAGGTGAAATTTAGATAGTGTAAACAAATAGATTAACAAGACAGGTTATTATCAGGAGGTTCCATTCAACCGGTGGGCCGGGCTTGAGGCCCAGTGCAGCTCAAGTGAGTCGTCATGGAGGGGTCAGCAGATCCCATGCCAGGGCAGTTTGAGTACCAGCATTAAAAAAAAAAGTGTCCCTGCATCCAAGTCAGGGGCAGCCAGGTGAACCTAAGATATCAACATTTACAAGCACTTTAATTGTTATCAAATCTGTGAGAAATACTTTTACTTGTACACTCTTTGGGGGTATAAAAGGGAATAGGGACCCAAAAGCTATTGCTTCAGCCTTCTTCCCTGTGTGGGGCAGAGAGAAAAGGAGAGGTGACCGTCAGAGCGCTGTCAGTGAGCCAGGCTCTGACTTTTGCATGCCCTGTGTATTCCTTGTTCTTGCGTTTTGACACTGCGCAGATACAATTGAATAGTTGCCTCACCAAATGCCATTGGGTTTAGTTTCTACTGGTGACAAGAAATAGAGCTGCTTCATCTGCTCCAATAAGAAACCGATGAACAAAAACATGCATTGTTCCATATAGGTTAGCAGTATATATAAGATAAATACTTCACATATTTTGTTAGCTTAAAAATGAAACTACGGGAAATCAATATACATTTAATAGCGCTACTTAAAGAGTTTGAGAGTTTGAGTTTGAGTGTTAGTCGACTACTTTTGGAGCAAAATGAGAGCTGCAGAGAAGACCTTCAAAGCAAATCAAAAACGGGCTACGACTCCAAGCCAACCAGATGACTGGGAGTCTTTTGATTGACCACCAAGGGATTACTAGGGCTCAACGACACTCATGCTGCATGGAGAGGGAAGGGGGAACTTGGGAAACAATTGTGCCGATTGGTGCCTCTTCAAATGGAGCTAAAGGACTTTATTGGCAGGCTGGAGGGACTCTGTGCAGCGCTGTATGACTGTCCAATCTGATATATCTCATCCATTTGGGAATCACTTATGACGAGGCAGGAGATAACAAGTGGAGCAGAGTTTTCTATCAGCACCAAGCAGTGTTTTGACCTGTTACGACTGTTCAAATTGCAACCCGTAGCTCTTAAGCTCACAAAGTAAAGGATGCATGAGGAAAAATATAGAACAAATATTATAGGCGTTCATTTTTGGATGGTTTAAAACTATAAAAAGCAATGTCAAGAAATTGATGAGGCGCCAAGGGAAAACGCAAGGCCAAGAAGTTTAGAACTGAAATAGATGCGAGGGTTATAGCAGGGAAAGCCATACAATTGAAATACTGCACTTTTTAAAGTACTATATAACATTACTCTGTTTTTCTGGACATTGTAGCTTAGGTATTTCACATTTTATAGCTTATTTCAGAGTTTGGAAACAAGCTCATGGTTGGAGCAGGAAATTGACATAGTGCATCTTTAATGCATGCATTTCTCCAATGATAAAAGCATTCATATTTTGTAAAAAAAAAAAAAGGAAAAAAAGAAAATGCAATCGTTAAAACTGCAGACCATTTTACAGTTTTCTTTTATGCAAATATATTAAATAAATAAAACATTCAACCTTAGGAGAAAACCAAAAAACTTGCCACAAAGAACCTAAAACTTACTGTAGTTTTGACACAACCCAAATATAGACTTCCAAGACTTAGAAGACTTCCAAGTGTATTTTGTAAGGGGGAACATGAGACTGAATGGTTGATATGAACACATTAGGCCCGGTTTGTAAAAAGAGAGTTTTATAGAAACATGCCAGTCTCACACTTGATCATCACAACAGGGGCCACGCATCAGGCATTTTGAACAGGAGCCATGGAGTGAGACAAGAGAAACGAATCACAGAATGTAAGATCAACCAAGGTCAGACAAAAGAAAGTGAGGAGACTGCACAAGACGTTCTGGTCTCATTCACAACATTAACATACGTACTCACACCTTGAAGTCACCGCTAAGGTCCCAACTTTGAACTTAATAAGCGTGTTATCATTTTATTCCCCAACTTTTGGGTTTTCACCACCATGGTTCCCCTAGTAACCTAAAACATGCACAATCCAGTTAGGTAGTCCTAACCAAGCCGGAGATGGGCAATAAGGTGTACTTTAACCTCAACTTTACTCAGGAAGACAAACACATTATGCTTGATTAATGTAAATACATTGTAGTCTTTAGTTAATTTATTTCACATATAACGATAACCATATTCACCATATTTCAGTTGTTTAGGGCCCAGTAACTCATGTACAACACAGCACCAGATCTTGGTCTTCTACGGGAGAGATCACACTCGGCCTTTGGCTCAAACCCAACAGAAAAGTCTGATAGTCTGGACATGGAGCTTGCATGGACTTCTGGCTCTATAAACTTATTACACCAAACCTGGCAGAAAACCTTCCAGAGGAACTACTGCGAGTGTCTCATCACCAACCAAACCAACAGAGCGAAATAAGAGAAAAGCTTTCGAAGAGCGTTTTCCAGAGCCTCCAGAGTCTTGTTCCCCTTGGACACTGGCAGCGATGCAGGACGCAGGTGAAGCCCGGGCTGCTGGACACTGGAGTCATGATCTGCTGACCCTGCCTAACAAATCCTCCTCCCAAGCTGCACTAAGACCTTTGACTGAGAAACAAAGGCAACTATGAAAGCACAACGAAAATGTTTCTGTTGCTGAATTTGAATGTATTCGGGCTCATTAAAGTATCTATCGATCTATTTCAATTGCAAGTGTAAATTTACCCTTAGCACTAACAAAAAAAGTTTTCAAAGTATCCATCTTATAAGCCATTTAGTTGCCTCCTTTTGCTTGAGAACTCAAAGTGAGAGATTTCAGACGTAAAGCGACTTGAACCGTACTTATCATACCTTAACTCGACATCTCGTTTTGTCAAGTGGCTCAAAGCTTGTCTCACGGGCCTGAGTGGAGAACCAACGCAGCACTATGTGAGCCAAAAGCTCAACCTCCATTTGGGAACATTTAAGACTCTCTAGTTAATTACGTGGCTCAAATTAGCTTGCGGCCTGAATCCAGTGAATGCCTAATTGTCTATTGATGATATGCAATGAGCTGCAACAAACCCCTCTATCACTGTAGCTGTAATCGCACCAGCAGCAGAAATATAGACTGCTGAAAAGTGTCAGTCGTGTAGGTTTGAAAGAACAAAGACAATGTATAGTCAAGAAGAAAAAAACATAAGTGAATTGTAATTTGAAGTAATTGAAACACAATTACTGGACAATACAATTACTGGATAATTTATTTCACAATAACATTTGTTTTTGTCGATAGATTAAATATTATTCTACTTATTTTTACCTCAAAAAGCAAAGCACAATTGTTTTATGACTGTATTCTTCTTTTCCACCATTCTTAATTACTCATTCAGTGGCATGGCAACTAAAGTGTCATGCCAAAAGACACAATATCAATATGGAACGCTGTTAACGGGATATGGTATAGTCATCACCAACTGACACTCAATTACCTGTCTGTAAAACTTCACTGTAGTGCACATGTGACCCATGCAGCTCAAGTACACAATAACATTCGTAAAAGTAAATACAAACCGCTCCAGGTGCCACTTGGTGAATATTACGCATCCCAGGCTCCACCCGCAGCGAGTGAGTGTGATGATGTTGTTCATGTCCTTCTCTCTCTTATCCCAATTTCACACTACAGTGTCCGGTTTTATAAAGATTATGGGCCAAAGAAATCCTTGAAAAAATAGACTCAGATTCTTTGCGCAGACCTGCAGCTCCCCTGGGTCCTTAGCCACACCCCCTTGCAGTTGGTATAAACCCAGCGTGATGCTTCCTCCTCTGATGAATGACAGATGATACAGGCCACATATTTACTTTAAATGTTGTATATTGTGATGTTTTTGGCCTGTAAATAACATATGTTTATTGATGAACTATATATTTTCTATATATTTTACAATGTTCCAACCGTCTGAATATGTTGTATGCATCTTGTATTCAGTATTCATATCATGCTTTTTCAAAGACAAACGAGATGTGAGAGACTGTAGAGATGGAGCTGGCATCTCCCTGAGCTGCCTGCACTGTCCTTTTGTTATTACAGAATTGAATAACCCTCGTCGAGATAAAAGCCCTGCTTTTGAGACGACAACAATAATAATAATTCAAAGCCAATGACTGATGGCAGAGGAGAGATGTAAAAATGAATTAGCACTAAGAGGAATTCACTTCAGTCTCACAATTTTGTCTCAAAGATTTGCGAAGACCAACAGAGAATGTCAATGAAGTAAATAGAAAAGGTGTTTTCTCCTTCATAAAAGTTGCATCTTTCACTTTTAAATGTGTTGAATATTGAATGGATACCCTTAGGTGCTTGTACTGCTTAGGCCCTAACAGATAATGAATTCTGTTATGCATTGTGGAATCTTTTGGGTAAGATATATTCCCTGGGGCCGTAGGATGGAGAGGCTGATAGTTGCTACAGTGGTGAAGGGGCAGATGAGTGTTGCAAAAAGGAAAAATCTGGACAAATGAGGCGAGAGAGGCTGCTCGAATAAACATTATCAATAATAAGAACAGTTGGAAGAGAAAGATCGATCCTCTCCCAAAAGAATATATAAAATAAATAAATAATAACAATTAACAGAAAAGCCATTTGGACTTCAAATTTGCATCCACGTTCAGCAGCATAGGCGTACTGAAAGTCTTGTTTGTCAGCCGTAATTACAATAATGTCTGTTGAGTTCATACGTTTCAGTAACATTTCGTCATCAAAGCTTTTTATAAAACTACTCAGTTTGTCTAATACTCAACTTGTTTTTGTCTCACTATGACACTTAGTCATAAATATATATTTGCGTTTATGTTGGTAAAGTCTGATGAAATATGGATGAAAAATAATGATCGCTATATTGCTCACTTTGTTTTGTGTTGGTTTGTTACCTTGTTTTTCAATTACACAAAATGACAATTCCCCAGATGCTTTAGGCAGTTCCTCTTGGAGACTGCATTACAGTATCGAGTGGATAACTTGATTAGTCCATATTAGCAGGCTGCCAATAATATTGAACAAATGTCTGTTTGGGGTAGATACAAATTAGCATTGGTAACAGAATTGTAGTAGTAATTTGCCTTGGCATTTTAGAGCGAATATCATCTCTGAATGGATGTCCACCGCCTTCTGTCTCCATAATAAAACAATTACAAGATAAGATGCATGAACATACGTTGTAACATAACAGTTACAAGTAACAGACTGTTAAAAGCATACAGTTAAAATAGATGCCGCTATGATCAGTATCAATAAGTCAGTCTATAGAGCTTCCAGTGTGGGAGAGAGGAGGAGAGAAGAGAGGAGGAGAGAGGGGGAGAGAGGAGGAGAGAGGAGGAGAGAGGAGAAGAGAGGAGAAGAGAGGAGGAGAGAGAAGAGAGGAGGAGAGAGGAGGAGAGAGGAGAAGAGAGGAGGAGAGAAGAGAGGAGGAGAGAGGGGGAGAGAGGAGAAGAGAGGAGGAGAGAGAAGAGAGGAGGAGAGAGAGGAGAGGAGAGAGGAAAAGAGAGGAGAAGAGAGGAGGAGAGAAGAGAGGAGGAGAGAGGGGGAGAGAGGAGAAGAGAGGAGGAGAGAGAAGAGAGGAGGAGAGAGAAGAGAGGAGGAGAGAGGGGGAGAGAGGAGAAGAGAGGAGGAGAGAGAAGAGAGGAGGAGAGAGAAGAGAGGAGGAGAGAGGAGAGAGGAGGAGAGAGAAGAGAGGAGGAGAGAGAAGAGAGGAGGAGAGAGGAGAGAGGAGGAGAGAGAAGAGAGGAGGAGAGAGGGGGAGAGAGGAGAAGAGAGGAGGAGAGAGAAGAGAGGAGGAGAGAGAAGAGAGGAGGAGAGAGGAGGAGAGAGAAGAGAGGAGGAGAGAGGAGAGAGGAGGAGAGAGGAGGACCAAAGGAGAGGTTATTGCTTTGCCTGTAATGTTAGTTTAGCACTAAACCTTTTCTGCATCTCAATACACGGATCCCAATACAAGTACTTTTTTATTTTAGAGGTAAAGTTTCCTCTATTACTTTTATGATAATTATCAATGTCACTATCTTACTATGTTTATGTTTCAAACTTAGGTCTTTACGGGGCTGTTGTCTTATGTGTCTGCAGAAGTATAAATCTGTTAACCCGCTGGACTAGTGACGTTACGATGGTCATATGTGACTCAAAATACACATGGTATTTTGAGTCACATATGACTATTGTAATGTGTTGTTACAAAGTTTACCTTTTAACAAATGGTACTACAAAAAAGCACAAAGCATTATGCAAGTAGAAATAAAGTCTACAGCAATATTCCCCATGTGGGACAATAAAGGAATATCTTATCTTATTATATTATAGAGATTTTTTTTTAGGCCGTGGCTGCAGAGCCGCGGCGCGGTCAAATAGCCTGATGGCTAACCTTAACCCTAATCCTAACCTTAACCTTAACCTTAACCTTAACCTTAACCCTAACCCTAACCCTAACCCTGACCCTAACCTTAACCCTAACCCTAACCCTAACCTTAACCCTAACCTTAACCCTAACCGTAACCCTAATCCTAACTTTAACCTTAACCTTAACCTTAACCCTAACCCTAACCCTAACCCTGACCCTAACCCTAACCCTGACCCTAACCCTAACCCTAACCCTGACCCTAACCCTAACCCTAACCTTAACCCTAACCGTAACCCTAACCCTAACCTTAAACTTAACCTTAACCTTAACCTTAACCTTAACCTTAACCCTAACCCTAACCCTAACCCTAACCCTGACCCTGACCCTGACTCTGACTCTGACTCTGACCCTGACCCTGACCCTAACCCTAACCCGGCGGGGTCTAAAACGGCGCGGTCAAATAGCCCAGCATTTTCAGGAGCCGCGGCACAAAAAACCCATGCAATTTAAAACGTGAACACAAATTTGCACTCTTTTTAAGGAGTGAGATTTGGGTGCTTTTGACTTATAAAGAAGACTAACTTACTAAAATAGAGGTAAAATAAACCAAATTTTCCTAAAGACAATTTTTCAATACGTTTTGCAATATCAGTTCATAATTATTTTTTTCGGTCCAGAGCAAGGTCAATTAGCAGTAAAATAAATAAAAGTACTGAGATGAAAATTTGCTGTTTGGTTCACTGAATTTAATTATGAATTTGTTGAATAACAATTTGAATGACATTTTGACTCGACTGGAAGTGGAAAAAGTGGCAGGGTGGTCATCTTAAAACTACAAAGTATGATTCCAAGCACTGCACCCACCTTTTCTAAATAAGATCTTTACCAGACGTATTATATATATATATATATATATATATATATATATATATATATATATATATACATACAGTATCTGTATCTATAAATATAATTAATTTAAATCTCTTATTCGCTTGTTGTTGTTGTTGTTGTTGCTGTTGTTGTTTTATGGCGGTTTGCATCCAAGTGTTGCAGTACTGCCAGACTTTATTCTTTCGACTTCATCTCTCAGAGTGTCCTTCTTTGGTGTTCGGCGCTTCCACCGCACAACTTTATTCTTTAGGCTTCATTCTTTAGGTTTTGATACTTCAACTGATGTCGTTGCTTGGCATCTTTCAGAGTCCGACCGACTTCACTAAGCCAACATGTGCGAAGTGATTGCTGCGATTCAAAGCAATTACTGTCATAGAAGTGGTTCTATAAAGTCCTTTTTGACCCATAGAACATACCTGGTAAAAGCAGCATTTGTGAAGCAATCGTGCCCATGGAACTACAGACCAGAACGAAGGGGCGTTTTTACTCCCCCACACCTGGGATACTGTACTAAAGAAATCAGAGGGCAGATGGTCGTCCTCCCTCTATCGGTAAGAAGTCCACGTCAATTCAGGCACGTGACCACTCTGAAGGAGACTGTGAGTGAGCAGTTGAAACTGTAAGGTTTGAAAGAACAAACACAAAACATACATTATCAGTTGACCTAATGAACTTCATGGAGTCTTAAGGTTTTGCCTGGGATTTATTGGCATTTTCTATAGATCCTATAGAACCTTTCTCATTAGTCTCCAAGATTATAAAATGAGATAAGATAAGATAACCTTTATTCGTCCAAAAAGGGGGAAATTAGGCACAGAAATATAATAATAAAAAACATTGATATTGTTTTTGAGACAGTGAACTCCACCGCAGTCTAACTTGCTTGATTTTCGCTCATAACTTTATTGTAACAACTTAAACTTAAACAAATTAAACCATTTTTAATCTCATGCAAATTGTGCTGTTGCTTCTTTACAGTAATCACTTCACCCCATGCATGTTTACTCTAATTCTCAAAAGCTGCTTGATACCGAACGTCCATTATTCCTCCTTTGCACAGATATAAAGTAAATGGTTGACTAAAGCTCTGTGCTGGCAGCTGCATGTCAAAGGCATTTCCATGGTGACAGCTCAACCTGATATCATCCTCTCTCTCCTTCGCTAAACATCTCCCCTCATCACTTCTGTATGGGCCAGTTAGCACAAGCAGACAAAGCACGATAGCGAACGACCAAGGGACATCTTTCATAGTAAAATACAGTTATGTCATAAGAATAGGCTCCCTTCTTTCCACAGACAACATCCATACTGTCACTGAAATGTGTAGCACGGGCACTGCGTCTTACCCAGTAACACAAAAAAGAGTTGAACCAGTTGTATGTAAAATGTTAAATATGCACTGTAAAAATGTTGCTTTGCCTGGAATATTTCACAGTATGGCATTTGCGGTAACTTATCCATTTTATATTTATTCAATCACATGTGTTTTTATCGCTTTGAAAACATGCAATCTTACAGTGAGTGGGCTCGCCTCTCCACGCTCGCCCCTCCACAGATGTGACCTGTAATTTGGTCAGGTGGCGTCACATCTAGTGATGGGCAAAATGAAGCAAGACTCGATGAAGCCTGGTTCGAGCTAAAGTGGGCGTATCAAAATGAAGCCTCCAAATGAAAATGTGTCAGTGACAAGTAAGTCTCGTAACTAACACTATGGTTTGTGTGAAATGAATTAAAATTCAAGAAATCTTGTGTTCACATGAGCAGAAAGCATTTTATATATATTCTTGTATAATCAATATTGTTATGATCGACTTCAGGCTTCATCCTGCTGGGGCTTTGGGCTGTGACATTGGTTCACAAGGCTTCATTTTCCCCATCGCTAATATCTGGCTTGATATAATGGAAACATGTAGGTGACGGACTTCACCAGTGTGATGTTAGCCATGAGTGGTTTGGAGTGCAGTGAAAACTCAAACAAAAGTAGAGTTTTAGTTTTTAGTTTTAATCATATTTAAAAAGTGCTAGTGCAAAAAGTTCACAGTGCAAAAAGTTCACGGTGCAAAAAGTTCACGGTGCAAAAAGTTCACGGTGCAAAAAGTTCACGGTGCAAAAAGTTCACGGTGCAAAAAGTTCCCGGTGCAAAAAGTTCCTGGTGCAAAAAGTTCCCGGTGCAAAAAGTTCCCGGTGCAACGTGGCGGTCCGGCGGCAGCTTCTTCTCCGACAGCAGAACACAGACCGATTGAATGAGACACCTTTTATCTGGTTTGCCTAACTGGGTAAAACTACACTGGCTAACACAGGGATGACACATTATCATTAGCTTTGATCAAAACAGGCCAATGACAAAATCAAAATCCATAAACTATTCATAAACGTAACTTTACATTGAAAAAAAGACTGAAACCAAACCCCAAATTGAATTAAAACCCATAAACCATCAAAAGTCCCAAAGTCACTGGGATAGGCTCCAGTCACCCATGACAAGAAGCAGCAGTAGAAAATCAATGAATGAAAACCATCAAAACAACCTATCCTGCTTCCCCTGTACAATATCCTGTCTTGCCTGGAGGGGAACGTTCTCATAAATCATATTAAAAAGCACAATACCGGTGAGTGTGTATTTCAAATTTGACCCATATTGTGCTTTTTGAATATGATTTTTGAGAAATTCCTACAGTAAAAATGAATGCTTTTTGGCAAGCTGGTTTAAGGGACCACTGAGGACATGTTTGTGGTGTAAGTTCTCACACACCTCTTCAGAATTAGACCACAATGGTGCCATTTTCCATTCAAATTTGAGAAATTTGACCCATGTAGAGCTTTTTGAATATGATATGAAAAGAAAACTACAGTAAAATGAAAAAAAATACAGGTTTAATACAGGTTTCTCCTTTTAACAAATGATGATTTTAATTTGATGAAAATTCTGGCATAGAAATAAAGTGTTGAGTACCAACACCAACTCTGAAATGCACAGCTTCAATATTTAATTTCACTTCACAACGTGGCTACCGATGTACTTGTTGATTGTGATTGAGAGGAGCAAAGGGTGAGCAGAGGATGAATACGATGAGTGGAGGATGAGCGGAAGATGAGCAGAAGATGAGGATTAATTGAAGATGAGGGGAGAATTAACGGAGGATGAGAAGAGGGTGAGGATTGACAGAGGATGAGTGGAGGATGAGCGGAAGATGAGCAGAGGACGAGGAGGATGAACAGACGATCAGCGGAGGATTAAGGGAGGATGAGCGTAGGATGAACTGAGGATGAGGAGAGTGAGTGGAAGATGAGCAGAGGATGAGCGAGGGAAGAGCTGAGAATGAGCCGAGGGTGAGGAGAGGATTAACAGAGGATGAGGTGGCAGAACGGAGGATGAGTGGAGAATGAACAGAAGGAAACAGACGTGTCCCAGTATTTCTGCTTTCTGTTGCTGTTTTCTATTTCATATTTTGTTAAAATATGCTATTTTTAATAAGTGCTGATTGTGGTTTAAACAAATCAGACGCACGCTGATGCCCGCTATCAATATAAATTGGAATGTGCAGACGCGCAACTGTGCGTTAAAGGAGGATTTACTAACTCACAGCTTTGTAACATGTGTGCATATTAGCCCCCCATCATTATGACCTGATGATAGTTAGGTGATATAGATAGTTCCCTTCATCGCTTACACTTTCACAGAACATTGTCCCTTCTTGTTCATCCAAGACCTAAGCTTTCAATGTCCTATTTCCACTGACTAGAGAGAAGTACAGCTCTATCCGTCACTTTAGCTTGGCGTCGTGCCTTCATGTAATGATAGCTTTACGTAGGTGCTATAATTGGGACGAAATCGGAGCAGACTAGCTAATACCGGCCTATACTGACAGCCTTTGGCAGGGGCTGTGGGTGAGGGGGCTGTGTGCGAGGGGGCTGTGGGCGAGGGGGCTGTGGGTGAGGGGGCTGTGGGTGAGGGGGCTGTGGGTGAGGGGGCTATGTGTGAGGGGGCTGTGGGCGAGGGGGCTGTGTGTGAGGGGGCTGTGTGTGAGGGGGCTGTGGATGAGGGGGTTGTGGGCGAGGGGGCTGTGGGTGAGGGGGCTGTGTGTGAGGGGGCTGTGGATGAGGGGGTTGTGGGTGAGGGGGCTGTGGGCGAGGGGGCTGTGCGTGAGGGGGCTGTGGGTGAGGGGACTGTGTGCGAGGGGGCTGTGTGTGAGGGGGCTGTGTATGAGGGGGTTGTGGGCGAGGGGGCTGTGGGTGAGGGGGCTGTGGGTGAGGGGGCTGTGGATGAGGGGGTTGTGGGCGAGGGGGTTGTGGGCGAGGGGGCTGTGGGCGAGGGGGCTGTGGGTGAGGGGGCTGTGGATGAGGGGGCTGTGGGCGAGGGGGCTGTGGATGAGGGGGCTGTGGGTGAGGGGGCTGTGGGTGAGGGGGCTGTGGGTGAGGGGGGTGAGGGGGCTGTGGATGAGGGGGCTGTGGGTGAGGGGGCTGTGGGTGAGGGGGCTGAGGGGGCTGTGGGTGAGGGGGCTGTGGGTGTGGGGGCTGTGGGTGAGGGGGTTGTGGGTGAGGGGGTAGTGGGTGAGGGGGCTGTGGGGGCTGTGGGTGAGGGGGCTGTGTGTGAGGGGGCTGTGGGTGAGGGGGCTGTGGGGGCTGTGGATGAGGGTGAGGGGGCTGTGGGTGTGGGGCTGTGGGTGAGGGGGTTGTGGGTGAGGGGGCTGTGGGGGCTGTGGGTGAGGGGGTTGTGGGCGAGGGGGCTGTGGGTGAGGGGGCTGTGGGTGATGGGGCTGCGGGGGCTGTGGGTGAGGGGGTTGTGGGCGAGGGGGCTGTGGGTGAGGGGGCTGTGGGTGATGGGGCTGCGGGGGCTGTGGATGAGGGGGCTGTGGGTGTGGGGGCTGTGGGTGTGGGGCTGTGGGTGAGGGGGTTGTGGGTGAGGGGGCTGTGGGGGCTGTGGGTGAGGGGGTTGTGGGTGAGGGGGCTGTGTGCGAGGGGGCTGTGGGCGAGGGGGCTGTGGGTGATGGGGCTGCGGGGGCTGTGGGTGAGGGGGTTGTGGGTGAGGGGGTTGTGGGTGAGGGGGCTGTGGGTGAGGGGGTTGTGTGCGAGGGGGTTGTGGGTGAGGGGGCTGTGGATGAGGGGGCTGTGGGTGAGGGGGCTGTGGGTGAGGGGGTTGTGGGTGAGGGGGGTGAGGGGGTTGTGGGTGAGGGGGGTGAGGGGGCTGTGGGTGAGGGGGGTGAGGGGGTTGTGGGTGAGGGTGGTGTGGGTGAGGGTGCTGTGGGTGAGGGGGGTGTGGGTGAGGGGGTTGTGGGTGAGGGGGCTGTGGGTGAGGGGGCTGTGGGTGAGGGGGGTGTGGGTGAGGGGGCTGTGGGTGAGGGGGGTGTGGGTGAGGGGGTTGTGGGTGAGGGGGGTGTGGGTGAGGGGGGTGTGGGTGAGGGGGTTGTGGGTGAGGGGGCTGTGGGTGAGGGGGTTGTGGGTGAGGGGGGTGTGGGTGAGGGGGGTGTGGGTGAGGGGGCTGTGGGTGAGGGGGCTGTGGGTGAGGGGGCTGTGGGTGAGGGGGGTGTGGGTGAGGGGGGTGTGGGTGAGGGGGGTGTGGGTGAGGGGGCTGTGGGTGAGGGGGGTGTGGGTGAGGGGGGTGTGGGTGAGGGGGGTGTGGGTGAGGGGGCTGTGGGTGAGGGGGGTGTGGGTGAGGGGGGTTGCTGGTGTTGCGTGGCTGCTACATAAATATCAGGCTGCAGCGTTCTCCCTGCTTTCCCGGCTAAGGTCATCAAGAGCATCTGAACTAATTGCTTTTGCCATAAAGAGCAAGATGTGTTTGTAAAGAGGAAGAGTTCTGATTATTGATTATTGTTATTTTATATACATTTAAATGTATATTATGCCAGTGTGACATGGCTATATCAGATAAACTCCTGACCTAACCAAACTCAAAACAACATAAAACAAACAAACTGGTTCCATTGACTCAATGGGGCAGGAGCGTCAGCAGTGGTCAGGCTGTTTGTGGATGAATGGGCACAGTATGTGAAAGTATTGTGGGAGTATGATGCGTCAGGGAAAACATAACCAAAGGAAAAAGAGAAAACTTGCCCAAGCTCAGAATTCACAAACATAGGAACTTGCTTTGGTGATTTGGTGCAACATACAATGATGAACATATATAAAACAACATATGTAAAATCAGAAAGGGCATGCATTAAAGACAAACTATTTAAGGATAAAAATAAAAAAATAGACTTGCTATCTACACAACTTTTACTGTTAAATAATTGTAAACAAATATTCAATTGTAATAGTCTGGAAACATTATTGGTTTACCTAAATGATTACATTATTGACTCGCCACACTACACTGTAAGCCTGGGACAGTGGCACACTAGCATACACCATACTGGCTCCTCTCAAAATGGCATACATGTTGTGCTTCTGCAGCCTGTAATGAGAAGACTCTGAAAATAGGTCTATTGCTGGTAATGCCAGTCTCACGCAATGACTCAATTGGCTGCTTTGTCTGCCCGAGCACACACACACACACACACACACACACACACACACATGCACGAGCAAGTACAAAGATGTAATTTTCCCGGCCGGAGCATCGAGGTAGAAAGTCACACACCAAAATGCACAACGCTTTGAAGGAGCACAGACCTTATTATGCGTCCTTTTGTGACATCAAATTAACTGTGTTTAGGTAATGCCAGTCAGAGGAGGCTGTGTGGGCAAACGAGATGTTTTTCTTCACAATAATAAGGCAGAGGTTCAGATATGGAGGCTGGTAATAAAATTGAGGATTTTAAACATACAGTTATTGGCAATGTAATATTTCAGCTCGATGACAGAAGAGGGGCCACAATCCAAAGAGAAATGAGTGAATGTGGTGGGCAGTATCAGTCAATCAATCAATCAATCAGTCAATCAATCAATCAATCAATCAATCAATCCAATACCGCTACGTGTGTGTTTTGTATAAAATGCTTTAAAACTCTATAGCTTCTCTTATGCTTGTTGCTAACTTTAACTGTGTGGAAATCTAGGAGAAGTTCTACACTGATCTAAAAATTCAAGTTGTAGCTCTAAACTGAGGTACACATGTTCACTGTGATTTAAAACCTGGATTACATTTTATTCTTTAAAGATTTAATGGACACTTTACATTTTATGCATGCATTATCGTACCTCTGCTTTGACATCCCATGTTTTAGAACTTAGAACGCATTACTCTTTATGTCAGGCGTTCACTCATCAGGATTTATCTACTGGCAGCAGAGGCAACAACCATGGGGAAAACTGCAAACTTTGCCCGACATGTTAATAAAAGCACACAGTCGTAATGAATGCAATTTGACGACAGAACTTGGAACAAGTCAGGCAATGATTTATGACAAGAGTAATGGAAAAAAGCATAAATTAATCAAAATACAGCTAATAAAAGTTTGTTTTACATAATATCTGTCCTTTAATAATGTGTATTTTGGATGCCTTATTCAATATCAGTATGTCTATGTCACGCGACACTTTGTCGCGTGACATTTTCAGTCAGGCACAACGCAGACACCTACCGGTAAATGAAGGACCCCCATTTAATAAAGCTCAACTGACTCTGACTTATCCGTCTGTTTTGTTTATCTTAAGCGCTTTACAGTCCGGTGCGCTTTATGTATGGACCAGTACACATGGTACACAGATAGCTGATGGTGCGCTTAATAATCCGGTGCGCTTTTTCGTGCGCAAAATACGGTAAACTTACAAATTGATTGTATTATGCTGTGTGCTTTTTTACAGTTTTAGCTCAAAATTACTGTAGGAAAATATTTTCATGTTTACAATATATAGCTGTCTCTAAGAATACATTTATACATAGTATTTTGGTGCCATATGAGATCTGCAGTTTGGAGTTGGCAGCTGAAAATATGTGAGAAAACTTCCCCCTGATGGAGATGGATGTTTACAGACGGTCTATATGTGCACTAAAACTGCACTGGATAAATTATACACCTAAAACTTTTGTATATGTGCAGTTTGAAACTCTACTGACCTTTGCTGAGGTCTGCACTTTAGGCTTTGCATGTACACTGCATGTCCCAAAAAAGCTGCCACTTGGATTCAACTAGGCAAATACAGCAAGTCTTCAGGTTTCAGGTTTGCTGTAATCAAAGCTAAAGGCGATCTTACCAAATATCAGAGTGTTCTCCTTTTCTGTCACTTAAGTTGAAACATCTACAGGAAACTTACCTCACATTTTTGAATATTGAATACAAAAAATATTTGGGCATCTATTATAGGCTTGAGACAAAAGCATGAAGAAAACATTATTTGCTTTTACAAGAGAAGATGCTAAGGAGAACCACTTGGCTTTTCTTGATTATTCCACTATCAGAGGAGAGGACGGAAAGCTCCAAATAGAAGTATGTAGGAAACCTACACACACGGATCAGTACCTGCTCTTTGACTCCAACCATCCACTACAGCACAAGCTGAAGGTGATCAGGACATTACAACACAACCAGTGCCCACCAGCTCAGAGGGCAAGAGGAAGAAGGAAAAACACGTCCAGAATGCTCTCTCAGCCTGTCGTTACACAGCTTGGGCTCTAACAAAGTGAAGAGAACCAAAAACAGGACAAAAGGCACAAAAGGGAAACAGAACCAAGAAGAAATGCTGTCACTATCCCTTATGTCTCGGGACTGTTGGAAAAACTGCAAAGAATTTTTAGGCAACATGAAATTTTGCAACTGTTTGCAACTGTTTATTTTAAACCAGGCAACACTTTAAGACAAAAAAAACTGGTTCACCCTAAGGACAAGATACCGACACAAAAACAGAGCAATGTAGTTTATTCTATCCAATGCAGTGAAGAAAATGGTAAAGAGCGGTACAGAGTGAGACTAAACAGCCACTTCACAAGAGGCTTTAACAGCACAGAAGACATGCGAGTTCGGAACTACAGAGCGCTGTGCATCCTCATCTTAAAGCCACTAACCACTCTATCGAAGACAGTGAGGGGAAGATTCTAAAAAGGGGGAAAAGATGGTTTGAAAGAGGAGTTAAGGAGGTAATCTTTGTTAAAAAAAGAGAATCTTTCTTTTAACCGAAATAGAGGTTTAAGATTCAACCTTCCTGAGGTATTTGATAAGATAAGATAAGATAATCCTTTATTGTCCACACATGGGGAAATTTCATAATAGTATATATAATCAGAACCCGCTCCAGGGTGTCAAGACATATTATGTCTTGACACCCTGGAGCGGGTTCTGATGCTAATCAGGTACTCACGGAGGAGGGGTCGAAGGGCAGGTTACAATAGGAGGCTAATAGTCCATTACAGGGCTATTAGTAAACAAAGAGGGTATTTTCAAGTGACACCAAACACTCCCGCCCCATGGGGAGGGCTTACACAGAAGAGGATATAAAACCCTGACTCGATTCGCAGATTGAGAATGACTCAAAACAATTAATTTTTTTCTAGAATTGTAGTAGTAGACCTGAAACAGCTCTAGGAATTTGTCATCTTGTGTCTATACTTTCTGTACTTTCTTCTGACATAATTCCATCAAAAACTTGATATCAGATGAACAGATATCTTTTAAAATCCTAAACTGGCAACATTAAACATCTGCTTGGATATTAGTTATGAGGTATAATAGGGTGAATAGGTTTCTGAGTGCTCCAAATGACAGGCAGCTTTCGCATTAGCGACAGGGCCAAAATGGCTACTACGCCTCAGTGCTGATTGTGGTTCTTGGCAAAGGCAGAACACCCCTGACGAAAAGCTGCCACCATCAGAACCATCTCCAACCTCTTCTCTGCCATGTCCACGGAAAAACTGCCAAATTCCCAAATCCACAGGCTTGGCGAGTTACGGCAGGAGACGAGCAATGAGGTAAAAGATGTAAATAGCAGTTTGAAGAGGGACATTGTGTGGATGTTCTTTGAGGGGAGGAGTGGGCCTGTCAACACATGTGGTGGACTTTATCCACAGCGGGGTCGTATGCTGGGGGGGATTGCTTCAGTTAAACAGTTCAATATGAATGATAAACAGTCACATCTTTACTAAACACTTTTTCACAATCGCTTTTTACACAGCTGGAGGCTTTAGAAAACGTGTCGACTTAAGCCAAGCTGCAAGAAGTGATGCCATTTAAGAGATACAGGTGAGAAAAAAGATGACTAAAAATACATATTGATTTGCCTGAAGTGTTACACAAAATGGCAAGGACAAGTAGGTGATGCTACTGGGCTAAATTACATGTCAGATCTGCGGAGAAAGAGCCCACTCACAGAAAAAAAGGCATGTTTTGTATCTTTTGTAATAAATGAAAAATACTAATGTTTAATGCCATACTGCATAACATTCCAGATAAAGCAATAACATATCCATACAATTTATTTTTTTGAATGGAAAACTAGCAAATGTGATATTCTCCTCAGTAGAAGGTGGACGGACTTACACTCTGCTGTCTCACGAGGTGGAAATGAATTTTAATGAGGCTAAAACACATCATTTATTTCAACTTGCACTTAAAGGGGAAAGCCCATCTGCTATTTACATGCAAAGTCTCAATATGTAGCATAGTTGGTGTATTTCCTGTGCAGGGTTGAACATGGCTCCTTTAGTCTGACTTTGATTGTCAGACAGCCTGATAACCCCTCTGTCTCCCACCCCTGCACCTGTCACTCACAGCCAAGCCCGCAAGCAGCATTAGTAACTCCAAAGACCCAAGGAGAGGAGACAAGAGAGGAGGCAAGGAGAGGAGGCAAGGAGGGGAGGCAGGGAGAGGAGGCAAGTAGAGGAGACAAGAGAGGAGACAAGAGAGGGGACAAGGAGAGGAGACAAGAGAGGGGACAAGGAGAGGAGATAAGAGAGGAGGCAAGGAGAGGAAATAAGAGAGGAGGCAAGAGAGGGGACAAGAGAGTAGAGGAGGCAAGAGAGGGGACAGGAGAGGAGACAAGAAAGGAGGCAAGGAGAGGAGGCAAGAGAGGAGGCAAGGAGAGGACACAAGAAAGGGGACAAGAGAGGAGGCGAGGAGAGGAGACAAGAGAGGGGATAAGGAGAGGAGACAAGAGAGGGGAGAAGAAGGTACTTTAACCTGACCAAAACGTCACATGCATTTCAATGTTCAGCCTTGGCTGCATTCTTCATACTCAGTCTATGTTGATATTTGAAGATAGACTTACATAAAATTATGGGATTAAATTTAACTAACCTTTTATTCAATGATTGGCCTTTTTATTGATAGAAACAAGGACCTGCTTGTCCCCAACATTCCATCAGCCAATAATATTTACTACAGATTATGTGCAGATACAATTTATATTGTTAAAATGCAGATTGTTGTTCTAGTCACAAAGAGAAATTATGTTTTAGATTTTTCATCACAAATTCCAATACAATCTCTGTTTTAATCTGTACATGAAAGGAATGAGTCTAGTCACTAATAGAAATCATCAGATTAAACATTTGTGAATTCCCCTTTTAGATGTTTTGTTGCAAAGTCCAATGCAATCTGGCAGTATGACATATCATACTCTAGAACATGAAAACCGCTGAAAGGAAAAGAAAACCATCTGAGGTTATGACATCATCAAATTCTACAACGTGAACGAAACCTGTGGAGAAAGATACACTTGATTCCAGACAACATTCCTGGAGAAAAGAAGTTACATGTGGATAGGATCACGTTTTTAAACTTGTTGCTTTTCAATAAAGTGCACTAGAGATTTAGTTCTTGAATTTGGAAAGCAGCATACTTTAAAGATAGGATTATTCAAACATGCTGGAGCAAAACAACACAATTTCAGTTATGTTTTGGCTGAAATACGACATGATTAAAAAAAAAAAAAAGTTTAAAAATGGAGTTCATCACCAATTCAATCTCAATCGTCTAAAAGCAGGTGAATTGGTCCGTGCTAAGCAGTTTTAGCTCCGCGCTCAGTGCCATCAGCAGGATTAGCAGAGCGCGTTGGGGACAAAGCTCGATATGCTCTAGACCAGCACATCAGAAGACCATCTCAGCTACTTCCTCCTCCTGGCCAATCAGAAAAGGATGCCCACATAAGGTGAGGCAGGAAGCAGGCTTATCTCTGAGCCCAAACAGTCAATAAACACTCCCAGATGAAAGCAGTGGACAGGGACAGGCCGTAACCCATTAGTTTAATGATCCCAAATGCTGAGGCAACACTAATACTGTACTTACTACGAGTAAGATTTTGTTTAAGCAGACGTTTTCAACAAATATACATATAGAAGATGTATGTCTTTGTTTTCAATGGCAAACATGCATTATTTGTTGCCTAGCTCGATATTTTCCGTTGCTAATGATTTCAAAATTGTGACACAGCTCGTCGAACCAAACTCCCAAAGAGAACTAAACCCCTCCAACAAGAAGATGGATGTTATTATGTGCCCTGCTATTTTTTACCCTTGTTATGATATTGTGAACATGTCTGCATTCCAATCGTGTGCTTACATTATCATATCGGGAGCATGCTAGTTTGGTTCATCTCCCCTTTATAGTTCCCTCTGCTTCCTGTAGATGGAGTGGTAACACAAATACTGATGAGGGATTGCCTCACAGATGCAGTATTTAGATGACAATTGGCTTCGAGAAACGGAGTGGAACTGGTGCTCTATGCGATGGTCTTTTCTTTCCCCAGCAGTAAATACTTTGTGAGGGTCACATCAGAGCAAAAGTGTTCTGAGTGGCACACAGAGGCTTACCTGGTAAAAGTGTCTCGCTAATATAAGTTGATCCAATCCATCTCTTCACTCGCAGATTGCAAAAATAGCTCTGCAGTGCCCATTACAACAAATATATGTCATCCAAGCACTTTTTGGATCAAGTGCTTTGTAGGTCGTCCTGAGGTTCACACAAAGCTCCAGCTTGTGGCATGTTCACACTGGCCCAAACCTAACAAACTGTGGGAGTGTGAAAACAACCTTAAAGATTGGCTGCAAAGTTATTTGAAATTGTGCTTTCAAGTCCTCGTTGGCCGTTAGTATCCAAGTCTTAATATATTCAGATACTATTGATAAAAAAAATAAACTATTATTCAAAAGAATTACGCTCTTTTGCTGCTGCCGTCTTTTTGCCTTCACCTAACCCGGAAATGTGACGCTGAGGATATTTACACTGAAGCGGACAGCGATAGTGACCAAAATACGAGTGAATCCTCGTCAAGTGAGAGGATTTCAATGGATTACGAACAGCATCCAGTTGAAGAACACGTCCTGCAACCCCTGCCTCATATATTTGAGCCTGACGCCTTGTCGGACGATGAAAATAGAGCGGATGAGAATGATGATGAGGAGACAAGAATGAGATGGCGACTGGACAGACAGACTTTCTGAATGCTGCGTGTTAAACTGGAATATTTCCCATGAAATTATGTGAAATACAATGTTGACGAGGTTCCTTACTGTATTAGTTCAAAACTGCAAATTACCCGGGGAAAGCGTGGCTGGGAAAGAGCCCGGTGTCACAGCGGACTCGCACAGCCCGCTCCTCCAGTGCTCGCTGCGCGTTGCGTCGAGAGCTTCCTTGTACAATTATTACAACCAGTGATATGCATAAAGTTAGCACTCTCCCCGTGAACAACAACAAACCATCATGCACACAGCGTCAGTCAGACAGCCTCATATGGCGACTACAAAAGCACAGACAACTGCCAGATGTGAAAATATCCTGCAACTTACTTTTTCCTTTTTCGCATATCCAAGTCGATACTTTGCAAGGTTTTGGAAACTGTCTTCTGTGAAATGTCGTTAGCACTGGACCAGACTTGCCATACATCACCGAGCTGGGATTCCAAAAACATTCTCTTAGTCCAGGACAAATCGTGTCCAAAGAGCAGTGACAAGAACAATGAGGGTCTGGCTACAGCATGTCACCGGTGTGACCAGTAGCGGCTAAAGCATTCGGTTACCAAGGCGGTTGCTATGGCACGCTCTCTGGTTTGGCCGAATTAACTCGTGACATGTTTTTGTCATTGGTCAAAACTAGCCGTCCAGACTTCGTTGTGAAAAAATTAATAATAATAATAATTCACTTATTTACAGACATTGCAGCTCATCTTTAAAGGTCCCATAACATGCAAAATCATCTTTTCAGAGCTTTTAACCTTCTTGCTATTTGTGCTTCATATATGTACCCAGAGTGTTTTTTGATTGATTCCCGCAGTGTTTAGCTATATTACAGACTATCTCCTTTCCTCGAATCTCCAAACTGACGGGCGGTGGGTGCAAGATCCCCCCTCATCCCCCCTCACCCTCCCGCCTGCCGCCTCCCGCCCCCTTCCCCCCGGCTCCGCGCTGCTCCAGGCTAACCCGTGTCTTCCTATACAAGCCCCGGAGTTTTTCTGCTTCGATTCACGACGAAACACGGTTCAAAGAGGCCCAAAACGTCATTAATGATATCGCACTCTTTACTATTATCACAATGGTGAAGGTTGATGTGGCAGTTGATGCAGCAACCGGGACAATAAACGGAGAGAAGTTCTATCCGATAACGAAAAACCAGGAAATAAGAGCGCGATGGACATAAGACTTTATATATATATATATATATATATATATATATATATATATATATATATATATATAATATATATATATATATCTGTTCTGCGCATGCTGCAGAATAAACACCAGATTTATTTAGTCTCAAAGTAGTGTTGATCTGAAGTTCTATCGTTTCTCACTCGCGCGGAGCGGCGCATCGCGGAGCAGACAGCTGTGGGGCAAACACTACGTCACGGGTGGGCGGGGCAGATACGCGCTCTGAGACTACATCACGGGTTGGGCGGGGGAGCCAGATCGCTCTTCGCAAACCAAGCCGTTTGCATTTCCGGGTTGGTGAGGGGGTCCAAGGTATGGGTGATATTTCTTAACTATTATGTTAAGGGTGTTGCACAACCCTTATTATTATCAATTATACACTTAGGATAGACTACGAAATGTGAAAAAAGCAAGTTATGGCACCTTTAAATGAGAACACATGTCTAGTATTTCCCTGGCTGTTTCTTACCTTGTGCACTTTAATGCCTCTCCTTGTCTGCTCCTTGTGTGATCGGACTGCACTGTCACATGATGCAGGAATACGAGCGCACACGCAATTCTCCAGATTGATATTGTGATCAGAGAAATATATGGGGTATGACAGAATTACACAAAAAAAGAGAGGAGGTGTGATGAGTTGCCACAGCCAAAAGGAGAAAATTGTCGCTCTTCTCTGTAACCATGGTGATTATATACATGCAAAGGACCAGGCAGACAGAGCTAGGTGGGCGCTTGACAGATGTTCAAGAGTCTGCTTTATGTTAGGGTGAATGGATAATAAAAGTTTCTTGAAGTTAATAAGTAAATATAAAAACAGCAACGCCAGTACATTAATTGTGTTAATTATTATGAAAAAAAAACTTCAAAGAATACTTTTCAGACACCATCATTTTACTCATGCCAGACACATGATCTAAACACCATATACCATATACGCCTCTAATGTATAAACGCCAAAGGCAATAAAGGCCTATGCATTAACTCAAATAACAGAACAGTTGCAATCTTTACTGTTTGCTTTGACTGCTTTGATGTTTACAATATTACAAGAACAATTGACATTATACAAAAGAACAGAGGAATTTTAAAATGCTAACACAGCCACTTTGCAGCCAGCAAAGCTTGTAATCTGAAACTGTACGTGTGTGTGGTTATATTGCTGCACTAAATATTTTACATGATTTACAGTCTTCATGAAAACGCTGTTTGAAATTGGTGCTGCTGCCCTGTGTGACATTAGGTCGCAAAAACCAACAGCCGTACACATAATTTCTGATCAATTATCGCATGCATAAAAAAGCAAACTAGACAGAGGAAACAATCGCTGCTTCCCGTAGATATATTACTGATAGAGTCGTTATCCGATGGAACGCCCTCTAATGGACCTCCAAAGGGGAAGCAATCTATTAATTTTAATGAACTGCTCTGTCGTCCACTGTTCAACAACTACAAGAGCAAATGTGAATCTTATATTATAATATCAAATGCATACACAAAGACAAGAAGTAGAATATAGTAAGCCTAAATGCTACAGCAATGCTAGTGACGCCTGATATATTTTGACACCTTCAGAACAATTTTAGTTTACTTTTCTGAGCCAAATCCAACATCAAGGAGAACAAAGTAACAATTTCACCTTATTAAATGTCTTTGTATGTCCCTGTGATGGTTAAATATGTATTTTTGGGGCGGGTGAAGGGTCTGTCGTCTTCCCATGCTGTCTCTGGGCGGAAAAAAGCCTTGCGACATTTTCCGACATCAAACTGAAGACAGTTCACTGAAAAAAAAGAGGGGGAAAAAAAGGCTTTTTTATGTATGTGATTATTATGTCTTATTTCGATAAAAGAAGAAGAAGGTTTCTTTCATTGTCCCTTCAGATGTGATTTAGTATTTCTCATTTTGTGACTGGAGTGAATAATCAAACTTTGAGAATATCATGTTGTGGGAATTATTTATAATTTAAATGAAGAACTACACAGGATGTATGTATTTACTATCAGTATTGTAACCAGGGACTTGAACAATCAACTCATTGTGGTAGTATGGTTCACTCATAATTACAGGAGAGGAAAGTGCTCATAGAATTTTTGCTCCTTATTTCATGTCAATAATATTGACTGCAATAATAAAACATGTTCTTGTGCTAATTGAATATGTTAGAATGTAATTATTTTGTGGGATCATTTCTAACAAACAGACTGCAGGCTTTGCATGTCCCATGGTCAGAGCTACGGTAATCTCTTCCCTCTCTACTTTTGGAGTGGAGTTCAACACATTTTCAATCTGAGATGGTTGAAGCGATCAGGAAAACGTGGAACATTCAGAGGAATACTTTAAGCTGATTGGGCAAAGCGTCATAACAGCGCAACGAGCTGAAAAATCAAATTTTTGAGGGAAAATCACAGACATGGTTCCCATCCTCAAAACAAAGCGCTTCGCTTTAATCAAAATAGTCAGTATTTCTGTTAAAATGGCCATGTATGTTTAGGTTCATGTGGGTGATCTTGGCTTCAGTCTAAACTACAGAGTTGCCCTGTTGCCCAGTGACTTGAGCCTGAGCACAGATGCAGGAGCAGTCTGAGACATGTTCTTGTGAGTTTGTGAAGTCACACATATTCATAGTCACACAGGAATCCATTTTGCTGTCCGATGTAACTTTTGATTTAGAAACACTGCCATAATATTGTGGGATTTAATGCATGCACATAGGTGTAGGACTATAGTTTTAGTTTCCTCAAGTGTTCAATTGACATTGGCTCATCTGTAGAAAACGGGTGCGTCCGATGGCGGTTTGGATGAGTGGTAGTTACAAATGTATCAGGCATGCAAAGTCAGAGTGATGGATGGTCTCTGCACCGTGAGCTCACTCTCCAGAGAGGGACACCAAGCTACATCCAAACCCATACAGGCCCAACTTAGAGTAATTGGGTCAACGAGAAGGGAACAGAGAGGGAGAGAGGAGAGAGAGGAAGGCGTTAGAGCAAGAGAAAAAGGAGAAAAGTGGGGGAGAAAGAGAAGGAAGAGAGGTTCTATGCAGCCGTACATTTGAGATACACATGAGTGGCTAAGAGGAGGAGAAGCAGTGAGGTGCTGATAAATAATGACAATGCAATGTGGAGGAAGCAGGGAGAACAGGAGCCAAGGAAAAGATACTTCCTACCAGTGTGTATGAATGTTTGTCAATTATAACACAAATTCAAAACCTAGATAAGCTTTTAAGGTAGTCATCTGGACACTACAGCATCCATTTTCTATGAAGGAACACTCAAATTACGGATTACACCAACTTGTTTCTAAAAAGAATATAAGAGTATTTCTTGATTATTCTTATTTCACACAAACCAAGGTTCATCACGTGACTTCTTTGTTACTGATTCATTTTGAGGATTCATTTGACACTGCCACTTTAGCTCAAACAATGCTTTGAAGTCTTCATTTTGCAAATCACAACAGAAATTCTCGGACTTAGTCTTGCTATGATTTATGGACATAAAGCATCACATAGCTTAGAGCTTTCCTGTGAGAGGACAAAACTGGAAAATGTGCAACCGAGTTTTGTGAGGCTCAAAAGAAGAGCAGAGAAGACGACCTTGTAAACAGAATAAATTAAACTACATGTAACTGACGTAACATTACACCACAAACTACAACTCCTTGAAGAGGTAATAGTTATAACATGGTTAAAAGCTCAAAAACGTAAATTGTTGCATGTACTTTAAGTGAGCAAAGTGGTCCAAAATCTGAAACTTTGAGAGGAAAAAAATCTTTGCCTCAGGTCAAACTAACTAGCGCATTCTGAAAAGGGAAGCTGGCAGGACACTCCATAAGCTGCTCTATCTCTTAAGACACTGCAGTTGTTTTGAATTCAGCCTCCTCGCTTCATGCAGAACGCTCACCCTTCACTGTCAACGTCTCTTTAGACTTAACCTTCCAGCCGCACCGCTAGATATGTTTAATTCAGATCAAACTGCTTTTAATGAACACTAAGGAGAGGATCCCCACAGAACAGAGAGTTTTGAAAGGATCACACAGAGAGAGACAGAGAGTATGAGACAGAGACAGCTAGAGAGAGAGCAAAAGAGTGTGGGAGGTAAGACAGGTCAGAGGTGGAAAAGTGGGTAAATAAATCACAGAACTGCACAGGTCAAACGGCTACCACCATGATGGTACTGCTATTTCTACCACTACAATTGTTCTAGAAAGGGACTAGTCTATTTGATTTGGGGGAAAAAACTTTCCTTTTATCTGTACTTGGGTCTGTCAAAATCATACATGTTTAGGAACATTTCTGAATTCCTCACTCCTCTTTTTCAACGGTGTCATAAAAGAAAACTGGACAAATTGTTCAAGTGAGACAATGAGAACAAATGCAACCTTGAAAATATATTCACAAGACTGTACAGTATATCACCTAACCTTGAGAAAAATACCCACGCGCTGTTATCAAACCTTTTCAAATGCATTATATTACTTTGTCTGGGTGGATACGTGAGTCCAGAAGGCACATCTCATACGGTAATAGCTGCTTCGAAAAGAACAGACAAAACTCCCCCGCGTCCAGAAGATTCGAGACAAACAGTACAGAGAATAGATACTGATAGTATTGGCTCACTGTTTTGGGTTGGTCCATAAGGAAAACATGGACTAATAGCAAGCAAATGCGCTTTGGAATTTATTTGTTCGTATTATTTGTTTCTTGTTTTCTAATTTAGTTTTTAATATATAAAATCAATATGTCGCTTTTTTCCATTTTGAGATTGAGAAATGAGAAACGGGTGTTTTTTATTTTTTTGAGATGATCCTTTTCTAAATAAAAATCTGATAAAAAAAATCTATCAAACACGTTTTTTGTGTACAAAAATCAATTCAAAATGCTTTTTAACCAGGCTGAGCAAAATAATAGTCTGTTTGTCGTAACCAGACCGGCCCGGTATAAAACTAGCTGACTGAAAAAAAAAAATCTGCATTTTGTTTAAAAAAAGCAAAATTCTTTAATTTTTCAAATATTTTGCTGACTCACCGACCGGTCTTTCCTAAAGCGGCGTGTAGAATAATGTTTTAACGCTGGTAAATCTATCTTTTATCCCAAGGGACAAATTACGCATTGCGCAACGCATATGTGTCTTCATTTTCGGTACTCGTTATGATTCTGTATTAAACAGCCCATGCAGGAGGGAACCCATATTCCCTTTTACATGATGATTTGGTTCTGTCAGCGCCACTGGCCTGGCCATTCTATGTCATGGTGTGGCATTGTTTGAATTTGACTTGCATTCTGGGACATAAACACGCCCACAACAAACATGGCGGCGTCCGTGTCCCCTGCATGTTCCCCCCGCTCGCCTTCGCTACCAAAATAAAGGATAACGGCGTACAAAAGGTCGATTGAAATATCTTAAAATCGGGAGATTTAGTCTCCCGATCGAGTTGATCGAGACGTTTTCCATCATTGACTGTTGAAGCCTGACCCCTGGTTGTCACTCCGAGTCAAAAAATGGCAAAATTTGGATATTTTTTTTTGCCTTCAAAGTAAACAAAAATTAAATTTACCTACCCGACCCACTTGAAAAATGTTGGGTCAGGTTACAGCAAACTGACAATTTATTTGGGGTTGCCCCATAAAAAGTACAATAAAAAAATGCACTATACTATACACTGTATTTTAATGTATTTAAAATGGTAAAATGCAGATCTAATTCCTCAGAGTCCGAGATGGTTCATATGGCACACACGTGTCTGAGATGTACTTTGGTGCTAGGCTATGGAGAGACTTATATACAAGTAGAGCTGTTTTAAAGTCTATTTAAGCCACAGGGGGTGGAGTAAAGCAACTTGAGGGCGTGGTAGGGTGCGGGACACCTCCAACTCCCACGTTGGACCCCTGTTACTGCGCGGTTTGGGCCAGACTGGACTGTAAAGATTTGAATGTGCTCAGAAACGAACATCTATTTACGAAACTGAAGAAATCCCCACTGTCACATCACATTCATTCAAAATCCTTGTCTCGGTCTGCGTAAAACTGATCCAGCTGCACGTAACGATGCTACACACAACTTATGCTGTCCTTGTTGTCACCGGGACCTGAGAGGTCGGGCACCGGGACTAAAGGCCAATTACTTCATAAGAAGCAAGACGTTTGTTTGTTTGTTTGTTCGTTTACCTAGGGCTGCGAGAACAAGCACAAAGTTGGTTTCGGCTCTGGCATTCATACTTCAGCAGAAGCTCCGCAGCTGAACTCCTCCAGACCCTGCTCCGGTGATCCCCAACAACTTTTTCAACGTCGTTGCTATGGCGATTATTATCACAGACAGCTCTGTCAATATAATTTAGCCAGGTGTTTCTCTAACTTTATGGTGACTCACTTTTTCTAATTGGTCAGATGTGCAGGAAGCAGATAAAATCAGCTCACACACTTTAGACACGAGAGATTGTGGAGAGAGGGGACAGTGGGGACTTCGCAGAGGCGTTCTCTGTGTGTTAAGCGACAAATCTATCAAATTTATTTCACAGTCATATATTCACAGAGAAACGAGCCAAATGAGGAACTGAATTTAGACATGGCAAAATGCAATGATTCAGGCTGAGCGCTAGAGCTGGGTTGAAAAAATCGATTTTCCGATTTTTAATTGATTCGCATATTAATGACCGATTATCGATTTGTACGTCCAAAGATCGATTTAAAAATAAATAAATAATACTAATATATATATATATTTTAAATATATTTTTAAATGCTCAACATTTACAGTTTATACTTCCAGTTTCAGTACTGGCAGTGTGTGAGCAGTTTTAAAATAAAAATGCTTTTGGTAGCAACCGCTTTTGGGTGAATTCTTAATTATTTTCAAGCATAATAATAATGCACTGGTTAGTGTCCCAGTAGAATCCACTGTTGCAGATGTAGTCACCTCAATGATGTCCTCCATTTATTGTCCTGAATTATCTTTCTTGAAGGTAGATTGACCCTTAACCTTTTCATCAGTCTTCCAGCCATCAGTAACTACCAATACTTTTTTGCTGTTTAATACTGATATAATACTAGTTTTAATATGTTGCTTCTCTACACAGTCATGAAGTGAAGGAAACAGTTCAAATACATTTTTCATTTTTAATAACTTTAACCCCCGGATCAAATCAAAATCGGATCGAATCGGAAATCATATCGAAATCGGATCGAATCGGATGGAATCTGAGAGAATCGGAAAAAATCGATTTTGAAACGGAAAAATCGGAATCGAATCGATTCTTGAAATTTGAATCGAAACCCAGCTCTACTGAGCGCCAACATGCGAGAGAGAGGGAGAAAAGAGCGAGCGCACAGAGCTGTGGCTGGTCTCATCACTTCAGCGGGAACAGTTTTGAGAATAAAAAGGTGTTTTATGTGTAAGTTTGACAACAATTGGTTTAGCCAATCAGAGCCTAGTTGAAGGACAGCCTTGTCAAAACAAAGATCTGCTCAGCTGATGTGTCAAGAACCAGCCGTGAGAACGGCTGGAACAAAGGCTGTGAGAACAAAAACTTTGCTGGACACCTCCAGCGTTGTACAACTGTTACTGCAGGGTCTTGGTCGGACTGGACTGTGCAGACTTGAACTTGCTCAGCATATAGAGGAACTTCTATTTAGGAAACTGGATAAATTCCCATAGTCATAGACTATTATGGGTGACTAGTTATAGTCACCCATAATCCTTGTCCCAGTCTGCGTAAAACTGGCCCAGACTGACAAGATCTGCACGTAGGATAAGACTTTCGGCAATCGTCTCTGGATCTGACTACAGTGTGTGCTCCATTTTAGCGCCCTCTGGACCATGCAGTATCCCACCGGGCAGTCAGGTGTCCAGCTGTGCATAACGGTGCAGTGCTGTGTCTCATGCAATCCTTGTTGTCCTGGATCTGGTCTTGGTTTAGTCCAGTTAAATTGGCACAAGCCCATCTTGAAGACGCTCCAGTCACTCGGGTAACTGGGACTGAGCTCAGCAAGTGGTTACGCACAAGAAGTCTGCGCACACATCTCTGCCTGTAAACTAATGCGGGTCATTGCAGCAGTCTGGGGGTGCGTGCTTTGGGATCATCCGCTCTCCCATGGCCCTGCTGCTGCCTGCCCTCATTTATGGATCACAAGTCTTGGTTTAGTCTGGGTTTGGTTCAGGCACCCCGGGGGTGTAATCAAGCTCTCCTTGTTGTGCAAAATTAAGCAAAGGTGAATTAAATAAAGAAACAACCCTCTGAGGATGTATTTAAATATTTTGTTTCATTTTTTCCATTTTGGGAACAAATTGGAAAAGGAAAATCAAACAATGTTATTCCTAACTTCTTTCTTGACATCACACACAGGTGGTGCTTTGGAATGCCACAGTTATCAGTCATTGGATCAAACACTATCTCCATATATGGACAGGCACCATCCCATTCCAGCCTCTTTACACCAGCGTTAAGGTCGGAACTAGTTCATATAGGGAATCGGGACGGACGTTATCGGGACGGAAGTTACAGAATCCAATATGGCGGTCCTCGTGGAGCCCCAAATTACTATCTTAAAAGGCAATAATTATATGGCAGCCCTCGATACACTTCAGACACTGGGTTAGGGTTAAGGTACACTTCGGATTGGACCCAAGAGAGAACATTATTGCCTGAGCTGTATCAGCGGGACCGGTCTCAGTCGCCGCCATGTTGGATTCAGGACGGAAGTTACTGATGCTCAGGCAATGGATTCAGTCACTTTTGTCCCTATTCCCTATATGAACTAGTGCCAACCCCAGCGTTAATGTTGAGTATTTTTCTTATGTAGTTTAGAGAAATGTGTATATTGGCAGACTATTACTTAGCGGGAATCTGACCAATCAGATCAAGAGAAGCCAGCCTTTCATTCAAGTTACGAAGCGCTATTGGCTGACAGGGTGCACTCCCTGGTTGTGGAGGGGAGGGACATGTCTCAAAAAGAGAGAGCAAGAGAGAGAGTGAGAGAGAGCGAGAGAGAGAGAGTGTTGAAGCACCTCTTAAAACAAACAAACTCAAGCTGAATCAGCATATCTATTTTTGGGTGATTTATTGTGTTCTCCCACAGTGAAAAAAATAAAATGGGTGCCGGCCGCAGTGTTGTGAGTTTGAATCCTGACTCCTGATTTTCTGCATGTCTCCTCTTCTCTTTCATTTAGAATTTCACCCTGTCACCCCCTGTCTAATAAAGCCTACGGGCAATCTTAAAAAAATATATTTTCTGAACCAGGGCCTATGTTCTTGAAATTTGATTTTATCATGCTGGTCAAACTGGTCCCTCAGTTATCCATCTTGTCATATTCATTACAAACTTACATCTGTGTCAAATGACCTCACCAACTCAGCTTGGGCCCCAAATATGAACTCATTGTCCCCCACCAGACTCCACTTAAGTCAGCAGTCTGAGGTCACCAACAAACTACTACAACTCATCCTGCTATGGCAGGCCCAGTTTCAGGGCTGCCAAACGGCATGATGTATTCCAAAACTTGCTTCTATGCATTGAATTTCCTTCAAAGAAACTAAAATAAATGAAATTTGTTCATTGACAATGGCAATAAACCCTTTCTGATTCTGATTTATTTGAATCCTTCTATAAAAATGATATATATTTATTTATGGACACCCTCCATTTGCCTGTTTTATCAGAAGAAAAAAATTAACAGTTTTGGAAATACAAGGTGCAATCAAAAGATTAAAGAACAATGAATCTCCATGGAGCGATGGGTTCACCTCAGAGTGGTATAAAGTTTTAAAAGACACACTTATCCCTTTCCTTTTGGCAACTTTTAATTGGGCATTAGGAAAGAAGCCATCATATCCCTGATACCAAAAGAAGGGAAGGACCGACTGGATTGTGCCTCATATAGACCCATTTGTATTACCCATAACTACTCCCAAACCTAATCTACAATGATCAGACAGGATTCATTAACAAACAACAAACACAAGATATAATGAGACAATCCTTACACATAATGAGCCAAATACAAAAACAACCAAATTATTATTATTTTGGACGCTGAGCAGGCTTTCAATTCTAAAGTGAAAACTTCAAATAGACGATTTAATGAAAAGAAAATATTGGGGCTCTTTACGATGGTCTAACATCAATACTTATAATCAATGGTCATCTGGCAGATCCACTGACTCTAGAAAGAGGGGTCAGGCAGGGCAGCCTGGTCTTCCCTCCTGTTTGCTTTGTATTTGGAATCATTGGCCCAGTTTATTAGACAATAAACAATTCACAGTGTTACAATCAATGGGGCGGAACATAAAATTGCCTGCTATGCAGATAATGTTCTATTATATTTGACCAAACCAGACATGTTCATACCTAATGTGATACATTTTCTCCCAAAAATGTGTCCAATGAATGTACAAAAAACCTAAATTATCTCATTCTGGCATCGTCCTCTGACTTTTAGAAAGTCATTAAAATTCCAAACAGAATCTCTTAGATATTTGGATGTGGTACTCCATAGAGACCTATCAAAATTAGTATAATTATTAAATTATACCCCTCTTTTTACAACTATAGAAAAATATCTTGAAAAATGTAACCTTACCCCATACTTAAGTCTAAGTCAAAGGATTGAAACTATAAAATGTTTCAATCCCCAACCAGCTTTTTGATGAGTGGAGTAAAGCAATCTCAAGATGTATATGGCTAGGGAAAAAAGCATATCCAATTCAAAGCTTTACAATTATCAAAAGAAAAACGAAAGGCAGCCGAGTTTGCCTTGTTTGAAAAATGACTTTAATTCAGCTCAGATCAGAGCCTTAAATATAATAATAAAAATATTGAGATTGATGTTGTGCCTGGAGTTCCTGTGCAGGTCTTGCTGGTGGATGAAAAACGGTTGAGTCATTTGGGGGAAGTCTGTTATTGCAACATAGATGACCATCAAATAATAACATTTATCAATATTAATTTATTATATAAATCTGAACTTTCAAGGGGATTAATATCTAAATTATACAAATGTATTAACAATTTGAGCAGTCACTTTATTACATTGACAGTAAATGGGAAAGAGAGGGTTACTTTGTTCTGGATGATGGGTTAGGGTTAGGGAAAAGTGGGAAAGTATATGTACATCACAGTGGCAAACCACAAAATCACATGTTTGGAGGGAATTCTGTTAGATTTTTTTTAATCTCGCTTTATAACCCCATGTCAAAGTGCCCATTATTCACAGGGAAATGGAGACTGAGAGTGGCAGCCAGGAGGCAAATCACTATCATGTGTTTTGAGATTGTCCTGTTGTTCGCAAGTATTGGGCTGAGACCAACAATGCCTTACAGACAATGTATGACACCACCATCCCAATGGATTTCAGAACTATGTATTTGGGCCTCAGGACTCCTGCCATGGACACACTTGGAAGGTATCTCTAGAGCATCCTCCTGGCTGCAGCAAAAATTGCCCCTACAAAAAAAAATTATGACACAAAATGCACCAACGTATTATGTGGTAAAATGGTAAATACTGGAGAACAAAAGAAAAGGAAAATTAATGAAGGGTCATTGTCCACTGGTGGCGAGCATGCAAGAGACAGCAGTGCCCCACAAACAAGTTTTAAACAATTAAAGACCCATGGCACCTCCTGGGGTTATGACTTATGGGCTTATATTTACAAAAAACATACAAATCTAGGTGGGATTTGAAATCTGTGTTCCTCTGAGCATAGCATACCAATTATAATTAGAGAAAAGCAGACACCAGAGGACAGGTTTCTGCTTCACAAAGAGCTGAGTAATTTTCTTATACTTCAGAGTTCAGAAACACCGGACTGGCAATTTGGTGAAAATCAACCGCAACCATACAGTGGAACATGACAAGCAGGCAGCATCGTATGCAGTACACTTTTAGTTAAATTAACTAAGAAAAACTAAATGTCATGACTAAAGTTATAAAATGTGTCAGATAAATATTCTTAAGCTATAAATCACAAATACTTCTAAATTAGATCAGTCTATATCTCTTACTGGATCGGCTCTCCTTCTTCTCCATATCAAAGTCCCTGCAGGTTCTTATCAGCCTGTGTCCTTCACCTGCTCCTCTGGCTCTATCAGTTCGCTCATCAGTTCTTTATCTATATTGTTTTCTAATTACCTCCTGCACTATAATCCATCTTTGCTCTAACAGCCCTCTAACCATGTCTGCCCAATGCCTCTGTCCAATGCCTCTGCACACGGGATCAAGAAACCAGCTTTTTCAATTGTTTAGCACAGAAATCTAAAGGGATTCGCCAGCATTAAATTATATGCAAGCATATTTTAAATCCTGTTATTTTGTTTGCATAATAGGGATACATTTGTTGACAAAAACATATTTACTGGGTTGCATTTGTGTTTGGTGTGTTTAGCTAAACGAGTTGCTTTGCCACAAATTATGTTTTAAGTAAATGTAAATCATTTATTCATTTATTTGTTCTGTTAGGCTTTAGCCATGCACAATTACCAAAAAATAAACACAAATAAAAGCTTTTTTCCACTTACAAAGATAGAAAAACGTGCGTCCTCATCGTGAGCGGGCTTGTGTCTCCACAAACCTGACGTGTACTTGGCCTGGAGGCACCTCCTCCTGCTTGTCTCTATGGATATGCTGTTCCTTAAAAGCTATAATAGTCCACAGTGTGGTATAACAATTATTAAGAATGTTATATGGTTTTAATTTCTATTTCTTCATGCAGGTGACATGCCACCTCCTGGAAAGTACTGTTCACTTTAAGTGAATATCCTTGATGCCCTCTTTGACATGCCTCCTCCCTTTTTTTTCCATACTTAGGTGACCAGTGTAATTATACATTGATGTACAGTATAAAGTATAAACATAATCCATTGTTCCGAATTCAAATCTGACATTAATATGAAGTCCTACAATCATTTATTCATGTGCTTGTTTCAACATTAAAGTAGGGATGCAGCCCCAGTGCAGTTACTTCTCCCCCTTAAAATAATGGAGTGAATGTTTGCAGTCATGCCTCATATACAAGCAATAAAAGAAGTGCACTTTTTTTTTTTTTTTTGTCCAAAATTAAGAAAATATAATACATCAATTAAATAAAAGTGTTTTTTCTTTCTTTATTTTACCTTTATTTGTTTTTGAGCTCGCTTTCACCCTGGAGGTGCTGAGCGCAGAATACAGCTCAGTCCATGCAATACATGTCTGCTTATTCTGATGCCGATTCTGATTCTTATAAACTCGACTTGTGATCCATAAATGAGGGCAGGCAGCAGCAGCCACAAGAGCTGATGATCCTAAAGCACACACCCCAAGACTGCTGCGATGACCCGCATTAGTCTCTGTGCCATGCCTCTGAGGTTGTCACCCAGCGTGGAGAGTTTACAGGCAGAGATGTGTGCGCGGATTTTTGGTGCATAACCGTGTGGCACCGACGCAAGCTCAGTTCCAGTTTACCCGGTGTGTGGAGTGTATGTAGTTGAGATGAGCTTGTGCCAATTTAACTGAACTAAACTGAAACCAGGTCCAGGACAACAAGGACTGCATGAGTCGTGTGCTGCACCGCACCATTACACACAGAGAATAGACTTTAAAGGAGCTTTGCTTGTGTACAAGTCTTTCCATGGCCTAACACCAAAGGGGGCATGTTAGTGCCATATGAACCTCCTGCCTCCTGCAGGTGCCCAGAGTCAGGACTAAACATGGATCGGCCTCCTGCAGGTGCCCAGAGTCAGGACTAAACATGGACCGGCCTCCTGCAGGTGCCCAGAGTCAGGACAAAACATGGATCGGCCTCCTGTAGGTGCCCAGAGTCAGGACTAAACATGGACCGGCCTCCTGCTGGTGCCAGAGTCAGGACAAAACATGGATCGGCCTCCTGCTGGTGCCAGAGTCAGGACTAAACATGGACCGGCCTCCTGCTGGTGCCAGAGTCAGGACTAAACATGGACCGGCCTCCTGCTGGTGCCAGAGTCAGGACAAAACATGGACCAGCCTCCTGCTGGTGCCAGAGTCAGGACAAAACATGGACCGGCCTCCTGCAGGTGCCAGAGTCAGGACTAAACATGGACCAGCCTCCTGCTGGTGCCAGAGTCAGGACAAAACATGGACCAGCCTCCTGCTGGTGCCAGAGTCAGGACAAAACATGGACCGGCCTCCTGCTGGTGCCAGAGTCAGGACTAAACATGGACCGGCCTCCTGCTGGTGCCAGAGTCAGGACTAAACATGGACCGGCCTCCTGCTGGTGCCCAGAGTCAGGACTAAACATGGGGAATCTGCGTTTCAGTTTTATGCAGCTAAAATCTGGAACAGTCTTCCTGAAGATGTGAGACAGACTTCTACTCTGACAATGTTCAAATATAAGCTAAAAACTGTTTTGTTTAGCTATGCATATGACTGAAAGGATTTTATTTGCACTCTTCTCTTTTATGTCTTAAACAGTTTTTTGATTTGTCATGTCTTTGTGATTTGAATGCATTTTTCCTTTGTTTGAATTGCCTTGTTTACGAATCGTGCTCTACAAACAAACTTGCCTTATGTTGCTCAGTTGAAATCAAATGGCGAGTGGTTAAAGCAGATCCCTGGAAAATGATCAGACATCCCAGTCCAGGAAAGTATATATATATATATATATATATATATATATATATATACTTGTATTACATTGCGTATTCTATTAATATCCGAAAGTCCATGATTTATAATGAGCCTGGTGAATGTGCAACACTCAATCAATGGAATTCATTAGGCTGCCACTTCTGGACAGAAATCGACTTTATGTCCAGAATCAAAAGCCACAGTCAAAGTTAAGAAGCCATAAGTTGAGAAAATCACAGCAGAATGAAAGAATCCAATAAAATCTGCATTTGTTAAGAAAATATGATTAGAGGTTGTTTATCTGCCTCCATGGTTTGTGAGCAGCAGGAGAGAATTGTAATTTTAGCATCGAGCAAATTAAATTGGCGTTATTAATGTAAGATCAACAAGTCGGTGTAATCCCTCATTCGTCCAGGAGTGTTCCATTGTAGAAAAGATTTTGTTGTAGTCATCTGGACTCCGTCACTTGAAATGACCCATTCAGTCAGGTCATTCTTAATTTTGTATCAGTATAAATGTATAATGCTAAATTATTCCATTACAATTATGTCATGACAATGGCTCAAACATAGTAATATAGGTACTGGTGTAGAAGTAAAGTTATAGTAAAACTATTACCATATTTGCCCAGAAAATTATAAATGCGGAAATTGCTGCTTGATGCTATAAAAATAAAACACCAATACAAATGTGTCAAAATATGTCAATAAAGCCACTGCAAACCACCAATCAGATTAGTTGATAATTGTAAAACCATTATTTTTTTCTTGTCCTAAGAGCTAATGCTATATTTTTGGGTCAGCTCAAATCCACCCAAAAAACATTTTCAGGTTTAGTTTGTTCTCAGAATTCTTGAGTAATATGAAATGTACTAATTAAAACCACCCAATGTGAGAGAGCCTCGGTTGCTCAGGGTGACGCGGGGATCTCTGCGTGTCAATCTGACAAATGGCACGTGGCTGGAGAGATGAAAAGGCTGTGAGGAGGCTAATTAGTATTAAGTAATGTGAAAGGGCCGAGCATTTGAGATGGTTTCAAAAGATTTCATCAGAACATAAGGTTACAAACAATGATATCAGAACTGCTTTTGTTACTCAAAAGGCTTTGTAAGAGTGGGCATTTGGACCAGACAAGTCACAGGTGGTCTAAAAGAACAAGGATAATAGCCAGCATGCTTTAGTTGGCTTAATTTTTCATTTAAAACATCTTGATTCTAAACTGCCAACACTAGGTCTTTTGGCGCCCATAGACAAGATTTCTGATGCTTCACCGACGGTAACCAAGACTAATATTCATCCAGGTGTCCAGTAGCATCTTAGAAAAAGTTTCAAAGATAGTCATCTGGGCAAAAACATATTGTCCAGATGACCACATTCAAACCAGGCAAGATGATAAACTGTCTTGCCTAAGGACACAATAACTGTGTTTCCATCACCTTATTTTCAATGCACATTTTGAAGTGTCACATAAGTGAAGAGAGGTGGAAACACCAAATACCACATTTTGAACTTTTAATTTGCATATAAGTATGTATGCTTGCTTCAGATATATTTTGCTTTATGCGCTTAAAAGTTAAAGCAAATTTGGGAAGGTATTAGTCACATAAACTCATGAAGCGAATATTAAAACTCACATCAGACTACGGACCTGCACCAAGTGAGACCGGAGCGGACACAGACGATGAATAAAGCCAAAATAATCCCATCAAGCAGAACTAATAAACATTGCTACACCACACAGACTTGAAGAAGCTCCGGCTAAACACAAAACATGTTGGCTAACTATAACTTGATCAGAAGCGCATAACGTAAAAGTCGGACTACTGAGCGCTCCCGAATATAAGACGCACCATCTACATTTACAAAGAAAATGTACATGGATTAAATATATAATTAAAACTTATTGGCACCTCATTGTAGCTTTTTTAGGTATTTTTCACCTTATCCCAGAAGTCATTTTGGGTGCCACCATTTCACGCTATCCTTCTTCGGGTTGTATTAGTTAACATAGGGCAACCGACCTTGAGAGAAAATAAGTTCTACACAGACTTAAAAGCTGCTTTCAGGCCGCCCAGGGAATTAGTGCATTGCTGACTTGTTGGTCACGTGAACATTAGACATTTTACACAATCAATCTACTTTATAGCATGTTTTAGCAGTGACACTTTGTTAATTCCCGCTTAGCCAGAAATGTGATTATAACGGATGTTCTGATCTGTGGCAAAAAGAGGCAAAACATTTTAAGTGTCGCAAGACATCAGCGTTCGTTCTTTCAAATTCAGCGGAACATTTTGGCAAGTAGCCTTTTGTTTCGTGTTTTCATACACATTTTCATACATTTTCCATCCCCATCTGTCTCCTGGTTCATAAAGATAGATCGCAAATATTTCTCCTTTTGTGCTCCTATTGTCATCAGGAAGTCATGAGGAATTTCCTGTTATTGATTTTGATAACTCCTGCTCTGCCGTATTTTTCTTGTATTAATACTCGGTATCATCTGAAAAACAGTGAAAGAAATTGTCGCATAGACGTGTAAAAGGATGAGGCAGAGAGCCAAAAGATATATTGAGGGACAATTACAAAAAATATTTTTACCATGACACTTACCACATACCATCCATCTTGTGACATAATTTAATAACACAGAGAGTTCTCCAGTGTGTTATTAAATAAACCAGTAACCAGTAGTCAGCTGTGAAGCTAACAGCTATAGCTATATGACTACACATTTCACTATAATTCAGTGGACACAATTATATTTCAGATTTGACTAAACATTTTGTTTTCGTCCCAAGTTTTACAATTTTTGTAAAGTTAAAAATTGTACTTTCTGGTTGGACCTAGTTACCTAGCAACCATAGTACAAAACAAGAGCCAAAATCCATATAAATTACACAATAGTTATGATTAGACAAACAATCTTACCATATAACACCTTTATTTTGTTGAATGATCGTTTAAACTGTCAGAAAATTATTTCAATTGTTTCAATTGTCTCTGTGCTTACAGTGGCCCCACCTGTAATTTTTTACTTTAATTTTTTTAAATGTCTTCACAAACTGCAACTTAATGAAAGTAAAACTATGATGAATATTACCACAGGTGCCATCCTTCCAAACAGTCAGAATATAAAACAAAAGAGAACCTGTCACATTTAACTGTTCACCCCTCAAGGCACCAGCTGAAGAGCCCTTGTGCCTTCTACCGGTTCTAATTGTGTTGTTTTTTATGCCCAAATCTTACTGTTGTTTTTTTTTGTTTAACATGTATACATTATTGGTTGGGTTTGGTGGAAAGTTGATTTATAATTTGATGTTCATTTAGTTTGTCAATTCAATTTATATCAGTAACGCCCAAAATCCCAACAGCAGTTGCCTCGAGGGGCGACAGTGAAAAAGCAGATTAAACAATGTTCATAGGGACTTGGCAGTGAAAGAGAGATCAGACTCCCTCAGACGGACAGGCGGACGCGAGATAGACAGTGGAGCTGGAGCCACTCAGGAGGAGAACCAGTTCTTTGAGGCAGATGAAGAACCGTTCATATGGAATAGAGACCATTTCTCCAGGGAGTTGAGGAGCATCTGGATTTAGAGGTCATCAATGTGCCTGTCCCGCTCCCGGCGGGAAGTGGGAGAAGAAGAAGGGAAAGCAATGAACAGATTGCAAGTGAAATTAAATATTAAATACTGTTTGATAGAATAAGTATTCAGAAGCAGAGGATAGTGCTCCAGCTGCCATACTTCCCCCAGCATAGTTGCTCCTAGGGCAGCGTAGCTGGGAAACTGTAGGTTTATAGTTCTGTTCCTAACTGGCCTGACCATAAGCAATTTCAAAGTGGAACGTTTTAAGCCTGGTCTTAAATGAAGAGACTGTGTCGGCCTCTTTAACATGGACCGGAGCTGATTCCATGTCACAGGAGCTTGGTGGCTAAACACTCTACCTCCTACTGTGCTTTTAGAGACTCTTGGCACCACCATAAGTCCAGCATTTTGAGAGCGGAGAGCTCTGTTTGGATGATTTGGTACTAGAGCATCTTTGAGGTAGGATGGGGCCATGTCATTTATTGCTTTGTAAGTCAGGAGTAGGATTTTACATTTGATTCTAAACTTGACAGGGAGCCAGGGAAGATACTCCAGCACCGGCATAATGTGCTCTCTTCTTTTAGTTCATGTTGGTAATCTTGCTGCCGCATTTGGAGCAGTGCAAAAAGCAAGTTATTAATTAGAAATAATTTTTTTTAATATTTTCAAGATGCAGCTTTTGTCACTTGCTTATTTACTCTTCTCCTAGTACTTTGACACTGTCAAAACTTACTCAAAAAGGAGAAGCATTATTCAGTCAATTTTACAACAAAAAGGGACTGAAGTAAATTGAAATGAGCACTACCACCTCTGCTTTGACACTAATTCTATACAATTTGAATCTATGGAGAAGCTGACTGACTTTATTTGCTCAAATTCTCCATTTGAAAATGCCATTGCTGTATCTGAATATTTGTTTTATGTTGTCCTTTTTAATGTAGCAGTTAGAAATCAGAGCCAACTTAATATGATTTACTCCCAGTTTAGTACATTTACAGTTTAAAAGAGGAAGAAATAGAAGGAAATAAGTAGATCTAAAGTCATGTGGGTTCTCAGATAAACCAGTGACTGTAAATTGGTGTCTCTGACATTTAGATTTAACAAAACTGTAGAGACAGCATCGTGAGATCGATTTGTACTTACCACTTTTAATGAGCAGTGCTTGCCTGACGTGCATAGACAAACAGCAGCAGGAGAACAGCAGTAGTTAGCTCGTTGTTAGCCTTCAACTATTTATGGGCTCGACACGCGGGGAGGCGACAAATGACAGCTAGCGACACTCATTGCAGCAGGTTTAAAAACGAACATGGGCAGCAATGACCTGAAGCAACCAGCAACAGCTTCACATGTCGTGCTTTGCTTCTGGGCAGATCTTGAATTATCCACACATTTTATTGGCTGTGAAATTCAAGGGAATTGTGAGATATTAAGAGTACTTGTAATATTTCAATGCAGTTCAGGGATGAAAAGTGGCAATGAACGTATTGTCACAAGGGGTTTGCTACAATAGTTTTATAGACTCGGCGTCATTAAACAAAAAAGCTGACCAGGAGCTGCTTTTGCTACTGGGATCTGCTTTTTTTCATAGGCAGATCCCAGTAGTTTTGTGAAATACAAAATATGAAAATGAATGTAAGTAGTACTTTTCCTTCATGTTTCTGAATTTGCGCAGTTCCCCTGAGCCCATTAGCCTCATTATGGACTTGATGGTGTTCCGTCACTCCTTCACCATTAATTTCCAATAGCGCGATAATGCAAAAATTGCCAGTCCCATTCAGGTCAGCGACAAGTGAAAGTAGTGCTTGTGAAAACCTTCCTGCATGTTGACGTGAACACATGTGACTCGATCCTGAAAGTCCCTCACACTCCACCCAATCAGAGAGAGATTCTTTGACAGAGCAATGAGGTGAGAAGAACAGATGAATTAAGAAAAATACCACTGGGATCTGCCTTTGAAAAAAAGTGGCTGCATCTCTGGCCCCTGGTCAGCTTTTTCTTTTGATTGAAGGCGAGTGACAATTCATACATAGTACTTTTCATCCCTGAAATGCATTGAAATATAAAAAGTACTCTAAAAAACTTATAATTCCCTCAAATTTCACAGTTACAATAAAATGTGAATATAATTCATGATCTGCCCTGTTAAGCTGTTGCTGTTTGCTTCAGGTCATTGCTGCCCTTTTAAAGATGCTGCGATGAGTGTCGCTGATCACTGTTATTTGTCGCCTGTGTATTGAGTCCATTAGGCAAAGCAAGGCAAGTTTATTTGTAGAGCACATTTCATACACAAGGCAATTCAAAGTGCTTCACACAGCAGGAAAAATGCATTAAAATCACAAGGAAATTACAGAAACAGATATACAATAAAATTAACTAATTAAAAACAATTTAAGTCATAAAAGATAAGAGTGCAAAGAAAAATCCTTTCAGTCGTATGCACAGCTAAACAAAACAGTTTTTAGCTTAGATTTGAACATTGTTAGAGTAGAAGCCTGTCTCACTTCTTCAGGAAGACTGTTCCAGATTTTAGCTGCATAAAACTGAAACGCAGATTCCCCATGTTTAGTCCTGACTCTGGCACCAGCAGGAGGCCGGCCCCTGAGGTCCTCAGAGTCCGAGATGGTTCATATGGCACTAACATGCCCAAGATGTACTTTGGTGCTAGGCCATGGAAAGACTTGTATACAAGCAGAGCTGCTTTAAAGTCTATTCTCTGAGCCACAGGGGCCAGTGCAGAGACCTGAGAACAGGACTAATGTGATCGTACTTCCTGGTTCTAGTCAGGACCCGAGCAGCAGCGTTCTGGATGAACTGCAGCTGTTTTACAGCTCGTTTGGAGAGGCCAGTGAGCAGGCCGTTACAGTAGTCTAATCTACTGGAGACAAACTCAGATGAACTCAGACTGGTGATGATCTCCTGGACAGTTTTGTCAGTTACAGGTGCAAAGTGAGTTAGCTCTAAGTGTCTAGGTGGTTTTAGGGTAATTCTTTGCATTGTGGGATTTATAGCATTTTTAATGCCCTGAACTTTGAATAATGCAAACTCATTACACTTGGATGTGGAAATGAGTTCTAACGGCAGCTGAGCTGGAGGGTTTGTTAATCTGTTTACTGTGGCAAACACGACACGCGAGTTGTTAATGCAGCTTCCAATTATTTCAGAAAAAACATCTTTCCCTTGTTCTACATAAAATGAGGTTGTACATGTTCAGCTTCTCTTTGTAAATCTCTTTTTGAACCTGGAGCTTTGACTTGCGCCATTTCCGTTCGGCCCTGCGGCACTCCCTTTTCTGTGCCCTGACCGAATCATCATTTCTCCATGGCGCCTTCTGCTTTTTTTTTTAAAACCATTTTAGCCTTCATAGGGACAATGGTGTCCAGAACATTCAAAACACTAGATGTAACAGAGTTCAACAAATCATTTACATTAGAACATGAGACATTTTCAAAGTGTATCATTTCCATAAACAGTGCACTTGTGCCATCACTTATGTGTCTCCTCTGAACAACTGCAGGACCAACCGGAGGTTTGGGAGAAACAGACAGGTCAAAGAAGACACAGAAATGATCAGACAGAGCAACATCGATCACATTAACATTTGAAATATTTACCCCCTTTGTAATTATGAGATCTAGAGTGTGTCCTTTGCTGTGGGTGGGGCCTCCCACATGCTGAGTAAGACTGAAGGTTTCAAGGACAGCATCAAGCTCTTTAGCGTTTCTGTCACAAATATTATCAATATGCACATTGAAATCACCTGTAATGACCAAACCATCAAAGTCCGTGCATACAACTGCAAGCATCTCAGTAAAATCATCAATAAAACTTGGGCAGTGCTGGGGAGGCTTGTATAAAACAATGAAGAGAACGGATGGAGACCGTTTTAGCTCCATTTTAAAGGATACATACTCAAATGATGAAAACACCCCAAAAGACAACCTGCGGGTAATTATTTCATCTCTAAAGACAGCACAGACTCCACCCCCTTTTTTGTTTTCTCGTGTTTCAGATTCAAACTTAAAGTTAGGTGGAGTAGATCCTATCAGAACTACATTTCCTGTGTTTTTGTCAAGCCATGTTTCAGTTAAAAACATAAAATCAAGATTATAAGAAGAAATACAATTATTAATTAAGAGTGATTTGTTACATAAGGATCTGACATTTAGCACAGAAAGTTTCAGACTAGCTTCAGTGGGACTGGGCCTTATCTTTTCACAGGGAATATTAATCAAATTTCTCAGATTGGGCCTGACTCTCATTTTGTTTTCCCATCTGTGTGATGTGACTACAGAAATAGCACTAGGGGGGGCTATTTTTACATAGGGCCTCGGGTTGGTTTGATTTTCAACGCTGAAACCCAGTGCATCCTAACTATGGGAGATAACAGGTGAAAGGCGAGAGGGGATGGGTGGTGGGGCCTTTGTTGGTGTAGAGTTGTTAAGTATTGACATAACTCTCGATCTTGCTATTATGGGCGTGAGTGGAGCCATCTTAATGCCTGATTTGATCAGACATTCAAAATGGCTGGGAAGTAGCCCCGATAGTAGCTTGTAGCTGCAGCTGCGAGAGCAGGCCTCGGCCAAGAGTTCACAGACTCCGCCCCTCACTCCTTTTTAGGAATATCCTCTGAGGGAGGGGTGACGAGAGGGTAACCTGCAGCCCAAATTCTACATACCCTTTATTTGCTTTAAATTATAGAAATGTGAATAAAGCATGATAAATATATACAGTATATGCTGCTGAGGCAACCTGTCTGGAGGGACCCATCTCCAGATCTTGAGGTCATAAAAGAATTAGCCTTTAGCGTTTAGTTTGAACCCAGAATTTTCTGAGTCTAACCACTGTGCCTCTTGCTAAACTAGAATAAGCTTTAGACCTGGTCCACCAACACTCATTAAGACCTCTTCCATCATCCCTGCAGAGACTGTCCTCTCAGCAGTGAACATGCTGATTCCAAAGCAGCTAATGAGGCTCGGACACACGGGAGGTGCCCAATGCAATACAATGACAGCGCTGTTGTCAGGGTTCAACAATTTACCAGATGTAAGGATTAGATTTTAAAAAGCGCAAACCTAGTCAGCTAGAATAAATCTTGAAAAACCATTTGTTACAATGTCTGTGGAACTTTGACATGCTGAGGCAGTGAAAGGCAGCACAGAGTGGGTGGTTTGCTATGATATTGATTCTCATATTTGCCAATATTTGAATTATTGAGAGAGGATCCTCTAAATTTCTGAACAGATCGATCATCAGACCTGACAGAAAACTCCTTCAGATGGGGCACATGAGCGAGGTTTGATTTAATCAAACTCTGAGACGTAACGTTACCCTTCACACACTGCCCGAACCTGCTCGGCCAAGAATACTCTCTTCATTATTTTGTAACAGTCTCTAAAATAATAACCTAAGGCCTCAAAGAACTTTTTTTTTTTTTTTACTTTTTACATTCCTTAAAGAGTTTCACTTCAGAATAAAAGTGTCCGATAGAGCTTTGTGTGTTAACATACTTTGGGTTTTACCTTTGCTGCAGCAGTGTTTATCTTTTAGCAGCTAATCCACATATCTTTCCCTCGCTCCTTTCATTCCAACAGGGTTGACATCTGTGTCTCTCGTGCATGCTCATGTCCCCCTATTTTGACCATTCAGACCTCCTTATCTACATACGTATTTCTGCAACAATGTGTTCAATTTGAAACTGGATTAAAATGAACTCTCATGAGCCATTTTCTTTCCCAAGACAAAAGCTAAAACTCAGCTAAAATAGTATACTGTTTTATTAAACAATCATCTGATTACAGGCTTTGTCCATAACATTAATTTACTGTGCACAATGGTGCTCTGCATGTTCATTTAACTGTTTTAGGACTCTTCTTTTCTTCATTTTGGCCTGTGTATGTGGCTTAGTTAATGTTCAAACAATGGCTGCATGGGGGAAATGTCAGATCCAAACCCCATCTCTGTCAGCTGATCGTGTCTGATTGGTTGAACATTGGAGCAGAATCCCTGGGACCAGCCTAGTTAAGATACTGCACAGGCCACCCCAGTCATTCCATGAAACTAAAAGAGTTCCAGGCAGATCGTCAAACAGTAAGGACCCACGACACGGGAGATGAGTGAAAAAATACTGAATTAAATTACTTTTTACTATTTTTCATGTCTACAACAATATTTTGATGTAGGAAATTGTTCAAATTGTCTTTTTGTCAAAGAGTTAAGAGGCTCTTATCCAGTTATTTTTCAGCCTGATAGTTTGGCTTATTATTTTTATTTATTTATTGTGGTTTGGTCAAAAACAAAACAAAAGGTGCTCCACATTCAAGCACAAAACTAAATTCGAGATACATTAATGTTTGGCTTATAAAATCATCTTAGTATCAACTTTAACTCTATCAAATAAATAGATGGATCTCGAACAATCATCTCTAGAGTCTCCAATTGACTCATTCAATAATTCCATATTCATATTTGTCATGGTCACCCATGGTCTGGTGATGTATAGTTTTGTCATATTTTACTCACGGTGTTTCTGTCTCTGCTCCACTTCGTTTCCCCCGTCCCTTCTTGTTCTCCTCTCTGGTTACCGCCCCCTTTTCTCTCAGCTCATCACAGGCTTCCTTTTTGGACTCTGACTCTGATTTTTGCCTTATCCTCGTGATCCCGTTTTGCTGTAATCGACCTTGGACCGTCCTGATTATCCTCTCGCCTATCCTCTGACAACGCTGTTTGCCTGTGCACCGAACCTGGAACGCTGCCCACCGCTGGAAGGATCTTTTCTTGTTGTCACACTTAACCAAAAGACTTTGTACTTTTCTGTTCTGTGCTATTAAAGACTGTTAAATCTTCGCCTGTTTCCAGCTCTGTAATTGGCTCTGTTCTGCCGTTCGTGACATATTTATCTGTTTAATTATTTGGTCAAGTGTTCATTCATTTCCAGAAAAGGGATCAATGTCACGGTTATGTTCTCACATACCTTCAGATTAACTAAGTATTCTTTTTTATAAATTCATCTATTTTGATATTTGAGAATTGTTTATTGCCTAAAATAGGTTGGTGCCCAACATAAATATTAAAACATGCTGTGTGGCATGTTTGAAATATTGATCCAAGTCTTTAATCAATATCAACTTTGAATGTCACCCTCTTTAAGTGAGAGGACATAAATAATTCCCCAGAACTTGGACATGTAGAACTACTACAGTCTAATGCCATCACTTTCTGAGGATATTATTAATATATTGGGCCAGTTTTGGTTTCATGTTGATAAGCCCAATTACAGAGATATGAACCAGTAGCCAGGTCAGCAAATGTACAATCTGATAGTTTAACAGCATTCCCACCTGTTCAAGCGCAATGTTAAACTATAGGCTTTCTAGAATGTTTTATTGTCAGGGGAACACAGGCTTTTTCCTATGACCAATGTATTTTGCTCTTTGAATTAGCCTAACCCCTGAATTTGAATAGCTGTGGAGTGAATAATATCTGTGCACAAAAGGTGAAAGTTAAGGTATGCTTGGGGAATCATCTCCAGATCTTGAAAGTTACCTGTGGCACGACTCATAGTAATGCATCCAGATTCTTCATTTGCATGAATTTATGTCAACGTTTTGCATGAGCCATAGCCCTCGTGCTATCTTCAGGTCAGGATGACCCACAGGTGTCTGGTGTAGAACGTTTCCCCCTTCTCTCCTCAGCATCAAAGAGTGTTGTTTGTTTGTTTTTTGTTGCTATGTTTAAATAATTAATCAATCGTAATATAAAGAAAAACTTTTTTTAACCCGTGCACTAATTTTGAGGGTGGCCGTTTACTCCAGAGTAAAAGCAGGAGACAGAATTACATTGTTTTTACTTTTTAAATACATTTTTATACGAGAACCATAAGTAAGCAACTGCCAGAAACATATTTTTCATCCAATCAAAAATAGTTGGACGTGAACAATGATTAACTGCCTTTGACTATCAAACAGTTGTTTCTCTGTTATGGTCGGCATAATCCCTCATTTGTTCAAGAGTGGTCCATATTGGATAAGGATTCAAAGATAGGCTTTTGTGTTCCTGAAATTGATAAGGGCTTCTGGATGATGAACCGAAACATCTTGATTTAAAAAAACAATGTCTGTTGACTAATGTTAAAACGTTTTCTACCTCCTCTACCAACCATTGTTCAAATCCAGTGATATAAGGAATTAAGTGGGTAGGGCTAATTTGTTCTTCACTTATTGTTCAAAATCGGGTACAGGCCTTTTAAACGACCCTTCTGTATGTTTTTGGATTGATGATGTTATTCAGACAATACTATGGCAATTTATGATAAATGTCGCAAAAAATGCCAATGGACAGTAAAATTAGCATAGATCTGCAGTAATATGACTTTATATACTTTATACTTTAGACAATTACATTTCAAGTTTGTTGTTTCAAATTTAATTTCATTCTAGACTACATAATCAATACTTTTCTTTAGCATATATTTAAAAACATTGCAAGATAGCATTGTCTTTTGTCAACAATATTTATATTCATTTTCAGTATGACCACATTCAACAGTTTTGGGATCATTTTTACTGCTCCACAAACCAAAATATGTTGAATCAGACTTTAAGGCGTGAACATAGCGACGTTTTAGTCGACATCTGCACCTGCCCTGTCTAATCTGCCCCGTAGCCTTGTGGCTCACCTGTCACTGCAATATTGAGAGTGCCGTTAATCCACAGTCTCCCACTGTACACAGCTGTAATTCTGCAGACTTCTGCCATGCACTGCCATAATCCTACTCCCACCCAAACATACTATTTTACAGCGATTAAATTCAGCCCTGAAATGCAATTTCATCACTATGTTATTATATTACTATAATTTACTAAATATAAATACTTTTTGCTTGACAACAGAATGGTTTTATTTTAGTAATACATTAACAAGATGTGAAATGAAAATAAATCATAAATTGATTTCATCATTTAGACGTCCTTAAGGACAATTATACAGCAGCAGATCCTCATGTGTTAGGGGGCCATTATGAATCAGATATTGTAATAAAACAGTAGGTGAAAATCCTTACAACGTATGCAAAAGTTATATGATGTCATACTTTCCAAGCATCAAAAATATGTATGTTTGTGTATTAAAATTATTTATAGACACCATCATTTGGTACAACTTTCAATGCTATAGCATCAACCTGGTTAATGCTATAGCATTTAAAGTGGTACCAAATGAAAGCTAATAAAATGTCTTTGCACCCAAGTGGAGGAGTTTGAGTATCTCGAGGTCTTGTTCATGAATGAGGGATGGATGGAACGTGAAATTGACAGGCGGATTTGCTGCAGAGTTGCTGCATCGGACTGTTGTGGTGAAGTAGGAGTTGAGTCGAAAGGCAAAGTTCTAGATTTACCATCGTCAGTCTACGTTCCAACCCTCACCTATGGTCATGAGCTTTGGGTAATGACCGAAAGAACAAGGTCGAAATGAGTTTCCTCCGCCGGGTGGCTTGGAGCTCCCTTAGAGATAGGGTGAGGAGCTCAGTCACACGGGGGGAGCTCGGAGTAGAGCTGCTGCTCCTCCACGTCGAGAGGAGCCGAGGTGGCTCGGGCATCTGTTCCGCACGCCTCCTGGGCGCCTCCCTGGGGAGGTGTTTCGGACATGTCCCACCAGGAAGAGGCCCCGTGGGAGAGGGACTATGTCTCTCGGCTGGCCTGGGAACGCCTCGGGATCCCCCCAGAACATTCTCATGAGTTTGTAAGGAATTAAACATTTTGCTGCCATGGCCTGACTTGAAGGAATTATGGAGGATTTTTTTGGCGCCAAATCTGAGTGTCATTTCCTCATGGCATGGACAGCCGAGAAGTTCATTCACATGTCAATCATAGGATGCACCTACTGCTCACCTGCAGCCTGAGCAGCATGTTTCCCTGTGTCTAAGCGCATGGCTCTATTATAATATAGTTCCCTCAGTGTACAGGACAAAATTAAGACAGAGAAAGACAGTTTGAGTTCGCACAGAAGAGACGGAAATCTACAGAGACGAGAAATGCGATGCGATCCGTCGCATTTTGGATGTGACGGATCGCATCGCGACATGTGCTTTTGTCCGTAATAGACAAAAGCACATGTAGCAGTGAGGCTGTTGCGTTCTTCCGCACGAGGGTGAGCGCGCATTCATACTTTCGCTTGAGTACTCAAATCGGCAAAAAATCCTCCATTATTCCTTTAAGCGCCTTCAATGGCTTTATTTGTACATCACATTGCAGCCTTTATGTCGAAAGAAACTAAATATAAAGTTCTATCTAATTTGCCTACTGTCTGCTGAGAGCATGAAGCTCCTGGATTTAGTGCAACATTTGCTCTTTCTGTGACATAGGCATGTGTGTAAAAATGTGCTGTGTGCATGTGTAAAAATCGCGGAGGTGTCACACCTGCTATACATTGCAGTTATAGTGCTGATCTTATTTAACATTAGCAGTAATTTCACTCATGTTCAGCCATGTAATGGGATGTATATGAATATGGAATATGAGATGGATACATTGGTTCTAAATATTAAAAGTTGAAAATAATGTTCATGAATATCAACTCAGTATAGAACGTGTGTGAATGAGAGTTGTAGCTTTTCCTGAACAGCTGTTGTTTGGATCCACTAAAAACAACAATTCCTTTTCTCACTGCTCCTCACACCTCCTTGGTCCTTTGTGTTGACCTCATGACATCGCTCTAAAAGGTTAAATTAAGAAGAAGGATGAATGTATTTCTGCTCCATTTCGGATGGAGCCTCTGTTTGTCTCTTTCTCCTGTCACGGCTGGATTCTGCTGGTCTAGTATTTGTGGTTGGTTAGGTGAGCAAAGAGCACACCTAATCCCCCTGCCTATATCACCCCTCCCCACAAACAGTACCAATTTAATACTATTTTATTCAACATTTTCACAACCCACTGGCTTTTATGTTCAGTGTGATGTGGAGAATAAGTGTGCCAAATCTTAACTGTCTATGACAAAGTAAATATTTTCATCCCAGGTCAGGTTGCCACGGTAACATGCTTGCAGCTTTTTGTTTAGAATGTCAAGAAATTAAGCTAAGTTTGTTTTTTTTAAGTTTGGGAGCAGGACCGCACCCCTTTCACGCCCCTTCCTCATCAGCATGCGTGACTTCATGCCCCTCCCTCCAACCCTTTTTTGCGTATTATTCTTATCTATCCCCTAAATAGATACGAATCAGAAAAATAGGGTATTGAGGCCCTCATAGCCAGAATCCCCAAAACTGCATACATTTCTGTAGACTTGTATTGTTCATGTTTCTCATATGCCAATAAACACTCTGCATCGTACCTGGGGTTCTTGTCCTTTGTGGTGAAGGAAGTCTGAGCCAATTTTCAAAAAAATCATTTGAAATGCATGTAAGTCGATGACAATATTTGTCAGGTTGCCACGGTAACATGCTTGCAGATAGAGGTATGCCATCAGGCGCTGTAGAACTTTTGTTAAATGTAGCTATATATATTTAATATCATTGCATTCAACTCATCATTGAAAAAAGGACATCTCATGCCAGAGATACTCAAGTTTTAATACTTAAAAAAATGTATTTTTAGTTAACGAGCTTGCTACGCTCACATTTGGAATTGTATCAAAAAGCAAAAGAATTACCTATAATTGCACATGAGTGAAGTTCATTTTGACAAATGGTCAAGTCTTTAGACTGAAAATCCATAGCGGAAAAAGATGATATGAGGTGTAAAAAATTGAAACCTGTTGGGTTTAGGGTGTGGTCATGATATACATTCTTTTACTTGTCCTCATATAAGGTATGTTTGTACCAATTTTCATTTCTTTTCACAATAAAAATCCAAGCTGAAGTCAAGTGATTTTGTGCCCAGTCACAATTGAACCAGTTTTTTCAGTTTTCTACGACAAATAGATTTTAAATTTTTCCCAAAATTTTGATTTAGTTTAAAATTCAGGATGACCACACCCGAAAGTGTATCAGCTTCAAATGTATGTGTCTTGTGGCCAAAGTGTTTTCAATGAAAACTGTAGGAGGAGATGCTGAGGTGCACGTTTGTCAGTGCCCTGTTTGATCCAATATGGCAACTTCCTGTATGATTTAGTTCCCGTCCCTCAGACAGACAACCAGACGCAATCTGCTAATCCAGACATTACAAATGCATAGAAATATTTTTCAGCATCGCTTTTAGGCAAGATTTTTTAGGCTTGCACCACTTCGCGCTGCCCATCGCACACACCACTGTTTAGCTCCTCAACGATTCACTATGAACAACCACCACCCATTAAAGTCAGGTGATCATTTCAAGTTGCAAAACATTTAAAGTTATGATTTTTTTTTTATTTCAGTGGCTTATTAAGTAATTTTACTTAATTAGACTAAAAACACTATTCTAATTGAAAAATACATTACATTATATGCAGTGTCATAATTATAAAATCAACATCTTCCATGTCATCTTGTGACACCCAGCTCAAACCTCGTGACCATCCGCAGGGTTACGACTTTGGGAACCGCTGCCCAAGACAGTCGATCACTAAACTTTCTGAAACTACTTGCTTGACTCTTGGCCACTGTGCTACAGTATAAATAGGGTCCTAATATAGATGGGAGCAATAGGAAAAGTTGAAAATGTAACAACTTGCTACATACTGTTGCTAAACTACTAAACTAATTATACCACCTCGAAGCATTTTTTCAAGCCCCTTCTTCTTATACACAACACCCTTTTCTACATTTACTTATTCCCAATCCAATGATGGTGATGTAGTAAACTGCAGCCAAAAGCAGCACACACTGATGTAAGTGTAGTTTAATTTTTAATGTTTTCTGTGAGGTACAGCAGGTGACAGGCAGCCTTTTAACACAGCTCATCTCACATAGCAGTGGGCAGACACGAGCGCAATGGGGAACAACAAAGCTCAGCACTGTTCACTGCAACACAAAGGCCCCATACCAGTCTGAAAAACAAACAGAAAAGATTACCCAGGTAGAATGATAACCAAGTAGTACACCAGACCATTTATTCAACAATCAAGACCAAAATGTAATCATTCTTAGACGAGAGATGGGCAGTTATTTTTTTTTCTAATTTAGCTACTTTTTTAAATCATACCTCTTAAAGATGTTTTCAAACCTCATACTTTTATTCCTGGAGTAATATATTTGACAGTATAACAGTACGTTTACTTGAGTAAAGATGTTGGTTGCTTCCCACTGTGTATACACCTACAAGAATCAGAAAAAGGTTTACTGTACATAATTACACATAGGTACTTGCTTTGGTGATTCGGTGCAAAATAAAACAATAAACAATGATGAAACAACCTATATAAGTCTAAAAGAAAAAAATAATTTAAATCTGCTATAGGATAAAAACAAAAATAGGTTGTAAGATAAAAAATAAAAATAGGCGTACAATGTGCACAAATTTACAGTTGAAGTTACCGTACTTTTCGGATTTTAAGCCGCTATTTTTTCCCATGCTTTGAACCCTAATTTATACGTTTTTACTGGCAAATGGCCACGAGGGGGCAATTTAGCAGGAAGCGCAAGCGTTTGAGGGATTGTCGGCAAACAATATAGGTTTTACAGTAATATAAATTATTGGTTAACGCAAGAGAACACTAACACGTTACTTCTATAACACAGTAGCGCAGTTTAACGTGTTAGTTTTCGAGGGCAGTAATGATGTAAAGTAACAAGTACACTACCCAACACTGATTGTAAATGCCACCCATTCGTGGACCATGGAAAAAGCATTTGCACCTCTAAATCAGAAGTGAAGCTAACAGCCGCGAGTCCCCGCAGCCCACCCATTCTTCAGTGTGGAAAAGGAGGAGGAAGAGACAGCTGTAGCATCTGGAGAACAAATCCTTTTTTTGTAAGTCTCAACTATCAAAACATAAACAAGTTGAATTCAAAGGCTGGAAAATATGACATATTTTGACATAGAGAGGGTGGAAACACACTGTGAGATTTAGAGGAATATGCTTGGGTCTGAAGTGTATCAGGAAAACCTACTTGGAGTTGTTGTGGAAGAAGCACACTTTAAAAGTAGCAAGCAGTCGAAAATGAGTGTTAAAAAATGGCAACAGTCATTCACAGACATGTTAACTTCTCGGTACATCCCATACAATCTAGTGTGTGCTGTAGTGCTATTTTAATAGCTCCATGAGTGATACTTTGGATACGTTATTATGAGTCATTGCTGTGATTGGATACGCACAAATTACGGTAGGCAGGCACTAAATGAAACTTTGCCCAATCAGCTTTAATCGTTTCACTTATGCCACCTTTTTTTCGTCTTTCAACAAGACACATTCCAAATTGATTCATGTGTAGAACTTAATTCAGAGTGTCACACATAGTATCAGTCTGGTATGAGCCAGGTTACTAAAATGTAACATAGCAACACAAAATGTTTTTTTCTAAGCTTTTCATTGATCTTTACAATAAAGCTTTTATTGGGGATACACACCCCAGCTTTCTAAGAAATTCTATAATTCATTATCTATAGTATTCCTGACACACCAAAAACCGGAAGAGATGCAATTGGTGACTCACTTTTCTCGCTAATCCCACTACCTGTTCAGACAGCTGGGCCAGCTCTGTGCTAAGACTTCAAAGCAGCGCTGTGGGCAAATGGCACCGACATCCTGCAGGGGAGAAAATAATCATACAAAAACTAAAAACTTACTTTACATGAGCAGGAGTCTAAGAGCTGGAAAACCCATGAATAATGCAGAGACTGCAGAAGTCACAAACAGGCGCTGGACTGAACATGATGTTGCTTACACTCAACACAAATGTACAAGGTACAAAGAACTGTATAGGAAGTTTTTACAAGACCTTTTTATGTGACATTGGAGACTTTATTTTCAGATATTAAAGATGAAGTATGTAACTTTTCTGGAAGAGCGTCTGCCACCTGAATATTCCACAATATAGCGTTTAACTTATCTATTCTCATGGAGACAAACAGGTGACGCCTGCAAGTCTGCAAGTTACAAGTCAGATCTGCGGGGAGTATTGATGTAAAGTTCATAACCAAAACAATTCATTTTTTGGAAAATGGTTTGAACAAAATCGCTTTTTACAGAATTTTACAAAAATGTTGTCTGTACAAACTCAATAAGATAAGATAAGATAAGATAAGATATTCCTTTATTGTCCCACATGGGGAAATTTCATTGGTGCAACGCAGGTAGATACAGAGGTAGATACAGAAGAACAGATCACTTATAGGAAGTCTGAAAAACACTTTCAGTAGAAGATCTCCTATAAATAAATAAAAACTCCCATAGACAAATAAATAAATAAATACCATTGCATGTGATCCCGACAGTAATTGCACATGAATATGTGTCACGACAGCACATAGACTGCACATGAATTTCACAGTAATTGCACATGAATTGCACATGAATTCCAACAGCAATTGCACATACGACAGAATTGCACATCAGTATTAGGTTAGGTCAGTATTGCGCCGGGATAACGTGACGATCTCCGGGTAAGACGACTGTTCTCCGCAGTTTCATGAGTTCCTCCTTTGTGGAAACGCGGTACGGCGCCGGCCGGGGGGCGGGGCCGGAGCCGGGGGGCGGGGCCGGAGCCGGGGGGCGGGGCCGGAGCCGGGGGGCGGGGCCGGAGCCGGGGGACTCAGAGCCAAGACACATCGCCACGACACGACGAAAACACTCAATCCAGCCGAATAAAGTCAAAACAAGTTAATTTAAAGCGATTCCAGTGCGTGTCCCGATCGTTCGTGAAGTTCCTCTTTCATATAAACGTGTATATAAACGTGTACCGACGACACGCCGTACTTTAGCGCGGCCGGAGGGCGCGGGGGGGGGGGGCTGGTGGGCTCGCTCGGAGCTAGCTCACGTCACAACAACACAACGAACGCAACGAAAAACGCTCAAATCCAGCCGAAAGAAGTCAAAAACAGTTGAATTAAAAAACTATTCCAGCGCGTGTCCCTATCGTACAGTAAAATAGAAAAAATATACTAACTATATTTACAAAATATAGGAGATAAAGCACAATAAGTGTGAGAAAGAAGAGAGAGCGTTTACACCGGGCTGCCAGCTGTACCAGCGCCTTATGACGTAAGATAAACAATAAACAACATGATGTAAGATGACACACATGGAAGCTTTATGCACATACAAATATTTTGTTATAGATGTAGCAGACTTTGTTTTTAAAATATTTTTGTCCCATAGGTTTTATTAGAACAGACAGTGTAACGTGAAATGGGTATGAGAAGGGAAGGACATTCAGCAAATTGCCGGAGCCAGAATCAAAATCACAACACTGCGGCCGTCTGCACATGGAGCCTATGTGCTGTCCATTTTTATAGAAAGTTTTATTTAGATGACACATAATTTCAAAGATAAAAGCAGAATCAGGGATTACACCAAATCTCTTAATGTATGAGTTTTCAAGACTCCAGATCTGTGAAGAGGCAAGTGCATGTTTTTTCATGTTTTATATTTTTTTGAGCAATAAAAAGCCCTGTAGTTACAATTCAAGATGGACACATTAGTGCCACACTACGAAAGAGTTCAGACAAAAAATACAATATTCATGGAGACGTTATAGATTTAAGCGTAAAAAATGTGAAATGAAAATGCGATAAGTGCAATAATATAAGTCGGTGTAATCCCTCATTCGTCCAGGCGTGTTCCATAGTAGAAAAAGCTTCAGTTGTAGTCATCTGGACTCAGTTTGAAAAAATAGACGTTTCGACTCTCATCCAAGAGTCATTGTCAATAACAGAATTTAGGTCGAGAACTCCGATATTAATACTGTTCTGTGGTAAGACCCGCCCATTGGGAGGAGCCTTCCTGAAGTAGAAAGAGTTGTTTGTTTCAACAGAAACTCCCCCCTTGTATCTACCGAGCTAGCCTATTCAGAATCTTAATGGGCTATTAGAAACCTCTTTGTCTTTGTGAGACCCTGGCTCAACCACCCTGAGTACCTGATTAGCATCTGAATGTCCTCTACCTTTCCAGGGGTTCAGTAACCCATTATAAATAACAGGAAGATTAAACCTTAGCCCTCCATTTCTGTTTAAAGAAGGTCTTTCTTTTTTAACAAAAATAGCTTCCTTGACTCCTCTTTCAAACCATCTTTTCTCCCTGCTTAAAACCTTCACCTCACCGTCTTCAAACGAGTGATTAGAGGCTTCAAGGTGGAGATGCACGGCGCTCTGTGGTCCTGAACTTGTATTTCTTCTGTGCTGATAAAGCCTCTTGTGTAGAGGCTGTTTCGTCTCACCTATGTAACGTTCTTTATCGTGTTCTGACACAGGCAGAAAAGGAGGTGCTCTCTAAAGGGCTCAACTTTTCTGTCACCTCGAAACACATCCCTACAGAGGACTACATCACAGCCACTGAAACTGCAATTAGAAACAACAAAATGACTGAATCGGAGGCTGCAGACCTGAGGTTACGTGTCACAGCGACCCTGAAGAGTGCCAAACCACCGCCTTCAAATATCACAGCTGAAGAGAGGAAAGCACTTTCAGCACTGGAAAAAGATCATAGTATCAACATCCTCCCAGCAGACAAGGGACGTTGTACTGTGATTCTCAACGCAGCTGATTACGAAGCCAAAGTCCACACCCTCCTCGATGACACGACCACATACGAGCGCTTGAAAAGAGATCCGACCAGTGGCTACAAGAAGAAAGTGATAGACTGTTTACAAAGGCTGGAAAAAGAGGAAGCGATAGACCGGCCTCTGTATTACAGACTGTATCCTGGGGAAGCCATGCCTTGCATTTATGGCCTTCCAAAAATACACAAAAAGGAGGTTCCACTCAGACCCATAGTGTGCAGCACAGATTCCATCACTTACAATGTGGCCAAGCATTTAACAACTATATTGGCTCCGCTTGTGGGGAATTCGGAACATCATGTGGAAAACACGCACAACTTTGTGGATAAAGTGAAACATCTCCAACTGGACCCAGATGACCTCATGGTTTCATATGATGTGGTGTCCCTGTTCACCTGCATCCCGACCTCTGATGCAGTAGCAGCAGTGAGGATCAGACTGCAGGAAGACACCACCCTACAGGAAAGGACCAAACTGACACCTGAACACATATGTAAACTGTTGGACATCTGTCTGAACACCACTTACTTTCAATTCCGGGGACAATTTTACAGACAGATTCATGGCTGTGCCATGGGCTCGCCCGTCTCTCCCATAGTGGCCAACCTGTACATGGAGCACTTTGAGAAGAAGGCACTGTCCTCATTCTCAGGCAAAGCCCCAAAACTGTGGCTCCGCTATGTCGATGATACTTTTGTAACAATCAAGAAACAAGAGCTGGAAACCTTCTCAGAGCACGTCAATGCAGTGGACCCACATATCAGGTTTACAAGAGAAGACGCTAAGGAGAATCGCTTGGCCTTTCTTGATTGTTCCACAATCAGAGGAGAGGACGGGAAACTCCAAATAGAAGTATATAGGAAACCTACACACACGGACCAATATCTGCTCTTTGGTTCCAACCACCCACTACAGCACAAGCTGGGTGTGATCAGAACCTTACAACACAGAGCTCAAGGTGTGCCCACCAGCTCAGAGGGCAAGAAGAAAGAGGAAAAACATGTCCGAAATGCCCTCTCAGCCTGTGGTTACCCCGCTTGGGCTCTCAACAGAGTGAAGAGAACCAAGAAGCAAGACAAAAGGGAAACTGAACAGAGAAGGAAGGGTGTTTCTATCCCTTATGTGTCTGGCCTGTCGGAAAAACTGCAGAGAATTTTTAGACAACACAAAGTCCCTGTTTATTTTAAACCAGGTAACACTTTAAGACAAAAACTGGTTCATCCTAAGGACAAGTTGCCGACTCAAAAACAGAGCAATGTGAAGCCTCTAATCACTCGTTTGAAGACGGTGAGGTGAAGATTTTAAGCAGGGAGAAAAGATGGTTTGAAAGAGGAGTTAAGGAAGCTATTTTTGTTAAAAAAGAAAACCTTCTTTAAACAGAAACGGAGGGCTAAGGTTCAATCTTCCTGTAGTCTACAATGGTATTCTGAACCCCTGGAGAGTTAGAGGACCAGGACCAGGACATTTAGATGCTAATCAGGTACCCAGGGTGGGTGAGCCAGGGTCTCACAAAGACAAAGGGGAGACTAATAGCCCATTAAAGGGTTGAATAGGCTCGGTAGATACAAAGAGGGTAAGTTTCTGTTGAAACAAACAACTCTTTCCTCTTCAGGAAGGCTCCTCCCAATGGGCTGGACATACCACAGAATAGTATAAATATCGGAGTTCTCGGCCTAAATTCTTTTATTGACAATGACTCTTGGATGAGAGTCAAAACGTCTATTTTTTCTAACTGAGTCCAGATGACTACAACTGAAGCTTTTTCTACAATGGAACACGCTTGGACGAATGAGGGATTACACCGACATATAAACATATATATATCAACAAAAAAGCATTTACACAACATTTATTTGGAGGTTGGTGGAGTTGGTGTCCACTGGTAGCAGGGGAGTGGCGAGCTGAAAGAGAGTGGCGGCGTGCCTTTAAAAATAACTGTTAGATGCATGTTTCTTTCAGGATTACCGTGACATTTACCAACGTCATAAATTATGTATTTTTATTTTTCTTCCTCATTAATATGAATGTCGCAGAATGTTTGCATCGGTATCAGGGTATATCCGCTAGGAATATAACCATGTCACTCCTGGAGAGGTCTTAATGCACATGTCATGTCTCATGTGAAAGCTCAGAACCTGCATTTGCTGGGGTTTCATTCAGATCAGAGAGAGGATGCATAGGTTTAAACCCACTGGATCCCAGGATTTCTGGCTAATTCTCAATAACTCGTCGGCTGACATGATTGACACACGATGAACAGTTTAATTAAAGTTTTAAATACAGTATGAGCATGCGGGATACAAACACATAGTCCTTTCTTGACATAAAAGCTCTAAATGTCATGGTTGGAGATCATAAGGACTGGCTCAAGTTTGGCCACAGCACTTTCCAAAATTTTAATTAAAAAAAAATCCCTCCCTTCTCATCTTCCGCGGGTGGTCTCGTCCCCTTTTTCTAAGCTCGGGTCCTGGGAGCTTGGGGGTTCTGCGCAGTATCTTTGCTGTTCCTAGCATTGCACTTTTCTGGACTGAGATGTCTGTTTTTCCAGGGATCTGTTGTATCTAGGGATGCGTACCGCTACGACGGACCGGGTCTGGACTTGTAAAAACGTTTCGGTTCAGGTCCAAAAAAACCAAAACCCCGGTGATTCAGTTCTGGACTCATAAAAAAATATAGCACTCGCACACTATATCCTTTTCGTTCTAGAATCTACACCATCTTAAATCTTCCATTGATCGCGAAATTTGCGCTAGAAAAGATGTAAACACTGCCATGCGCCGTTGTCAATGGAACACCCGGACCCTAATTAGCAACGCACACGTCTTCCGGGCATAAGTTGAAGCCGGCGAAATAAGTTTAAAGATGCGAGAGACAGCGCGGAACCGTGTATCCACATGTGAACACTGAAGTGAAGCCGGTGAGATCGCTGGCTTTATCAGAACTGTTTTAAACTGTGGCCGCCACGTGCGATGTTGTAATGGTTTATGTGCTGCGCGTTAAAGGGGCGGGGTCAGCGTAGTCTCGTCTGGGTCTTTGGTCTGGGTGTAAATGTGAATGAAATAACTTAAGTGTTATGTTGTGGTGTGATGTATTTGGCATTAAGTAAATACAAAGTAAAGTCAAAGTAATATTGCTTAATTGCTGCATTCATTGATAGGAGTTTATATTTTGTTTTCATATTTTGTGTTTATATTCTACAGTTGTTAAATATGGTCTGGTGTTTAATGCTGCTAATATGATGTATTATTTTGATTTGTTGTGTAAAATATTTTCATATTCTACTTTTGATACTGCTAAGTTGATGCTTTATAGTGATTCAAGTTGACTTTTGTGCTAGTTTTTGTAACTCTGTTATTTTACACTGACTTAATTATTTACACTGGTGTATTGTCTGTTTGAAGGTTTTCACCCGACTTTTGATGCCAATGGATCTGCAACATTAAAGAGTGGAAATGTGTCTAAAGGCAAAACATTGTATCAGATGAAACAGCTGCTTTGACCCTTGACCCAGACTGACTCTGTCAACAATACTCAACATGCTCTTGTTCCTCAAGTAAAACACATGAATGTGTGTTAACTGTAGCTTGTGATTTGTAAGTTTAAAGTGAAAAACAGTGAATAAAGCAGACAAGTTGAGTTTATTTCAATCTGCAGTTAAGCCCTGTGTTTGATAGTCGTCCTTTTTCAAGTGTCTTCAACTTAATTTAGCGAAGTAGCTTGTGTTACGCTGTTATAACATTATGCAAAAATGGCATGAGTCCAGCCGGACTCATTAGGTCCGGACCTGAACCTAAACCTCTGGATTCGAATCCGGACTTGAACCTGAACGTGGGTTTAGGTATGCATCCCTAGTTGTATCCACTCCTCCAGTTTGAGGGTCACTATCCCGAGTGCTCCTATGACCACGGGCACCACTTTTGCCTTCACCTTCCTTGCCTTCTCCAGCTATTCTCTGAGCCCTTCATATTTCTACAGTTTTTCTTGTTCCTTTCTCCTGATGTTGCCATCACTTGGTATTCCCACGTCAACCACAACGGCTTTCCTCTGATGTTTATCGACCACCACAATGTCTGATTGGTTTGCCATTACCATTAGTCTGTATATGGAAGTCCCACAAGATCTTGGTCATTCTCTACCACCTTTGGGGGTGTTTCCCACTATGACCTTGGGGTTTCCGGTCCACACTCCGCACAGATGTTCTTGTACACTTTGCTAGCTCCTTGGTTATATGCTTTTGCTGCCAGCATCTTGCACCCTGCAGTTATGTGCTGGATTGTCTCAGGACCCCCTTTGCACAGCCTACACTTTGGGTCTTGTCTGGTGTGGTAGATCTGGGCCTCTATTGCTCTGGTGCTCAGGGCCTATTCCTGTGCTGCCATGATCAGGGCCTCTGTGCCGTTCTTTAGACCGGCTCTTCGAGGTTGCCATTTGCCTGTGCTATTCCAAGGTACTTGTTACCATCCTCAATGTCTGCTATTGTTCCTTCTGGGAGTGAGACTCCCTCTGTGTGGACTACCTTCCTCTCTTCGTCACCATCCGACTACACTTTCTCAAACCCGAATGACATCCCAATGTCATTGGGTGTGTGGATCAGGGAGTTAATGTCCCGCTCGCTCTTAGCATACAGCTTGATCCATGTAGAGGAAGTGACTGATCGAGTCCCCATTCCTGAGTCGGTATCCATAGCCAGTTTTCTTGATTATTTGGCTGAGGGGGTTCAAACCTACAACAGCAGTGGGGACAGACCGTCTCCTTGGTGTATGCCACATCTGACGGACACTTGCAAGTGGTTTACCATTGGCCTCAAGGGTGGTTTTCCACAGCTGCATCGAGTTTGCTATGAAGGCTCTTAGAGTCCTACTGATTTTGTACATCTCCAAGTATTAATTTATCCACGTGTGTGGCATTGAGTATATATAATACTCAATAAACTATATATATATATATATATATAAAGTAGTAGTAGTTGTCATCAAGGTGCTTTGGTTCCCTAGCACCTGACGTAGACCTTGTTTAGCCGGGCGACATGTGAGCCGGCATTTCTTTATCACTCATCATCATTATGTGCTCGGTAGTAGCACCACGCCAAGGGTCTGTATGATGGTTATTGCATGTCTGCTTATGAACAACTTCTGACAGACAAATTTGTCCAGTTCATTTCGTTTATTTTAGTTCAATTCAACACAAGAGTATTTTTAAGAAGATGGAAAAATGTGTTTTGCGTCATGATTTGAAGTTATAGGTTCAAAACTCTAGTATGGTAGTTGAGCTAATGTTGAATTGAAATAAAGCATATTTAGGGATTTTTTTATGTTATATCAAAATATATTTTCCATTCTACAGACAATCTTTCCCATGCAAAAAACTGAAATTCAGATACTTGAGTCCAGAATGCAGGAGGAGAAACAAGGCTGGCTTTGAAAGTTGTCTACATTTCACACCTCTCATCGAGCATTCACTTTGACTATAGAGCTGCACCTATGATCTTTGCCATCAAAGTTCTGTGCTCACATCCACTGCTTTCCACCCAAAGTTCTAACAGGTAAAGATGGCTAGAGTTCACGTGCTGTTATAAAAGTGCAAAGACCATTATAGAGAAAAATGAACAGGTGGCCAAAAGCTAAAAATGGCAAAATTGGAATTTAAACAAACAATATAAAAGTGGATCTGGAGAAGGCTTTCGACCGTGTCCCTCGGGGTGTCCTTTGGGGGGTGCTCCGGGAGTACGGGGTCCGGGGCCCTTTGCTCAGGGCTGTCCGGTCCCTGTATGACCGGAGCAGGAGCTGTGTTCGCATTGCCGGCAGTAAGTCAGACCTGTTCCCAGTGCATGTTGGACTCCGCCAGGGCTGCCCTTTGTCACCGGTTCTGTTCATAATTTTTATGGACAGAATTTCTAGGCGCAGTCAGGGGTCGGAGGGTGTCCGGTTTGGGGACCACAGGATCTCATCTCTGCTGTTTGCAGACGATGTTGTCCTGATGGCTCCATCAAACCCGGACCTGCAACATGCACTGGGACGGTTTGCAGCCGAGTGTGAAGCGGCTGGGATGAGAATCAGCACCTCCAAATCCGAGGCCATGGTTCTCGACCGGAAAAAGGTGGCTTGCCCTCTCCAGGTGGGTGGGGTGTCCTTGCCTCAAGTGGAGGAGTTCAAGTATCTCGGGGTCTTGTTCACGAGTGAGGGTAGGATGGAGCGTGAGATCGACAGACGGATCGGTGCAGCGGCTGCAGTGATGCAGTCGCTGCATCGGACCGTTGTGGTAAAGAGGGAGCTGAGCCGAAAGGCAAAGCTCTCTATTTACCGGTCGGTCTACGTTCCTACCCTCACCTATGGTCATGAGCTTTGGGTAGTGACCGAAAGAACAAGATCGCGGATACAAGCGGTCGAAATGAGTTTCCTCCGCCGTGTGGCTGGGCGCTCCCTTAGAGATAAGGTGAGGAGCTCGGCCACACGGGGGGAGCTCGGAGTAGAGCCGCTGCTCCTCCACGTCGAGAGGAGCCAGCTGAGGTGGCTCGGGCATCTGTTTCAGATGCCTCCTGGGCGCCTCCCTCGGGAGGTGTTTCAGGCATGTCCCACCGGGAAGAGGCCCCGGGGAAGACCCAGGACACGCTGGAGAGACTATGTCTCTCGGCTGGCCTGGGAACGCCTCGGGATCCCCCCGGAGGAGTTAGAGGAAGTGTCTGGGGAGAAGGAAGTCTGGGAGTCCCTGCTCAGACTGCTGCCCCCGCGACCCGGCCCCGGATAAAGCGGCAGAAGATGGATGGATGGATGGATGGACTATAAAAGTGCACTCACTTTCCTGTTGCAGGGGTCAAAATCTGCTTGTCTCCATGGATATATTATTATATTGCTTGGTTGGAGTTCAGACGCTGTCATGATAGTCTAAAGAGCAATATATACATAACCTGACTGTATCAAAGTATTTGATCTGGTTTGAAAAAATATTTTTGAAACGTTCAATATTTTCTTATTTATTATGAACAATTTCAGCATTTGGGAATTTATGGGCATTATTAGGCGGTCACAAAAAGATATACATAATTTGGCATCACCATCTACCTCCATGGAGACAAGCAGGCAGTAGTACTACCAGGCCAAGTTACAGTTCAGGGGTCTCATTTGTAAAGGATTTGTACATGCAAAATCCGGTCCAAAAGTAACGTACATGATTGATTGAGGAATTATTATTATTTATTTGTTTTGTGCAATGCGGTGGCGTGTGGTCTGGGCAGTCAAGGCAAGCAGTGATTCAACAATAAAATCTAAAATTACTGTGTCACAACTATATTTAAATTGTTCTTGAATATATAAAAATAAGCCAGTTTTCCCCTCACTTCTTCTGCTGAAGCTTGGATGGAAGCAACAGTGTTTATAGTGGCCTCTACAGGCTGCTGGGCAGTACTGAGTAGGGAGCTTGGTTCTTCTTCTCTCGCCCCTTTTCATACTCACACCATGTTCAGAGGCCCATTCTTGCTCAACTCCTAAACATGAGCTTTTAGAACCAGAGCAGACAGCAGCTTCTTTTAGAGGTCTGCACATGAACATGCACTCTGAGGACAACACAGCCTCAAGCCATGCTGAATAACCATGTGGAAGCGAAGCAACAACAGCGCAGCAACAACAGCGCCAAGTTTCAACAAACAATTGAAAATAATCTTTTAAGACAAGTCTTTGTTTGTAGCTAAAGCTCTGTTCATGTTTCTATTTAGATGTTAGAAAAACAGGCAACAACATAGAGCACTAGTTGCTTCGGTGAAGTGAGAGAGTCGCCCTTCACTCGAGAGACTGGAGCTTGATAATCACCTTTGCATCTTAGTTACTTTCACGATTCTGTACAAATGGCAATAAACCCTTTCTGAAATGTTATCCAGAAATATTGATGATTCCCAAGTCTGCTTGCCCATCCTTAAATTCACCACATGCTAATGCTACTAGCATTAGGAGGAGGTTTTTTGTTTTGGGTACAGGCAGATAACTACAGGCTGAAGGCCATCACATTTGAGCACTACTTTACAGTTATGTTTCAATGTTTAGTGACAGGGCTATTTAGTTTTCTGCAAGATCTGTGTCTGTGTATCTGCTGCAGCAGCTCTGCCCTTCTCTCTGTGTTTCCGTGTGTCAATCAAACCTACTCATTATTGGCTCATGTTTATGTAAATCTAATTCATAACTCACTTTACAATGTCCTTACATGGTGAAAAAGAAGAGTGGAGGAGGCGGGATCATGTGCACAGATTTCTGCTCCATGTGTGGATTGCTAGAGTGCATATGGAGGATCCATTTATGTAACGTTTGGCCCCTCCATTATGTGCACAGACCCCCACTAGAAAAGCTACATAATGCACCTTTAACTTACTGTGGGGGAAAAAAAGCACAAAATTGTTACAATCATATCATCTCTACAAAAACTCAGCTTCTGTGGATTTTCTTTTTGGGGATTTTTTCCAAGCACCTAATCCTGCTCTCATTACGATCAACATTGGCTAATATGAAAACTCCAATTTATTTTAACACTTTATTTTGAAAACTGTTTTTATGTTTTTTTCAAATGTTTCCCTACATATTTTCTGTACCTTTGCCATGTTTTGAAGTCCAGCGTTGTGCAGCAGGAGCTTGTGGGATGAAAGCTAATGAGAAGGGGGAAGTAAAAGGCAGCCTAAAGCGAAGTCCCTGGTTGAACGGGGCCAGTGCGTTTGAGTGGAGCAGAGCCCATAGAGAGACAGTTAGCCCATTGAATATATATGATCTGTGATCTGTGAACTGTGAACTGGAGGTATAGTTGAATGCATTCTTTGAAACTAAGTGGAGATTTAATGAGCATTTCAAACAAGGAAGGTGGTGTGGTTTGAACCTGTAAGGATGGGATCATCTCATAAAACCCATATTGTATTGTGCAGGCTTTCTTTTAAAACCATAGATTTGCTATTTGATGTTTGAGTCATTTGGAAACACTTTAGTTTAGAGGCTACATTGTTTATTGTTAAATAAATGGAAACTGGGTAAGTGTTTATTCAGCTATTAATAGTTATAAAACATAAATTAATGTTTGTGAAGATAACAGTGTATTTACAAAAGCACAGTAACTAGTTAGCGATTGATTTTATATTTTGTCCCTAGATTAAATGTATTCTAGCAGTTTTTAACAGGAACAAATATCAGCTGCAAAGAAACAAATAGAAAATGTCAGCTCAAAATGTCAGCTCAAAAGTAGTAAAGCAGAAATATATTGTTTATTATATTTTTACTGCGTTGTAACAACGAAATTTCCCCATGTGTGGATATTAAAGGATTATCTTATCTTATCTCTTTCTTCTACTTTTGCAATACATACAATTAACCATTATGGGACAAATACAAGTACAGTATATTATCTTTTGAGTCATCATTTTCATAAAGTAATAACAAATTATATATTATTTCATACTTAAAAGTGTGATTGAATGAATAAAACCATTGGAATGGAAATCTTGGAATCGAACCCAGGACTTCTGGCTGTGAGGCGAGAATGTAACCACCTTAACAAATACAAGTCCTGCTTGGATTTAAAGGAGACATTTTATATGTAAACTAGTCATCACAAACATACCAGGGGAAAAAATAGAGTTTTCTTTTGCTTCATTCATGTTTAAAGTCCTCTTCCCTCCGAGCGTCAAAACCCTCCATTCTGAACTTCCGCGATCTGTGTCATAGGTAGAGCTCCAAGATCCTCTGCCGTGTGTTTAAGTCCAGAAATCACTGGTCCTGAGAATTTCTCCCGTCAAATCACGATCAATACAACTGCATGGCTGCATTAGCATTTCAAGGGCCAGATATCCCCCGAACGCAGAGCTTCTCAAACTGTTTCTGGCGTGCCCTCCTTGGAGAATGAAAAATGTATCCACAAATAAAACTATACAAATGAAAACTACTGAAATAACAGTAATAATTACAGTTAAATTAAATAGGCTAAATAACATTTATTTTCAGTATTCACAGTGTTTTTCTTTGTTTTGTGTGCCTCTCTGAGTGCTCTCCTCTCCCTCTGACTCTGTCCAACACAGAATTGGCACTTCATTGCAGTGGAAACAGCGTTTTAAGGAGAAGACGCAGTCGCAATACTTCTCATCTTTGTGGATCACTTTTACCAGTGCAGGTCCACGCGTCACACACTTTCTGCAAAGTGCTGCCTTTATATTTCACATTTAACAATAAAAGCACATGGGATCAATGCGGTAAGGAAGTGAATGCACATATTTTGTTCAGACATACTTTATATTGCCAATGTGCGATCAGAAGCGAAGCAAGTATATAAGTTAAACTCGAAAAGGGGAGGGAGGAGACGAGCGAGAAAGGAACTTGGACAGAAGCGTGCACGGAGAAACAGAGGCAGAGCGCATATTGCGCATTATAGAACCCAAAGACGCGACTCGTTCTAAACTTGCGGCAAAACTTAGCATGGGTCACAGACTTAAGCTATGTTCACACCGCCGCGTCCAAAGCATCCAGTTTACATTCAAAGTCTATGTTGACGCGCGCCTTGGGCGTCCGGCGTTTTGCAGCCCGAATCCTGCGTTTTGAGCATCGGACGCGGTGTGTTGAGGGCGTTTGAGCATCAGACGCAGAAAAGTTGAACAAAGCTCGACTTTTTTGCGACAGACGGGGTGCATCAGCCAATCGGAGATTACGCTTCAGTGATGTGCTACGCACGACCCGGAAGAAGACCCAAAACAAACCCTGCAATGATTTTTAAAAATCCTCAAGACGCAGCTCTTGGAGCAAATAACGATATTGACTAAACCCTGCTCACCTCTGAAGTATCTGCGGGTCCCAGACAAGCCCCGGAGCCCATCGCCTCCGTTTTTGAACTGTGTAAAGTTAATAAACCAAAGCCACTTTCTCCACCTGTTCTACCATCGCACAGCTACAGAGGGAAACAACAACTTCTCCACAGAGCATGTGCGCTGGACGCCTCAGACGCGCATCTGCTGGTTTTTTGGACGCGCATCCGGGGCATCTTCCTTAAAATGGACAGGCGTCCAACTCCTGCGTCAGGCGCGAATTGGACGCCGCGGTCTGAGCGCTCCTTCACTCCTCCGGGCGCGCCCCCCACTTTGAGAAGCTCCAACCCTATTGTTTTCATCTCATCTGTGTAATTCCCTCTTCGGCCAGTAGATGGAGACAAAAGTCAATTCCTGAAATAGGAAATAATTTTTTTTGTAAACACTTTTTTGTTTATGCCAAAGCAAACCAAGTAAAGGTACTCAAGAGCATGTTTAAAGGCTAAACACAATAACAATAGGCCGTGGCTACAGAGCCGCGGCGCGGTCAAATAGCCCATCAGTTTCAGGAGCCGCGGCACAAAACAGCCTAGCAGTTGCGGCCGCGCGCCGCGGCTCTGTAGACACTCCCATACCAATAATGCATAATATTTGTCCTTTAAAACAATTGCTATACAAAACCCTGCACTAAAACAAGTCTTAACCAGGTCTAATCCCATTGGACAAGCCTATCTGTTTTTTAATCCCATATAAAACCAAGACCCAAGGGTGCTTGATAGAATCTTCTTATGATTAAGCTGTATTGATTCCCTCCAATGCCACATTTCTAGTGTATGGATATTCCCAAAGCTTGTGTGACACCCTTTCCATATTAATTAAGAATTCCAACAACGGAAATGAACAACAACAAAAATACTCTTGTGCATTGGTTTGTATAAGAAAATATGCCACATTAGTCAAAGGGAACAAAAAGAAAATATGGAATGGGTAGAGGTGGCTAAAACAGATGGCGCTTCGGTCTACATAAATATTAAATTCATTGGTTTTTCAGCCTGCAGAAAGAGCTGGACAAATATTCGCACATCTAAAAGACTTTTGTGAAAGAGAATGGACATATTTTCTGGCTGTGGACGTCAAATTAAATCAAGTTTGAGTGTCTTTTTATCACGCTCCTGTCGCATACGCTAAGACTAAATGAGGACGTTGGCAGTGGAGTGTCTATATTTGTGAAAGCTTATGAGTGATGGCCTTAAATGGGAGGGACAACGGGTAGAAAAGTGCAAAATATAGCTAATTAAAATATGCTGTCATTTTGGAGGCGCCATGACTATGGAAGGTAGCAGGTTAAATAGGGTTTATTGTAAGTGTATGGAAATGTGTCCTTTGCATTTAACCTGTATTATCTCGTTTTACCTGTTATTTATCTTCCCAGTCCTCCTTTGGAAACATACTTAGAAAATAATCTAGCCTATGCATAGCTGTCCCTCTTTATTTAACATAATGTTGCCTTTAGATCAAATAACATTAAGTAGTTTTGTGTTATTTAACTGTTCAAAATAATCGAACATTCAAACAAAGGATTAAAGGATTTAAAGGATGTTATGGCTCTTAGGCTGTATTTGAAATGATAGCATAGTGTGAAAGGGGAATGACATGCAGCAAATTGTTGAGAGCTGAATTCAAACTCACGCCTGTCCTCTCAATCACAAGCGGCACTGGATGAACTTTTCTTTTGCTTCTAAATTGTGTAAGGCATTTTAATAATTGTTCCTAGTTTATAGTCTTTTTTATTATATATATATATATATATATATATATATATATTTGCAGCTTTGTAGTCTAAAATACTGAAAATAAATGTTTTCAAGTGTTTTAAGTCTCACCCTAAGACCCAGTTGTGTTCTCTGTCTTTCAACACTGGGTGACTTGTGTGTCCCGCTGTGCTTTCTATTTATGTTAATTGTTTTACTTATTTATGGCTATTTTATGTTTCCATCATTTGGCTTGGATTTGCTTTTACTGGTATTGTTTTAGGACTAGGAAACACGCTTTTTTTTCTTTTTTGATGTTTTGTGTCTGGAAGATGAATCAAAGATGGCGTTGTATTGGTTTCAATGGCATGTGCTGATTGGCGCATGATGCCAATGGCGTCACTCTCCCTGTTAGTTTCATGAGCCAAAACGTGGGGTGTAGAGGGATGAAGAGCAGTCAGAGCTCTCGCCTCCCAATGAGGAGCTCATGGGTTTGACTCTCGGTGGCTGGTCTGCATATCCTTTTGATGTTACTGTGTGTAATCTGGCTTGCTCCCACTGTGTGTTGGCAACTCTAAGTGAATGGATGTGAGAGTGGACGGTTGTCTGTGTGTCAGAGGCCCTGTCCTAATACTCGCACTACACACTTGACTGAGACTGACTTCAGAGCGTTGTGCTGTAAAGAAAAACAGCAGGTTAAATAGCTGACAGCTGTGTTGTTAAACTGTAGTTGAATTTATCACAAAGCCACAGCTTAGTTTAGTTTGGATCATTTGCTGAAATGGCCACAAGCAAATGAGAACCGTGATTAATGTTTTTACAGTGTTGTTGCTGGAGAATTGCAGATTTATTTAAAATATCATCAGTTTAACTGATGAGACATTTCTTTCCATTGTTTCCAGTTAGATCTCACTGTTAATTTGCTAAGGTTCAACAGCTGTGCCATTTGAAAATATTAAGATGAAATGCATTGTGGGGAACGTACTAGCCTGAAGTCTGAAGCTCCACACTTGTGTGCGGAGAGAAGCCATGTGTCATACATTTGAAGTGAGCAAGTGTGAATATTGGGAAAGGTATGTCTGTGTTAACACTTTCTGTCCATCTATGACATAATTGCCTCGTACAAGAACCATAGCTGGCAATACTGTTAACAGGGCTTAAAATAGCCTTCAACTTAGAGGATTCAACTTACTATTTCTGAAACTGCAAACAAACAATTTCACTGATAAACATCACTCAACCTGCAGTAGACCTTGTGATTCCAGCTCCAAAATTATATTATCACTTCACCACTGTACAACGTCAGTAAATCTCCCTTTATGCACATTCAAACATTTGGCACATGCCTGTTATGGCCCTTTAAGATCCGCGGAGGAGGCAACATATTTGAATTGAATATTGATTGATGGCGCGACCGGGACATAAAAAAAAAACGCACAGAGAGAAAGAGAGAGAGAGAGAGAGAAAGAGAGAAGGGGGGGGGGGGGGGGGGGGGGGGGGGGGGGGGGGGGGGGGAACTAGCGAATCACCCGTGTCCGTAACAGTTGCCAGTTGCGGCCAGCGAGCGCCAACCAGCTCCTCTTCCCCTAGAACTCGCCTTCTCTGCATTCGAGCGCGTTTTCTTTTCCGTTCCGGACAAGAGGACGCGTTGCCGGATGGGATTTCCCTAACCTGACGCTTGGTTTAGCAGTTTTTGATCACATTTGTCTCCCTCTTGTCGGATTTACAACGGAAAACCAGCCGCGATGAAATTCAGAACCTCAGACAGCGCCTGATCGTTCGCCGAGGTAAGGCTGCAGAGTTCCACATTCCTATTGCAATTTCCTGAAACTTGACGCACAAAATAACAGTTTTACGCAACATTGACCACGGTATTACGCGTAACAGTGTTGCCGGACTTGCCTGCGATGCTCTGCCAACTCGCGATGTCCAAAGCTAATGTGAATAAGCTACTTGACAGCATTGCGTTCCATCGTGCCGACTTTTTTTGACGCGTTTCAGGTGTTTTCCCGATGCGTTTTGCATGATTTTACTTGACGGGATTGTTAATTGAAAGCCAAAAAGGGGGTGAAACTAAACGCACACGAGGTAGGGGAGTAATTATCGGTGTCTGATGCGCTTCAATAAGGCAGCAAGCCGCCGTCAATTTAATTTAAAGCTGCTGTGGATTTGAAAAGTCAGCGAGCGAGCGGGGAACGGAGAGAGACCGGGAATCAGCACACATGCAGAGGGTTTTTAGAACCGGTTTAGTTCTGTGGAAGACCTGGTTTAGACGTGGTTTGATTTGTGTCTTTTTTTTTCTTCTAGTTCAGCCCTGGATTTGTCTTGGTTTAAGTCCTCATTTAGACCTGGTGTTGTGAAGATGTTGTATTGGATCGGATCAGATTCAGCACTGGATTAAATCATGGTTTAGTTCAGGTTCACCCGTGAGTTAGTTTGTCCTGCTGTTTAATTAATTATATGTGGTAGTTAAGACATTGTAGACTTGATGTAGACCTTATCTGTTTAGTCCTGGTTTTAGTCTCAGAGAAGGTTTGGTCCTTTTCTCTTGTTCTGACATTATAGTTGCTTAAGTCTATTGCTTTAACTGATTGAGCCCTGGTTTAGTCCTGGTTCAGTTTGGCCATGATTTGTCAATACTCTTCGTTCAGCCCTGGTTTATTGCAGATTTAGTTCTAGTTTAGTTTTTTTTTTTATTTAATCCTGTTTCAACCCTTACCTTTAGAAATGTGTTTAGTCCTGGTTCAATCTTGTAACTCCATCCTCAGTTTACTGCTGGTTCAGTTCTGGTTTAGTCGTACTTCAACCCTTCCACAAAAGATTTAGTCCTTAGTCATGGATTCGTTCTGTTTTAACTCTTACTTACATAATAGTTTTAGTCCTGGGTTCAGTCATGGTTTAGTCCAAGATTCAAGTCCTGGTCAGCTTTAATTTAGTCCTGATTCAGCCTTGCTTTACACCTTCTTTCACAGTAATACACACTCTGGTATTATGCTAATACGTATGGAGCAGTGCCATAAACCAATCGTGCTGCTAACTGAATAGAAAAAGTCATTTGGAGATAGAACTACAAAATGACAGGTTGTTAACGAGCTGGAGACAGCCTTTTAGACCGTACATTTACATTTTTATTTTGGTGCCGTTAATCTGCAACGATTTAGTGCAGCCTCTGTGCCTTCACGTGTAGACTCTTATGGAAAGTAGTTAATACTAAAAGGAGCTCTTATCACTTTATTGAACCAGTGTAACCAGGAAGACATGAACTAAAAAGCCTGTCATTAAGAGGCTAACATACATGACTAATACACATAATTATCCAATGTTGTTTAATGATTAGGTGGAATTGTGGCTTGAAACAAGGCTTGTCTTTTTTTCACACTTTGTTAAAATAATGCTATGTAACCTTTCTGCAAACAGCATGTTTCAGTGGTTATGCAATTGCTTTGCCTTGAATGTTGCACTGTATGGCATTAGATGTATTTATCTACTGTGCATGGAGACAAGAAGGCGACTCCACAAGCAAGGTGTCTATTTGGGAATTAAAAAACCTTGTGACTGAATAAAAACAAGATAGAGGGAAGTCTAATGCTATATACTGTGGAACATCCCAGGCACAGAATAACAGCTCCACATTAAACAGGGAGAAAAGTTACATATTACACCTTTAATTGTTTGTTGTAGATTACAGAACCTTTTCAGAGAACCGTTATAGTGATAGATTTCTGTTCCGTTGGACCTGAGTTATACCTGGTTGTCAGTTTCCAACTGTTTTGATAGGTATGATTTGTATTGTTATTAGCCTTTAAACATGCTGTTGAGCACCTTTAGTTTGGCATTTCATGTTTTAGAAGAACAAAAAGTTTACAAAACAAAATCACATCTGTCTCTGCTGTTTCCTATGAGACAAACTGAGTTTTGGCCCCATCTACTGGCTGCAGAGGGAATTATTCATTTTCTACAGCAGGGGTCGCGGTTGACTGGAGCCCAGTGACTTTGGGCCTTAGGTGGGGTACACCCAGCTCGTCAACTCAACACAGAAACAAAGACACACAGGCAACCGTTCACTTTCACATTCATTCATGAGGAGTAATTTAGAGTTGCCAGTTGACCTGACACATGCATGTCTTTGGACGGTGAGAGGAACCCGGAGAACCCGGAGAGAACCCACGGTAACACAGGAAGGACATGCAGACTCCACGCAGAGAGATCATGTGATGTTGGTCTGGCCCTGGAATTAAACCTATACTAAACCTCTCCTTATTGGGAGTCTTAAGATCTAACCACTCTGCCACTGTGCACCCCACAGAGGGAATTACACACAGAGCATTTCAAACTGGCCTCTTACTTTCAAGTCTCAGCACGCAGTTGTACTGATTATGATTATAAGGGAGAAATTCACTGAACAAGTCTGGCGATGATTTATGAACTTAAAAGAAGCGTGTTTTTGACGCTTGGGGGGAAAGGACTTTCCAACCAGGATTCATCAAACTAGCGTGAATGAAGCTTAATGCTACTCCAGGTTTTTTTTTTTAATGAAGGAACAATGTTAGAACATGATAAACGCTCTGAAAAGATTATTATACTTTTTTTTTTTAAATAATAATAATTAAAACATACCATTGTTGCATATTTCTTTATTTTCCACTATAGATTTTAACATCTAAAATAAACATGTGAAAAAGGTCCCTTTATTTTCTCTGTTTTCCTATCATCTTGTTGGTTTCAATGTTAATTAATGCACCAAATGTCATTTTCAGCACTGCATTTCTTCTGTAATAACCCCACATGTCAAGTGTCTACATAAGCATTCATGTGCTTGGAGCTTGTAATCCTTCTGCTCGCTGGAATTAAACATGTGCCCTTTAAGTTAATGGGATGCACTTGTTCACGCATTCATAACCGGCCCTTCATTTTTAGCTCCTGTTGCTCACACCAAATTAATTCTTAAAATAGACAGGAGGTGGAAAACGCACTTGTCATGTCTGCTTTGGATAAAAGTTGACCCCAAGGTTGTATCTGGTTTGCTAACTATCTTTGGAAAAACTGCATGTGTAAGAAATTTTGCGATTTTATTTCATAATTTAGATTCATAATTAGTATGTCTGAGAAAGAAGAGTAAAAATGTGTTAGTATTAGTTGTGGCAGATTTGAACGTTAATGCGATGAAGTCCCTCTTTAAAATGGTGGTTTAGCCAGTGTTTTCAAATGTTCAAAAGGTAATTTCAAAAAGGTTATTGACAAGCTGGTGTATAACTCTGTAGTTATTCAACCACAACAACCACAACATATTGAATGCAAAATATAAGATGCTTCTGCTCATAAGTTTAGGCTGCTTAAGTGCCAATTCCACAGATTTAAAGAAAATAATATTTTCTTTATCTATTAATTGATTGTGAAGAAAATATTGATTGTGATTGTGATTCACTCAAAAAATAGACTTCATTAGAGTGAGAGCAAAACAAGCCAATCCTGAATCCTAATACTGGCTTCAGTTATCCAGAGAATCCAATTTAAAATGTTGCTCATGGTTTTTAAGTCTTTAAATGGTCAGTCCCCCTGTTATTTTCAGGAGGAATTGTCCCACCATGTTCCTGCCCGTACCATGCGGTCCTCCTCTCAGCTTCTCCTGGATGTGCCCAGGTCAGAGCTGAAAAGCAGAAGGGGCCCGATCTTTCTCTGTGGGGGGCCCGGGCTCTGGAACAGCCTCTGCATGTCAGAGCTGCTGAGACACTAGAGCAGTTTAAACCCTCGTTAAAATCATACTTTTTCTCTCTGCCCTTTTAAACACCAACTGAGCTGAGGCCTTATTTTTATAAACTTCATGTATTATTGCACTTAGCTGTACAGCACTTTGGGCTTTTAAAGTTGTAAGTGTGCTTTATAAATAAACCTTGATATTGATATTGATATTCGGATTCTCTAAAACATGGCTAACTTCCAAAAACTCAGATGATGACATTTCTTTGGACCATTATAATATATTTAGTTGTGATAGACCCAGTAAAGGAGATGGAGTAGCAATATTTATAAAATCTTGTTCTACTGCATCTTCAAATACCAAAGTCTCCAAGTCAAAGAGTTTTGAATTTATAGCCCTTGAGGTGGGTTTGGGTAAAAATAATACACAAAGAATAACAGTTGTAGGTTTTTATTGTCCTCCGTCTGCACTTGTCGGTGAGCTAGAGGACTTCTTTACCTTTCTTTCCACTTTTGATCATTCTAAATGACATAAATATTGATCAGTTTTCCAAAACGTCTGACAGTTATAAAACTTTTGTAATAAATTAAACCTCACAAAACGTATTACTGCTCCCACTGACCCTAAAGACCCACTTAAAGCAACATTATTGGAAATTGTCTTGTGCAACAAACCTCAGCACTGCCAATGTCTTTCCTCTTGATTTTAGTGACCACGATCCTGTTGAGTGTGTGTGGAACAACATTAACAAATCCAAATCATTCATTCATTCACTTTCTAGCCCTTGTTCCCTTTCGGGGTCGCGGGTGACTGGAGCCTATCCCAGTGACTTTGGGCCTTATCTTGATTTGAATCCAAATCAAGTACTGTTAAAAGGTCCTATTAACATTTGAATAGACAAGCATTTGTGTTTGATCTGTACAATAGAGTATTCCAAAACCCAACACAGCACTGGACGTTTTCATCAAAACATGTAATAATATTACTGACTAACATGCCCCTCTTAAAAGAGTCAGGGTCAAAAATAAGAATAATCCCTGGTTCTGTCCAGAAATCGCAGCATTATCTTGAGTCAAAGCCTGGGCAGAAGCCATGGCAACCAAATCAGCAGCAGATTTGCCGCAATTTTGTCATAAGTGCAATAAATGCTACTATTGTTCGTAAAGCCAAAACATCTGACTATGTCAATACTTTTACTGAATCACAGGACAGTTCTGCAAATGGCTAAATCCTGCTCCTTCTTTACCAAATTCAATGAATTAACCAGCACTTTTCTGACTCTGAAAATATTTTTTGTGATGCTGCTCCGTCTATTGATGTCACTCAAATACATGAGAATAGGGCTGATGATAAAAGTATTTTTCCTTTTTCCTTAAGCCCTGTACACAGTATGACGTATTAAGTATGCTGCTCTATATAGATCCAAAAAATTCTACTGGAGCTGACATTATTCACTAATATTAAATGGTTTAACTTGTGTTTTTTCATCTCACAATTCAAACTGTAAATATGGAAAACTGCCTTTGTTCTCCTTTTGTACAATGAAGGCCAGAGAAATGATTTGAATAATTTCCGTCCAATCTCAAAACTATCCTGCCCAGCATAATAATTAACTAGGTGCATACTTTCTTAACCTAATATCACATTTTAAATAGTTACCTGTCTGGATTTAGACGAGGGCATGGCACTATCACAGCTGCTGCCAAAATGGAAAATGATATCGCTATTGCACAGGACAATCATGAAGAATGTGTTGCTGTTTTTGTTCATTTGTCTTTGATTCTGTTGATCACTGTATTCTCTTAAGCAGCGTTCAGACAGCGGCGTCCAATTTGTGCCAGTTTTCAGATTACCTCACAAATAGAGCTTAAGCTGTTACTGCTGACGGCTTTCAGTCAGAATGATCTTATGTTCCTCAAGGCTCCGTCCTTGGACCTCTTTAATTTACATAAACTCAGTTGGACATCATCAAAAACACAGTAGCATCCACTGCTGATGATTCTACATGCTAGGGCGCCTTCTGCTGATTCATGTGTTTCAAAAAATTCAAAAGGATTTTCACTCTGTCCAACAAAACTTTGATAATTTAAAATGTCTAATACATTTCTCTCAGTTCTAGATTATGGTGATATTATCTATATGCATTCTACAGCAACCATCTTAAAACCTCTGAAGAGGTTGTGTTTGTTTTTAAGGCTCTAGTTGGCATTTTGCCTAATTATTTAACAAATATATTGAACCTCAGATCAAGCATTCACCGCTGGATCAGAACATGTTTAGTTTACAATTCCACCGAGTCGGGGAAAAAAGGCCTTCAGCTATTTTGTTCCCTGCCCGTGGACCAAAACACGGAGAATATTTAATTTAAATTATTTAAGGCCTTTTAATGATTTTTAAAACACTGGTTAAGGACCACACACAGTGTCAGTGCTCTTCTTTTTTATCTCATAATCTATGTGTAAATTTAGTTGATCGATAGTTTTATTGGATATTTTATTGCCATTTTATCTGGATATCCTGTTTTTTTTTTTTTTTTTAACATGGCACCAATGAAAAATATAGCTTTTCTCATTGGCTTCTATAGACTCTCGATTTTTGTTTTTCGTTTAGTTTTTGTGAACTCTCACTGACGTTGCACTTGTTTGTGCTAGTTTTATTTCTTTCTATTTACAGTATATATATACATGTTGATTATGTATTTGATGCAGCTCCACAAGGTAAAGAAATGTGTCTTCTATGACGGACTATAGAGTATTTCTCATTTAGACTTTATTGATTCCCAATCATATGTCAAGATAACACATTTTGAAGAGCAATATTACAGAAAATACCATGATAAACAATAAAACTGAAATGTATCCATGCCACTGATAGATTAACCCTAACGCAAAAAATAATTAGTAAAGGTTTTTTTAACAATATAATTAAAAGCATGAGTTGCAATTAATCAACTGGAAAATTAAACACTTTAGTTAGTTATGATTAATAAGTCGTATAAGTTAATTATTCAACCCTCTACAGTTCAAATAGTGAACCACAAAAAATGTAGAAAAAGTAGCATGTTAGTGCAAAAAAATATTGTCAGTGGCCAATATTAGCTCACACATTACAATATTATAAGAAAGAGCAAATAACAAAGAGCATATATATATATATATATATATATATATATATATATATATATATATATATTAATTAGTAATTTAAAAAGATGAAATGATAATAAATCGAAGCGCCAACCGTTTTGTTACAGGGTTGCCGCTTTACCACTGTGCCACTGCTGCCCGAGCTTCCCACCGCTTTTATCAGAGTGACAAGAATCATCCAAAGACAACTACAAGAGAAACAGCTTGAGTTGAGTGTCCTTGAGCGACGGCAGAAGGAAGTTCACACTGAGATAGCAGATCTCCTCGCGGGTTGTTAAGCATGGGCTATAGAAATTGTCGCTCTATATCATGGAGGATAATGAACTAAATGCAAATTAATATTTCATTCTCAATATATTCTCCAATAAACCCAGAGCACAAATTTGAATGTGAATGTGGCTTTACAGAATTGGTACTGCTCGGGTGAGATAGTATTCATCTCCAGGTAATTGTTGGAATATAAAAGAAAAAACATACACCTAATGAGAAAGAAAAAGGTTATATAATAGTTTTGAGCTTTCTATTCAAATATGACGTATAGGAAACCATAAACATTATATTCAATCTTTTTTTTATCATTTGCACATTTAAAGAGTCTTATTGTCAGTATTCAGAACATGGTGATTATGCCACTTTATGATATTTTAGTAGAAATAAGTCATGACAGTGGCCGCAGATGCCCTTGGGCTGAATGCTGGAAAAGTGGCTGCCATTCTGGACCAACTGATCACACCAGAGTCACTGGAGAAAGGTATAAGTATTTATCGAGCTGAGATTGAGATATTATAATATTTCAGCGAATATTGTGGGTAATTTTGAGAAGTAAATAAAATATGCTTTAATATTATGAAGCTTTTATGTGCATGTATTCTGTGTAGATTTGCATAAGCAGCTTATTAGAAAAGCCACAAAAGTGGGGCCAATTTCTCCTGCCCGCCGTGGCTGTTGGCATTAGCTGATGATGCTCCTATGCCTTGTTAGCAAAGATTTTAGATCCTAGATTCTACCTTTGTTTTCAAAGATATTCCAGGTTGATTCAAGGTCTGTCTTTTACACTCCACCTTTTTGTCCATGTTTGCACTTTTGCTTTTGTACTTTGGGAACATCCCTCTAAATTCTCCACTCCGAGCTCCTGCTATCAGAAAGTAGTTTGGCTTTGTCCTGAAAGAGCCCCTACATTGTTTTACATTGGTGGAGAAGCACGACTCTAGCCTATTTAACGAAGTTTGTTAAGTTTGGTGTATGCAATTGTTTTTTGCCTTAATTGTCTTGCCTTAAGTACCATTACAAGTACGACTTGTGAACGACTACCACTGTGAGTAAGTGCATAGTACAGGCCTGGTAAAGTACTATGAAAATATTATGTCCAAAATAATGTGTTTTTTTCCAACCCACTTTTATGTTTAGAGGGTCCAGGTACCACGTGTTGGGAAACACCCCTCCCCCATCCACTCCTGGGGTTTTTCACAGTATTGTAGCGATCGACCGGCTGTGCCATTTGGGTGTATTGATTGGAGTGGACGCCATTATGTCAGCGAGATTATAGCCCTTCCAAGCACCATGGTCCTGAGGAAAACTATCACCCAGATGAGTGCTGACCGCATCACATGAGCAACAACTGGTTCAGCCATGGTTTAGTGCTGGTTTTGCACTGTTTATTCCACCAGGTTTAGTTCTGGTTAGTTCAGGTTTAGCCTGGGTTTAAACTTGGTCCTTTGTCCTTGGACCTGGTTTAGACTGACTTATGCTTTTTAACATTTGCAGCCACATTCTGAAAAAAATAAAGTCATAATTATAATAACTCCTTAGCTGCTAGCCCTGATTATTGGTTATAGTTCTGATTAATGGTTTAGTCCTGGTTTATTCCCATATTCCTTCTTGCACCATGAGTCAATCACAGACTTTTGCACCCACAACACACTTGTTTATTCCTATTTCTGGCCTAGTCCTTAAGTAGACTTAGTCTGGTCCATCATGCGTTTTATCCACTTCACTGCTAGTCTAGCCCTGGTTAAGTCAAGCTTTAGACTCAAAATAGTCCTGGTTTTGACCTGGTTTAATCCTTTATGTATGGTCTAATCCTCCTTTAGGTTTAGTCCACTTCAGACTAAATTAGTCCTGTTTTAGATCTGGTTTAGCCTGTGTGAAGTCTTGATGCTAGTTATGGTTTAGTCAAGTCTCTTACCGACGTTTAGTCTCATTGTAGTCCTATTAGTACTGTTTTAGTCCTGCTTCATCCCTTTATTCATGGTTAGTCCTGTATTAGACTTACTTTTTGTCCTGGTATTGCCTAACCTTTGTTTAGTACAGATTGAGTCCTCATTTTAGCCAATGTTTGCCCTGATTTAGAGCTGCTTTATTGCTATGTAAACTCTAAAGTCCTGATTTAGTTCTGGTTTAACCCTTGTATTACCATTGCAATTGATTACTACATTCTGCCATCCGTCGCCTGAGTGGATCATTCAGTCAGAAATGTGACTGCCGGACCAGAGGGAGGGGTCGCTGAAGGGAGACTTTGCTGGCTGCGCTCTATCTCTTCAACCGGCCCATTCAACTATATTGGACTCAATTCAAGTTCTAGGAAAGGTTTGAATTTTAAGAGGACTAAAGGAGAGATTCCAGGTAAAGAAAGTGCACAGTCCAATTGACCCTTTGAGCAGTGATAGCAGAATAGTAGTGCACACACAGCCCAATACCGATGTAACTGTTCTATACCATTCTTTTTAATGAGGCTGGACAATAAAGATACATATGTTGTCGTTTGAAGACAGCACGGATAAATAATTGCTGTGTCCAATGTTATCTTATTTCCAGCTCCATTTTTTTATGAAGTTCCCGAATTTATGTTGAACTGGTGCTTGGTGAAATAAAGCAAGAAGACAGATTTATAGTATCTTATTCTTACTGTTGTATTTAATTCTAGTGTTTCCTTATTTCTTCTACTGGTTGGCTACAAGTCTGATGAAAATGATTTCTGCTTGGGGATGAATAAAAGGAATTCTGATCTGATCTGGCCTCCATAAATGGCACACAACATGTTTGGATATTTGGAGAAAAAAAGGTTACATAATCCTTTTTCAAATTTGTTATTTAGCATTTAATCTCTTTAGTTATATGTCATTAGAGTTATGATTCGATCCATTGCAATAATGCTAATACTACACATATTGAGAAGGTTGCCAGTTCAGGAACAAAATCTGGTACAATCTGTGTTGTGTTGAGAGTAGAATTGCAGGTTACCAGTACAAAATAAAACAATATTGTGTGTATTCTGTTGCCATGAAGTAGAGCATTTTCACCAGCGCATAAGTTGATGTGGGTGTTATAGGTCGCATTTTCAATCTCGAAACCCGCTAAAGATGGCTGGATGTTGAAATATAAACAGCGCTGCACTTTAGTTGTGATGAAATATTTAGTTTTCATAATGTTTCGGCCCATCACCAGGAAATAAGCTCCAGAAAAGTGCAGCTGTAAACAAGCTCACTGCCGTCTCAGTAGAAAGACCAAATATATTATGGGATGTTTTTTTTTTAATAAAGTGTGTGAAATGCCCAATAAATATCATAATAAAATCTGACTCTATTCCCACAAAAGTTGAATTTTCATTGCTTGGCTTTACTTTTGTACATTATTATGGCATATACTATATTACAAGCAGTTACATTTATACAAATTATTTATTTGATGTGGCTAAATTAAAGTTTATTGGTGTGTCAAACAATGATAAATGATACAAGTGAATGTTAACTGTTCTTCGTGTCTTCCAGAGCCGTGCAGAGCAGTCAGTGCAGATAGTCCTCGGATCTTTCCAATGGCTTTTCACTGACATAATGGGAAGAGACAGTGATTAATCCAAGAACTGACATTTCAAAATAACCTAATTGAACAATACATACTGAAGGATAGTAGTGTTATGTGTTTATTTATTTTTTGACAATCATTCTATACTATAGAATGATTGTAGTTGTTTGTAAAGCAGTTTGTGGCCTTGTGGGTTGTATAAAGTATATGCTATTTAGTTTTGTCTGTGTTGCAAAGGCTAATTGATTTAGAAATGTGTCTGACCTTGAATGTTAGTTTTCTATGGTAAAATGTACTATTTATCTGTCAGATGGCAGATTTGTTGATCTAGTTTATGGTTCATAGCTCTAATTACCCGGCCTATCCCCATGAAACAAAAACTGACACAAAGATTAATTAAATTATGAGATTCTGATAGCATCAAAACACTAAGTAGTGAAACTGAAATTTCAGAACGTTTAACATAATCATGAAAGCCAATTTTATCTTGACATGATCTTGATTTTTACTGCAGATTCAAACTGCCCACTTGTGTCAAACATAGAGTAGATTATGATCCCGCTCCTTCATTAGAACCCTCCTATGGTCGATTGATTCCACTCATTGCTCCTGTTTTTCTTTGAAAGCCTCTAAGCCGCCGCGCACACCAGAGCGAAGCCCATGCTACAAACTCTCAAACGGAACAAACTTCAAACAAACAACTCTCTCATTTCCATATAGTTATTACTCTGTTGTTGTTTCATGGAGAAGCTGTACTTTCCAGTTTAATTGACAGCAAATACATATACTCAAAATAATCAGTGAAAGAAAATTGGGGGCAGTAGAATATTGTCATGGATTGGTGAGCAGGGAAATGATAGCTTTGCCCCTTTTTAGACCCATGACTTAGTGTTAACAAATACTTTAATGCTTCTCACTCAATGTGATGAAATACTTTAATATTATGATCAGAAAGTTTCAAGAACAACAACATACATGTGCATCACTTTAACACGATTGTCTTTACTGATTCAGTAGAAAGCTAAAAACTGTATTGCTGTTAATTTAATCAATTATAGAATACAGGAGTATTTTGGTGTAAAATGTTTTATTTGTGGAGTAGAACCATCTGTGTGTAAAAAACAAAATCCCTCTCAGTTTGTATCCATGCTGTCCTCCAATCACAAAGAAAGTCCTATCCCTGAGGCATAAACTCAGGAACTCAGAGTCCAATGCTTTCGGCCATGTTTCCGAGTTGAAATTCCAATTCCAATTCTGTAAAGCCAAAAATCTCAACTGTCGTTTGCCTTAAAGGGCTTTTCAAAAAACCTGTGAGTTTTATTTTTGCTCCAACTCGGGTCCTAAATTGGGTGTTGATGTTCAAGCCAGTTTTGCTGAGTTGGAGCTTGGATCTTCCGAGGTTTCCATGATCACATGAATGCAGCAAATCAAAAGCATTTTTTCTGAACAGATCAGATGTAATTTATCTTTCTTACTGTAAGGGACCATACTTTAAACGGAGCGTGATGTTGCTGATCTATAATTGGTGAAATACAAGCTCCAGCAGCCCTACAGTCACGCCCATTTAAGGTTCTCCAACTGATGGCAAACCAATCAGCAGTGTTGGGTAGCGTTACTTTTAAAAGTAACTTGTTCCGTTACTAACACATTATGTTACTGCACTACTGTGTTACAAAGTAGTACTGCGTTAGAGTACTCTTGCATCACCAATCATTAACATTATTGTATAACCTATATCATTTGCAGACAATCCCTTTGCGTTGTTCATTCACGCACAGCAAAACAGAGGTAAGACCTGAAAAACTTGAGGTAAAAGCTTTCCTACAAACACAGTAACATAATCATTAAAACATCAAATAATCGAACAAAGTAAACGCGTTTGACTGAACTTTATTTATATTTTCTCTTGACAGATTACTACAATACAATGCCATACAATAAGCACATGTAGGTATGTCCTCAAGCAATGAAAAACATCACTAAAACAAAACACAGATGCACAACAAGAGAACGCACTTGGTTTAGCACAGTCGATTATTAAAATCAAACTCACCACATCACTCCCGATTGCAGTGCCCATGCTCACAACCTGCCGAGTGTTTGGTGCTGTTTTGCGGCTGTGAAACAAACCTGGTTCTTGGATTGGACTGAGGAGATGAGACCTAATGAAAAAAAACCTAATATACCTGGTTTGAAAACGTAACCTACAAACCACCCCCACCCCCCCCCCCCCCCCCCCCCCCCCCCCCCCCCCCCCCCCCACAAAAATAACCAATTATGTTCCCTCTTTACCCTGAACAAGTCATCCCCCCTCGCTCATTCATGAAACTGTTTGTGCATGGAGTGGTTTTTCACCCTGAGCTTGTATCATTACTGTACATCTAGGCTCATCTGTGTGTGAGTGTGTGTAGAGCCGAGCGTGAAGGCAAACGGCCAACACACATCTCAACTGTGAGTCCTCATCCTCATCTCTAATTCACAAGGTACAAAAAGTATTCAGAGCCCTTTAAATTGTTCACTCTTCTACTAATGTACACTCAGTACCCCATCTTGACAGAAACAAACTGAAAAGTAGATGTTTTTGCAAATGTTTTAAAACAGAAAAACTGAAATCACATGGTCATAAGTATTCAGAGCCTTTGCTGTGACACTCATATTTAACTCACATGCTGTTCATTTCTTCTGATCTTCTTGAAATGGTTCTACTCCTTCATTGGAGTCATGCTGTGTTTAATGCAACTGATTGGACGGGATTAGGAAAGGCTCACACCTGTGAATATAAGAGCTATAGCTCACAGTGTCAGAGCAAATGAGAATCAGGAGGTCAAGGAACTGCCTAAGGAACTGCCCAAGGAACTGCCCATGGAACTGCCCAAGGAACTGCCCATGGAACTGCCCAAGGAACTGCCCAAGGAACTGCCCAAGGAACTGCCCAAGGAACTGCCCATGGAACTGCCCAAGGAACTGCCCATGGAATTGCCCATGGAACTGCCCAAGGAACTGCCCAAGGAGCTCAGAGACAGAACTGTGGCAAGGCACAGATCTGGCCATGGTTACAAAATAATTTCTGCATCACTCAAGGTTCCTAAGAGCACAGTGGCCTCCAGAATCCTTGCATGGAAGAATTTTGGGAAAACCTGAACTCTTCCTAGATCTAGCCCTCCAGCCTAACTGAGCAATCGTGGGAGAAGAATGTTGGTGAGAGGTAAAGAAGAACCCAAAGTTCACTGTGGCTGAGCTCTGGAGATGCAGCAGGGAGATGGGAGAAAGTTACACAAAGTCAACTATGACTGCAACCCTCCACCAGTCGGGGCTTTATGGCAGAGTGGCCCGACGGAAGCGTCTCCTCAGTGCAAGACATATGCAAGCCTCCATAGAGTTTGCCAAAAACACATCCCAAACTATGTGAAATAAGATTCTCTGATCTGACGAGACCAGATTGCACTTTTTGGAATTAATTCTAAGCGGTACGTGCGGAGAAAACAAAGCACTGCTCATCACCTGCCCAACAGTCCCAACAGTGACACATGGTGGTGGCAGCGTCATGCTATGGGGTGTTTTTCAGCTGCTGAGACAGGACGACTGGTTGTAATTGAGGAAAAGATGAATGTGGCCAAGTACGAACATATCCTGGAAGAAAACCTCTTCCAGAGTTCTCAGGACCTCAGACTGGCCCGAAGGGTCACCTTCCAACAAGACAATGACCCTGAGCGCACAGCTAAAATAAGTGGCTTCAGAACAACTCTGGGACCATTCTTGACTGGCCCAGCCAGAGCCCTGACCTAAACCCAAGTGAGCATCTCTGGAGAGACCTGAAAACCATCCAACCTGACGTAACTGGAGAGGATCTGAATGGAAGAATGGCTGTCTCAAAAGGATGCTTCTACTCAATACTGAGAAAAGGGTCTAAATACTTAAGACCATGTGATATTTCAGTTTTCCTTTTTTAATAAATTTGCAAACATTTATTTTTGTCTGCCAATATGGGGTGCTGAATGTACATCAATGAGAAATAAAATTAACAGTTTTGATTTTATCAAATGGCCGCAATGAAAATATTAAAATGAAAAGAGTGAAACATTTGAAAGGGTCTGAATACTTTCTGTTCCCCCTCTATATGTTTTATTATTGCAGATGTTTTGAGGACTGCTTAAGCAACTAGTGAAACGTAAAGGTCCAATATTATGCATTTGTTCAGGAGATTTGAAGTATTTGGCCTTAGTGTTGGTATTTTATCATTTACAGTTTTTTGTCAAAGGTATACAGTATAACATAAAGTACACTTTTAATAAAGCATGAACAAATACTTAATTCATAATGAATGAAACAATGGTGGGGTTTTATGTTAGTTTCTCACCTGATTTTCTTTTAATGCTTGTTAAAAACTAAGGCAGTAGTTATACAACAAACACAGACACAAAACAAGACAAAATGAGATTGCCACTTTTTTATTTTTATCTATTTCAGAGATGTAACTCGGTGCTAAAACCCTTTTTTTGTCCAAGCCACATGAAGCACATGGAAAAAGATTATTTGCGACATATTTGTACAATTTGTGGCTCAAAATCTTGTCCAATCTCTACTTGCTAACTTGACGGTGCAGGGTCCCGTGGCTCTCCTTATGGGTCTATAGTATTGGCAGGCCTCATTGGAAGAGCAGGCTGATGCATTGTCATTAACATCAATAAAGGCTGACATGGCACAAGCCTCTAAGAGCAGTG